>NC_083703.1:23990500-24639000 GCF_033118175.1 Dama dama | reverse complement strand
GTCGGCAAAATGATATCTTTGCTTTTTAATATGCTGTCTAGATTGGTCATAGCTTTTCTTCCAAGGAGCAAGCGCCTTTTAATTTCATGGCTGCAGTCACCATCTGCAGTGAATTTGGAGCCCAAGAAAATAAAGTCTGTCACTGTTTCCATTGTTTCCCCAGCTATTTGTCATGAAGTGATGGGACGAGATGCCACGATCTTCATTTTTTGAATGTTGAGTTTTAAGCCAGCTTTTTCACCCTCCTCTTTCACTTTCATCAAGAGGCTCTTTAGTTCCTCTTTGCTTCTGCTATAAGGATGGTGTCATCTGCATATCTGAGGTTATTGATATTTCTCCCTGCAATCTTGATTCCAGCTTGTGCATCATCCAGTCTGGCATTTCACATGATGTACTCTGCATATAAGTTAAATAAGCAAGATGACAATATATAGCCTTGATGTACTCCTTTCCCAAATTGAAACCACTCCATTGTTCCATGTCCAGTTCTAACTGTTGCTTCTTGACCTGCATACAGATTTCTCAAAGGGCAGGTAAGGTAGTCTGGTATTCCCATCTCTTTAAGAATTTTCCACAGTTTGTTGTGATCCACACAGTCAAAGGCTTTAGTGTAGTCGATGAAGTAGACTTGGGAGGCTCGGTGTGTGGCATAAATCCTCTTGGAGAAGGTTGCCATTAGCCCCACCACAGAGCCACCACGCAGATGACCCACAAACTGGAGAACAGTTATACCAAGGAAGTTCTCTCACTGTTGCAAAAGTTCTAGGGCCCACCACAGATTCCCCAACCTGGGGATCTGGCAAAGGGACTGAGAACCCCCAGGGAACTTGACTTTGAAGACCAGTGGGATTTGATTACAGAACTTCCACAGGACTGGGGAAATAGACTCTTGGAGGGAAAAAACAAAACCTTGTGTGCACCAGGACCCAGGAGAAAGGAGCAGTGACCCCACAAGCGACTGAGCCAGAGTTGACTGTGAGTGTCCAGGAGTCTCTGGCGGAGGCATAGGTTGACAGTGGCCTGCCACTGAATACAACAGTCCTGGGAGCTGCAGCACGCTGGCATAAGTCCTTTTGGCCTTAGGCCAAACTACAGGGAGGAAACACTGCCCCACCCATCAACAGAAAACTGGATTAAAGATTACTGAGCATGGCCTCACCCATCAGAGCAAGACCCAGATTCCCCCACAGCCAGTCCATCCCAGCAGGAAGCTTCCATAAGCCTCTTTTCCTTATCCATCAGAGGGCAGACAGAATGAAAACCACAATCACAGAAAGCTAAACAAACTACATCTAATTCACATGATCACATGTGATCTAACTCAATGAAACTATGAGCCATGCCATGTAGGGCCACCCAAGATAGACGGTCATGGTGGAGAGTTCTGACGAAACATGGCCCACTGGAGAAGGGAATGCAAACCATTTCAGCATTCTTGTCTTGAGAACCCCATGAACGGTATGAAAAGGCAAAAAGATTCAACTATACATATGGAAAAAACAGATGTGTTCCTAAAAATTGACTAAGAAAGTGAATTTTTAAAGGGAATCCTCCTACACAGTTGGTGGGAATGTAAATTGGTACAGCCACTATGGAAAACAGTTTGGAGGTTCCTCAGAAAACTAAAAATAGAATTACCAGATGATCCGGCAATCCTATTCCTGGGCATATATTCAGACAAAACTATAATCAAAAAAGATACATGTACCACTCTGTTCATAGCAGCACTATTCATAATAGCCAAGACAAGGAAACACCCTAAACGTCCATCAACAGGTGCATGGATAAAGAAGATGTGGTACATACGTGATGGAATACTACTCAGTCATAAAAAAGAATGAAATAATGCCACTTGTAGCAACACCTAGAGATTACCTAAGTGAAGAAAGTCAGAAAGAGAGAGACAAACACCATACAATATCACTTGTATGTGGAATCTAAAATACCACACAAATGAACTTATCTACAAAACAGACTCACAGACATTGAGACTTGTGGTTGCTAAGGACGAGGGGATGTGGAAGAGTGATAGACTGGGAGTTTGGGGATTAGTAGATGCAAACCATTATATATAGAATGGATAAACAAGGTCTTGTGTATAGCACAGGGAACTATATTCATTATTCTGTGATAAACCATAATGAAAAAGAATATGAAAAAGAATGTATATACGTATGTACATTATGTACATACATATGTACATACATACACATGTATGTATGTAAATCACTTTGCTGTACAGCATAAATTAACATAACATTGTAAATCAACTATACTTGAATAAAATAAATTTTAGAGAAAAGAAAGTGAATTTCTAAATATAAGCCCCCTATTTCCTAATTGGCTTTACTTATTTTTTTTTAATAAATATGTTCCTTTGGAAAATATTCTAGCACAAACACATAACAAAACATACATGCATACATTAAACAAAATTTTTTTCACATTGAGGTGAGGAGTAATTATTTCAGTTCTGTTGTTTAAAATAGTTACTGTACAGACTTCCCTGGTGGTCCCATGGCTAAGACTCCACACTCCCAATGCAGGCGGCCCATGTTCAATCCCTAGTTAGGGAACTAGGTTCCATATGCTGCAACTAAAAGAACCTGCATGCCACAACAAAGACTGAAGATCCTGCATGCTGCAACCATGACCTGTTTGCAGCCAAACAAATATATTTTTAAAAATAATTATTGTACTGCAAAGTGTAAATGCAAAACATTCAAGCTTTTAAAAAAGACTTTTTGTTGCTTTTAAACACTGCTAACAATTCCAGATATACATAAAAATATCTAGAGGGTGATTCTTTCTGTGCCCAGCTATCACTCAACCTCAACAACCATCAACCCCATGGCCAAACCTACCTCATTTACACTGTCATCCACTTCCTCCCTCCTATATTATTTTGAAGCAAATTCCAGACATATACTTTCACTTATAAATATTTCAGGACTCACCTCTTAAAAATAATGACTACTTTCTTTTCAAAGTAAACATAACATAATTATCACATCTAAAATGATTAACAATAAGGCCTTAAAGTCATCAAATGTCCTATGTTCAAATTTCCAAGGTCTCATACATGTCATAATCTAAAATTTTTTAAAAATCAAGATCCAAGTCAAGTCCAACTTTGCAATTGTTTGATGGGTCTTCTAAGTCTCTTAAATACTGGTCCTCCTCCAACTCTCTTTCTCCCCCTTGCAATTTATTTTCCAAGAAACTAGGATGTTTGTCCTAACGGGTTTCCTCTCTCAGGATTTTGCTGATATTTCCTGGGGTGGCAGGAAAAGAAATTTTCTTCTCTATTTTCTGTAAATTAGTAGTTGGAAGCTTGATCCACATGTGTGATTTTTAAAAAGTTTTCTTTGGCTTTCCTCTTTTATTCATTTAAGTTTTACTGAATATCTACTATGTGTCTGTTACTGATGGTTGCTATGGAAACAAAGATGCCTCAGGAACTTAGATGAGTGAAGAAAATGTATGCAAACAGAATTATAATCAATATGTTCCGTGTTTAAAAAAAATTGTAAAAGCTGCTAAGAGAATGTCAGAAGGAAGCAACTGGCTCGCTCAAGAGAGGCTTCTTAAGGTGGTGACTTTTGAACTAGGTTTTGAAAGATAAGTAGGAGTTTTCCATATGAGAACATAGAGAGAAATGAAGGGAAGGCAATTTCCAATCCAAGATAGCAGCACATCTGAAAGCAGAAAATTATATAAGGAAATAAACACAGCTCAGAGATCTATCTGCTAAGGTAGGACTGCTAACAGCAGAGTTCCTGACCTGGATGAAATACCTTGAACTACCTCTCCCCTATTTCTGCTCCAGGAAAATTAGTCTCTAGAGGAGTCTTTTACAGAATTGGTCATCGCAGCCAAGGAGAGCAGGAGCAGAACATGGAAAAGATTCCAAAAGCAGCAGGAGAGAGAGTTCAGGAGATCTGAGCACTTGTGACAAAGCTTGGGCAGCACCCAGCTGGCCTGTGCCTGGGACCTTTGACGTGCTGAGACTGGCACAATATTTTGCACGTGTATTCAGAGGCAGCCTTTAGTGAGATGGACAGGAAAGTACAGTTTATTCTGGTCCCCTCGGCACATTCCTCTCATCTCCTCTCATCTTGCTCCTATCTGCCCTGGCTCCCAATAAGGGCATAATCTGATTCTGCAATATGAGAAGATGCCTGCAAGAGAAAGAGGACTGGAGGGAAATGTGGGGGAAGGAAAATGAGAGAAGCAGAAAGCTAGGGCAGCCCCCTAGGTACAATGCTCCTGGTTTCTCCCAGGCTGTCCCTCTGAGACTGTGTCAACACCACTCCAATCACTAAACTAACAACATAACCTCCACCCCCGAGTGCTGGACCGTTGTCACTTATTTCTAACATGTCATGATCATTTACTCCTTTGGTCATGCTGGTCCCTCTGCTACGATGCTCCCATCTCTCCCTTCTCCAACTGGCAAACTCCTACTCATCCTTCAAGGCCAGCTCACTGGCCCTCATCCCTGGATGACCTGCCCTCATCACTGTGCTCTCACACCACATGCACACACCTTGGCTCCTACTTCTGCCACTCTGTTATGACCATCTGTTCATGTCCTCTGTTTCTCCTCCGTTTGACTTTTCCAAAATAGAACTGTGTTCCATTCATGTTTAAGCCTTAGGGCCTGGAGTGCTGGCACATAAAGATATTCAGTGAACACTTACAATGTGACTACCTGAAAGGATTAACTAGAGAAGCTTGGTCTGCATCTTTTGTATCACTCCACCTTTCCCCACCCACCACCACCCCCTGGCCCAGTTATAAGAGGGCACTGTAGATGGTGGTCTAAATATAATACCCTATATGGCTATTGTGGCATTGAACCCTGAAACTAAGGCCCCAGCCCAACAACCCTCATTAACTGGACCAGGTGCTAATCCCTAAACAGTGGATTTCAGTTCCCTGCCTCCCAGCCCTCAGAATTCAAATAAGCTAGTCATATCCTGTCATGGAAATCAGAGGGTACTTCGCCCTTTTGATATTACAAAAAAAGCCTGCTCCCCACCCTATGCACAACTCCTGGTTGTTTATTCCATCCCCGGTGCAACCTTTATGTGGCCCCGTGTGTGGGGTCCTCCTCCCCTTGGCTATGAGTGTAGATGACCAATAAACTGCTGTCAATCTCATCTGCCCAGAGTCAGGAGTTGTGTGTCTGGCCATCCCTGTAATTCTAGGGAGAGAATCTCTCTCACCAATGGCATTAAATAGGAGGTGATTAAAACAACCATTGATTCCAGAGGAATAGCGGTGATGGAGGGGAGTGGGAGCCAGGTTGGCAGGCATGTAGAAAACTCAGCAGTCTTGGTTCATCTTCCTCATGAGTTTCCTGTCATGCTGGGTTCCTGAGCTCTTAAGGTAGTACTGAAGATCTGTACACCATTCCCAGTGCTATAGAAAAATTCCTTACCAAAATGTGCATAGTAGTAGTAGTAGTGTTAGCCACTCAGTTTTCCACCTCTGGACTGTAGCCCACCAGGTTCCTCTGTCCATGGGATTCTCCAGGCAAGGATAAAGGAGTTGGTTGCCATGCCCTCCACCAGCGGATCTTCCCGACCCAGGGCCTGAACCCACATCTCTTACGTCTCCTGGGTTGGCAGGCAGGTTCTTTACCACTAGCACTGCTGCTGCTGCTGCTGCTAAGTCGCTTCAGTCGTGTCCGACTCTGTGTGACCCCACAGACGGCAGCCCACCAGGCTCCCCCATCCCTGGGATTCTCCAGGCAAGAACACTAGCACTACCTAGGAAAAAATGTGTGTGGACCTGGGTAAAAGTTTATGAATAACACTACATGTTGGGTAATCCAGATATTTCAAAAGATGGCAGCCATGGAGTGAAAGTATAACTTTTAAAAAGGTCTTTAGCTGGGAATGTCTGTCTGGCTTAGACCAAGCTAAGTTTTGTGAGATTGCAGGGTTAGACTCCAGGAGAGCTCGGGGCTGATTTCCTTGTATCCCATACTGCTCTGCCTTCTTTAACCCAAATTAACCCAAGGGGAATCCATTCAGGAGCAGAGCACTGCCCAGCTGGGGTAATCCAAACAAGAGTAGATTTCTTTGGCTTGAATTATTTCCATAAATGCATCACTTCCCACCGGCATTAGTGTTAGGCCAGTGGAGTTATACTGCAACTGGCCTTCAAGTTTGTGAAAGAACAGGCTCCTCCCAAACAGCAGCTTTGAGACAGAAACCACAAGTTCAAGATGCAAATCAGCATCCCCTCACTTAATAAGATGCTTACTATATAATAATTATTATTATACAAGTAACAGAAAAATGGGGAAATAACAACAACCTAAAACTAAAATGAAGAAAATTCTAAGCTTCAGGAATCTATCAGAGTGATGTTCTCTCTTTAAAAAGGTTTCTTTGCTGAATTACTCATGTTTAGTGCTACGGTAACTAATTTCAAAAGTGACTTAGTGTTAGCAAAAAGCTCAGATACCCTTTGCAGTTCAAGTCTGTAATTCTCTGGGTATTGCTCAAGATCAGCATGGTGTTACTCTCTGATGTATCAGCCACAAATAATTTCAACCCAAAGTGTTCTGTTGTCTCTTGTAGATAATTTTTAAAAGGTTCTTTGGCATCCAGAGGAGTTGGATACATCTGATAAATGTCTGAGACACTTTGGATGAGGTTTGAAATCATTTTTTTCTGAGTAAGGATAGTATATTAAAGGTAGAGACTGAGCTGTATTCATTTTTTCAAATTCCCTACATATGTCCTAACATTTGCATGTTACTATGAGTGGAAATACTATTTTTCACTATTTCAACCTTATCTTACTCTATGGAGCACTTCATGAAAGCTAGCAATAACTCTTATGAGCCTGAAAGGTGGATTTATTAATTTTAGTAAAACCTAAGTGAATAATACTGCTTCTGTAGTTCCACAGCCCTCTTTACTCTTTCCCACCAGCACCCTTGTAGGAAACTCAGAGACAGCACTGTAGACAAAAGCGGCTGTGGCGTAGCTCCTCTTATTTTTTTCCACACAGTGTTCAAATCTATGTATAAATATTGCCCCATTAACCTTTATTTCAGGCACTGACTTAACAGAGGAGTTACAGGAACTTGTCTACAGTCCCTCAGAACTAGAAACAGAGACAGAAATCTGAGCACTGGAGATCCCTGGAAAATTCTAGAATGCAAAGGGACACTGACAGCTCTCATAGTCCATCCTTCACTCCCAGACATGCTTACATCTAAGTGAGTCAGTGAGACCCAGGTTTGAGGCATCCTTTTCCCCAGTCTTCTCAGAGGAAGCCTGTGGTCAGAAGCCTGGATTGCAATCCTGGTTTTATCACTAACAGAGTATCCTTTGGCAGAAAGGATACAGAAAGTTCTTCTTTCTGGGCCTCACTTTCTTTGTCTGTAAAGACACAGGATCAGATGATCTTCAAAGGTTCAGATCTAAGCTTTTATGTACAGCAGATTATTTCTGAAGGTGGTTCCACAGTTCCTCCTACATCCTACTTTTTTTTGGATATACCCCATAGTTATAATAAATGTATACATTTTGACAAATGCTCCCTGTGTATACTGTTGTTCTAGTCACTAAGTCATGTCCGACTCTTTTGTGACCCCATGGACTATAGCCCACCAGGCTCCTCTGTCCATGGAATTCTCCAGGCAGGAATACTAGAGTGGGATGCCATTTTCTTCTCCATGGAATCTTCCTGACCCAGGGATCGAACCCATGTCTCCTGCATTGGCAGGTGGATTCTTTAACACTGAGCCACCTGGGAAGCCCATATACCACCACAATCAAGGTACAGAATATTTCTATTATCCCCCAAAGTTTGCTCATACTTTTTGGCAATGATATGCTTTTTTCCACCCCCAGATGAGTTTACCTTTTCCAGAAATTCACATAAATAGAATCACACATAATATACTCTTTTGTATCTGGCTTCTTTCTAAAAACAGAACCATATCCCCTTTGCAATGTGCCTGTACCATTCTCCCATCAAGAGTGAAATCTAGGGCTTACCTGGGGGTTCAGTGGTAAGGAATCCACCTGCTAATGCAGAAGATATGAGCTCAGTCCTCAGTTTGGGGGGATCCCATATGCTGCAGGGCAAGTAAGCCTGAGGGTAACAACTACTGAGCCTGTGCTCTAGAGCCTACAAGCCACAACTACTGAAGCCTCAATGCCCTAGAGCCTGTGCTCTGCAACAAGAGAAGTCACCGCAACGAGAAGCCCGAGCACTGCAATTAGAGAGCAGCCCCCGCTTTCCATAACTAGAGAAACACTGGAGCAGTGACGAACACCTAGCACAGCCAAAAATAAATAAAATTATTTTTACAAAAAGAGTGAAATCTATTTTCCAATCCTTTGACTCCATGCTGGCCCTTGGACTTGCTTTGATCAGCAGAATACAGGGAAACTGGTGGTACGTAATCCCTTTTACTCCGTGGAAGACAGCCACCATCTAAAAAATGCTAGACAACTGAATGATGTGTGACCACATGGAAAGAGAGCGAGGGAACACTTGGAGGAGAACAAAGGTGCCTCACCCAGCTGACAGCACCAAGGCCCGGAAGTGGATGAGGTCACTCTGGGTCATCCAGCTGAGGCACGACATGGAACAGAGAAGAGGCATCCTTAGTTCGCCCTGCCTGAATTCCTAACCCAAAGAACTGTGAGAAAATAAAACAGTCTCTGTTTAAGCCTCAAAATTTGGAGGTGGCTTGTAACAGCAGTAGTTAACTGAAAAGGTGAGTCTTTTGCCTGTTTTCTTTTAAAGTCCAACGGGATTTCTTTCAGGCCAAGACTATTAGCTAACTATATAAGTGTTTTACCTTAAATCTCTTCTACTCTCTTATTCCCTTTTCTTTCTTTTTTCTTTTTAACTGTTGTATATTTGGCATGCAACATTATATTAGTTTCAAGTGTTAATTGATTCTCTATTTGTATATATTATAGAATGATTATATTCTATAGAATCTATATATTATAGATTCTATATCTATATTCTATATATTGTAGAATGATCACCACAGTAAGTCTAGTTAACATCCATCACCACACAGTTACAGAATTTTTTTCTTTTGATGAGAATGTCTAAGACTTACTCTTTAGCATCTAATAAATACACAATACAGTACTATTAACTATAGTCACCATGCTGTACCTTACATCCCCTGACAAATTATTTTATAACTGGAAGTTTGTACCTTCGATCCCCTTAACCCATTTCTCACAAGCCCCATCCTTCACCTCTCACAACCATCAGTTTGTTCTCTCCATGAGCTTGGTTTTTGTTTGTTTCTTTGTTTTTTAAAAATTCCAAATATAAGTGAAATCATATGGTATTTGTCTTTCTAACTCATTTCACTTAATATATTGCCCTCAAGGTCCATCCATGTTGTGGTCTTACTCCCTTTTCAGATTGTTCTTCCCTAAGGAATCATAAATTGCATCTAACCACACATTAACCCTGTTACTTACAAGGACTTGAAAAATGTAGGGTGTTTTTCTTAGATTTCACTTCTACAGGATTAAAAAAAAGTTCAAATTCTTTCCCTCTTCCCTTCAGATCCAGTGGTCTGTAATTTGAATTATAGTATATTCTACAGAAAAGGAGGCAGAGTTTGGGAGTCAACAGCTCTCACTTCAGACCTAATGAGCTGTATGGTTCTGGGCAAGTTTGAAAGCTTCCTGCACCTGATTTTCTACACAAAAAGTAGAAAATCTCATGTGCTGCTAGGGAAAAGATAAACTGCAAAAACATATGGAAAAGTTATTCAAGAGAAAAAGTACCTTTCATTTCCATAACTCTGACAGGTCTTCTTGCAATCTTATTTGTATGCCCTCCATGGGTCAAGTTCTCTGTCACAGGGTTCAACATGCAAGATACATTCACCCATCACCTGGAAGACAAGATAAACACTATTTCTGCCTTAGAGCTTTTTGTTGGGAGATGTGAGCAATATGTGCGTATTAATATTTTACTTTGCTACTCTCCATAAATATTCTATGGTGGGCTACTATGACCCATTATGGTCAGGGAAAATCTAGTGAAGGGAACATTCTCACAGAAAGGTGAAAGCTGCAGTTTACACGAAGAGATGCATTGGCTTGTGGGATGCTTAACCATAGGGCTTAAGACTTTTAAAAGCCACCTTTAGCAGTAAAAGAATTATGGGAGTCCTATCTCCCTAAACACAAGTCTAAATCAAGAATCAAACTAGCCATAAAATAAAGGTTCAGTTCAGTCACTCAGTCGTGTCCGACTCTTTGCGACGCCATGAACTGCAGCACGCCAGGCCTCCCTGTCTATCACCAACTCCCAGAGCCTACCCAAATTCATGTCCATTGAGTCGGTGATGCCATCCAACCATCTCATCCTCTGTCGTCCCCTTCTCCTCCTGCCCTCAATCTTTCCCAGCATCAGAGTCTTTTCCAATGAGTCAGCTCTTTGAATCAGGTGGCCAAAGTATTGGAGTTTCAGCTTTAACATCAGTCCTTCCAATGAACACCCAGGACTGATCTCCTTTAGGATGGACTGGTTGGATCTCCTTGCAGTCCAAGGGACTCTCAAGAGTCTTCTCCAACACCAACACCACAGTTCAAAAGCATCAATTCTTTGGCGCTCAGCTTCCTTTATAGTCCAACTCTCACATCCATTCATGACTACTGGAAAAACCACAGCCTTGACTAGACAGACCTTTGTTGGCAAAGGTAAGGAAGCTCAAAATGTTTCTGATTTGCACCATGAAAGTTACTGAGAAGCTTTGTTTGAAATATGAATCTTTCTGGGTTCCCCGCCCCCCCACTCACCCCTCTCATTTTTTTCTTGGTGTCCATTTATCCTGGTGTACTAGGACAGTGGTTCCCAAAGTGTAATCCTAAACCAGCAGCAGCACTGTCCTCTGAGAACTTGTCAGAAATGCTAATTCTCTGGCCCCACCCCTAATTTACTGAATCAGAACCTCTGATTGCTAGAACCTAGCAATCTGTGTTTTAACAAGCCCTTTCAGGCAATTCTGAAGCACTGAAGTTTGAGAATCATTACCCTAAACAGATACTTGAGCTGCCCACTGCACTGTTTCTCAAACTACCTTTTGTTAGAATCTCCTGAGAGCTTTACAAAAATATCAATGCTGGAACTCTAAATCCACAGATTCCAAGGTCACTGGTCAGGGGTAGGCCCATGAAATCAGTATTTTTTTAAAAGTCTCCCGGGTGATTCTAATATGCCAACCAGGGTTGAAAATGACTAGCATGTTGGGTAATTCAGCTCTAACCCCTAGGTTTGAGCAATTGGGAGTTGGCATTAGGGCTGGAGGAGGGGAAGTAAGGGAGGACAGAGAGGCTGTCTGCTTCCTCAGTTCAGGCTGAAGGGAATTAGCAGGAATATAGGGATTGTTCAAAAGAATGTGTAAGCAAGTTTGAAACGTAACATGTTTAAATGGGAAAAGGGGAGTACTGTAGTTAAGGCATAATCTTCAGGGAACATTTGGGCCAGTGAGCAATTTTGGACTGAATGAAAGGGAAAAAAACTTAAGAGAAAAATGATGAAAAAGACTAGTTAGTACAACTAAGAAAATTCCTTCTGCTACTGTGTTGTGCACTAGAACTTTGTTGTACATTTCTCTTCCTAATCTCTAAGCCAACATTCAGTTTACTCTTTTTTTAAAAATCGGGAAAAGGAACACCTCTATTTTGAAAATTTTAATATTGGTACAGTGGCACAGCAGTAAAGAATATGCCTGCCAATGCAAGAGGCAGGAGATACAGGAATACAGGTTTGATCCCTGGGTCAGGAAGATCCCCTAGAACAACAACTCACTCCAGTATTCTTGCCCATGGACAGAGGAGCCTAGTGGGCTACAGTCCAAAGAGTCAGACATGACTGAACACACACGCATCCTATTCTCCACATAATATTTTATTGTGTTTTATTGTAAGATTGGTATGGTTAGGCAAAGTCTGGGTGAAGGAAACATTCTCATGGAAGGGTGAAAGCTGACTGAACAGTAATTATCTTCACTTATACAATAGCGAAATGAAGGAAACAGCAAAATCATTTTTTCATTTTTAAACTTGAAAAATTATAGCCATAAAACAAACATTTTAGAAATGGATTCTTTTTGGTTAAAAGCTGTGTTTTTAAAAGGACTTGATTTTTTTAAATGGACTTCATCATGTATTTTTGTATGTTCATATTTTGGATGAAGTGAGGGGCAGAACTAAGAAATGTTTTGAAAAAAGTGGTAAAGTAGATGGTAGATGAAAGGTGAAAATAAGAAAAAAATAGTGAAAAGATGGAAGGGGTCTGGAAGTAGAACAATATAAAATAGGAATTTTTTTTTCACTGCTTTATCTGCAATACCTAGAACAAGGAATATCAATATAGTATACTTGTTGAATGAATGATCTTACATGATACCTCCAGTTCTGCATACCAGGATGAGACAATTACTGGTTGGTTGAGAAATTAATATATGAAATCTTAAACTTATTTTTTGTGAAGGACTTTTCAACCTCTGACAGGTATTATAAACTTTCCTGGCCAAGGTGTGGCCGTTTCCGAACCAAAAGTTTCAAAGAAATGGAGGTTGAGACAAGGGTAATTCTTTAGAGAAGCTGGCTGTTCACTCTCAAAGCACCCCACTTTCACTTCCTTCAAAATTAGTCCATCGTTTATGAATAAGCATCCCCTGGGGCCATTTATGAAAGGGCTTTCAGGTAGCAGAATTTAGCAAACTAATTTTCATGTGAAACAGTCCCTAGATGTGTCTCCAACATGATACATGATACAGAGGGTCCAGCACAGAAAAATATCTGTGTGGCGCATTGGTGTCCGTCTTGTGTTCTCAATGTCCCAAAGACCCTTATCTTGCTCATCAGACAGGCCGCCTAAACCGCCAGATGGAGTTAAGCATGTGTTTGAGGGGGCACATAGGACTACTGAAAAAGGGTTTCAATTTTCTTCAAAGATTTTTAGTGGGTTCACCTCAGAGACTTAATCCCTAGAGTGAAGTGGAGAGCAGCACCCTAGATGTAAAGCTCATTCTTTTCACTATTCTCTTTTGCAAAATGTGGTTATCACTATCTCTTGGCCATTCCTTACCAATCACTGCTCTGAAATGAAAAGAGCGGGTTTGAGATCAACTTTCCCATGTCACACGGCTTTCAGTTTTGTGCTTCTCTCACGATTCCTTTAAAGAATTTGCCATGTGTTTTTCATTCACTGAGTCAGTAAATATTTACGAAGCCCCCAGTACTTCACTAGGCTGTGCTACGCTCCAGGCAACCACAGTGACCAAACAAGCCCCTGCTCACGCAGGGTTAGATCAAGTGGGGGAAGAGAAGTCAAACAATAAATATATAAAATATACAACATCTAGCAGGTGGTAAGAAATGCCACGAAGGGAAACAGGAGATCAGCAATGCTCTCAAAATACACCCTCCTCCCCCCTTCTGTCACCGAGGCCGTAGTGTAACCAAACAACAGACGCCTCCTCGGCGAACTGGAAGCCCCTTTCTGAGGTTTGGCAGCCTCTACCTTCTCTGGTCGGGCAGTTTCTCTGGATATCCACTAAGAAGTCGTAGAATAATGGGATCCCCAAACAACTTTAAACCCCCTCCTCATGCCTGCGTCTCGGGCATCAGCGTGGACTCAGCAAAAGAAATTTCAGGACTGAGTCTGTGTGAGCCTCGCCCACCTCCACGGTTTTCCAATTCAATTCTTTCTGAGGGAGGAAAAGATGTGCTAAGCGTCCGAAGAGAACTCGGCCCCTCAAATTTCAGATTCGCTAAAAGAGATAGAGGGTAGCCCTCTAACGACTCAGACGCCAAGACTCCAATTAGAATGAAAACGTCAGGAGAGGAAAAGCAGATTTTCCCGGGTTTAAATGACACGGAAAACATCGCCAGCGGAGCACACAGAGAGCGGCCCGGTGGCCATTCAGGAAGAGCCGCTTCGCCACAGCTCTTCTCCCGCAGACAAAGGCTCCTCGTCAGTCCCTCCGCAGCCGCGAAGCACCAAGTTCGGCAGAAGAAAAATAGAGCCGCTGCTTCCCGTCAGGCAGCCAGACAATAGCTGCGACCAGGCCGCGCCTAGCCGGAGGGCACAGTACCGGCATCTATGTTTCCACCGGGTCCTTCAAATCAGGGCTCCGCGGACTACCGTAGAGAGGCAGCCGCGGAGGAGGTGAAAACGACTTGGCACCACTCTTCTCGCTAGTTCCTCTGCAGCGGCTACGCCGCCGCAGCCAATTGCACGCTCCCCTCACCGCCGACTGGGGTCCTCGGGCCCCGCGGGAAGTAGCGCCGACCGCGCGGAGGGAAACGGCGCGCGGTGAAACGCCCGGTAACGTGACGCATCCGCGGAAACGCGGCTCCTCCGCGCCCTGGCGCACTGCCCGTCCGCGGCCCCGCCCCTACTCATGGCCAGAGCAGGCAGCCGCGGAGGCGGCGGCCCGGGTGTGGTAGGATGGCGTACCCTCCATGGCTCCAGCCTTGCGGGCGGCCCGGCAAGGCCTCCGTCCCGGGGCGTTTGTCTGACCCGCGGCTGTACACGACCAGACCCACTGTTCCCCTCTCCAGCCGCAGGTGCCGCAGATCGGGCTCCCGACCTGGGCGAGCGTGATAATCAGACTAGCCGGTGTCGGCCCCGCGCCCCCTCCCCAAGCTCCCCAGCCGGGCGCTCCTAGCCTCGGGTCACTCTGCTGTAAAGAAGGGTAGTTGTGAGGGTTCCAAACGGGCGAATGCAGGTAAAGTGCCCGACGTTTAGCACACAGAGGAAGTTCTCCAAAACAGCGAAGCGTAAAAATGCACCCAGTTAACAATACGGGAAGCAACAAGGATGGATTAAAAAAAAAAAAATTGCTTGGTACAGGTGGGCGTAGAGGGTAAACCCAAAAGACCTTAGTCTGTCCGATTGCGTTTATCTGAAATTCTAGAAGAAGCAAAACTGGCGAGGAAAGCCGTTGCCTGGGGAGGGATGAAAGAGGCGAGAGGATGGGAGGCAGGGGAGCAGAAGGGAACTTTGGGGGCGATGGCACGATTCCACGCCTTGATAGGACTGGGTGTTACAGGACGTGTGCAGTTGCCAAAATCCAAGGCTTTGTAGTCTTCAAATGGGTGGATTTTTTTATATTCAAATTGGGCTTCCCTAGTAGCTCAACTGGTAAAGAATCCACCTGCGATTCAGGAGACCCCGGTTCGATTTGGGGTCGGGAAGATGCCCTGGAAGAAGGATAGGCTACCAACTCCAGTATTCTTGGGCTTCCCTAGTGGCTCAGATGGTAAAGAATCCGATTCAAATTACACCTCAAAAAATCTTGGCAGGGGAAGAGTTAAAGCAGTGAGTAAGCGTAGTGAGGAACAGGAGACAGTTTGATGGGAAATAATTACATTTACACAATCCTAGAGCTAACTGTGCGATCTCTGAATGGAGTGGCTCCTCCCCTGCTAAGAATCATGACCACCAGCACTAGGAATAGCTCAGGTCCCAGAAGGATGCGCTGTGCCAGACCCAGCTTGTGCACCTCCCCGGTTTGCTCAGTTGCACCCCCTCTCTCATCTTAGCCTCTAGCTCAGTGCAGAGGGGCCCAGGCTCCTCCCACTAGTCCCAGACTCGGGTGGAAAACACAGAGGTTCAGCCTATTCTTGTCTCTGGCAATGGCCTGGAGGGTCAGGGACACACCCAGAAAAGAGGGCCGAGAGCAAGAAATAAGGACCTCTCCTTTTTGCTCCGTAGGCAGCAGGTCCCAGTGTGGCTGTCTAGAAGCTGTCCTTGGGAAATGACTGAGCAGTCCACCTGTACTTTCTCCTCAAGTTGTTTTCAGCTTAGTGAAACATTGCTTTGCATTGCCTTTCCCCTCACCCTTGCTGCCCTGGGGTCGTACCTCCTAATAAAATCTTAGCACTTAAACTTGGCTTGAGGCTCTGCTTTCTAGATAATCCTTTAGCATCCTTTGGGCTTTCAGTCTGTACTTTACTGAAATTTTCACAACCAACATTAGGATTATTTTTGGCTCTGACGCACTCTTCTGTTAGCCCTGAACTGCTTCTTTACAAGGCAATCAGTTGAAACCAATACTAAATACATAAATTTATGCATACTTGCTTCTGTGTTAGTAGAGATTAAAATTTTTTTCCCCCACTTACTAGTTCCTAGTGGTGTTTTCTCTCAAGAGTAAATTCCTAGAGCACAGGCACTTGTATGTTTTAAACATTTGGAAGCTTAAAAAACTTGAGATGCAAATAAGTGCAAAACGAAAAAACTGCTTTTCAATCATGATCATAAAGCTGTCAGTTGGGAAGGGTGGTCTAATTATATGTTTTTCAGTTCATTCATAAAACTATGTTCTATCTTTCCTAAAACCTAATTATTAGGGAAGGATATATGTTAAACCCATTTACAGCAACGTCTTCTGGTCCAGAATGCTGTGCAAGACAGTTTTTTTCTTTGCACTACTTTAAATATGGAAGATTTGAGTAAGTTTGTATTTTTAATGATAACAGCCACTGGCTTTGTGGCCTCCTGTTAACTGTAGGTTTGTCGGCCCTTTCTCTTCCCTCCCACTTGGCTTGCTAATCATCTGTAACTTGAGCAACAGTAATTTGAGATGAGACTGGCCAGGGTCATATGTTAAATGGGACATTTCCACTTTCTTGACCACAAAATCCTCCCTTTCCTGGCCACTTAAACACTATTACATAATTCTACAAACTTGTGGATCTGATGATGATCTACATACGTTGGCAAAGGTCACACCTGCAAATCTACCTTTCTATCAGCAAATTTTTTTTTTTACTAAAGACATTTTTATTGTGTATAATCTGGTGTTTGATAGCATGTAAAAATTATTTTTAAAAACATGTTCTCTCTTATCTGCATCATTGATTTTTGCAGGGAAAACTTTGTCATCCTATCAAATGAACAGTTTTTCATCTTTGCCTTTGAAAAATGTTTTATCTAGGGTTAATTTCAATCACAAGCAATCATGAAGCCAGGCTGTGTTCAAATTGTATTTAAATACATTTTCACATAAAGAAAAAGCATTTTAAAATATCTTGACTTATAGACATGTGATATTAGAGGACAACCCATTAAGCAAATATGAGACTTTCTCTTTAACTCCTAGACCTTGATTCTTTCCAAATATATGAAGGTAGAAAACATTTTAGGAAATGTATAGGTTTTATAGATCTTGGCCCTCTCAGAATAGGTCACTTTAAGCTTGCTGCAATTGTCACTAAACATTTTTAGAATTCTTTAGCGTTCTATAAGAAACTGAGTCACATTCTTTTAAATGACATCATCAGGAATAGCAAATCTTTCTCTTTTGAAAGTATATTAATTTTTAGAAATACCCCACAGTCATTTGAAATCAGACCAAGTTTAGGAACATTGATTAGCAGTAGAACAATGAATGTGAAAGAATACAAATAAGTGAAGTAATACTTTTTTAAAAATTAAACTCTGAGAAAAGAATCAAGGAAAGATTGAAGTAGAAATCAATGAATGAGAAAATAAGCCACAATTATTGATCAATTCCAAAAGTAAATCTTTGGAAAAAATAGGAAGAAAGTAGAGAAATATCTGGCAACTCTAATTAAAAAAAGAAAATATAAATAAAATTATAAAGAGGAAAGGAGACAATAGATACAGAGAAGTTTGAGGTTTTTTTAAAAAAATTATCTGAGAATGCTATGTATATAGTTAGCTATATTCCAATACTTTTTTTTTTTCAAGGAAAAATATATGTCACCCAAATTTTATCAATAAGTTAGAAAAACTAAGTAGATAAAAACCAGAGAAGAAGTCAGAAAAGGCTCATCTTAGAGATTTTATAAGCAAATTCTTGCAAATTTTGAAAGACATATAATTCCCTTTCTGACTATATAAATATATAAAAATATAATTCACTTTATGAAGCAAATATAACTATAAAACCTATCAAGAGTACAAAAAGAATAGTCAAAGATATAAACTCACATAAGAAATCAAATGCCATAATTCCCCCCAGAAATATCAGCAAGTTATTTTCAATGAAACAAGTAATTTTTAATAAGATCAGGAAGATTTTATCTGAGAAATGCCATAATATTTTAATAATAGAAAAATATTTGAAATAACAAATCATACATTTAGGCCATATAAGACAAAACCTTATCTCAATAGATGATAAAAATCTAACACCTACACCTCATTAAAACAGCTAAATTTTTAAAAATCTCTTAGTAAATATTAAACCAATAGCCAACATCATATCTTTAATAAGGCTTTATAAAAATAATGGGGCTTCTCAGGTGGCTCAGTGGTAAAGAATCCGCCTGCCAATGCAGGAGACGCAGGTTCAATCCCTGGGTTTGGAAGATCCCCTGGAGAAGGAATGGCAACCAACTCCAGTATTCTTGCCTGGAATATTTCATGGACAGAGGAACCTGGCAGACTGTTCCATGGGGTAGCAAAAGAGTCAGGCACAACTTAGTGACTAAACAACATAAAAATAATAATGCTAATGGTAGGACAGTCACAGTCAAACTGTAAGGAAGAGGAGAAACTGTATAGTAATTCCTCAACCTCCCACCATCATTCCTTGTTCTCCTTCTCAGACATAACCTCCATTAACTCTTTCTTACATATCTTTCCAGAATTTTCCCACGCACATAAAAGCATATGACTAAGACTTCCCTGCTGGTCCAGTGGTTAAGCCTCCGAGCTTTCAATACAGGGGAAGCGAGTTTAAGTTAGGGAACCAAGATCCCACATGCTGCACAGGATAGCCAAAAAAAAATTTTTTTAAGTATGTGACTACTGCCTTTTGAAAAGGGAATCATACTATACAGATTATTCAGCACTTGGTTTTTTCATTGTATACGGTATCTTGGACATCCTCCCATATCAGCACATAGATGTACAACATTTTTTTGTAGTTTATTATTTGAATATACATGAATTATAGAACAGTTTACATATATGAATGTGCTATTATTTTTCATTCACCTATTGAGAAATATCTTCTAGTTTTCTGCGATGCTATACAGTCACATTAGCATCCTTGCCTATCTTTGCCTATTGGTACTGGTATACTAGGATTAATGCCTAGCAATGTAATTGCTGGATCCATTTCTGAATAGATATTTCCAAATTAGCATCTAAAAAGTCTGGATTAATTTATAATCTTAAATGTTTGCCAAAATACTGATAATTGTTGAAGCTAGGTAATGGGCAATGAGAGTTCTTTTTACTATTCAATCTTGTTTTGGGTGTATTTTTAAATTTCCATATCCAGTGATATGACAGGAGAGGCATTCTCATTAAAATCAGGTATAAAGATGCTCACTATCAACTCTATCCTTTAAAATTATGCTGAAATAATTCTGACAAGAAACAGAAATAACAGGTAAAATATTGAAGGCAGAAGAAAATTTACCTTTATTTGCAGATGTTTTGCCTAGAAAACTCAAGAGACATGATTAAAAAGCTATTTAAAATGATTATTAAAAACCAGTAACCTTTCCAGATCCAGTAATAACCTGTTGGGAAATATATATTTTTAAAAGATTCTATTAACATATAAATAATATTGGCAACACCTGGAAGGGATTGATGCAAAGAAAGAAAGAAAAAAACATGAAAGCAAAAGGTTTAAATAGATTGAGAAATCTCACATGCTTCTAGATAAATGTATCCATTCCTTTATTTGTGACTTTAACCAAATTCCAGTAAGATTATTTTTTAATGAAAAAAAATTGCTGTTTGTAAGAAAAAACAGAATCACAGCCAGAATACTTTTGAAAAGAAATAATAATAATAGGAGATTCACTGTACCAGATGTTAATGCAAATTATAAAGCCAAAGCAATTAGTGATTTTGAATGACAGAGAAAAGCTTGACAAATAGATGAATGTTTCAGAAAAAGTCCTGAAAGAAAATTTAGTATGTCCATAAATGAAGCATCACCAATAAGGACACAGATTATTCAAAACTGGCCAATAATTTAGTCCATTAGATGCTCACTTCATACAATTTACTGAAATACATCCTAAGTGGATTAAAGAGGCAAACATGAAATATTAAAAGAAAATATAAATGAGTCCCTTAAATAAGGAATTTTGAGTGGGAAAAAATGCAAAATAATGGAAGATACATAGATGTATCTGCATAAACATTTAGAACATCTGTATGTCAAAAATGAGAAGGACATTTTTGGATGAGATGGTTAGATAGTATCGCTGACTAAATGGACATGAATTTGAGCAAACTCCGGGAGACAGTGGAGGACAGAGGAGCCTGGTGTGCTGCAGCCTGTGGGGTCCATGGGGTCACAGAGAGTCAGGCATGACTTAGTGACTGAACAACATGTCAAAAATAACAATAAATAAAAAGTTGAGAAGTAGAAAGATATTTGTCATAAATATAAAATGATAGAGTTTGTATTTGCACCACGGTTCTTAAAAGCCTTTTCAAAGAAGAAATCCCAACACCTTTGGGACAAAAACAGCATCCTTGTATTATGGGTTATGTCTTATAAATTCAGAGGAAACCACTTTGAAGAAGAGAGTTCATTTGGAAGAATCATTTGTCCCATTTTTAGAATGCAAGGTTTTGCTTTTGATATGTTCTGATTTGTTTCCACCTTACTTCGTATGTACAAAGTGATGATATTTGGATTACATGATTTTTTTTTGCAGTTTCTTTTTCAAAAGCAAACCCTAGAATACTGTGCTTCCCTGTCTCCTCCTAAGGGGTTCACTTGACTTCTCTCATTGCAAACCTAGGGGCAGATACTCTTACTATCTCCATTTTCCAGGTTAGGAAAGATGTATCTCTATGGCTTTAAGTACATAAAGGCAGCAAACTGAAGTATCAACATAAACATGTCATCAGAGGAGAAGCTACGCCTAGTGAACACAATTTAGAGAAAGAGAGGCCTGTCAATCCACAAAGGTGTGTGCTCAGCCAGGATTCTTACATCCTGCCCCATCTTTAGCTCCCAGACCACACCCAAGGGATACAGCCCAGCTTTCGGCAGTGCCTGAATGAGGACAGGTCCCAGAGGCCCCACTGAAGAGGGAAGGCTGGGAGGAAGTTCACAGATGTCTGCACTTGCTAACACCTGCTGGGGGCTCAAAACATTGCTAACACCTGCTGGGGGCTCAACATGGACTGTTTTGAGCATGTACTCACTTCATAATACGCATGAATTGTCTCATGTAACCATCAGTAAACAACCCCAGGACTTACGTACTTTTATGATTTCCATTTTCCACTTAGGAAACTTAGGCACAGAAAAGGTAAGCAGCTTGCTAAAGCTCACACAGCAAGGGAGTGGTTGAAACTGTATCTCAGTCAGGCAGGTGGGGCAGCCCAAGCCCCTTGGCCACAAGTAACCATGTATAAAGCCCTTGTATTCACAGGAGCACATCTGACTCTCACAACATGGTAAGAAGGTCAGGAAAGATTCTCCCTGATTTACACTAAGGAAGTGGGAAGCCAGAAATGGGTTACTGGAGTTAAGTCACCTTTTCCTTTTTTTTTTTTTTAAATGATCTGAAAAAAGCTGACAGCAGAGCATGGATGGACATGTGATAAGGAATGACTGGAGGGGAAACAAGACTTACAAAGCTTGGATAAGAGAAAGAAGTGCCCTGAACTTTAAACAGATGAAACACAAGCTGCATGGAGGGCAAGGGAGCTAGGGGACAGGTAAGGGGAGGTTACCCTGAGCACTGGAAGAATGAAAATTGTTCTAGCTCAGGAGCCATCAGGACTGTAGTGATGCTGGACGATCAACGGTCAAAGAAATCACGCCCACAAGCATTCTCATCATGTTGAACTCGTTTACCTTCCTGAAACACTAGCTCCTGGTCCATGTCACTATTTGTCCAAGAATCCTGTTATTAATTTATGTCTCTGTTTATTTACCTGGGCTTTGTTAGTTTAGACAGCAAGGCTAGGAGTTATGTCCAAACAACCAACAAGAAGCTCCAGGCAGAATATGATTTTCACATAGTTTTAAAATACAATCATGGTGATAATGTTTATACAAGTACTTTCAGAATTTGCTCTCATAGAGCTAAAATTGTATTAATTAACCTCTGAACCTGTTGCTTATTTTTCAATCACCTTAAAAATTCCCCAGTGTCGTGAATACAAGGGAACTTCACGAGACACCCATGTTCTGATAAACTTATATCTACAAAAATGATCCATGTTAAATGCACTGGAATTCTATTTTAAAGTAGGAAAATAAATAATTATTTTGCTGTATGACTGCTGCCCACTCATGTATCTGATTTTGTTCAAGTCTCAAATGATAAGTATCAGAAAATATATATTCTATACTCATTTCAAAATTTTCCTAAAATCAATGTGCATCATCAACTGCAAAGAGAATTCCTTTACCTCTGTAAATTACAGCATTGACCTCAAGTTGTATGTACTGTTATATCAGTGTTGTAAGATTTATCATAAGAATATTGCCTAAGTATAAACATTTTCATCAATAAAGTTCTATCTAAATCCTCTCTCAAAAGTGAGTAAATTTCATGTAGTAAGTCCTTCCTAGCTTCCCTTTTCTGCTCCAAACCCACATTCTTTCCTTCTATAATTCTTGGCTATCAAAATCCTTCAGTGACCTGTAGCCACCAAACAGGTTTCCAGGATTTGATCTCAAATAGTTTTAAAAAAAAAGGGGGGGGGGATTGTGCAGACTGAAATATTTGGCTATGCCTCAGGGGAAAAAAATAAAAAGCACTCTTAATCCATGGCTCGACAACACTGTTCTGATTTTTCTTTTTTTTTTTTTTCCTGGTGCTGGCATGAATGAAATATAGGATGATTCATCCAATGAGAATTTAAATGCTGATAGAAAACTGGACATAAATTCCAGGTGAGTTGAAGGAGAAAGAGATCAGGGACTTGTGGGGAAAATGCAAGCTGAGAATGAAAGGAGAGATTCTATGAATACAGAAAAACAAACATAGCCAGGTTTGAACTCTAATATTTAAAGCCTGCTAAAGGCCAGTGACAGATGACACCAGGATGAGAGAAGAGCGGAGGGTGAGAAGTTTCTAGGCTGACTGTTAAATAGATGTAGCTCGCTGATGAGTGTGCCCATGTGGGATTTTACTCAGACATCTGTTTAGTGAAGTGTATACTAAATAGTGATCAAATACAGAGATCAAATTATGTGGGGAGGAGAGTGGAGATGACATTCACGACTCAGAAAGGAGAGCTATCGGCTAGGAGAAAATCAATCCCGGCTTTACGTATCACCAACAGAGAAGCAATTATTTTAGATGTGGAGCTAGTTAGCATCATAGGTCATGAATTTAATTAAATAACCTTCAGAAAACAGAACAAACCACAGTATTTAACTGTCAGTAAGACATGCTGCAAATTAATGGTCCAAATTCCTCCTCTTCTCTCCTTACAGTTGTCAGTGACAAAACAAGGTAAAAGAAACTAATAGTTGATGTGACAACATGGATGGACTTGGAGAGAATTATGCTACATGAACTAAGTCAGACAAAGACAAATACTGCATGATCTCACTTGTATCTGGAATATAAAAAATATAGAAATGAATATAATAAAACAGAAACAGACACAGATACAGTGGTTACCAGTGGGAAGAGGGAAAAGGGGAAGGGCAAATTAGGGGTAGGGAATTAAGAGGCACAAATTACTATGTATAAAAGGATACATTAAACAGCACAGGGAATATAGCCAGTAATTTATAGTAACTTTAAATGGAGTATAATCTATAGAATTATTGAATCACTGTGTTGTACACCTGAAGCTATTATAACATTACAAACAAACTATACAATTAAAAAAAATAATTAAAGCCAGTTTGATCCTAAAAAAAAGTCCAAAAGCCTTAACCAATGGGTAAATGCAATAGTTACAATTAAGACGGTCATTTGATCCTTTTAAACTCTGAAATAGAAAAGCTACAAATCTGTTTTTTCTACACAGTGAATTTTGTAGCAAAATAAAACAGTATACACAAACCTCACCACTTGCTAGCACCTAACTTAATCAAAGTTAGATGACTGGAAAACACAACAAATCTTTCATGCTTTCAAGGTCAGTTTCTAAATTTGACATCTTAGACTCGAGTTGGCCTTACCCAGGAATTTAAGGTCAGGGTTTATGAATTTAAGGAAAGGGTTGGAGATCTGAAAACACAACAGAAAAATCCTTCATTCTTTCAAGGTTAGTTTCTAAACTTGACATCTTGAATTGGAGATGGCCTTACTCAGAAATTTAAGGTCAGGGTTTATGTTAAGCAGGACCTCAAATCAAGTTTAGAAACAAGAAAATCTTTAATCCTGTATTTAAGGGGATAGTTTGAGAGGAAAGGTTAGAAAAACAGATCAACCTCCTGTTGTAAATATGAGGTTGTCATTTGTTTTACATACTGCATGAAACGTGCCTGTTTGGTGGTCAGTGTCTTCTATCTATTTTACTCCCCGTGTCTGGGCAAATGTGTTTATATTAGAAAACTCCGTGAGGGCAGGAAATTTAGCTTTTCTTTATCATAAATCATCTGGTATAAACTCTACTTATCTAAGAGTGTGGGGCCTGGTGTGCCCAATTGCTGGCCAAAAAGTATATTCATTGACTGTCAAGATTGTCCCTAAATCACATATTGGTTTGTACAGAATGGAATAGTTGACAAAATTGTTTTATGCATCAACGCAAGCTATTGTCATAAGCATCTTATGAGTCAGCTGAACAAGTATTATCAGTCTTACTAACTGACAGACATGACTAGAACCCAAATGTTAATCTCCTTTCAGGCATCACTGATACCTATGCACCTATTTCTGCAACAGGTGACTAAATGAATAAAGTTCAATCAATAGTAAGATTCACCCAATCTGTTCCCGAAGTCCTAAAAATAAATTGCTGTTAATCTAAGTTAAATGAGATATCCTAATGACAGTCGAATTTCAAATAAACTTCAGGGGCCAGGGAGGGGAAATAGTAAGACAGGGTTTGCTCAGGCCAGTGGATTGGAATTGACCAAATTCAAACCAGGGGTGAAAATAACAAAGAATAGAGGACAAATGCTATTTTTCCTCTAGTATAAATAGAAAAAAAAATTTTTTTTAATCTCTTAATAGACTTTTCAAAGAATAAAGAAAGCTTCATTTTGCTTTAAGCCAAGAAACATTTCATAGCATACATTTTCCAAATTGCATATGATTACCTTGAAACACCCATTCAAACTCTATTAAATGTTTTATTTTCCTTAGTTTAAAACTATTTGGTAAGTATGAAATGATGTAAGAAGTGAAATTTCTCAAACAAAAAATATAATAGCAAGAAATACATAATGAGAAATTCACCATTCCCATCCCCCCATAACATTTGCCAGACTGATACAAGGCAAAAAGAAATGGGATTATCTTGGGTTTGATAAAATTTTAAAAGATACAACAAAGCTATATATTATTAGAAAATGATGACAGAGATTAGTCTAGAAAATATAAAAAATAAATGGATGGGTTTCTTTTGAGAGGGGGGAAGAAAGGAGTCCAATAGGAAACCTGAAGGCTAACCTGATTGGAAACTATGTCCAAGGGGCTCTCTGGTTATCATTTACTTCCTCTTCAGGCCTCCTGGGTAGATCACTGTCAGGAATGTCCCTTTAAAAAAAAAAAAAAAAAAAACACACATGCCAACTAACCAAGACTCCTGAATCATGTATTCCCCAAGGTTAGTAACACCACATAGGAAAAATAAAAAGGACAATACTAATGCTTTTTTTATTTAAAATTTTATAACAACTCCCTCTTAGCTTCCTTTCAGCTCCATTTGTGAAAATGCATGTAAAGTCTGAGTATCTTTTTCACAATTTTCCTTAAATCCCTGAAAATGTGACTTTTGAAACTTGGAAATGTGAAACTAGGACAAGGGAACACTGAGGACCCATTTTACTTGCTTGCTTCAATAGCAGGCCTAGACTAAGAAGAAACCTTTCAATGAAAATGAGAGGGATTAAAAAAAAAAAAAAGAAAATGAGAGGGATGTCTGCAATAGTACAATGCTTAATATTGACTTCTACACTATCCAGCCCCAGGAAAGGTAAGGAACAGTTCAGGGAAGAGTAAGATGAGAGGTAGAAAACTTAGGAGGAAGAGGAAACTTCCTAAATTCTTAGGAAAACCTGCCAGGTTACCCGTAGAGTTCATGTGTTCAGATAATGCATTTGTGTAACCAGCGTCAGCTTCTTTCAAATGCCTTGACTTTGTCCCTGTGTCCTCTTGCAACTACTTCCCTTGGGTATCCTTAGACTTCCCAAGGCCAGCCTTCCTTGCCTGTGCCTATGAGGAACTGACAAATTAATTAAGAGCTTCTGAACACTATCTTCCGTCTATATCTAGTTAGAAGTGTGAGCATGTGTGATCTTTAATGGAACAATAACAAATTTGTGAAGACCCTTTATTGTCTTTTTTAAATTTGCCTTTCCATCAGATCCTATGCAAAGGATCATGACTAGTTCCTTCATACATTCAAACCACTAGATTTTAAAGTGTTATATAAATTTAGAAAATATTACCCAAAAGTATTTCACAATGACTAAATTAGTATGTATTTAGTTCAAATACTTAGAAAGAACTTTAATAAATATCATTCACAAATACTCTGCTGTCAATTCGAGCATAAAAATGTAACTTTGCTCAGTTAGTAAGTGGTTGATAGCTGTCCACTCTCTGCAGAAGTGTTTCTGAATATCCAGGGGAATAATACCTGAAAAAGAAAATTTTCTATTAGATCTTTGTGAAAAGATTTGGCACAGTACGCACAAAAGATTCAATGTAAGATATTTATCTGAAATAATTCTTTGAATGAAATCTCTAATACACCAACCAATTATACTGCAGGAATGCTTTCTGTATGAGGTTAGAAACAATCAAGGAAGAGAACACCAGCTCACAAGACTGTACCAGAAACACAGCAAAATATTTAAGGAGTATCAATGCAATGGCAAAGAAAGGGTATTTTCAAAGGAGCCAAAGTATTGGAGCTTCAGCATCAGTCCTTCCAATGAATATTCAGATTGATTTCCTTAAGACTGACTGGTTTCATCTCCTTGCAATCCAAGGGACTCTCAAAAGTCTTCGCTAATACCACAGTTCAAAAGCATCAATTCTTCAGTGCTCAGTTTTCTTTATGGTCCAACCCTCACATCCATACATGACTACTGGGAAAACCATAGCTTTGACTAGACAGACCTTTGTTCACAAAGTGATGTCTCTGCTTTTTAATATGCTGTATAGGTTGGTCATAGTTTTTCTTTCAAGGAGCAAATGTCTTTTAATTTCATGGCTGCAGTCACCATCTGCAGTGATTTTGGAGCCCAAGAAAATAAAGTCTGTCACTGTTTCCATTGTTTCCCCAGCTATTTGCCATGAAGTGATGGGACCAGATGCCATGATCTTCATTTTTTGAATGTTGAGTTTTAAGCCAGCTTTTTCATTCTCCTCTTTCACTTTCTTCAAAGGCTCTTTAGTTCCTCTTCACTTTCTGCTCTAAGGGTGCTGTCATCTGCATATCTGAGATTATTGATATTTCTCCCAGCAGTCTTGATTCCAGCTTGTGCTTCATCCAGCCTGGCATTTCACATGATGTACTCTGCATGTAAGTTAATAAGCAGGGTGACAATGTACACCCTTGATGTACTCCTTTCCCAATTTGGAATCAGTCCGTTGTTCTATGTCTGGTTCTAACTGTTGCTTCTTGACCTGCACACAGATTTCTCAGGAGGCACATGGATCACAGTCTTGTCTAACTCAATGAAACTATAAGCCATGCCGTGTAGGGTCACCCAAGATAGATGGGTCGTGGTGGAGAGTTCTGACAAAACATGGTCTACTAGAGAAGGGAATGGCAAAGCACTTCACTATTCTTGTCTTGAGAACCCCATGAATAGTATGAAAAAGCAAAAAGATATGACACTGAAAAAGATGAACTCCCCAGGTCAGTAGGTACCCAATATGCTACTGGAGAAGAGTGGTGAAATAACTCCAGAAAGAAGAGACGGGGCCAAAGCGAAAACAACATCCAGTTGTGGATGTGACTGGTGGTGGAAGTAAAGTTCAATGCTGTAAGAAACAATACTGCATCAGAACTGGAAAGTTAGGTCCATGAATCAAGGTAAATTGAAAAGTGGTCAAACAGGAGATGGCTGTTTTAGGAAACAATGAACTAAAATGGACCAGAATGGGTGAATTTAATTCAGATGACCCTTATGTCTACTACTGCGGGCAAGAAACCCTTAAATGAAATGGAGTAGCCCTCATAGTCAACAAAAGAGTCCAAAATGCAGTACTTGGGTGCAATCTCCAAAATGACAGAATGATCTCTGTTCCTTTCCAAAGCAAACCATTCAATATAACAGTACTACAAGTCTATGCTCCAACCACTAATGCCAAGAAGCTGAAGTTGAACAATTCTATGATGACCTACAAGACCTTCTAGAACTAACACCAAAAAAGATGTCCTTTTCATCACAGGAAACTGGAAGACAAAAGTAATAGGTCAAGAAATACTTGGAGTAACAGGCAAGTTTGGCCTTGGAGTACAAAATGAAGCAGGGTAAAGGCTAATGGAGTTTTGCCAAGAGAACATGCTGGTCATACGAAACACCCTCTTCCAACAACACAAGAGATGACTCTACCCATGAATAACACAAGATGGTCAATACCAAAATCAGACTGATTATATTCTTTGCAGCCAAAGATGAAGAAGCTCTATACAGTCAGCAAAAACAAGACCAGGAGCTGACTGTGGCTCAGATCATAAACTCCTTACTGCCAAATTCAGACTTAAATTGAAGAAAGTAGGGAAAACCACTAGACCCTTCAGGTATGACCTAAATCAAATCCCTTATGACTATACAGTGGAAGTGACAAATAGATTCAAGGGATTAGATCTGATAGACAGAGTGCCTGAAGAACTATGTACAGAGGTTTGTGACACTGTACAGGAGGTGGTGATCAAAAGCATCCCCAAGAAAAAGAAATGCAAAAAGACAAAATGGTTGTCTGAGGAGGGCTTACAAATAGCTGAGAAAAGAAGAGAAGCTAAAGGCAAAGGAGAAAAGGAAAGACATAACCATCTGAATGCAGAGTTCCAAAGAATAGCAAGGAGAGATAAAAAAGCCTTCCTCAGTGATCAATGCAAAGAAATAGAGGAAAACAACAGAATGGGAAAGACTAGAGATCTCTTCAAAAAAACTAGAGATACCAAGGGAACATTTCATGCAAAGGTGGGCTAAATAAAGGACAGAAACAGTATGGACCTAATAGAAGCAGAAGATAATTAAGAAGAGGTGACAAGAATACACAGAAGAACTATATAAAAAAGATCTTAATGACCCAGATAATCACGATGGTGTGATCACTCACCTGGAGCCAGACATCCTGGAATGTGAAATCAAGTGAGGGCCTTAAGAAGCATCACTACAAACAAAGCTAGTGGAGGTGATGGAATTCCAGTTGAGCTATTTCAAATCCTAAAAGATGACATTGTGAAAGTGCTGCACTCAGTATGCCAGCAAATTTGGAAAACTCAGCAGTGGCCACAGGACTGGAAAAGGTCAGTTTTCATTCCAATCCCAAAGAAAAGCAATGTCAAAGAATGTTCAAACTACCGCACAACTGCACTCATCTCACATGCCAGCAAAGTAATGCTCAAAATTCTCCAAGCTAGACTTCAACGGTACATGAATCGAGAACTTCCAGATGTTCAAGCTGGATTTAGAAAAGGCAGAGGGACCAGAGATCAAATTGCCAGCATCTGTTGGATCATTGAAAAAGAGAATTCCAGAAAAACATCTACTTCTGCTTTATTGACTATGCCAAAGTCTTTGACTGTGTGGATCACAATAAATATATGATACAATAAATGGATTAAAAAAACTAGCAAGTGTAATTTAAAATTTTCTAAAACACTTGGAATAATTAAAACTCCTAAGGTGTTTTCTCCAGATAAAACCTAACATTCAAGACTTACTTTATCCTTTGTTAATTATCTTTATCTCTCCTCAGGTGCTTGACTTAAAAACTCATAACTTATATTACATTAGTTTCTTCCACAATTTGTCAAGTTACTGTGGATAAAAGAGCTGTGTTTTCTCAATAGTGTGCTTACAAGCAGTCACAGATAAACATGTGCATACATGCATACATAAAGAGATACATTAAAGAATATTTCTGCACCAAAGGCTTGTGTGATTGCTCACTCAGCTGTGTCTGACTCTTTGCAACCCCATGGACTGTAGCCTGCCAGGCTCCTCTGTCCATGGGATTATCTCAGCAAGAATATGGGATTGGGCTGCCATTTCCTTCTCCATGGGATCTTCCCAACCCAGGAATTGAACCCACATCTCTTGTATTTCCTGCATTGGCAGGTAGACTCTTTATCCAAGTGTATCCTAGCCACTTGGGAAGTCCCAAAAGGCCTCCTACCCTTGAGAAAAATTGCCCTTAGACAGTGAGTCTCTTCAAAGTATTCCTAGACCAAGGAAGTTACAGCTGTCTCTCCATTAGTTAGTCACAAATTTTAAAGCAGGCCCCACCTTCCTAGGTCTTATAAATGCATTAGACACAAGGTAAATACTTTTTATAGAAATGGTAAAGAGTGAGTAGATTTAGAAAAACCAAAACTTTAAAAATCATGCTGTTTCACATGGTAGCCACTAGCTACAGGTGGCTCTCGAGCCCTAGAAATATGACTGAGGAACTGACTTTTATATTAAATTTTAATTGAAAATATTAATATCTACAAGCAATAAATGCTGGAGAGGGTGTGGAGAAAAGGGAACCCTCTTACACTGTTGGTGGGAATGCAAACTAGCACAGCCACTATGGAGAGCAGTGTGGAGATTTCTTAAAAAACTGGAAATAGAACTGCCATATGACCCAGCAATACCACTCTTGGGCATACACACTGAGGAAACCAGATCTGAAAGAGACATGTGCACCCCAATGTTCATCGCAGCACTATTTATAATAGCCAGGACATGGAAGCAACCTAGATGCCCATCAGCAGACGAATGGATAAGGAAGCTGTGGTACATATACACCATGGAATATTACTTGGCCATTAAAAAGAATTCATTTGAATCAGTTCTAATGAGATGGATGAAACTGGCGCCCATTATACAGAGTGAAGTAGGCCAGAAAGATAAAGATCATTACAGCATACTAACACATATATATGGAATTTAGAAAGATGGTAATGATAACCCTATATGCAAAACAGAAAAAGAGACACAGATGTACAGAACAGACTTTTGGACCCTGTGGGAGAAGGCGAGGGTGGGATGTTTCGAGAGAACAGCATGTATATTATCTATGGTGAAACAGACCACCGCCCCAGGTGGGATGCATGAGACAGGTGCTCGGGCCTGGTGCACTGGGAGGACCCAGGGGAATCGGGTGGTGGGGGAGGTGGGAGGGGGGATCGGGATGGGGAATACGTGTAACTCCATGGCTGATTCATGTCAATGTATGACAAAACCCACTGCAATGTTGCGAAGTAATTAGCCTCCAACTAATAAAAATAATTGAAAAAAAAAGAAAATATTAATAACTGTATTTAACTCAGTTATTGGAAAAAATTTAAGTGTGTTTGGAACAACTTGCATATCTACTTTTTCAACTGTAAACTTTATGTAATCTAAATATAGAGCATGTATTTCCAATGAAATTTAATATCTAAATTGAGATGTATTGGAAATGACAAAATGCCCACCAGATTTCCAGAACTTAGTATAAAAAATGTTAAATAGCTCATTAATAATTTTTATATTGATTACTAAATGCTGAAGATTGTGTGGAGAAAATGGAATACTCCTACACTGTTGGTGGGAATGTAATTGGTACAGTCACTATGGAAAACTGTATAGAGGTTCCCTAAAAAACTAAAAATAGAACTACCTTGTGACCTAGGGATCCCACTCCTGGGTATATACCCTGAGAATACCATAATTCAAAAGACACATGCATCCCAGTGTTCACTGCAGCACTATTTACAACAGCCAGGACATGGAAGCAACCTAGATGTCCATCAACAGATGAATGGATAAAGAAGATGTGGTACCCATAAATAATGGAATATTACTCAGCCATAAAAAGGAATGAAATTGGGTCATCTGTCATCATGTGATGAACCTAGAGTCTGTCATATGGAGTGAAGTAAGTCAGAGAGAAAAAAACAAATATTAACACATATATATGGAATCTAGAAAAATGGTACTGATGACCCTATTTGCAGGGCAGGAATGGAGATGCAGACTTAGAGAACAGGCTTGTGGACACCGTGGGAGAAGACAAGGGTGGGATGAATGGAGAGCGTAGCGCTGACTCCTGTATGTAAAACAGATAGTCAGTGGGAAGTTGTTATACAGTACGGGGAGCTCAACTCGGGGCTTTGTTATGACCTGGAGGGGTGAGGGGGGGGCTCAGAAGGAGGGACTACATGTATACATACAGCTGATTCACTTTGTTGTATAGCAAAACTAACACAGTATTGTAAAGCAATTATATGCCAATTGTAAAATTAAATTAAAAAAATTATCTTGAAGACAGCTTCCTGCTACATTACTATGAAGAATCTGCATTTCATAAAGATCATTTTTCTCAGATACAGATAGTAACTTTCTTTTTGCCATTCAACATCTCTGTCTATTCTTTTACTGATGCAGTTGATTTACAATGTTGTGCCAAGCTCTGCTATACAGCCAAGTGACTCAGTTATACACATATAGACATTCTTCTTTTTATATTCTTTTCCATTATGGTTTATCAAAGGATATTGAATATACTTCCCTACCCTATACAGTAGGACCTTGTTGTTTAAACATCCTATATAATAGTTTATGTCTGCTAATTCCACCTCCCAGTCTTTCCTCACTCTTGGCAACCCAAGTCTGTACTCTATGTATGTGAGTCTATTCCTGATTTATAGATAGATTCATTTGTGACATATTTTAGATTCCACAAATAGTGATATCATATAGTATTTGTCTTTCTGAATTATTTCACTTATTATGATAATCTCTAGCTGCATCCATGTTGCTGCAAATGGCAATATTTCAATCTGTTTTATGGCTGAGTAGAAAAACATCTACTTCTGCTTTATTGGCTATGCCAAAGCCTTTCACTGTGTGGATCACAACAAACTGTGGAAAATTCTTCAACAGATGGGAATACCAGACCAGCTTACTTGCCTCCTGAGAAATCTGTATGTAGGTCAAGAAGCAACAGTTAGAACCAGACATAGAAGAACGGACTGGTTCAAATTGGGAAAGGAGTACGTCAAGGCTGTACATTGTCACCTTGCTTATTTAATTTACATGCAGAATACATCATGTGAAATGCCAGGCTGGATGAAGCACAAGCTGGAATCAAGACTGCTGGGAGAAATATCAATAATCTCAGATATGCAGATGACAGCACCCTTAGAGCAGAAAGTGAAGAGGAACTAAATAGCCTCTTGATGAAAGTGAAAGAGGAGAGTGAAAAAGCTGGCTTAAAACTCAACATTCAAAAAATGAAGATCATGGCAACCGGTCCCATCACTTCATGGCAAATAGCTGGGGAAACAATGGAAACAGTGGTAGACTTTATATTCTTGGGCTCCAAAATCACTGCAGATGGTGACTGCAGCCATGAAATTAAAAGACATTTGCTCCTTGAAAGAAAAGCTATGACCAACTTATACAGCATATTAAAAAGCAGAGACATCACTTTGTGAACAAAGGTCTGTCTAGTCAAAGCTATGGTTTTCCCAGTAGTCATGTACGGATGTGAGGGTTGGACCATAAAGAAAACTGAGCGCTGAAGAATTGATGCTTTTGAACTGTGGTGCTGGAGAAGACACTTGAGAGTCCCTTGGACTGCAAGGAGATAAAACCAGTCAATCCTAAGGAAATCAATCCTGAATATTCACTGGAAGGACTGATGTTGAAGTTGAAACTCCAATACTTTGGCCAACTGATGCAAAGAACTGACTCATTGGAAAAGACCCTGATGCTGGGAAAGATTGAAGGAAGGAGGAGAAGGGGACGACAGAGAATGGTTGGATGGCATCACCAACTCGACGGACATGAGTTTGAGCAAGCTCTGGAAATTGGTGATGGACAGGGAGGCCTGGCATCCTGCAGTCCATGGGGTCGCAAGGAGTAGGACATGACTGAGCGACTGAACTGAACAGAGTATTCCATCAACATTTCCTTTCTATCTGTAATAGCAGTAATTTGTAATAATAGTCTCATTAATATGAATGTGAGCTTAAGGCAGAGAAACAATATGCAGGGAACTATGAAAATCAAACACTTTCTATTAACAGTTGATAATTTACTTTGAACTCTGTATTTGGGTACTCTTTAGTAAAGCATACATTAAATTAGTACAGAAAATGTCTCAAATGACATTTCAGTTTCATTTGGAAAAGTATGTGTCAATCAGAGCATCATTTAATTTGAAGGAAAAGAGACCGAGGGAGAAGCAGGAGTATATGTTGGTCTTCTGTGCTATTTCAAAGTCCACATTTTCGCACGGTGGATATAAAAATCTCAATTTGAGAATAGAAAAACAGAATAACACTGACCTTCCCAAAGTCCATTTTTCCTACCTTACTATTTCTTCTGGGTAACAGTTGTTAATGCTGTTGATATATTCTTGAAGGAGAGATCCAGGTTCTGCTTTTATCTCTTGCACCTTTTTAAGTCCACCACTTGTTACAAAAAGTCGTCGAGCTTTGCTATCATGTGGCAGCACCTTGAAAAGTGAAGCACATAAAAGTGTCAGCTTTTCTTTTCCAAGGTGGATTTTTACTCTTGAAAAGCAATAATATATGAGGAAATGAAAAAGGGAATTTATGTCTAATATACCTGGAACATAATGAGCCTAAATTTGCAAATGATTCTAAGAAAAATGCAGCCTTTTGGGAAATGTATCAACTTGGTATGCTGTGGAGATGCAATAAAGGCAATGAACAGAAGCAAAGGTAACAGAGATCCAACCATATAGGTATGATATAAAACAGTGGCCGTCCTTCACTTACAGCCATTCAAGTTCTCTCCAAAGTTAAAGGCAAACTCCTTAACAAGGCGCAGAGGGTCTTCTGTGACTCAGGTCCTAAATAACTCTCCGAGGTCCTTCCATATCAACCTCTACACTAAATTTTGTTTCAATAACCTCAAAGGGTGCGTCTGAACCATTTTTTGCTTTGCCTATGCTGCTTCCTCTTCTCCGAAATCCCTTCTGCTCTCCACACACTTCTCCCATTACTTGGGAGTAACTTCCTTTAAGAAACTTTCTCTGGGACACCCCTACTCTCTTTCCCAGGCTGAGCTGGGTACATTTCTTCTCTCAAAGCATTCTGTTAGACCCCTTTCAGTGCACTTGCCACATAATAGTTTAACTATTAGGGACTTCCCTGGTGGTCCAGGGGTTATTAAGACTCCGCACTTCCACTGCAGAGGGCACAGCGTTCCATCCCTGACCAGGAAACTAAGATCCCAGAAGCTATTAAAAAATAAAATTTTTTAAAGTTTATCATGAAGTCTAGCACACTGAAGTGTTTTCTGATTGTTTCATCCAGTCCCCCAGCTCAATTATAAAGTTCCTTGAAAAAGAACTTGGTCTTACTATTTTTCGTCTATCCCTTAATGCTTAACGTGTAGGCATTTAACAAAACTAAAACTACAAAGGGATCTTGCTATTAGAATGATAATACACATCAACTAGACAATAAAAGATGACACTAAGTGTGCATGTTTCTAAAAAGTGGAAATGCCTATAGGCTTTAAATATTTTGTTTGGCCTGGAGAGTTTTTATTACCTCCTATCTTTTAAATTAATATCTTTTTATCTTCTGCCTTGCTTTCCTCTCTCTTTTCTAGTGCTCTGGATCCTTAGATTAAGAAAAGGTAAAATTCTACCTGAAGCATATATTCCTAAAGGCACATAAGAGTATGTGGTATTGTGTTTATTTTCTCTTAGCTAACTTCCACAAATCCACTGACTTACTTTAAAAGTGACTTATTTTGAACTCAGTTCAGGCTAGTGTTCATTTTCACATTAAGTTCAATAAAACTAGAATATCTCACTCCTGGTAGCCTGAAAGATTAGAGTATGAAATGAAACTTTCAGAAATAATGTCAGCTACACACAAGAGATGATGACAGTCTATAGATGATCCACTTGTCCCCTTACACTTTCCTTCCTCTTAGCTGATCAAATTAGCTGGTTGCTTTCTTACTTAGCATCCAGAAAACAAAGGTTGATTATTTTTTCTTTTTTAATTCTTTTTTTTTTTTAATGTATTCATTTGACTGCACCAGGGCTTAGTTGCAACACGTGGGATCTTCGATATGTCATACGGGATCTAATTCCCCAACCACGGATTAAACCTGGGCCCCCTGCACTGGGAGCAGAGTCTTAGCCACTGGACCACCAGGGAAGTCCCCTTATTATTTTCTTAGAAGGAGGAAGACAGAGCACAGGTGTTTAACACGCAGAGCTGTATCCTGAGGGGGCTTCAGCAATGTAAAACCTCCTGCCATCCAGTGACTATGGTGCTTAAGGGGTAGCAAGGTGTTGGAGATCACAGAAATGCGTCAAAGACAGTATGATCTTTCAGAGGAATACCTAAAACTAGATCTACTCAGCTGTAGGGCCTAGCTTAAACATTTTAACAACATACAGTTTTTGTTTATTATTTGTAGAAATATAGTACACAACAGTAGTACCTCCTTTATATAGCCTTATAACTGACGCTTCAAGTGAATTTGGCCCCCATTCATTTTTATTAGTTTTTTAAAGTCAGCCTTTAGCACTTTTATGTTTTATTTCTCAAAAACAACTTTTTGGGGGTTTGTGGGGGTTTTTTGTTTTTGTTTTTTTTTTGAGTGCCTGGGATTAGGCTAAACTCTATACATATAACAACTCATTAATCTTTACAATGACCCTATAAAATAGGTTCTCTTATTAGCCCCCATCTATGGGTAATTATACTAAGGTTTAGAGAGGTCAAGACATCGTTAAAGGTATTGCTGCTAGTAGAAACCCAGGCAACCCAGCTCCAGAGCCTGAGCTCACAGCCACACTGAGATACTAATTTCAAAGACCCTATTTTCTTAAATCCAGCCTGAACACAACCTGACCACCTCTTGATGACTTAGGCCCCCTCCTGGCCATGCACAGCGGTGGGAACACACACACTCTCTCGGCCTCAGCCGTCAGTAGCCAGTTCCTCTGGCCGAACCCCTTCCAGTGGCTTGACCTTTCCACCTTACTATCTTGAGTCTGCAGTGAGCTAAGAAACATGACAGCCATGCTGGTTAAAGAGTGGTCACCAAATAAGCCAATACATTCCAAATGTTTGTCTGGAAGCATCTCTGGTAAGTGCATAGATTTCGCAAAAAATACTGTGGGGATCTTTGCAGTTGTTCCCAGCTGAGTGAGACTAACAGACACCAGGAAAACTACCAAAGGGTTATGAGGTTTTCACATGTTGACTCTCTTACTCTCCAAGAACAGAAAAAAGACAGTACAGAGGCTGTGAGGAAGCATGATGAAGAAGGAAGTGTGAATTATTTATGTGCGAATTTTATTAACATGTGAATTTCATTAACCTATATTACCCTCCCTGACAATATGATCAGTAAAATCAAACAGTAAAACCCTGCCCCAATCTTACAGAAGAAAACATTGACCCAACAGAAAAATGCAAGTTAGTACCTTGTTTTAATTCTCTTTCCCCACTTCCAGGCTAAAAGAGCATGTCTTACCTTACTGAACTGTCCAACCACGTGCTTCAGAATATTGGGAGGAGCATCATACAGAAATGGTTCAAGAGCTGGTAAATAGGTGCATTTTTGTAAGATATTCTTTATGGCTTTTTTACTCTATTGAAATACAAAGCAAAATACATACCAAAGTAAGTAGTCAATGAAAGCTTGACAAAAAGTCATGTCTTGTGTTCTGGAGTTTGAAAATGAAATGAAGAGCTTTATGATGAACTTAACAGCTGTTGGTGACAAAGTCTACTAATGTGCTAGTGGAGATCACATTCACTGTACCAGACAGCCATACCCCAATCCTAACAGTTCCAAGTTGGTGACAGACTGTCAAGTTATTAATCAAGAACTCTAATGACAGTAGGAATCCACTGAACTTTACTATCCTTCATCAAGAAATATACTTGACTTTTGACCATAAACTTCTACATCAGGATGTATATCGTTAATAATAATCAGTTGTATTATCCAGCATGAAACAAATATTAGTATATTAGTTAAGATTTTTGTTTATTTGTCAATATCTGGGCTTAAGATTATTTAACAACACTATTGAGATATAATTTACATACCATAAATTCACTCATTTTAAGTGCATGGTTCAATGAATTTTTAGTAAATTTACAGAGTTGTGCAACCATCACCACAATCTAATTTTAGAACTTTTCTTCATCATCCCCAAAACCCCATGCCCATTTATAGTTATTCCATATTCCCTCCTCTACTTACCCCTACCAACCCCAGACAATTACTAATCCTCTTCCTGTCTCTATATTTTGCTCTTCTGGACCATCCATATAAATGAAATCATAATATGTTAACTTTTGGATCTGGCCTCATTTGCTAAGCATAATGTTTCTGAGGTTCATCCACAATATGGCACATATCAGTGCTTCACTCCTTTCATTGTCAAACAGTATTCCATTACAGGGATTTATCACATTTTGTTTATCCATTCACCAGTTGATGGGCATTTGGGTTAATTCCACTTTGGGCTAATGTGAACAATGCTGCTATGAAGATTCACATGCAAATATTTTCACTTGGGAAAATACTGAAGAGTAGAGTTATTGAGTGATAATGGTAAATTTATGTTTAATATTTTGAGAAACTACCAAACTATTTTTCAACATGACTGCAACATTTTATATTCTCACCAGTAGGGTGTAAGAAGGTTCAATTCTCCATAAGATGATCAACACTTGATATTTTCTGTCTTATTAATTACAGCCATTCTTGTAAGTGTGAAGTAATATCTCATTATGGTTTTGATTCGTGTTTCACTAGTGACTAATGATGTTGAATATCTTTCTATGTGCTGACTGGTCATTTGTCAGTGAAATGTCTATTCATTTTTGCCCATTGTTTAGTGAGGTTATGTATCTTCTTATTGAGTTGTAAGAGCTCTTTATATATTTTGAATACAAGTCCTTGCTTGAATATATGATTTGTTAGTAATTTTTCAGTCTGTGGCTTGTCTTTTCATTTTTTCAGTAATGTCTTCTGAGGCATACAAGTTTTTCATTTTGATGACATCCAATTTATCAGTGTTTTCTTTTATTACTTGTGCTTTAAGTGTCATTTCTAAGAAATCAGTGCCTATTCCATGGCTAAAAAGACTTACTCCTATGTTTTCTTCTAAGAGTTTTCTAATCTTAATTCTTACATCTAGATCTATCAGTATTATCCATTTTTAGTTAATTCTAGTGTACAGTATGAGATAAGGATCCAAATTAATATTTTTGTCTGAAGATATAATAACTGTCCTAGTACCATTTGCTGAAAAACTATCTTTTAATATTAAATTGCCTTGGCACCTTTGTGAAAAATCAGTTGATGATAAAAGGGTCCATTTCAGACTTTTATCCGATTACTACATTGATATATACATATATAGTCTTTCTGTAAGCATCTTGCTTGTGTAGCTTCATAGGAAGTTTTGAAATTGGACAGTGTAAGTCTTTCTTTTTCAAGATTGTTTTGGCAAGTTCAAGTCCTTTGCATTTCTATATGAATCTCAGGATCAGCTTCTCAAGTTTTTTGAGGAAAAAAGACAACTGGGATTTTGACAGGGATTGTATTGAACATGTAGATCATTTTTAACAATATTGAATTGCCATTTTAACAATATCAAACCTTCTGATTTGTGAACATGGAATGTCTCTTCATTTATTCAGATCTTCTTTAATTTTTTTCAGCAATGTTTTATAGTTTTCAGTGTACAAGTCTTATACTTCTTTTGTTAAATTTATCCCTAAATATTTTATTCTTTTGATGCTATTATAAATGAAACTATTTTCTTAATTTCATATTTGAGTTACTCACTACTAGAATATGGAAACACAGTTGGTTTTTACATATTCACCTTCTACCGAGTGATTTTGTTGAACTCTTATTAGTTCTAGTATTTGTGAATGTGTTTGTGTGTATTCCTTAGGATTTTCTACATACAAGATCATGTTATATGTTGGGTTTAAAATGTCCAAGCCTTTAGAAAATATGACTTGTATTTGGTGACTTATTGCCGTGAGTGAAATAAAATTGTTTCTATGATTTTATTCTGTGAATTGTACAGAAATTACGTGGGGTCAACAAATCCTTTACCTAGGTTAGAAAATCAAGAAATGTGTTACTTCAAAATAATGAATAAGAAAATATGAATTTTGCTAAATGTCACAGCATTTAGTAGTTAGTGTTTATCTTTAGACATATATAATATTACATGACAATGCTAGGGAAGGAATCATGGACTATCTATGTAGGGCAACTTGGGTTTGAGCCTGGTTTTCCTATAAACTAGCACAGCATCTACAATTCTAATTCATTAATTTTTCTGTCATTTCTAAAAACTGACTCTAGCCACACTGATCAAAGCTCTTGTAGAAACCACAATAAGTGATTAGCAATACTACCCTTTTTTCCTATTAACAACACACATAAGAATAGTAATTAGCAAAACAAAATTGTCAATTGTAGACAAACACTTGATGCCACTTTGTTTTTCACAGAAAATGAAAGGAGTAACAAAAAATTATTCATTGTTGCTTTCATTGTTGAAAATGAATGATCTTTCCTGAAAACTGTTTAAAATGAAAAATGCTTCTTTATTCAAAAGTTAATTTTATTCTGAAAGTATTCTGACCAAAGAGCTATAGTTATTTAAATGAGGGGGTTACACAGGAGTAAATCTTCATGACTCTGTGCTAGGAAAAGTCTTCTCACATATAGCTCCAAAAGCACAGGAGCAAAAAAAAAAGATAAACTGAATCTCATTAAAATTTTTTAAAGACTTGTTGTAAACAATACCATCAATAAAACGATAAGACAACCCACAGAATAGGAAAAAAGATTTGTAAGTCATACATTTGATAAAGGCTTGTTTCCAGAAGATGTAAAGAATCCTTAGATTTTCAATAATAAAAACATAAACAGCCCAATTTAAAAATGGGCCAAAGGTCTGATTAGACATTTCTCCAAAGAAGATATACAAATGGCCAATAAGCACAAGAAAAAAAATTTCAGCATCTTTAGCCATCAGGGAAATGCAAATCAAAACCACAATGAGATATGAATTCACACCCACTAAGATGGCTACAATTAAAAACAAAGACAGTAACGAGTGATGGCAATGATGTTGAAAATTAGAACCTTCATACATTGCTGGTGGGAATCAAAATGGTACAACTACATTGGAAAACAGCTTGGCAGTTCCTCAAAATGTTAAAAAAGAGTTATCATATGACCTTGCAAGTCCGTTCCCCGGTATATACCCAAGAGAAATGAAAACAAACATCGACACAAAAACTTGTACAGTAATGTTCACAGTGGCATTGTTCATAATGGTCAAGGAGCAGAAACAACTCAAGGTCCAAGCAGTGAATAGAAAAGCAAAATGGGGTATATCAATACGATGGAAAATTATTTGGTAATTAAAAGGAACAAAATATTGATATATGCTACAACGTGGATGAACCCTGAGACTTATGCTTAGTGTAAGAAGCCAAGCACAAAAGGCCACATATATTGTATGGTTCTGTTTAAATGAAATGCCCAGAAGAGGCAAATCCTCAAAGACAGATAGTAAAATAATGGTTGCCTGGGGCTAGACAGGGAGGACATGGAGTGACAGCTAATGGGAAAATAAAATGTTCTAAAATTAGACTATGGTGATGGTAGCACCTGTTTAGAATCTTCACTAAACCATTGAATTATATAGTTTAAAATGGGTAAATTATATGGAATACAAGTTATATCTCAATAAAGATGCTAAAAACAAAGGGGAACAAGCAAGACAATAAGAATGTAATATTTAAATAATTATGTTAGAAATAGTCATAACTATTTGAATAGTTTTATAACCATTCAAATGCCAAACTAATTCCATCTAATACCTCTGAATCTAAACAAATGAAAATGCAACTGCCTGAATATTTTCAAAATATATGTAGGTAAGATGATTATATAAAAAGATAGGGTTTTTTTTTTTTTCAGTTTTCATAAGGCATTTGGAATTACATAGGTACAGGCAGATAGTAAGACCATGTGAAAATGTGCAAGAAATTCCAAGGGGCTGCTCCTGGGCTCTCCTGGCTCAGAACCAATTAGAGAATGCTTACAGAAGCTTACAGGTCTTGGGGACAAAAGTAACTTCAACATGGCCTTGTAATTTGAAAGCTGCTACAGAATAACAAATGAGAAACACCATTAGACAGTTCCTAAAGTTCTTGGATACTTTTCCCTTTTGAGATAGTGTCAAATCAAAGGATTTGGGCTTTTACTCTAAGGCCTTTAAAACAACTGATAGACTCCAAGAGACCTTGGAGAAGGAAAAAAAAAAGGAATGATTAAGTACCTACAATAAGAAAATATTTGGATGGATTTAAAGCCTTGGAAAGACTGATGACAGGATAATGATTGATAAATCACTTTTAATTTAATACCCACTGTATTTCCTGAAAGTAAATATTGTATCACACAAAGGTAGAAGGAACCATCTATTAGTAAACCTTAATGTTTTAACAATAACCACCTTTGTTAAACTAATACACAATAAAAATTATCTGACTTCGAAAAGTAATCAACCGTTTTTACTCTGATGATATTTATACAATATAGCATCATAACATTCATTAAAAATCAAGTTATATAAACTTGGTAGCATGTAAATAGTATATAGTGCTCCCTAAGAGACTATTTGCAAGGGTTTCTCAAACTATAATTGCTATCTACTCTGCTATTAATTATTCATGCTGTAGCTGATGTGTTCTTTTATTTCCCTGGATCACTAGAGGTAAGGGTGGGGAGGACAAGAAGTGAGGAGGAGGGAGAAGGAAAGAGGAGGAAGTAGGGGAGGGGGACGGAGGAAGAAAGACAATGATGATGGTGGGTTAAAGAAATTTGAGGCAAAAAGAGAATGACAGACGTAGGTTAAAATTACACTTACGTAAATCATCTGTATTTAAACAACTCAAAACTGGAAATGCAGTTGTGGTTTCTCACCAGAAAGTCAAAGAATCACAGAATTGTTACACAGGAAAAGACCTTAGCACATTATCAATTTTACCATCTACCATGCTTTGCCAAGGAATAGACTCAACATTGGAGACAAGTATTTGAAATCTATTAAATCATTGCTTTGATCTAGAAAAGTCTTATAAAAATGGAAAAAGTGTTAATCTTAGAAATCAACTTCCCTCAATGAGTCTGTAGAGAAAAAAAACATGTAAACAATCAAATCAATATAAATTCACTTTTATAAAATTTATAAATCAAATAAATGACTCACTCGATAGCTTTCAGAGTCCCTCAAACTGTGCAGTTCAAATAGATTTCCTGTCCCATTATACTATCTAAAGTTGTTGTAAAATGTGTTTTCCTATTTGTTACTTTATTGTTTTCCTTCAAATTTAAGAGTAATTTAACTTACTGTTCATTTTATTTTGAATTATTGTCTTTTCTATGTATTTCCCTCAACCCAAGTTAATTCTGAGAGCTGCTTCCAAGAAGTTACACCTTTTCCTAATAGGGAGTATGCTGGGAAACATTTTTCTTTCTTTGAAATTCTAAAATTATTTTTAAAACCCATCCTACTTTATATTCATGTTTAATGAACCGTTTTAGTAGTCAGTAACATTTTTTTCAGATATCCTCATTTTTTTTAATACAAGATTTTAAAATGTTTAATTTGGGAAATCGTATGGTCATTTTCCTTTCAAGGAACAAATATAAGACATAATTAAAAGGTTTCAGACTTGGAGTTAGGAGAGGTCACTCGTCACTCATGCTTCAGGAATGCCTTTGGAGACGCATTCCTTTTAAATTTTTTTAGGCTCAATTTTTAATTTAAAATGGACTAAAGTTCTCTCTGGCCAATTTCACCTCCAAAGTCCTATTATTCAATTCCTATTCCATAAGAAAAGTCAATAGAAATGTAGATGGAAACAATCAGACATTTGTTTTACAAACAACTTTGTACCCATAGAGAACTTCCTTTAGAGTTTATCATTGATTTTGAGAGACAAGGGTAATTCGTTTTCAAAGAGTCACCCCAATTCTTCTGATAAACTTATATCTTGACTCAGAAAAATGATATTGTTGGACTTCCCTGGTGGTCCAGTCAGTGATTAAGAAACGGCCCTGCAATGCAGGAGACACAGGTTCCATCCCTGGTCCAGAAAGATAACATACATCTTGGAACAACTAAGCCCATGTACCACAACTAGTGAGCCCATCAGTTGCAAATGCTGAAGCCCAAGTGCCTAGAGCCCACGCACCGCAATTAGAGTAGCCTCCGCTCGCAGAAACTAAAGAAAGTCTGAGAGCAGCAGCAAGGACCAGCACAGACAAAAATCAATCAATCAGCCTTACAAAAAAAAAATACTACTGTCCACAATAAAAGTTAAAACATTTTAAATTACATATTATGAGTTAAAAATCTAACAAATCGTCATTAAAACAATGAAGAATTAAGCACTTACTTTCACTTGAAGATCCTCAGAACTTTCGGTTGACATGTACAAAGAGAGCAGGACAGGCAGAGTGTTTGTGACAGCGACGGCCCGTGCGTGCTCAGGAGTGTGTCTCCCAATGTGTCCCAAGGCCCAGGCGGCGGCAGCCTTAATGTGGTCTTCTGGTTCTTCTGACAAGCAGAGTGACAACTGGGGTACACCCTGCAGTGTGGGATCAAAAGAGCAAGAGTTACGAATCCAGAGCAGGATTAAAGGTCTTCCATGTCTCTCAGACATTAGAAGCAATCATTTCGGTCTTGATCCTTTTTTTCCTTTAAACAGTTCAATAAATGAGCACTTCACAGGGGCCGTCATTTTTCAAGTCAATAAAACGACTAGAACTAATTTACCTTAATTATCTGTAACAATCCAACTAAACTAAATATCTCTACTAGCGTTTGCTCCCCAAACAGAGGCATTTAACCAAAGAACAGATGCCACAGGCTAGTATTTAGGCCAAGCCAGATACCACTGTGACAAATTAAAAATGCATAGGAGTTTAAAACCATTTGCTTCCCTTCTAAACTAAAATAGTTAACTTAGAATCTTTTTAAAAATTGACTTTTCACCAAGAGATCCAAAAGCAAAACACCTACTACAGACCCAAAATCAAATGAATAATATGAGCAAGAATCCTATTTAAGTAAATTTTAGGTGAAATATATTCACTAAAATCTTTCCTGAAATAGTAAATTTCCATTACTTTTGGTCAACATTTACACAATAGTTTTGCCCAATTTAATCTGACTGAATGTCAAGTAGGGATGAGTACTTTTACTACACAGATGGCATGTGCTTTTATTTTGTACTTCAAACTTCAATTGTAGCTAAATAAAACAAAATTAACTAAAGGGCCTCAAATGCATCACAGCTTATATACCCAAAGAAGAGTCAAATAACCAAAGCAAATTATAATTCATTCTGTATGGGCATAACTCTAACTTGAGACTACACTAAATTATCTAATACTGACACTAAATTATCACCTTAAATTCAGTACCACAAAAGCCACTATCATATGGTCATCCTCCCACAAGCAAAGGCCAAATGATCATATATAATTTTTTTTCCTTCACCTTTAAATTTTTTTTTAAAATTTTTTGGCCACACCACTCAGCACGTGGGATCTTAGTCCCCCAACTAGGGATCAAATCCAAGTCCCCATGCATTGGAAGCAAAGAGTGTTAAACACTGGAGCATCATGGAAGTCCCTAAATTTGGCTTTTAAAACCAATTTCCAGAAGAGATCTGCCATATTACTTCTTTGACTTCTTTCTTACAACTAAAAATGTATGTCAGCCCATACAAAAAAAAAAAAAAGGTCAGAATCTTTTCTATCTTCAGAATGAGGCAACTTTCCAGAAAGTCCATACATCCGAGACATACCAAGAATGAAGAAGCAGGAGGAAAAGAAGACAGTCCCCAAAATGCTGACTTACTAGCCATGACTGTTATGAACAGCAAATGAGGCAAGAAGCGTGAAAGTGCTTTGAACGTTAGAAAGTATTATTTAGACAGGAGGTATTGTCAATCCTGACAGTACTACACAGAACCAGAAAGAATGACGCAGTGCTGTGTGATCGGCCTCAAACTGCTGCTGCCCCCACCTTGATCTTCAATTAAATGAAAGACAACCAGGTGTGAGAGGCCAGCAGCCCCAGACCAAAGAGAGGGAGCACCTCCTGGACAGTCTGGGGAAGAAACACAGGAAGCAAAAGCAATCGCGGCTTCTTTCCTTGTCCCTCCTATGTGTGGACTTTCTGACAATCCACACAAGAACCGAGAATCAAGAATTCCAATAATATCCCCACCGTGACCCTTCAGAAAGCAAGCAGCATTACTGCCCTAGTCACTATCAGAGTCTTTGGTAATAGAAGAACAAAAGGAAAGGCTCAGGATAAAAAGGGAGTGAAGTAAAGTATTATCAAGGAATAGGTAGAAAATAAAGATCTGAGGCTCCTTTTTATTCTGAGGATTAGCAAAGGATAAAAAAAAATCCACACTTCTGTTTAACATAGAGCAGTGGGTTTTCAAGACTGATAAGAAACCTGCACCCTAGAGGGTTACCAGAGACACTGGGAGCACACAGCCTTTGAAGCATGCTTCAGGAGATCAATATTTACTCATTCAACAAATATTTTTTGAGCACCTACTACGAGCCAGGGTTACTCAATCTGGTAGGTTAATACCAAGTTGTAAACTGAGATAAGGCCAAATCCCTTGAGCAAGTAAACAGAAACACTGCTATCCGACATGTGCCCATGCACTCTGAATTGCCCACATCTAAGAAGAGAAATTAGCTCCTGGAAGCTAAAGGAGAGACAGCCATCCGTACAAGATGATACAAATGACCACTGGGTATGTTAGTTGTCTTTAATCAAAGTATGCTTTACATATTTGTAAAGCCAATCTTTCAAGATACAAAATACACATTTACTTAGATACAGATAATACTAACACTCAGAGGTGCTGACATTTTATTAATATTAAACACTGAGTAAAACTTCAAACTTCCTGCCAAGTCAACCTTATTTTAAACATTGCTCTGGCAAACTTACTAGTAAGCCTGGAAAAAAAGCTGGTAATTCTTTGTCTCTGATCAGTTATATTGTACACTCTGTGGGAGAGTATTAATCTGTGGTCTGTCTTAGAGGATCTCGCTGCAAGAATCAGGGGAAAAGGAAGCAAGGGCAAACCTTGGAAATGATGACCGCCATTGCCAGGTTCTCAGAATGAGCTGCCACATAGCCGAGCAGCATGATGCCTGGAAGCCTTATGTTCCCTTTGCAGGACCCGATGCAGTCGATCACGGCAGCAACTCCCCCAGCGTTCACTATCAGCTGAGAAAGCTAAGAGAAAAGAGGGAGAGTTACATCATCATGGCCCTAAAGTATGAGATGATCTTTATTATTATTTTTTAAATATTTTATAGAGGATATTTTGGTTTTATTATTAGCAGTATTAGTTGACTGTGCTGGGTCTTCACCGCAGCAAGCAGGCCCCACAGCATGTGGGATCTCAGTTTCCCCACCAGGGACCGAACCCATGTCCCCTGTATTGCAAGACGGATTCTCAATCACTGGACCACGAGGGAAGTCCAGTGTAAGATGACCTTTAAATATTATGTTAGCATTGCCAAATTGTAAAATTTCAGACCTAAAAAATGGTGGTTCAGTGGTAAAGAATGCACCTGCCAAGGCAGAGGACTCAGGTTCGATCCCTGGGTCAGGAAAATCCCCTGGAAAAGGAAATGGCAACCCACTCCAGTATTTTTGCCTGGGAAATCCCATGGACAGAGGATCCTGGCAGGCTACAGTCCATGGGGTCGCAAAAGAGTTGGACACAACTTAGGGACTGAACAACAAAATCTGAAATATCATTCATTTCAAAATATCATTCAAAAGTATTATATTTATCAAAGAAATAGACAAGGGTAACAATCCTGCTATTTCTAATTACAGAATATGTTCACTGTGAGCCTCTCTGCTGTTCAATTTTTCTTACATGACTTTCATCTTTATCGTAATAGATGTCAAAGTTCCTCACATAAACACTAAACCTAGGGCTAGTTCATAACTAGCTAACTGCTGAAACCGCTCCCCCTCCACACCCAGCACAATGCGTGAGTATGAAGCAGATTAATCACTCAATACTGAAAGATGAGGTCAAACTTGAAATATTCTAGCCTCATTATCCGTCCTTTGCTAGCAATGGTCACTAGCTGTTGGCACTCCAATCTTGAAAACTCTCAACCAGATAAAGATGTTGGGTGAAATAAAGAATAAATACTGAAGAGTTTGGTGAAATGAAAGTGATTCATGAAAATACGCACAGAAAAAGACACAACTTCAGAATCTACCCAAGTTCGCTTCGTCTCTATTCTTTTCCCACCTACGAACCCAGAGCAGGAACCACTGTGTATGAGCGGCTGAGCAGGGAGTTGGTGATCTCTCCCAATCTGGAGGGGCGCTCTCTCTCACTACACCCAGATGACCTAGAGTGACAGGACAACAAAGGTCCACAGTCCCGACAACTTAGAAATGGAAAGCAGAAAATGATTAATGACTAAAAACTGAGATTTCAGACTCAAACTCCATTGCTACAACCCAGAGGTTCTCAAGTGGGGGCACTTTTGTCCCCTTGGAGACAGTTGGTAATACCTGGGGACATTTCTGATTGTCACAACTTAGGGGAGGGGTCCCATGAGTATCTAGTGGGCAGAGGCCAGAGATGCTGCTGAACATTCACCCTACAGTATAGACAGCCCCCCACAACAAGGATCATCTCGTCCAAAACGTCAACTGTGCTAAGGGTGAGAAACTCTCAGAACATGTGACACCACCCAGGGCCCTGTCAACAACCGATGTTCTGCTTAATAACTAAAACTAACGGCGTGTGGTTGCATTTTGAAGCTGACTTCTTTTCCCCGTGTTTTACCTCGGGCGTATGTTTTGCAATCTCTCTGATTAAAGTACAAGCGTTTTTCTTCACGTATTCATCTTTGTCCTTCAGACAGGTAAGTACAACTGGAAAAATCTCTGCTTCGACCACCATTTCTGCCAGATCCACAGAATGTTTCGCAATCTGACTGAGAGCTGAAAGGACCTGACGCTATTCAACAAAAAACAAATGCAAATGTTACACAGAGTCCACTGTGGAGTTCAGATGTAATTTAAACAGCTTTGTACACATTCAAATTTCTTTGTAAAGAGCAAGAAATAATCACAAATCCAACATAAACTAAGAGTCTTGAAGTATTCACCTTCTACTCTTATACCTAAATACTCAATTTCTTAAATTTCCTAATTTCCAAGTTGAACATCTTAGTTCACACGATTGACTATTTAAATATTTACTTATTGAGGCTGGTCAAAGAATATGCCCTTTGGATGAATATTATTTCTTAATTATGTACTACTTAAATCATTAGTTTATGATAAGTACAATAATGTAATACAGACATGATCAAGCAGAACTTTGGGCATGTTGCTGTTATCGTTTTAGAGAATTTTACATTGTCTAATTAACACTGACAATCTTAAAATCTTATAAAACATAACTATTATAATATAGAGGTATAATTGGTGACTATTAACTGAAAATTAAATTTTAGAAAGCTCAAAAGAAGACTAATATGGCCATTTTCATAGAAAATGTAAATATAATAGTGGGCTAGAAAACCTTTAGGTCCCTTCTAACCCTGAGGTTTAATCGTGACATGATTCCTTACTTTAATTATTAATTCTGATGTTACTTCTAGTTTTCAGCATTGCACGTACTTTTCCCCAGTCACATCGTGATTGTCTAATCCTTACAGCATAGTTTCCACATACGAAAGGACCCAAATACATAATATACTCAGACCTGTTTTGCATGATAATTTACTAATTATCTAAAAATGTATACTATCCATCTGCACACGTTTCCATTTTCTTAGATTATCGGAATCTTGGTTCGTTTGTTTCTCAACTTTATTTTTAAAATACCTTCAGTTTAGCATCAGGGTTCAGGATCATCTGGGCTAAGTGAGCAATCACTCCTGCATCCACCACTGTCTGTGCTAACTCTGGAGAATGCTTCGCAATATCACTGAGGGCTGAAACAGCAATCCTTTTCAAAGCAATTTCTGGCTCCTGGATACAGAGCACTAAAAGAGGAACAGCTCCCGCATCCACCACAGCTTGTGACAGCTCTGTGGGTCCAAGAAAAGTAATTAAGTGAGTATGGGTGACTGACCCTTGTACAAGCCACTTTTCACCCTGACAGATACAGCAAAGGGAAAAGGGGGGGGGGGGTGTACTTCACTGTCTCAACATCTGCATTTCAAATCAGCCTTCCTGGTTTCATGAACCATGTGGGCCAATCACGAGCTGAAAAGAATACAGGTCAATAGATGGACCTCCATTTACATGAACACATTTGAGGTAGATTAGGCTGAAATGGCTTGTTATTCTTTTTTTTTTTTTTTTTAAGAGAGTAAGCAGATGTCAGCTGTTTAAGCTCTGACAATTCTGCACTTCTCAATAGGCAAGCATTTTATGCATGGTTTACAATAACAGAGAAAATTAAAGTACCAAAAATTTACCAACCACACTAATTAGGCAGTATTTTGTGCTATTTACATGAGTAAACATTAACATGAATCTCGTGCCAATAATGTCGATTTTTTAATTCCTTTCACATTATTGTACTTTTTAAAAGATTTTTTGAAACTTTGTACACAAAAGATGCATTTTTGTTGTACATACAAAAATATTTTCAAAAATGAGAACTACAACCAAACAACAGGATTTAATATATACAAATGTTAACATTAGAGAAATTAATCATAAACATTTTATATGTCAGAAATAATATCTTTTGAATATACATGTTGATTTACTTGTGCCTCCAAGAATAACAGCTATAAAAAATAACACAGCTTTTAAATTACAGAGAATGTGAGGCAAACAGGCAGAACCATATATGTGTAAAAAATGTCTTTTCAGAAGCATAAAATATACTACATAGTTACAGATTCTACTCTCGTGTTCATGGTCTCTCTTACTGAATCACATACACCCATTTCTACAATCTCTTCCTTTCAAATTATGTTCTCATTTTCTCAGATGTGTAGCAGCTTGACAATTTATATCTTTTTTGTTATTTTTAAAAAAATTTTTTATCAGAGTATAGTTGCTTTACAACGTTGCATTAGTCTCTGTTGTACAAAGTGAGTGAGTTATACATATATATGCCCTCTTTTTTTAGATTTCTTTCCCATTTAGGTCACCACACAGCAAAATGTAAATTGGTACAGCCACTATGGAGAACAGTATGGAGAAGCCTCAAAAAACTAAAAACAGAACTATCAGATGACCCAGCAATTCCACTCCTGGATGATTTATGTCAATAGCCAAATTATCAATTCAGCATATCACTTAGTCTTTAAACAAGAGTCTTTCATTTTTCAAACAATCGGTAATATCACATTTTCTAAAAGGAAATAATGTTAGAAAATGAAGGTTAGTGTCCAACACTTGTTTTCCTTCAATTATTATAATTATTTGAGAAGTCCCATATTGTATAAATGATTCATTCATTCTTTCATTAAACAAGTATTAATGGAAGGTTATTATGTGCCAGACTCATTCAACGCTGGTGCAAATGATACACTTCTACAAATTAACATTACACTGATGAGCAAATATGTTTCAATTAAAAAATCCAGTGTGAAATATGAAATACAATGGGAAGCTAATATGTAATCTCAAGAACCAGAAGCAGATAAGAGGAATATGTTTTTTAAAAAAAGGTGGGGAGGGGACTCTTTTGGTGGTCCAGTGGTTAAGACTCTGCTTTTACTACAGGGAGCGTGAGTTCAATCCCTGTTCAGGGAAATAAGATCCTATATGCTGCACAGTATGGCCAAAAAGTAAAAATAAAAAATAATTTTTAGTTAAAAAAAAAGATAACAGCAGCAACTGACTATTAAATATCCACCTCAAATCAATAGAAGACATTCCTCAGAAACCTCTCTGAGATTCTACTGCCATTCCCTGAAGACCAACAATATAGCAGGTAAAGCAGGGGATCACTCTTTCTTCCCAAGGGAAAAGGGAAGAAAACATAAGCATGTGATATCATGTAATTTCCAGTTATAATTTTTATATTCTATTTTAATAATTAGCATGTTAATTTAATTCAATCCAAATTATACAGGTGTGGTATGGTTGCTGCTGTTGCTCAGTTGCTCCATTGTGTCCAACTCTATGTGACCCCATGGACTGCAGCACGCCAGACCTCCCTGTTGTATGGTAACATCAACTTTCTATAGTCATATTCAAGAGTGACTGGAATCTATATATCCAGGTGACCCTTGAACAACACTGGATTTGATCTATATGGGACCATGTGTAGGCAGACTTTTTCAATGATAAACTCTGTGGTACTGCACCATCAGTGGTTGACTGGATTCAGAATCTCAGATATGCAAGAAGTGATAATATGAGGGCTGACTATAAATTATACTCGGATTTTCCACTCTGGGGAGGATCAGCACCTCTAACTCCCACATTGTTCAAGGTCAACTCTACTGGGCTAAATATTTTATTTTGAGAAAGCATAAGGATTACTTCATCTATGTATGTATTTTCACTTTTACACACCGTTTCTAAGAGTAAAGAATATGCAGTGAACAATTAAAAGTACTATTAATAAAGACAAAGTTCTTTAAAACAGTATTATGGTTGTAACTCCCATACATTTTATTCTTTCCTTGAATAACTGAGTACCATTATCCTCCTTTCCCTGAACTCTGTTATGAAAGAAAACCCAGTTTTTCTGGCTTGTTACCCATTCCCATCTAAAGCTGCTTTCCATTTCTTTCTGGAATAGTGATGCTAAATGAGGGGAAAGATGGGGAAAGCACCAAAGAAAGGCTTGCCTGAAGGGAATGAAGCTTCCAGGGACCTGGATGGGGCCTAGCAATCAATGATGTACTTCGGTTTCATATACTTTACCTCTCCAGTTTACATGTTCCTTCAAAACCTGGCTCTGCTCTTAGATAGCACACACTGTTATTAATAAACAATATTGTTCAACCACCTTCATACATATACTGGGTACAAGACATATATACAGGTAAAAGTACATATACACATTACAATATAATAGGCCTAAATAACACAAGCCATACTACTGGGTTGGCCAAAAGGTTCATTCAGGTTTTTCTATAAGATATTATGGTTCTATAAGATATTAGGTTATGGAAAAACCCAAATGAACCTTTTGGCCAATCCAATATATTACACAAACTACAGGCTAACTATTTCATCCTGCCTCTACCGCTCTTTTCTCCTGCGGTGTATCTTTCTTCTCTTCCATACCATCGCTTCCTCTGGTATTTCTGTACCAGTCGCAGTTGGCTTCTTGTCAGTCAGGGCATGGGCTTGTGAACCAATCCTGGCAAATGGGACCTGGGTAGAAGTCAGCTGGAAGCATCTGTGAGAGATTTTCCTCTGTAATAAACAGAGATACACAGGAGGAAACACCACCTCATCTGTGCTGGACATGGGCACATCTGCCTGCAAATGACATCTGGGAACTCCTACATCCATCTTGCAACTGTAATAGGAGAAATCGCCAATATGCTGAGGATGGCTGAGTACAAAAATAAGAAACATCTGGGTCCCCCGTGACACTGTTCAGCTGCACAACCAACCTTGGAATGGCCCTGACTCTGAATTTTGTGTCATGTGAAATGAAAAACATCCTCAGGCTTAAGCCACCTGCGGTTGATAGTCTGACTTACAGCCCCAGCCACACTGATATGATTCTGTCCTCTCTCAGGCTTGGTGTATGCACATATTTTGCTCTCTTTTCTGGTCATTTAGTGTTCATTACATGCTTACTGTGTGCCAGAAACTGGGTTAGTTAGATCTTGGGGAAGGCAAATAGAATAAAACATTGTTCTGTTCTGGTAGACTCTGCTAAAGGTGAGTGTGTGAACAGACCACAGTGCAGAGCGGGGCTGGGAGTCAAGTGCGTGGAGTGTTTGGGGAAATGTACACAGGGTGCAATTTCAGGCAGTGCTTCCCATTTTCCTTCCATCTCCCCTTTTCTTCTTCCCTATAGTTTTCTACTCTTAAAAAAAAAAAAAAGGCAGGAATAACCAAAACTCTTACAAAAATCTGATATACTTAAAAGTTAATACCCATAGAGGACTTCCCTGGTGGTCCAGTGGCTAAGACTCTGCTCCCAACACAGGGGCCCAGGTTCAATCCCTGGTCAGGGAACTCAATCCCACAAGCTATAACTAAAAGATCCCGCTTGCAGCAACTAAGACTCAATGCAACCAAATAAATAAATACATTTTTTTAAAGTTACTCTCCATAGGAGAAATCTCACAGAATTCATTTTAACTCTAATTTGGAAATGAGTGTGGGTTGTTTAATTAATTATTACACTTTGGAAATCAAAGATTGATATGTACAGACATTCATAAAAGTTTTGACCAGGGAAAAATACAAGCCAAGAAATATATCTTCAGTGTGGGAAAATATCTTAACCTCCTTGTAAATTTTAAATGAATCTTCAAAAAGTGAATTTTTAACAACTATATCTTCTTTTATGCAAGAACATGTGACATAATCATACACTGTCAGGTAATCAGCAAGATTAGAAGTAGTTATGCCCCCCCCAAAAAAATCAGAGAAAAAAGGTTTTATGTTATACCAACACATTAATAGGATTTAAATGGGGTTTATGGCACTATTGGTGATACATTTTCTTCTCTATTTGCCAAATTTTCTTCAACATAATTATTTTTAAAAAATAAAAGAAACATGAACATGTCTTTGACTAAACACATAGCTATTGCTGGGGCTAACTATACTAACATTACTATCATAAAGGAAAAATAATATAAATACTTTAGCTTACGTCTCAATATGGAAGAAATTTTCTTATTTTTAAAAATGGTGGGAATGTATATCCTTTAAAGAAATTCAGAAAGAATGCATAATTATTCTTTGAAAAATTACAAATATATTCTAGAAATACTATTCACTTTTTCACACTTTCCTTCTTGTCTTAATTCATCCCTTTGTTACAGTTAAAATATTACATTTTTTCAATGCTAAGTGTTATTCATTTTTAACAATTTTTTAGGCTTCAAAGTGTTAGTGGAAATAAATATCCAGGTGCTATCCAATAGCACCTTCCTTATTCATAAATAATAATTAAAGCCATTGATTGCATGCATGTAGACAACTGATATACAGTCCTCAAATCTGATGGTCAGCTATTTTCAGCCAAGGAATAACTAGTTCTCTTCGGCCTCCTGAACACCTCATTGCTGAGTGAAGGAAATGAGGCAGCCATCTCTATGGAGCTGTGACAAGCTCAGTATGACTTTAGATTTAATTTTTTAAACAAAAAGAGGCACAGATAAAAGGGGGGACATTTAAGATCAACAATATTCATAAAATTACTAGTATCTAAAGCTGGATGAATCAAATATCATAAATTACTTTATGTGGACTAGACAGGAAGAACACAAACAGCAAAGTCCATCAGTGTATAACAGGCATAGCTGTAACAGGTGAAACCAGGTGCACCAGGCAAAAATCATTTTGCTTTAATAGCGCTCATCATGGCCTCAGGGCTTCTCTGGTGGCTCAGTGGTAAAGGATTCGCCTGCCAAGGCAGGAGCTGCAGGAGATGCAGCTTCAATCCTTGGGTTGGGAAGATCCTCTGGAGAAGGAAATGGCAACCCACTCCAGTATTCTTGCCTGGGAAAACCCATGGACAGGAGGAGTCTGGTAGGCTAGAGTCCATGAGATCACAAAAGAGTTGGACACAACTAAACAACCACCATGGCCTTAACCCCTCTTAATTGTTACAGCTCATGGTTTGGTTAGATCAGCAGTGGTAAAGACAGGACCCAGGCAAGTAATTAAAATAAGTGAAGCCAGAGGAAAAATAACTGAGTGCGGAGCATGGTAAACTGGAAAAACATATGCACCAGATACAAGGAGCACCAACTACTGTTTCTTCAGCCCAGCACTGCCGCATGGGAATGCAGGCCTACCACTGTCAGATCCTTGGATTTTTCCAGAGAAGCCAGACATCTGATTGCCTTGTTTTTAAGTTTTGGAAACTTTAAAAAACAAAACAATAAACACTGTGTAAGACAACATGCATGCATGCATGCTAAGTCACTTCAGTCGGGTCTGACTCTTTTGTGATCTCCATGGTCTGTAGCCCGCCAGGCTCCTCTATCCACGGGATTCTCCAGGCAAGAATACTAGAGTGGGTTGTTGTGCCCTGTCCCAGGAGATCGTCCCAACCCAGAGATCGAACCCACTTCTCTTATGTCTCCTGAATTGGCAGATGGGTTCTTTACCACTAGTGCCACCTGGGAAGCCCCCTTAAGACAACATAGTGCAGGCCAAATAAAATATGTTCATCATTTTACAATCCTAGGCTTAAATCTTAAACCTTCTGAAATGAGCTGTGGGGACTTTCTGGATGTGAAAAAGGTGTAGTTCTCTCTACTTTTGATTCTTGACGACATGTTGTGGAGTCATAAAGGAAGAACCACTATTGTGGTTATATAAGAAAATTCAGAGGTGAATTCCAAGAAACTGACAAAAACCTAAAAACTGGCCTGCAAAAAAAGGATTAATCTAAACATATACTGATACTCAGCTAATTTTCCTGCTCACAATGGCAATGTAGGAGGGAAGAATTTGAGCAAAACTAAGTGATCCATCATGAGAACTCACAAAAAGTACTCAAAATGAAGAGGTTCTCCAAAAAGAAAAAAGAAAGGAAAAAATATGTATATATGTATTTTTGTATATATATTACAGCCACTAGGGAGAACAGTGTGGAGATTTCTTAAAAAACTGGAAATAGAACTGCCACATGACCCAGCAATCCCACTCCTGGGCATACACACTGAGGAAACCAGATCTGAAAGAGACACGTGCACCCCAGTGTTCATCGCAGCACTGTTTATAATAGCCAGGACATGGAAGCAACCTAGATGCCCATCAGCAGATGAATGGATAAGGAAGCTGTGGTACATATACACCATGGAATATTACTCAGCCATTAAAAAGAACTCATTTGAATCAGTTCTAATGAGATGGATGAAACTGGAGCCCATTATACAGAGTGAAGCAAGCCAGAAAGATAAAGAACATTACAGCATACTAACACATATATATGGAATTTAGAAAGATGGTAACGATTACCCTATATGCAAAACAGAAAAAGAGACACAGAAGTACAGAACAGACTTTTGGACCCTGTGGGAGAAGGTGAGGGTGGGATGTTTCGAGAGAACAGCATCGAAACATGTATACTATCTGTGGTGAAACAGATCACCAGCCCAGGTTGGATGCATGAGACAAGTGCTCGGGCCTGGTGCACTGGGAAGACCCAGAGGGATCAGGTGGAGAGGGAGGTGGGAGGGGGGATCGGGATGGGGAATACATGTAAATCCATGGCTGATTCATGTCAATGTATGGCAAAAACCACTACAATACTGTAAAGTAATTAGCCTCCAACTAATAAAAATAAATGAATAAAATTAAATTAAATTAAAAAATATATATATATATTCAAAATTATATAGTAATTAGGCAACTCAAACACCTCAGAGACTCTAATTTCTTTTAACTTTATTGCTATATATTTTTCCAAACACTGCTTGCAACTCACTGTTTTTAAACCTGACAAAATGTTACGTTTTTCAGTATTTGCTTCATTAAAAATAAAATTATGAATCATTATTTTTTTGCATTTAGTTTGCCCTATTTATTGGTTTAAAGATAGGCTGGTTTTGCATCTGGCTGTAAAACACATAACTGTATTACTTCAAAACCTTTTTGAATAAAGCAGGTTAAAAAAAGATTTAAGATTTGGCTACAACTTATGACGTTAATCTTACATTATATTATCAAGCCATTTGACCAAGTTTTTCATGATTTGGTGAAATCACAGTCAAAACAAATACAGAGCTGCAATCACCAAAGTTGCTTATAAGCTGACCATTGGTGGCTCAGACAGTAAAGAAAGACTGCAATGCAGGAGCCCTGGGTTCAACCCCTGGGTTGGGAAGATCCCTGGAGGGGGGCATGGCAACCCACTCCAGTATTCTTGACTGGAGAATCCCCATGGACAGAGGAACCTGATGGGCTACAATCCACAGCGTCACAGAGAGTCAGACATGACTGAGCGACTAAGCACAGCACAGCATACTCAAGTTTGACTTTAGAAATGTCACTTCCAAAGTAAAAGAGTTTGTCTAGTTTTTGGTCTAACCCACTGTTTACAATGGGTTGTTACCTACTGCTATGTAACATCACACCAAACTCAGCTGCTTAAAACAGGAAACATGTATAGTCTTATTGTTTCTATAGGTCATGAATCTGGGAGCGGCTCAGCTGGAGGTTCCGGCTGTGACCTCTCACGAGGTTGCAATCATTAGCTAGGGCTGCAGGTATCGCAGGCTTGACTGGGTCTGTATCTTTTCCCAGCACAGCCACGGGAATGTTGGAAGAAGGCATCAGTTCCTCTCTGTTTCTGGGTCTTTCCATAGGCTGCTCACCGATGAGGCTTCCCCCAGAGTAAGAGACCCATAGGAGAGAACCCAAGACAAAAGCTGTAGTCTTTCATAATCTAACCTCAGAAGGGACATACCATCACTTCTGCTATATATCATTGGTGCAACGTGGAAGCAGATTACACAGGGCTGTGAATAGGAGGAGGCAGACTTGGGAGCCAGCTAGCAAGAAACCTTTATTCTACACCAATACATCTGAGAGAGGCAACATTCTCCTGTAGTTAACAGTGTAGTTAACCGTTAACTAGAGCTATAATTCTGAGTTGAGAAGTTGACATCTCCAATTGCAGGTGGGAGTGTGAAAAAGTGGAAGGAATTTGCATATCATTATGAAAAAAATCTAATCTATGATTTTTATTTATCCCCTACCCTCACAAAGGCCGTTTTTCCTACTCATCATTTCCATACCATTTCTCTCCACCCAATCTTCAGAACCATCCATCTAACCCTTACACATGGGTTGAGTGTTTGAGAGATTAAAGGTTAACATACATACATACATACATACATAAATACATACATATGCTTTGAAGGTTAAATAATCCTAGCTCCTTTAAAAAGTCAAGTGAGTCAAATAAGCCATTGATCTGGAGTTAATCGGGCCTCAATAAGAAATTACAATCAGCTGGAAAGATGGCACATTTATACAAGGCTCAAGCATAAAAAAACAGCTTCAAAATACGGAAAGGAAAAGTCAAGAAGTGGAGATGAGAGAAAGAGAAGGTGGGAAAATAAAAAGACTTTGGTATGGCCTTGGAAGATAATAAGTAGCATAAGATATAAAGCAATTTTTAAAACCCCAATTTTAGTGACTTTCATACTTATAACTACTCAACAGCTGAGACTAGGCTGAATGGAAGAAGGCAGAACTACAGAGAGGGTCTGGAGGGCTCTTGGGATGAAACAATAAATTACTTGGAATCAGTTTTACAAAATATACTTTTTGCATCTAGAAATGTTTCCATTCATTTCCACTTGCTTTAGGGACTTCCCTGGCAATCCAGGTTAAGTTTAAGACTCCGTGTTTCCAACATAGGGGATGTGTATTCAATAACTAGTCAGGGAACTAAAATTCCACATGCCATGTGGCACAGCCAAAAAAACCCAAAGAAAAAATACATTTCCTCTTGCTTTATATAATATTGCAACCATAATTGTAGTTTCACAATAGCTACAATCTGCAAAACCAAAACAATCTTAAGTGGATTTTAAGATGTTTAAAAACATTTTATTAAACTTTGAACCTTCAAACTTCATTGGCATTTGTTATTTGCTTCAGGCCTCTAGGAGCTCAGGCTAACAGAGGAGGCTAAACAGTAAAGGGTCAGCTGTGCCCTAGTGGAATTCTCTATGAGAACACAAGAAGGAGAGAGGAAACAGAAACAAAATACTGGATGGTTAGAAAGTATACAGGATGTTTTCATACAAGGGCTCCCTGGTCAGCAGTTCTTGGTGTGACTCCTTCTGAGTGGTTCCTTGAAGTTACCCTTGGGCCTCCACTGTCCACTTTTATTCCCGAGGATGAGCTGGCCCAACAGTGTTAATAATTGCATAATATCCCACTGGGCACATATGCTATAGTTTACTTAACCACACCCCCACCCCGACTCAGGACACTTAATTGTTTTGTGGGGTTGGGGTTTTGCACTATTAAGTACAGTGCTTTAAGATTATGTATAAGTTAACCATTGCTACATACCAACTGACCCAAACTTGGCAACTTAAAGCGTTGGTTCCTCTCTCACACTTTCTGTGGGTCAAAAATCCACGAGCCATCCAGCTGGGTGGTTCAGGCCTGGAATTTCTCGGGAAACTGCTGCTACGCTGTCTGTGGGGGCCGCCGGCATCTCTGAAGGCACAGTTGGGGTAGGATCTGCTTCCAAGCTCGCTCATGTCATTCTAGAAAGCTCCATTTCTTGCTGGCTGTCAAAGACCTCACAGCACAGGCCTTTCCATGGGCTACCTGAGGGTCCTCAGGTCATAGCAGTGGCTTCCCTCCAAGCAAGTGATGAGAGACTTCCAAAACAGAATCCTTGTAAAGTCTTGTAAAGCTGGTCACCCATGCTCAGAAATGGCAGACCATTGTTTCTGCTGCAGTCTAGTGGTAACACAGATCAATCCTGGGGTGAGGTGGGAGGGACTGGATGAGGGTGAGAATGCCAGGACATGGGATATCTGAGGGGCATCTTGGAGTCTGGCTACCATGGGTCCTATATTCAAACATACATATTCCACACGTTAGACAAACATACACATTCATATGTATGTGCATGCATGTGTATATTTACTTAAGACAGAGGCTCTGAGGAGAAGAATGGTGGCTTTTTAAAATTAATTTATTTAATTGGAGGATAATTACTATACAATATTGTGATGGTTTTTGCCATACATAACATGAGCATGAGCCACAGGTATACATGTGTCCCCCCAATCTTGAACGCCCCCTCCCACCTCCCTTCCCACCCTATCCCTCTAGGTTGTCCCAGAGCATAGGCTTTAGCTGCCCTGCTTCAGAGGTTCTTGATATTTTTAGATTAAACCACAAGAAACTGCTGTTTTTGTTAAGTCAAGACCAATCAAATACAGGTAATTTCATACAGGTCAAGGTAATAACCACTGCAATACTGTTTTCCAAAGGGGATTATCAATATGGGGCCTCACTGACAATGTGCAAGTCTGATAGTTTAGCCACTTATAAAGTATATTTCAGCCCTTACATTAGTAAGTGGTTGCTTGAAGTTGACTCATCATTTACTTCTCCCCAAATAGTACGGTTAGTTCCATATTCCTTAACTTAACTACATGTCACCATTCAGCTATACTGATTCACAAGCATGAATATTAAGTGACTTTTTGAGGCCATAGCATCATCACTTCATCGCCTTTAAACGAAAAAACCCAGAGACAGCACAGGCATTCTAAGTCAGTACTGTCTGACGGGAACACGAGCCACATACTTAATTTAAGATTTTTTAGTAGCCACTTACACTTAAAAAGTAAAAAGCAATAGGTGAGATTAATTTTAAAAATGGAATAGAGACGCCGATGTAGTGAACAGATTTGTGGACATGGGCAGGGGTGGGGGACGGAGAAGGTGGGACTCACTGAGAGGGCAGCGTTGACACATAAACACGACCATGTGTTAAACAGACAGCCAGTGGGAAGCTGCTCTATAGCACAGGAAGCTCAGCTCGCTGTCTGTGATGGCCCAGAGGGGTAGGATGGGGGTGATGGGAGGGAGACGCAAGAGGCAGGGGATATATGCATTGTTTCTGTTGTATAGTTGCTAAGTCCTAGTCCACTCTTTGCGACCCCATGGAGTGTAGCCGACCAGGCTCCCCTGTCCATGGGATTTCCCAGGCAAGAATACCAGAGTGGGTTGATATTTCCCTTTCCAGGGGATCTTCCTGACCCAGGGATCAAATCTGCATCTCCTGCACTGGCAGGCAGAATCTTTACCACTGAGACACCTGGGAAGCCTGGATATAAGTATACTTACAGCTGAATCACACTGTTGTACAGCAGAAACTAATAAAACATTGTAAAGCAGTTATCCTCTAATTTAAAAATAAAAATAAACTTTTAAAATAATCACATTGTTTAACACAATATATCCAAAATGCTATAATTTAAACATGTAATTAATATTTAAAAGTTTTAATGAGATACTTTACACTCCTTTCTTCACATCAAGTCTTGGATATCCAGTGTATATTTTGCACTTACAACATGTCTCAATTTAGCTGCTAAATTTTTATTGGAAATGCTCTATCCACAGTATTTAAGATTCCAAAAAGTTTACAGTTGAAAAAGTAGATTCACATATGAACGCTGTTCCAGTCATGCCTAAAATTTTCCTAATTATCAGGAACTTGTTGTTCATCCATTCCATATACGTTAGCTCACATCTGCTAACCCCAAATTCCCACTCCATCCCGTTCCCAACCTTCTCCCTCTTAGCAACCATAAGTCTGTTCTCCACGTCCCTGAATCTATTTCTATTCCACAGATAGGTGAATTTATCTATTTTATAGACAGGTGTTTTGCCTATGATCTCTCCTAAGAGTTTCATTTGTGTCATATTTTAGATTCCACATATAAGTGATATCCTGTGGTATTTGTCTTTCTTTTTCTAACTTACTTCACTTAATAATCTCTAGGTCCATCCACATTATTGCAAGTGGCATTATTTCATTCATTTTGATGGCTGAGTAGTATTCCATTATATACATGTACTACATCTTCTTTATCAATTCATCTGTCAATGGACATTTGTTTCCATGTCTTGGCTGTTGTGAATAAGGCTGCTATGAATGGAGGGGTACATGTATCATTTTGAATTAGAGTTCTGTCTGGATATATGTCCAGGAAGGGAATTGCTGGATCATTCAGCAACTCTATTTTTAGCTTTCTGAGGAACTTCCATACTGTTTTCCATAGTGGCTATACCAACTTACATTCACACCAACAGTATAGGAGGGTTCCCTCTTCTCCATACCCTCTCAAGCATTTTGTTATTTGTGACTTTTTGATAATCACCATTCTGACTGATGTGAGATAGTACCTCATGGTCAATTTGACTTGCATTTCTCTAAAAACTAGTAATATTGAGCATCTTTTTTATGTGCCTATTAGACATTTGTATTTCTTCTCTGGAGAAAGAAGACATTGAGGTCTTCTGCCCATGTTTTGATTCGTTGTTTTTTGTTGTTGTTGTTGAGTTGTAGTTGTATGAGCTGTTTTATGTTTTGGAAATTAAGCCCTTCTGAGTCACACTGTTTGCAAATATTTTCTTCCATTCTATACGTTGTCTTTTAATTTGGTCTGTGGTTTCCTTTGCTGTGCGAAAGCTTCTAAGTTTGACTAGGTCCCATTTGTATGTTTTTGCTTTTACTTCTATTGCCTTGGGAGACTGAGTGAAGAACACACTGGTGCAATTTATATCAGAGCATGTTTGCCTATGATCTCTTCTGGGAGTTTCATGGTGTCATGCCTTAATGTTTGTCTTTAAGCCACTTGGAGTTTATTTTTGTGTATGGTGAGAGGGTATATTCTAACTTCACTGATTTACATGTGGCTGTCCAACTTTCCTAACACCACTTGCTGAAGAGACTTTTTCCCATTGTATATTCTTGCCTCCTTTGTCAAAGATTAATTGATTGTAGGTGTGTGTGTTTATCCCTATCAATGTCACTTTTTCTTTTTATATCTATGTCCAGCAGAGTTCAGGGGTTATCTGGATATAACAAAGTTTTTAAAAACAAAGTAAAGATTCCCCTTTCTACCAGAGTACAAAAACATAACTCACAATTTGTCTTTCACTTGATCCAAAGTAGAATCACCCAATATATTATTCATATTCTTAATACTGTACCTTCTCGTTCGATATTTGGTCAGCTCTCTGGATGACCTCTACGCTCACTGTATCAATTCTTCCATCTTAGATTATAAAGTCTTAGAGGTAAGATGTTAGCCAACTTATTTTACCTTGTACAGTAACAAAAGACATGGTAACATACACATAAGTGCCTCAAATACTTCTTGATAATTACAATGATGATGATGATGGAGATAAAGAAATTGCTTGCTAGCCTTATATACAAAGTTGTAGTTCTCAGTGACTTGGGAATCTGAGAGTACAGAGTTATATTTTATTGTTCCATATTCTGAATTCCAAAAAAAATTGCAAAGATAGCTTAGAAGATTTTATTAATCAAAAGTCTGTACTTTAAAAATCACAAGAAATAAAAATACAGAAAAATTCACATATAGTTTTTTACCAGCATACAAACTAACCCTATAAAGGACTAACCAATTAGGTAACCACTGAGTAAAAGTTACAATTAAAAATGTTATTTTAGGGCTGCCCTGGTGGCTCAGTGGTGAAGTATTCACTTGCCAAAGCAGGAGACACGGGTTCAATCCCTGGTACAGGAAGATCCCACATGCCTCCAAGCAACTAAGCTTGTGCATCACAACTATTGAGCCTGTGCTCTGGAGTCTAGGAGCTGCAACTGCTGAAGCTTGTGCTCCACAACAAGAGCAACCACCACAATGAGACACCCCCCACTGCAGCTAGAGAATAGCTCCTGTTCTCCACAACTAGGGAAAAGCCCATGCTACAATAAAGACCCAGCATAGCCAAAAATAAAACAAATAATAAATAAATAAATTTATTTTTTAAAATGTTACTTTAACATGTTTGGTGTCTATGTCCAAAGAACATAGAAGAGACATTTATTTTTACTTTTATCTTTTTTTACCAACACCTAAATAAGGAGAAAAGTACTGGTAGAAACAAATGTTAGGATCAAAATTGGTATAATATATAATACATATAATCTCATTTACATCATTTTTCTCTATGCTTATGTGTTCCTCAACCCCTCCAAGATAAAATAAGTTATAAAAATGTGACACAGAAACCAACTTTTTATCTACAGGTATCACTAAAGTCTTTATGGCTTTTAACACAGAATTACTATCCTCTTGTCCCCTTCTCCCTCTCCTTCCTTACTCTAAGACCTACAGTACGGAGTTCTTAATTACCTCAGATATTTGTCACTAACAGGTAGATTTTTTTAAAATTAAGTACTGCATGCTAAGCCTGTTCCACATGATGTAGACTACTGCTATTTATATATGGCTGGCATGAGTGGCACAGGAAGAATATATGCAAAAATTCTGGTTTTTAAAATTATTTTCTCTTTTTATCATTTCATTATTCTAAATGACACAGAAAAGAATCAAGCTAGCCAGCTCTGTCTGGATTCCTCCCTTACGTTATCTACTTGGTGAACAAGACACGGTCTACCCGCTGTTTCTGTGGAATCCTAATCAGCTGAGCCCGCTAAGCACTGCTCATGTGGGGCTGCAGCAGTCCCCTCTCCTGATCACCACCAAGCAGGGAGGGAAGTCTCTCATTTGATTTAGGTCCTAAGGAGATAAATCAGGTCCCTGGGAGACAGCATAGTCACACATGTGGAACCAGTCATCGAGAATTAAGAACAGAAGTATCTGGCGAGACTTGCAGATACTGCAAGGAGCTTAAGAAGAAGAGTGATGAGCTTTCATACACTTGCCTTTCTCACATTATAAAAAGGAAGAATCTCTGAAGGCTTCTGAGTAATGGTCAAACAACTCTGCCATAAACTGCCGTCTGACCAGAATAAATCCTTTAACCTCTCTATTTCAGTTTCCTCATCTGTAATAGGGTGATTGTGTTAATAATTAAAATGTTTTAGGACACTTAATCCAACCTATTCCACTTTGCCAGGACTGAGAACTTGCCAAGGTTTACTCAGAGACAGCAAAGGTTTATAGGAAACAAAGTTTACAAGAGACAGTGTCTTTAGCTAAAGCTCCTAAACAAACACTTAAATTTTATTTCTTTTTAGCCCAAACATGGAAGAGCATTCCTCCAAAACACCTACGAGGCTCCTCCCTCCTCAGACTGCCCCAGGCCACTGCTCCCACCTCAGTCCCCCAGTGCTGTGACGGCTGCCACACACTCCACCCAGGTCGCTGGCAACCCTTCTCCACTTCCGCGTCACCCACAGGCGCAAGGCTCGAGGTGCCAGGCAGAGTGGGCAGGGAGGGCCTGGGCCCTCCCAGTGGGAGCACTAAGGCCGCAGAGCCCACCGTTCCTCTGGCCTCACCCCTTGTAGCTCCAGAAGCAAGACTAGTCCTTGAAAATAATGAAAGATTGGACACTAGTTAGGTAAATACACAACCAGAATGATTCTGCTGAGAGGGAGACTGTAGCGGGATAGGAAGAGCAACAAGCAGTCTGAGCCTTCCTCAAGAAACCCAAAACAGAAAGAGGTAGTTTATTCATCTTCAAAGAGGTGTGTATTATCAACTGTGTTCAGTAACTGGTGACTCTATCGTGGAAATTTAATGAGACGATTTGCCTAGAGTTAAAAACAACACTACGACCACCATTTCTGATGGTTAGCCTCCAATTTCCTTTGGTTAGCTGTACAATGCCTTAAAATCTATATGTACAAGTATCTTTTAGAAATTGTATTTTTCAAATAAGGAAACATCAGATGATGCCCACTGACTTTACTCTTCTAGTAATTGTGTGTTTACTTTTGTTTGCTACACGCAAAACGTTTTCCTTCTATTGCCCTTAAAGGTCATTTCTTTTGTATCTCCTTTAAGGTTTACATTTCTTAAACTACCTAATCAAACAATTTACCACTAATTCCCAGAAGAAAACGCTGAATGAATCCCTTCCATCTCAATATATTCCATTTTTAGGAGATCATCAAGAAAGAAATCAGGTCATTTGAAGGTAAATCTTCTCTTTTCACTGATATTCAGGATGTGAATTATGACTTACTGCTTCCTAGATAACAATTCCCTTTCCTTCTGAGAAATCTATTCAGTAATCCCTTCTGGGAGCTTCTGGGTCCCAAGCCCCTAATGACTGTGAAATATTGAAATTACACTGGGAATTCCATGTGGGAGCCAGATTATAGCAAGAAATTGGAATGGAATCCCTTAGACAGAGCCTATTTATAAACTATAATCATTTAGCCTCAGATTCAACAAAAGGGAGATATGGAAAGGTTATCTATGGGCACCCGCCTGACAGTATCTGCACGGTTGTCCTCAAAGTTCTTTTGCATTACCCTTTAAAATACTCATGTTATAATCTGTAAAGTCCTCTGACATTTAAAAAAAAATGACTAAATATACTCATGTAGTTTCCCCATGATAACCAGTTTCTAATTTAAAAACCTGCCTTAGTTTTCTCAATCAACATGTGTTAAGCAATAGTCCTAAGGTGAACCTACTTGGAAAACCAAAATTCAGATATTAAGGAAATAATTTTATTGTACCAATTCTGAATCATTCTAAGCATGACAATAGTTTTCTTTCTTGATTTATTTTTACATCATTTTATTGTCTCCAACAGTGTCATCATTTAAAAACAAAATTAAACATAATATGGGACAGCCACTTCCTGTTTCTGTTTTTAATTTCTTCTTCAATACTCTTTCAAGAAGTATGCAGTGAAACTGTATGGTACAGGGTTGACATTTGGCTTTGGAGTCAGACAGATTTAGATTCCAATTTTGGCTCAACCATTAACGCAACTTCAGGCATCCTCTACATTCCACTCTCTTCCTCTGTTTAACAGGGAGAGTAATACCTGCCCTAGTTGTATCTGCAGCCAAAATGAGATAATACCCTGATGCATACTGCACAGAGCCAGGCACATAGTAGTTACTCAATAAATAGTCATTTTACACATGCATGCACATTGAAAAATCTAGAAAATGAATTTAAAATATTCTTCATTCTATAACCCTAGTAACACAAACATGTACTCGCTTGTAACTTAAATCCACATAAGATTTTATTTTTATATCATTATGGCTCAGTTGGTAAAGAATCTGTCTGCAATGCGGGAGACCTGGGTTCAATTCCTGGGGTAGGAAGATCCCCTGGAGAAGGGAAAGGCTAGCCACTCCCGTATCCTGGCCTGGAGAATTCCATTGACTGTATAGTTCATGGGGTCGCAAAGAGTGGGACACAACTGAGTGACTTTCACACACACACATAATTGTAATATATAATTTTCTAATTTTTCACATTACAATCACTTTTTCATGTTATCATGCAGGATTCATAACTATTGAATGAGATTCCATTAAGTAAACTTCTATAATTTAACCCCTAAATTTCTACCAAATATTTGAGGGGTTTTCATGTTACAAATAACACTACAGTAACATTTGCATAAATGCAGCTTCTTCATTCTGTGGGATTCTATCCTTAGGATGAATTCTCAAAGCAGGCTTTCTACAGTAACCATAAACTCTTTTATGGCTTAGATTTGCATGGTTTTCTACAAGTTCATACAATTTCTAGTGCCTTCGTCAACAGAAACATCATCATGCCTTCTCAAATCTTCAGTTTTAATAATATTAAATGTATTGAATATTTACCACGTACTGGCCTATCTCATCAATCTCACAACAAATGTGGAAGTAGTACAACCTTTCTTACAGATGAGGAAGTTAAGTTTCAGACAGTTTAAAAGCCATGTCCAAGGTCACACAGCAACTAAAGACTGGAACTTAGACTCAAACTCAGATTCTAGCTAAGGCCATAGTGCTCTTAACCACTTGGTTTTTTTTCTGCTTTACTTCCACTGATGTTTTATTATGCAGTTCTTTGATTACTAGCAAAGTTTTCACTTTTACATGTTTCAAACTGTTATTCTTTTACTGTGTTATTTGCATATTATTTAGCAACTTCTGTAAAGTGGTGGGAGCAATTTTGTTCACTGTATATTTTTTACCAATCAAGTGTATCGGCACAACCTTCACACAAGAGGCCCAGGTCCCTTGTTGATGGCCTTACTGAACTCAATTCATAAGAAAAGGTATTCCTTCTCTTTCTCCTTCTTCCTGCCAATTTTGGGCTGAATACAAATATATTCTAGAAAGCTACCATGCCCACATCTTTTCAACATTATTCACTCATACAACATGGCTCTTGGTTACCTTGGAACACCCTACCATAAGTGAGAGTGAAGACCCAATGTCCCCTGGGGAGTAACAAGCTCTAATAATTTTGTAACAGAACCAATTTACCAAGGTCTTTGAATCAATCAATATCTCATTCTCCCTATGTCCCCCTGCTTCCCACTCTGTCTTCAAATGTCTCTTTTGCTAACTAAGATAAAGACTGACATGTACAGGGTTTTTTTTGTTTGTTTGTTTTTTTATGAATTTGTGATTTAAACAATTTGGCCTTCATTCAAAATCTATCTCCCATAACGTATAGACACATCATTAAGACCTCATATCTATGGTTTACTAGTAAGCAAAACCAGGTTTACCTTATTAATGTAAACTTTAATAATCCTATTTTATAATAAGGGCCATTACCTGCATTATGTCTTGCAATATAGCCAAGTGCCCAGGCTGCAGCCTCTTTGACTCCAGGGTCAAAATCTTCCAAGCAAATCACCAGTGTGTCCAGTGCTCCACAATCAACTATTGCCTGAGCTAGTTGGGGAGAATGTTTACCAACCGCTCGTAACACAAAGGCAGCTGCTTTCTTGTAAAAACGCTACAAGGATAAACAGACAAAACTCAGTGTGAATCAAGCTAAAAGTTAAAACTGACCAAAACAAACATAAAAAATGACACTGATATTAAAAAAAAAAAAAAAGCTCAGCAGTTTTTAAATACAAAAGATGAAAAACATCCTGCAAAGTCATTTTGATTTTTTGAGCTTCCCCATTGCTTTTGTTCAGTAACTGAACTGAAACGGTGTACATCTTTAATTTCATTTCAAATGTTTTACTCTGAAACATGCATTTGGAAACTGCATAAAATAAAATGTAAGCATTCTATTTCCTACAGATTCATAAAATAATGGGAGTTTATGTTTGTGCATTACAGTGAAAGGTATTGTTTGTCCTGTGGGAACTCCTAGATTGTTAGCACGTGCAACTAAACTGTCACCTGACAAATTCATTTCCTTTACTTGCCCTCAGTCTCTAAGCATGACCTCAACTAACCTTTCCGGTGTCCCGTGTTATCCTGAAATAACAACTATGCTCTGAGGTGTACTTAGCAATCATCAGATAAAGTTTCTATTTCTTCACAGTGTAAACGAAAAAAGCAACTAGGTGACTACCACAACTGTTTTGAAAGCATTCTATTTACATAGGCTAAAATATTAAAAATCAATAAATATGAGAGAGAAAATACAAAAGGTATATTTTAACAGATTATATCTTAAAAATTAGGATATGTTGAAAAGATAAGGAATATACTGTTAGTAATGTTTTTATTTGATATATTTCTTTAGTTTCTTAAGTGTCAACATATATAGACATTAAAATATTTATTATAAAAAAATAAAAAATTTGTTATAAAGTCTAATTTTACAAGTCCATAACCAAATACCTACTAAATCATTACAAAAATTAGAATAGAGTTTTAACGTAGCTTTCCATAGATTATTTTCTCATGATTGTGGAAAAATAATAGTGATACATTTCTTGTCATTACCGTAAGCTGATTTGAATGTATATTGCAGAATTTTCAAATTCACACTTTACTGAACACCAACAGTTAGTATTAACTACAGTGCCTAGAATTCACACTTTCCTGTTTCACTCCCCCTTCCTCTTAAGTTCTGCTTCTCCATATCCGTAACTCTCTTCTCTCCTGGAATGCCTCACCAAAAGAACTGCCAGAAAAGAAAAGAAGAGAAAGAAGAAAGGATGGAAGGGAGGAACAAAAGAAAACCTGGAAGGAAAAGGGAGGGAAAACCAAACCAGAGGACTTCATATGCCCAAAGAAGAGATTAAATCTCATGTGAGAAATGGGTTAAAGGCCTGGAAGGGGAGGGAGACAGAAGCCTGTGAAGATGCTTCCCATTCTCACTTTCTCCTCACATGTGCCCTGTTGCTTTAACTAATGGGCACTCATTCACACTTAGAAAACCTTAGAGAACCTTCTATGTGAGATATCAAACACAGACCTTGCCCTCAGAGAAGGAGCTAAGAGTCCAAGCATTTGATGATAGAAAGAACACTTACAAGAAAAATACAATTTTTGTAACTCCTCCTAGAGATAAAAGTCATTAACAATTCACTCTCCAATTTTTAAAAAAAGAAAAAAAAAAAGCACATTTTAAAGCAATTAGAATTTTATTTCATTTTGTAAAAAAAAAAAAAAAAAAAACGGCTCTTTTAAAGTGTACAATTCAGTGACATTTAGTGCATTCAGTGTTGTGCAACCATACCTATCGAGTTTCAGAATATTTTCATTACTCCAACAAGAAATCCCCTACATTAAGTAGCCACTTCTCACTCCCCTCTTCCCCCAGCTCCTGGCAATCATTAATCTGTGTCCATCTCTATGAATTTGCATTTTCTGGATACTTCATATAAATGGAATCATACAATATGTAGCCTTGTTTGGCTTCTTCCTCTTAATATAACTTTTTCAAGGTTCATCCATGTTGTAGAATGTACCAGTACTTCACCCCTTTTTATGACTGATAATACTCCATTGTATGGATATATAACATTTACTTTATCTAGTCATTCTTTTGGCTATTGCAAATAATGCTGCTATGAACATTTGTGTTCAAGTTTTGCTTGAACACCTGTTTTCAATTTCTTTGAAAATATAACCAGGAGTAGAACTGCTGGGTCATATAGTAATTATGTTTAACTTACTGAGGAACTGCCAAATTGTTTTCCATAGCAGCTGTGCCACTGTACACAACTTCTCCACATCTTCAATAACACTTGCTGTTTTCCTTTTTTTTCTTTCATTTGTTATGGCCATCCTGGTAGGTACAATGCTGGCCTTTCACAGTTTTGATTTTCATCTCCTAGTGACTAATGCCATTGAGTACTTTTTCATCTTGGCTCTTAGTACATTTTCTTTGGATAAATGTCTGTGGGAGTCTTTTGCCCATTTTTTAATTGAATTGTCTGTCCTCTGGTTATACATGTGTAAGAAAGATAATTTAATCTTAAAGACATGTCAAGAAAGATATATCCCTAGGTTATGATAAATCAGTAGGATGGAACAAACAGGCAAAGACCCTACCTAAAGGAAGATCCTTAACTATTGTTAGGAACATAAAGGGAACCAGACAGGATGGGAAAAAAAATGGAAGCATTCTTAGATGACCCTTAGAAGGCCTGACATGCTTGCATACTTGGCAAAAAATGCTTTGTCAAACCTTCCCTTACATGCATTCTCCTTGCTTTCAAATGCTTCTCTTCCCCCTTGCTTCAAAGCTCTCTCTTCCATTGCCCATTAACTAGATTCAGACGGTAAAGAATCTGCCTGCAATCCAGGAGACCTGGTTTCGATCCCTGGGTCGGGAAGACCCCCAAGAGGAGGAAATGGCAACCCACTCCAGTATTCTTGCCTAGAGAATCCCATGGACAGAGAAGCCTGGCAGGCTATAGTCCATGAGGTCACAAAGAGTTGGACTGAGTCAATAACACAACACTACTGTATGTAACTTATTTGCCCAGGGTGCCATACATCTTTCAAAGACTGATCCTATAACTTGAATAAGGCCATATATAGAAGCACTGCCGTGTGTATAATTCCATTAAAAACTTTAATATGTTTTCTCCTATACCAACAGTAATGCAGAAAAGCTATTAGCCTCAAAGTAAAATACCTTAAAGGTATTATTATGTGTAGTTCAAAGAATTGAAGGTTGTATTAATATCCTAATAATTCTATGCCTGCACACTTGCAATTGTACCCAAACTATCAATTTTTTTAAAATCCAAAACAAAAATCATATAACTTTGGTTTTAAAAAATTCTTACATTCTGTTCTGCTAGTGAATAAACAAGCTGTGGAAGAATGTCACCCTTCACGACTGCTTCTGCCAGGTCATCATTATAATTAGCCAGTCTCCCCAGAGCCAAGGCAGCAGTCTGCTGAATTGTTGGGACCACATCCAGAAGAAGAGGCCTCAGCAAAGCCATTACGCCTAAGTTACAAGAAATAAGAAATCAGCAAATTTTAAATTAAAAAGCAAACATACCATTCAGCATAGATGCAGATAGGAAAATGCAAAGGGAAATATCATTAAAAACAAACAAACAAAAACCATCCACTAAAAACTAATACAATATTAAGCAGCAGCCAACTGGACAAGGCATAGAATAATATAACCTGCAATTATCAAAGCAGCAGCCTAGCAAGGAACTAAGAACGGCTTTGGAGAACCAGAGTTTAAATCCCTGATTTGGCAAACTCTAGCTGTGTGATGTCACGAGGAATGCAGAGAGAAGCTGTAATGCACACAGTAGAAAGCCCACCTAGCAGGGTTATGGGGGTGGGGGTGGGAGGGAAGGTACTGAGGAGCTGTGCTCCCCCACCTTAACCCCACATGCCCCCACCCCCCCAACAGCCTTTGCAAACCCTATCTCTTTCAGGGCTCAGTTCACTTCTTTCCTCTCAAGTCTTCTGGTGGTTTTTTCTCTCTGATCCCAACCGACTTAGCGTCTATTACAGAAATTTTATGAGGATCTATTTCAGGGCCAGGTGAGTTAGAAGGGCCATTGGACTAGGGCTTCCCATTCATAAAGGGCTGTAAATTCAGATTTCTGACACTGTCTCTGAATAAATAAATTCTTTAAGATAAGGAAGTATGTCATATTACTAGCTCTCATTAATATTCATTCTAGGGTTGAATACATAGTAGGAATACCATGATCACAGCACAATAATAAAAGTAGCTTATATATTATTTTGTGTTTAAAAACTTCTTTTCTATATCAATTTACTGAATTCTCATAACAAATCTATGAAGTAGGTCCTATTATCATATCTGTTTTACAGATGTGGACATGAAGGCTGAGAAAAATTATGGAAATTACACAGCTAAAATGCAGGAGCAAGGTTAGAAATTCAGACATTCTTTATTCATACTTACTAAATAATACGTAAAACTGGATGGAAATAATACGGAAAATTGAGGAGGTGGGGTAAACTATTTCATTTGGATCATTTTACTCAATATTCCAACTCTACATTAACTCTGCTGTGCTATGTGCTCAGTCGTGTCCAACTCTTTGTGACCCCATGGACTGTAGACCTCCAGGTTCCTCGGTCCATGGAATTTTCCAGGCAAGAATACCAGAATGGGTTGCCATTTCCTACTCCAGGGGATCTTCTTTAGAATGGGCAGGCAGATTCTTTACCACTGTGCCATCTTGGAAGCAACCCCTTGATAAAGGTGTTTTAGTATAATACTACCAAAAAAGGTGATGACAGAGTTCAAACTAGAACAAAGTGCCCCTTGACTTTTAAATGTAATTTACAGTGGGCTGTTCAACTTGCATGTTATGACATCTTTTGTTAAAAAATACCCCTGTGACTTATAAAAGCAGATACATATTACCAATATTCTTTTGTAATGTTATATCCAGAAACACGTGAAATAGAAATAAAAGGAAAACACAACATTTAGAATTAGACCAAAATAAGATAAACAGTACTATCAAATAACATAAACAGAGGATAAGGATGCTTATCATAGAAACATTTAATGAAAAAACCTGTGGCTTTTCTCAGTTCCCAGTTTTCTTCAGTGATCCTTTTTCTGTCTAATTTGACTTGGTTAGATCCTTTTACAGAAGGTTACTATTGCAAGTTTGCATCCTGCTCAGGCTGGTTAACTTTGCAGGCACACAGCCCCCCTTTCTCAGGCCTAGGCCACAGCTCACGTTAAACAATTCAGCACATCCATGTGCATAAGCGTTGCTTACATTATTCTCTACACTTTCTATAGAGATAATTTCTGAAGTATCTCACAACAAACAGTTCAATGTGCAAAATAAGGTATTAGAATGACTACCAAATATTTACATGGTTCCTTTTAGAAAGCTGGATCTAAAACCAACCATTTGTTGATCTCTTCTTTGTGGTTGCTTATTACTTGATTTAAGTTTTTTAATAGTGGTAAAATATACATAACATTTTAAGCATTTTCTGGTGTACAAATCAGTGGCATGAAACATATTTATAATGGTGTGTAATCATCACCAGTATCTAGGAACCGTTAAACCACTTTCCACTACACTGAGGCTACATCACTTTAAACTCCCACTAGCAAAGTACAAGCGTTTAAATTTCTCCCCATCCTCACCAATGCTTGCATTTTATTTTTTTTAGAATAACCCAACCTAGTAGGTATGAAGTGGTATCTCCTTGTGGATTCATTTTTATTTCCCTCTCACTAATGATGGTGAATGTATTTATTGAACATTTGTGCATCTTCTTTGTTGAAATGCCTATTTAAGTCCTTTGCCCATTTTTTAATTGAGTTGGGGTTTTTTGTTGTTTTGTTCTTGAGTATAACTTGATTTTTTTATAATGAACATGTACCATTTTAAGTAAAACAGGTCAATACTCTAAAAAAGAAAAGCTAAATTTCTTAAGATATATTTAAAGTTTCATAATAAATACATTAATGAGACAAAAATATAAAATGAAAATATGCTTAGAATAGTTTTAAAAGAATCATAAACTTGTTTTATGTTATTTTTTCCTGATGATTCTGGTATTCCCTTTTTTCCTAACTTGATAGAACTGTCTTTTGAAATATAAATAGAAAATTAATCCATACTGAGTTATTAACCTAAAATTTTTAATTAAATCTCAAAAACTCTGAAAGTTCTATTATAAAGTTCTATTAGAACTTTCATAAAAAGTATTGGGAGAAATTATAGAATAGCCTCAATCAACCTTTCCCTTATTTCCTTTTAATACAACATATACCTATCACTTGAATTTTGTAGGCCAATTGCATATATAAGCCAGAGGAAAAAAGGTCAAACATTTCTAAAGACAAAATTTTATTCTCATATTATATGTGTATAATTTATATATCGAACTTTATCAAAATTTTATCAAATTCATGTTATGAATTTGAAGAATGAATTCATCTATCTGAGTTTACACTTCTTACGCTTCCCAGGTCGCTCAGCTGGGAAAGAATCCGTCTGCAATGCATGAGATCCCGGTTCAATCCCTGGATTGGGAAGATCCCCTGGAGGAGGGCATGGCAACCCACTCCTGTATTCTTGCCTGGAGAATCCCCATGGACAGAGAAGCCTGGTGGGCTACAGTCCATGGGGTCACAAAGAGTTGGACACGACTGAGTGACTAAGCACAATAAGCACAATTACATTATTATTTATTATTAGCTACTATATTTAGCTAGCATACCACAAGTCTCCCAGTGCTGGCTATCTTCAGTTTCCCGTTTTAGCAATAAGATGTTCTACCCCCCAAAATATATTTCACTTGTCCACATATTCAAAGGAATTTTGCTGATTTATATATTTTCTCCTCCCTTTTTCTACTTCATTTGGCCCAGCAAAAATCAGGTCAATAAAATGACACACAATTCCTTTCGCTTCTACTCCTATATTCAGTATCAAAGTTAGGCTTTCATACAGATGCTCTGTCATATGCCCTTGTTCAGACAATGAGAATTTTGAAAAATTTGTAAAAGCTAAAGTTTCCATTTAAAATATCTGAATAAGGTCATTTTTACTAGAGAAAATATTGCCCCAAATTTCTAGTCTTTGAATTGCCTCTTAGTGCTTCATAGTCTTCAGTTCCCAGGAACATGTTTTTATCTCCTACACAGGCTAAGCATGTTTTGTTACTTTAATTTCAGGTTTGTCCTAAAAATACAGATAATGCTGCAAGAGGAACTGAGGAAAGAAGGAAGGGAGGGGAGGGGAGGAGGAAGGAGAGGAGCATATATAACATAAAAAAAATTTCCTTACCTGTCTGTCCATTAGGAATCCATGGTGATTGATCCTTGGTGAGTGAATGCATGAAAATATAGAGTCCATAGGTTACAGCAGTCTGAATAACTGCTATAATATCTAATAAGACAAGGTCCTCAGTGAGCAGCTAATGAACTCACTGGGGTCTCCACTGAAGGAACCAACAAGTACTACCTAATATTGTATCTAATAGTAAAAGTAATTCACATATTATACTCTGATATCTATAAGACAGTTTTGTCTTCCCTATATAAATTCATTAAATGGTGTGAAAATGTTTATGAAATTTAACCCATAGGCTAAATCTTTACAATCTTCCCCACCCCCAACTTTATAGCTTTGAGTTTCTTTTCTGTGTTTGTTGTTTCAGTGCCATACTGGAGGCACTGCTTCTATTAATAATATTTACATTGTTATCTAGTTTTACAAAAATAAAAACCTCATGGATCCTGCCCACAATTATTCATTCAAAAAATAGATCAAGGCTTACCAAGTGGCAAGAAATAGGGACCTCACACATGAGTAAAGGCAGCTCGTGCTCTCAAAAAAGTATTGGAAGAAATTATAGAATAGCCTCAATCAACCTTTCCCTTAATTCCTTTTAATAAAACATAGGCCTATCACTTGAATTTTGCAGGCCAATTGCATATATAAGCCAGGGGGGAAAAGGTCAAACATTTATAAAGACAAAAAAATAACTCAGTCTCAGATTACATGTGTATAATTTCTATACATATTACTTCAATTTGAGGTGCTTTATAAAGATATTTAACATCTCAACTTTTTTCTACTGAAAGCAAGTCTCTGCAAATCAGGCCTCTGGGTTCACTGAAGTCACAGTAAAGATTTCTGGCTGCCCTGGTGACTTCTCTTCTTTGTTTTCTCTTTTTTAAATTGTAGTAAGATACACCTAACATTAAATTGACCATTTTAACCACTTTAAGTGCACAATTCAGTGATATTAAGTACAGTTATAATGTTGTACCACCATCACCTCTATCATTTCCAGAACCTACTCATCATTCCTAACAGATACTGTATACCAATTAAACCATAACTCCCCATATCCACCACTCTCAGCCTGCAGTAGTTTCTACTCTATTTTCTGTATCCATGAATTTGCCTATTTTAGATACTTCATATAAATGGAATCATACAATATTGTCCTTTTTTGTCTGGCTTCTTTCACTTAGCAAAATATTTTTAAGGTTTGTCCATATTGTAGCACATATCAAAATTTCATTACTTTTTAAGATAGAATAATAGTGGTAAAGAATCTGCCTGCCAAAAACAAAAGAACAGAAAAAAAAAAAATCTGCCTGCGTCATCAACGCAGGTTCCATCTCTGGATTAGGAAGATCCCCGAGAGAAGGAAATGGCAACCCACTCCAATATTCAGTTCAGTTCAGTCACTCAGTCGTGTCCGACTCTTTGCGACCCTATGAATCACAGCACTCCAGGCCTCCCTGTCCATCACCAACTCCTGAAGTTTACTCAAACCCATGTCCATCGAGTCAGTGATGCCATCCAGCCATCTCATCCTCTGTCGTCCCCTTCTCCTCCTGCCCCCAACCCCTCCCAGCATCAGGGTCTTTTCCAATGAGTCGACTCTATGCATGAGGTGGCCAAAGTATTGGAGTTTCAGCTTCAGCATCAGTCCTTCCAATGAACACCCAGGACTGATCTCCTTTAGGATGGACTGGTTGGATCTCCTTGCAGTCCAAGGGACTCTCAAGAGTAATTCTTCTGCGCTCAGCTTTCTTCACTGTCCAACTCTCGCATCCATACATGACCACTGGAAAAACCATAGCCTTGACTAGACAGACCTTTGTTGGCAAAGTAATGTCTCTGCTTTTTAATATGCTATCTAGGTTGGTCATAACTTTCCTTCTGAGGAGTAAGCGTCTTTTAATTTCATGGCTGCAATCACCACCTGCAGTGATTTTGGAGCCCAAAAAAATAAAGTCTGACACTGCTTCCACTGTTTCCCCATCTATTTGCCATGAAGTGATGGGACCAGATGCCATGATCTTAGTTTTCTGAATGTTGAGCTTTAAAAGCCAACTTTTTCACTCTCCTCTTTCACTTTCATCAAGAGGCTTTTTAGTTCCTCTTCACTTTCTGCCATAAGGGTGGTGTTATCTGCATATCTGAGGTTATTATTGCCTTGGAAATCCCATGGATAGAAGGAGCCTGGTGGGCTACAGTCCATGGAGTTGCAAAAGAGTCAGAAACAACTTAGTGACTAAACAACAACAATATTCCATTGTATGTACATGCATTTTGTTTGTCTATTCATGTGTTAATGAACATTTGGGTTGTTTCCACCTTCAGGTTTGTGAATAACGCTGCTGTAAACATTGATGTGCAGGTATCCATCTGAGTCCCTGCTTTCAATTCTTCTGAGCAAATGATGAAGCTGTTGTTTTCTCTTTTACAGATATACCTACTACACCCATCTGCCTGGAGAAGACTGGAATGTCGGGATAAGGCTAGTACAGAGAAAAGAGAAGACATTGCTAAAAGAACTGCCTGCTCCAAGAGGTTTCATGGGTAATTTCTGAAAAGGAAACTTTTGAAAGGCAATCAGTTCAAAAATCTATCTTCATATGTATACCTGTGGCTGATTCTTGTCAATGTATGGTAAAAACCACCACAATATTGTAAAGTAATTAAAATAAATAAATTAATTTAAAAAAATCTATCTTCAGATGAAATTTTTGGTTTTACTCATACTCTGCCTACATTGTTTTGAGATAGTTCACTCTAAAAGATATGGATACAAAGATAATAATTAAGAGTGATGGAGTGGAGGGGGGGCTGGGTGTTTTGTTTTTTTTTTAAATCAGAAACATAGTTTAGGTAATAGTTGCTACAACTGAACTCTGAGCATAAAACTTGAGTTTCGGGGCAGCAAAAGTAAAAAGAGAATCATTCTGTGAAATAAAAGGAAGCAGGAACAATTTTTTTCCCTGAAATCATAGGCCTAGCTTGAAACATAATATTTAAACAAATAGCAAAAGATCGATTGTATAAAAGAGTATCACTTGGGGACTTCCCTGGTGGTCTAGTCTGTCAAGATTTCACCTTCCAGTGCAGATCATGGAGGGTCGATCCCTGGCTTGGAAGCTAAGATCCCACCTGCCTCGGGGCCAAAAAACATAAAACAGAAACAATATTGTAATAAATTCAATAAAGACTTTAAAAATGGTCCATATCAAAAAAACTTTTAAAATAATATAATTTTATATTTAAAAAGTAACAGCAAAATGCACAACGTCTTCAATGATAGATTTTAAAAGTCATGGGAAAGTCTAAGTAGCTATTTTTAAACAAGCCTTCAAAAAAAGAAGAGGGAATATTATTAGACTAAATCTACAAAGACAGTTCCATGGAAAACTAATGTAATCTAGCATTCGTACACAATTAAATAGTGATTCTAACTCGACAGTGAGTGGACAGAGATCATTTCCTTTGGAGACATAGGCACACATACTCAAGCATAAATATCACTAGTTTTCACCTCAATTTTTAACAGAACTTGATTAAAAAATAAATTCTAAACGGAGCCGCACTTATAAGACCAGGGTGTATGGCAAAACCAATATTTCACTTTGAAAATTAGGTAAGTCTGACTTGTGTTCAGATGGGTCAACTACAAAGCAAGGGCAATTTTTTTCTCAAGGTATGGCCCTGGATTTCTCCTAGGACCAGTACATCTACTTAACAGAAATCCCAAAGTTTTGCTCCCTGTGAATGTGGAAGAAAAGTCCTTCACACAAAGTATGATTAAATAAAGAACAAAAGGAAGTGCTAAGTATTCGCTCACATCAATCAACCAACAAATATCAAGAGCCTCCTTCTTCACTGAGCTTTACTTCACATGTTCTCAAAAAGCCCAGGAGGGCAGGCGGTCAGTCAGAGGGCAGCTGGCCTCTCTGGGCAAGGTCTCCCAGGCACTCTTCGTGGCGGGGGTCAGTCCAACAACTCTGTCAAATACTCTCTCTTGGTTCTCAACTTCCAGGGGATTAGACACTTTCTCTGGGTGATTTGAAAGAGCCTCTGGTTTGATAAGGCTTTCCTTAGAAGTTAAGAGGAAGCCAAAAGGTCTTCTAGAACTCTGAGGCCAGTTTAAGTGCTAAACACAACTTCCATTTCCTCAAATCTCCGGGTATTTATCAATCAAAGTTAGTCTTCAGCATGTAGGCCTTCACTCAAGGTCCCACAGTGGTCCTCGAGGAGACCTCAAAAGCCATTACACACAATTACTGAACAGTCACTGGTACCCAAAGGCCTGAACAGATGACGTATCTTAAAAGTTAACCCTAAGTGGGAATTCCCTGGGGGTCCAGTGGTTAGGCCTCCACACAGTCACTGCCGACGACAGGGGTTCAGTCTCTGGTCTGGGAATTAAGCTCCCACAAGCCACGTGGCTCGGCCAAAAAAAAAAAGTTAACACTGAGGTTTATTCGAAACTCCTAGAACATCTATGAATGGTTTCCTGATACCTCAGGTAACACAGGAAGAGCACAAAGTCAGCTAGCAATAGGGAAACAGGTCCTAGTCCCAGTTCGGCCACTAACTCACTTAGAGATGAGGGCAATTATCCAGACTTCTTTGAGATTTAACCACAGTGAAGATGATACCTACTCTACTCACCTGAGCTGTTGTAAGAATCTAATCTAAGAGATATGAAAACACTTAGAAAAATAATTACTCCTTCCTTCATCCTCTTTAAACTTGTTGAACATCTGCTCTATGATAAGCTAAGCATTATGTTAAGCATAGAACTTAACAGTTAGTAGAGAAAGCAGAAATTAAACTATTACAATTGTGATGACTATGAAAGAGAAAAGTTAGAATCAGGGAAACATAAGAGACAACTCACTGGAAGGGCTCGAGGAAGGTCTCCCTGAGGAATCAACATCTAAATAGAGCTATAAAGAATGAGTAGGAATTAACTGGGCAAAAAAGTGTAGGAAAAGGTTCTAGTCAGAGGAGCAAAGGCCTTGAAAAAACACTCAAATGTAAAGTGTTTTTAGAAAACACTGAGATAACTTTTCAAAGCCATTTAATCTGTGACATTAAAATTTAACCCACACAATTTGCCATTTTAAGAACCTACTCTTTCAGGCTCATGTACTGCTTGGATTTTTTTTTTATTTTTTCAGTCATCCAGCTTTTCCTAGGAAAACAATGAAATTCTAGTCCTGGTTGTATTATTTTCTACTTATGTACCAATGCTTAGATATCAAAACAGGAAATGTCCACATAGGAACAATGATTTGGGACAAACAATAAAACTCTGAAAAATCTTGTTTATAGGACATACTAGGTGCATACAAATTCAGAATTTTTATAGTTCCCTGGAATATTTTCCACTTAAGTATATGTAAAAAGAAAAAATTAAAAACCTCTATCACTATCCTTAAAAAAAAAACAACTCTATCTCTATCCTTAAAAAAGAAAAACACTCCCTCTATCATTAATAAAAAGTGCTGTAATTATCATACATTCAGAACTATAAGGCTCCTTTTATATTGGAAAAACATCAAATTTAAAGAGCATAACTCATTAAGTTTTGTTTTTTGGTTTTTTTTTTTCATTAAGTTTTTTGAAATTGCTTTACTAATTATTTTTTCGGTTCTAAAATCCTTTAGAAAAGTAGTTTTTGTAGGAGACTCATGCTTCATGTATCTACCAGGATGTGTTTTCAATACATCATAAATGCCAGCTACAGGCTTTTCCTTCTCATAGAAACCGAAGTGCTAGATCATTAATCTGAAGATTTTCACCCTGTGCCAGACACATGTAATTTAAAATTTTATGTCAATATGCGTTACTTATTATCTTGAATTATGAACCAAATAAATTGCCTCAATTTGTAAATTCGTTTCATACAGGTGCATATTTAAAGTGTTAGGCAAACTTTTCTATTCCTACTCTTTTGAAAATATGCATAACTTTTGATTTGCCATGTTTACCATTTGGGTATAGGTTATAAGCAAAATATTACAAAGTATTATTTTAAACTTTACCCTTACTTTTCTTATATAAATAGCTGCTTCAGAAGAAGTTTATTTAATGTAGCTACGCAGTTTAAAAATCAAGTTCTTGGGGCTTTTATTAGCTTATTTTAAAAGACCTTCTAAACAACCAAAGAGTGGCCTGGCACTCCAGTATACCATAAAACATCTTTCTTACATTTTATAATTAAACAACCACTTCCAAATGCTGAAATTCTACAATTGGTACAAGTTACTATGTATTATCTCTATCACTGCAGTCAAGTGTTACTAATTATTCAAAGAGGGAAAGTATTCAAATTCATTTTTAAATACCTGTAAGATTTAAGGGCTCAGACATATAGGGTTTGAAAGTGCATAATGAGATTTTATAACAAACTTTTTAATGTTTTCATGTATGTTCTTTTGATTTAGAAAGAACAAAATCTCAAAGAGGAAAAAAATCCAGGTTACAGACACACTGTACACAGTTTTTATAGTAAGTCAAACCTATTTTTGTCCAAATACTCTGAAGAAGGTATCTTGCAACACTGTGTTTTAAAATTACTTTGGACATAATTAATAGAGCAAATTCTCTCACTGACACATCAAAAACACAATGAAAAAGATCAGAGATTTTTAAATGAAATAAAACTTCATCGATAATTTTCACCTTTAAGGTTCCTTTCATAGTCAGTGGATTTAAAAATTCTTAACAAGATATTAATTTATCATGATGTCTATATGGAAACTTCTTTTCACATTATTTTGGACCCCCGATACATGTTTATTTAAACAGTTTATTAAGGGAGAAAAGTGAGAAAACAAAACTCTCCCAGGTATAAAGACTGTATATCAAAGTCAGGAATAAAATGTACTAGTATCTTATGTAACCAAAATGAATTCATTTGACTGGAAAAAAATTGATCAAAATATGTAATTTATGTACACATATTGTGGCTCATTCAGACGCATCTTAAATCCATAGTGATTTTTGAAAAGGAAACCACTTAAATGCTTAAATGACTAATAAGAGCAGTTTTCATAACAAAGCTTACAGGGTTTTTTTATATTAAAAGGATAAATCTATTGGAATCTTCATTATCTGTCTCTATTTAAAGTTATTAAAGGGGTGCTTAAGTTGAATTTAGATAACATGAAGTATGTGAAAATAAGTTCCTCAGGGGAAAGAAAAATCTTACCATTCCATCCTGGACATCCTAGACACTCCTAGAAATACTGTTTAGCCAACTGTCTGGAGATCTCAAGGTCCAGTCAAGTTGACATAAAATTAACCATCACAGGCTCTCACCAAGTGGAGATCATTTCAAACTGTTAAGCTATATTACTTTTGTATTCCATTCTTTTCTAAGTCAGACTGTAAGTGCAATAGGTGGCTATTTAAGAATGTCATATCTAAGTTACTTATACTTTGGTGATGACTTAGCCTGTTTGTATTGATTAAATTCCATAATATATTCTATAGTGTATACTTGTGGGAAGAGATAATCTGTCACTCTTACATTAAACATGATATTCTGCATCTTAGTAGTTATCTGTACAATTCATATTTCAGCTATCAAATTTCTAAAATAATGTCAATCATTTTCCCTTTTTAAGAAATTACATTTTTGTTTAGCTGTATACATACTGTCCAAAAAATCAAATATTTGTAAATAGCAAAAGTAGGACTGGAAGGAAAAAAAATTCCCTCAAAAAAGTGTGTTCAAAAAATGTAACATGCTCTAATAAAGTTAACATAGTCAGTGTATATGAAACACTGTATGTCCAGCACTGTGCTGGATACTTTGAGGGATATACGTGCGTGCACACAAGCACACATATACACATGCAGAAGAAAGGAAATGAATCCACGTGAAACAACTGTAGAACGAAAGATTATCAGCTTTGAAAATTTCAAAACGGAGAAGGGATGACTGGGTGCCCAAAGTTAGGGAAAAGAGGGAGGTAAGAGATCCTGTGGTGATAATCTCTGACTATAATGGTGATGGATACACACAGTATAAAATTATATAGACCTAAACACACACAAACACACACTAGTACAAGGAAAACTAGGGAAAACTAAAAAAAAAAAAAAAAAAAAAACCCAAAACCTGATGGATTGTTATCAATGCCAATATCCTGGATCACACTACAGTTTTGAGGCAACTGAGTTCTCTGTATTATTTCTTACCACTGCATGTGAATGTACACTTACTTCAAAATTAATAGCTTTTTAAAGTGATTATAAAATACACTTTCCCTATTCTAACTACACTCCTCCACGCCCCCCCCCCAATAAAAGCATGCAATGAATAAGCACCAGAATTCCTCCCACTGACAATAGAAATTGCCACCTAGTGTAGTACTAATTCCCCTCAAAGAAACTCAGAGTAAACAGTGTGTCTAAAATTCTTGCCCTGGAAATATGTTCTTACTTCTCTTCTAATTCCATGTTAATTTAAATGAGTTTTAAAGATCATAACCCATAAATTGAAGGTTTCTCATGACACAGCAGCAATAAAATGCTACCTTCAGGTGGTGGTGGAATCATCCTTAATCAGACACAGAGGATGGAGAGAGAGAGAGAAGGGACCACCATTATGTGAAAAGGTAAGGAGAAAATCACACACATAGCACACACATTCTTCCTCTGCCTGTAGAATCTACATAAGTTCGGATCAAGACGTGGAATACGAGCATCACTAAAGATTTCTCAAAGCTAGGTCTCTGCCTACTTGGAATCTCTTGGGAAAATATTCAAGCATATCTTTCTTTACTCTTTCACCAACACAAGGCGAGAAATAACGTTATCAACCGCTCTGGAATTCCTTTGGTGTGAGAAAGTCAAGTCGAAGGTGATCAAAGGCAGGGCATCCGGGAAAATGGGGCTGATTAGGGTAGATTCACGTTCACATAAAGTGACTTCCAGGCAATTCGTACGGTCTTGACTTTCAAATCTGACATTTGCCTAGTTGAGATAAAGATGGAAATAGGAATGCTTGGCCCCTCTCATACCCATCCGGAAACTTGACCCGCAAAGATCCGCAAAAGAGACCGAACACTTCTACCGCCTCCGCGGTGGACTGGAGGAACTTAGAGACGCCATCGTCCGTCCCCGCCCTGCAGCTAGCTCCCAGCCAGCGGGGGAGCGGGGAGATGGGGACTTGAGGCGAGGCCAGGGGACACTGGGCGACGAAGGGACTGGAGATATAAGGTGAGGGGCGAGGCTGAGAGGAGGGCCTGGGGCAACTAGGAATGGAGGTTTGGGGAGAGGACGGGGCTGCAAGGGAGGCAAGACCCGGGTGAGGAGCGACGCGGATGCAGGCTGAGGGCTCACCCGCGTTCTGCAGCGTCTCGATGTTTTGGGGTCTGGTCGCCAGCTCCGCCACCATCTGGACGAACTGGGTCCGGGCTTTCTGGTACTGCTCGAACACTGCGGGGAGAGGCATAGGCTGGAGGGCGCCTCGCGCGGCCCTCGGGCTCCGCCGTCCTCCCTCCCCCGTCGGGGCGCCCGGGCCTACCTTGCAGCACCTGCCTTTGACTCATGGCGCCCGCGTCTCTGCGCCCGTCACCGGCTCGTGAGTGCCGGACTCGACAGCGCCGAGCCTGCGAGTCTACGGAGCAGGCAACCGCGGCTACAGCTCTGCCTCCGACGGCAGCGGCTCTCTCTGTGTACCCTCGTCTCCCGGGCAACCGACCGGAACCGGAACGCGGCCGTCTCGCGGCAACCGCAGTCCCCAGCGTGACGTCACGGCGCGGTGCCTGGGCGCCCTGCGCGGCCGGCGGTCGCAGGTGGGGAACTCCGGCTGCACGGCTCCCTGGACGCGCGGAGCTCGCCCGGCCGTCGCGGGAGCCGTGCGCCGTCGAGGGTCACACCTTGTGGGCACAGGCGTCCGCCAGGAGGTCAGAGAACTTCACAAACCGAACCCAAACTTGACTGCAGCGGGGCGAGAGGGAGCCCCATGCGCCAAGGGAACTCGATCCTAGTGCGGCGAGACAAGCACACTGCCGCGATGGCGTCGCCTGGGCTTCGACAGTCGAGAGAAATCTCACATATGACGCTGTGTTATCTGATAAATACATTACTGTCAGTGCTGCCTTCAAGTCAAATATTTTCCCCTTTAGTCCAGCTTTTATATACTGGGCATTTCAGGTTTGAGGATTCTTAGAGGGTCAGGATACCTAGGTTCATACACCTAATTATAATGTATTGAAAGCATTTAATTAGCAGTCCTAAAGATTCAATGAGAAAAGCAGACAAGGAAACAATATAAACGTCCTATCTTCCATGACTTTTCCAAATTACGACCAATTTTGCTGCTTCCTCATTTTTATGAGATTTTAAAAAACATTTTGTCTTTTAAATGTAGACTTCATTTGTTGCTGAAGGACATTTCCAAAAGAAAAGGAGAGAGACTCTTTACCTGGAAAGTCTTGATTCAAACTATCATAATCAGACTTCTCTAGCTGACATAACTTTCTTACCCAGTTTCGTTTAACAAAAGTTAGGTAGTCTATCACTGGTTTCTAGTAGGTCTGAAAACTATACCAAATGTTTCAATGACAGGTGTCAACTTTAAATGTTCCTCCATCAGAAACTACAATTTCGCCAGATGTCAAGGGGATAGTCACAGCTGCTGCTGAGTAGTGCCAAGACAGGAAACCTCTTGATGTCTCTTCTTTAATAGAAGGAAACATGCAAATTTAGCTGGTTCTCATATTTGGGATAGGTCCTATATAATAATCTTTGAAATCTCACTCTGACTTGAGCTCTCTGATGAAGTCTTGGTATTTTCTGAAGCCCCAAGTAGTTGTGGAATGGACCAGCAATCAGAAGAAGAATAATAAGTATGTTCATTGGGATCCCTGCTACCCCCAGAACAGGTGCATGTCTTTTGCTTCGAAGTTCTGAAGCCAGTAATACCCACAATCCCTTTACTTAACCCTAAGACATAAAGTCTAACAGTGATTCCCATATTTCCCTAAGGAAACAGGTGTTTTAAAATTAAAGTTTTGGTGTGTACTAATTTAGAGATGGGAGGGGGACAGATTGGACAAATAATTAAAATAGCAAATAAACCTTCATTGTAATTTTATTTTCAGTTCCTTGTTGCATTATGAAAAAAAAAATCCCCTTAAAACTAAAAGGTTCTATGTTTGGTTTCAGTCCTTTAACAATTCGAACTTCTAAGCGACTACAGCTGCCATTTTTAGTCATTGTTTTTAACTGTGTATTTTCCACTTTAAAAGCGTTGAGATAAGAGCCCAATAGTGGGGGGGGGGGGGAAAGTCTAAACCTGTAAACATGACAGTCTATTTGTGGAACACTTCAAAGTTTGAAAACTTAAGTTAAATGGAGTATAAATTATTTTAACTATAGATTCTGAGTATTTGTCATTAACAGTGTCTGTGGTTTAAACTGTATTGTTCTTGATAAAACACAATATAGAATTCTTACTTTATATCTGAAATTGGACAAACTAAAGAAACTAGATCTTTGCTCTTTATTCTACTTTCTTTTTAGAAGTCTTTAAAATTAAATGGAAAAATGTAACATAGATTAATCATAAAACAGAAAAGAATTGTTAGTAATTCAAATGTAAGATATGGCAAAAGTGGAAGATTACTTTTATTGACAGAAGTATAATTTCTGACCCACTTTTGAACTTACTAACTTTAAAATAAAATACCATTCTGTTTTACAATGTTAATTGTATGCCCCAAGATGACATACACACCTCTAACAGTTAAGTAGTGAGAAAGAAAACTATTCAAAGGGATATTTCGATTTTAAAAAAAGAAAAGGTGCTATTAAGATTACTCTTCTAGTACCTGGTGACTTTAAATACAGATCTACAATGTACTTGACACAGTAAGCTATACATTTGATTGAGAATGAAACATATTATCTGAATTAACTTGCAAAAATGTTTCCATGAAAGATTTGTGTGGAAAACTTTGGCCCCTTTTGTATAAAGCTAATCACATGTAATTTCAAAATCATTTTTGCATCTAATTTCTCTTTTTATGAAAATGAGATTCAAAAAAGACAACATTCTAAAGCCAGTTTAAAAATCCTGCTGTTTCTCTTTAAAAATCTGCTTTGGGAATTCAGAAAAACCCATTATCATGGGAATATATTCTACACATGCCTAGAAGAAATTTTACTAATTTTAACAGACATGTTCTTTTTTCAGTTTCTAGATGAATTTTTAAAGTTAAAGCTTTGTATGTGCTAATTAGATGTTAATTTGATATAATATCCACATTTTGTAAACTGCTTCTAGATAAATCAAGTGTATATATATATTTCTCTCCCAAGCCCAAAACATTAAATATCAGTGTCTACCACACACTACAAATAACAGAATGTACCTGTCTTCTAGAACATGAAATCTAGTGGGAGATAAAGACATCTGAAGAAAGTTTAATTCATTAAACAAGCATATACTGCAGCCTGCCCCGTTTTAAGGACTATAATTGCACTCAGTGCTGTAAGTGCTTTGGGAACAAAGAAGAGGGATTTAGGGTGACATAGGGGAAAAGGTAAGAATATCTAAAATATCACTTTAATAAAAGGTGTCTTGTTTTTAAGAAAAATTAGCTGGCTTTTACCTAGACATGAAATCGCCTTTCCTCCCCCCCCACCCCAGAAATTAAAAACACAATGGCAGTACTTAATATGCATTCATTTGGCAACTGCATGTAATTTTTCAAGTTATAAGAATACAACAATCATTTTGCCACGTAAAACCTAAAATTAATAACTCCATATATACATACTTGAATGAAAAATAAAGGTATTACATACCCCATAACCAAGTTAGTTTTCTCAAAATATTACCTGTAATGATGAAACATATGACATCTTAAATGTTGCTCTGCTCCTCTTTTGAGAAAAAACCTCAGGAGTTTACGTTTGGGTTTCAGGAGACCAACCATTTGTGCCATCAAGTTGGTCAGCAAAGCAGAAGAGCCTCGGACACTTCCATCCAAGATGGGAAGATTAACATTTCTATGCAGGTGTTGTGTTTATGTCTTGTTTCCTATCATTTGCTTTTCAAGCCTTTTAAAGGCAACTCCTTATATTTTAAACTTTAAAGTTTTCACGTTTCTTTGTATTAAGGCCAATAAAATGTTTAAATATTTGACAGATTTTGCTGGCCCCAAAGTTCTAAAGATATGCCTGTAATGGCTTCCTTTTCCAGTAATTCAATGGATGCTGAGATTGAACTCAGCTTTTCCACTACCAAAGTAAACCATCATTAGGGGGAAATTCTACACACGAATAAGTTCACCTCCAAAATCACCATATAGCAAGCACAAAGTGATGAAATTGATGACGCTAACATTTGAAATACAGCGTAACACTTTCAAAGGCAATGAGACACCGCACAAAAGACAAATTATTGCTGCTATATGTGTGTGTATGTTACGTGAACATCTTCTTTTAAAGACTTACGTGGGTTTTCCTTTAAGACTGTACCCAAGCCCGGCACCACGAGATACCCTCTAGGCGCCTTGCCTTAGATGTCTGTCAGACACTCCTTCTCAGCACTCCTCAGAGCCCCCCCCCCCCCCCTTTAAAATCTTGGTGTTGTTAGACTCATCTCAAGCAAGGTCGGTACTATTCCTTTTCCATCTTTTTATTAGTACAGGACGCCAGAGACAAAAGATAGAAGATGCCACAAAGGGGAAAAAAAAAAAACACAAAAGCCCTGGAGCCTCACCAAGCCCGCGTCTGGGCCAAGACCCATGAGACGCGGTCACGCATCCCTCAGGTGCGGTCCTGTCAGGCCCGCCGCACTGGGAAGGTTCTGGACCGACGCCGCAAGGCTGGGCGCTGGCGGGTGTCCGCGCGCAATGGGCGCGGGATGCCCGGCTCGACGGCGCTGGCCCTGGCAGGCGACTGCGTTCAATGTGGACAGTGGGTGACGGGGCCCCAGGGGAAGGAATGACGACGATGCTCCACAGATGTCCTCGGCTTTTCCTTTAGGCCAAAGTTTCTCAAACTCCCAACGGGCATCTCCGCGGACTCCGCGCGATTCTAAGCCGGGGAGGGGGCGCATGAATCGGTTGGGGTCAGGCCGTTGTCTGAATCAGAAACCCGCGAGGCCCCTGCCGTGGGTTGCTGGGATGGGCCGAAAAGGGGGTGTGGGGGCGGCAGGGCCGGGAGAACCGTTGCGTGGAAAGGGCGGGGGCGCGCGGCCCGAGGGCTCGAGTGCGGAAGCGCCGCGCAGGCTCCGCACCCGCGGCGCCCCTCCCGCGGGGTCTGCGGGGGTGAGCTAGCGGGCAGGTCCCCGTTCCGACTGACTCGTGGCCCCGCGGGCCGCCGGCCTGGGGAGGGATCAGGAGGGAGAAGGGCCGTAGATGCCGCCGCCGGCGTCTGCTGGGGGCGGGTTGAAAGATGAAGAAGGCCCGAGTCCTTTCGCTTTGCTTCCCCCAGCCAGGCCTCCAGCAAGCACCGCAGCGCTGCGCGGGCTCTCGCGGAGAGGTCCCAGCGCGAGCCTCCCCACGGCGCGGCTGACCCGTGGGCCCCGGAGTGGTGCGGCCAACTCGCAGGGGCTAGCCCGGTGTAGGCAGAGGCTGGAACCCCGGGAGCAGAAGCCCCGCAGCGCTGCGCAGCCAGAAAAGCTAGCGGCGGCTGCTCAGGTCGGCCCTGCTTCCCCTGACTTTCTCCTGCCGGGACTTAAAAAAGAGAGCCCGGTTGGCTGGAGAGGGGGGATCCGACTCTCTTTGCCCCGAGTGGAGTGTGGGAATCCTACACCGCCTTAGATCGGCCAGCTTCCTAGACCCCGCGGTGCGGGCCGGATCCCGAAGGCGGGGTGAAGAGCCCAAAGCTTACTTTAAAAAAAAAAAAAAAAAGGCGTCTTACTGCGCATGTGCAAGTCTTTAAAAAATTTTTTTGACGTCATTTTGCTACATCAAATCCCAAGCCAAAATTTCTTGCTCATTGATTACACAGAAAAATAACTGTATGCTCTGATTCCTAGGAAATAGTGCAAAAGTACAAAGAGAAGATGTTTAAGGTTTCTGATTTCACAAAAATAGCCCAGGCTGTGTATCCACCCGGTCCTTCGGTTCCCCCCACAGATTATCAGAGCCGAGAGGTAGCTCCGCTAAAATGTAGGCTAGACTTGGAAGTCTCAGTGGCACAGCTTCCCATTCTTTAAGTGGAAATACTTGCGCTATGATTTGCATCCTCCTTAGTCCAAGCAAGCTATGCAACTTCTGTCATCTTTTTTAAAAATATACATTTCAGAGGAAACACCTTGAATATGGCTAAAGCTGTATTACTTTACCTCCTATTTCAGTGTTACCTCATATTTATTTTTTAAAGCGAAGAATAAAGGTTCTTATATGGACATAAGAAAAAATTAATGACTACCTATATGAAGAAAATGCTAATGCCTTTCCCCTTAGTAAGACAGGAAATGAATTGTAAAGAAACACTTTTTATTCAAGAAGTGATTCCCCCCCCCCCCGTGAAATAATAATTGCCTATCATTTTGATTTTAAGTGAAGGGTGAAGGTCTTGGAAGTTTACAAAGTTTGTAATGTCGGTGTATTTATGGTCAAATTCCAAAGAATCAAATTTACTAAGACACTTTTGCCTTAGAGAATGCTTTGCAATACTAAGAACACCAAATGGAGACAAATTAAGATAGAGACTTTTTGTAGCACAACTGGATAAAAAAACACTGATTTTTAAAAATGTGATGCTTATGCATTTGCTTTAGCTGTATGGCAAACATTTAACAGTGATACCAATTAAGATATCAGTTTTCTTTCTTGGAAAGGGTATTCTCAGAACCCATTGCAGATTATCATAATATAATAGAATTGGTTGCACTAAGGTCTGTCTTTAAGTTTAGAGAGCCTATACAAATTGTGTGCATTAAAGTTCTTGAAAAAGCATTTCCTTGAGCCTATTTTAAAGGTTGCCTGTATTATTCTGTGGTAAACTTACTTTATTCTAATGAATTTCCTTAGACGTCTTCTCCAAAGTGATCATTTTAATTGGTGACTAACTTGAGGAGCGTGATTATTTGATAAGAGGGAGTGGGGTCCCTTGGATCTGGTAGCCTCTTTCTCACTAGAAAGTGATGGGATAGTTTAAAGAGAACCCAAATGAAAATATTTTAAGATAGCTGTCATGAGGCATATTTACAAAGAAACAGCTGGAAAACACATTTTCCCAAGCTTACTCTAACTTCTTCAGTTACACTAGAAAACAAACTGTAATAAATCATGTTCAAAGGGAAAGCACTCTCCTGAGTTAATTACTGATAACATTAATTTTCTGATTCAGGAACAGCTAGATGTTTTCTAAACATCACTCAATTTCCCCAGCACCATTTATACTTAAGTATTTTGGATGAGTGTTTATTGAACTTAGGAGTTTTGTTCAGAAGGCTGAAAAGGAGTCAAAAATTGCATGGTAGGATTCTATAGAAATGTAACCAGTTCCAATAAAAAGTCCTCTGTGCAGAAGTACATTATGGAAATGACGTGGTTGTCAGACCTAATTGCTTGGCTTTTGAGTCCTCAGAAGAAATTCTACAGCCTTAGGGGGTGTAGACTCAAAAGCAGCAGCATTTCTGGTTTCAGTTTAAATAAAACAATGAAATCCATCATTATTCAAGTCAATAGCGATAATTCACATGAATATGAATGCACTTTGATCTTATCCTTCAATTCTTTGAAAGACACAGTCATAATGAAAAAGGGAGATAATCTCTTTAACTTGGTCCAAAGCAAGTTGTTGGAGCTTTTCTTTCTTGAAAGACCTAGAAAGGAACTTTTCACTAAAGCCTTGCTTTCCTATTTTTCAGGTGGTGGTGGGGGTGTTTGGGCAAGCAACAGGTCATCATGTTGCCTCTAGGAATCAAGTAGTGTTAACTTTCTTCTTTGAAGTAAACTGTCTGATATCATGAACTTGACATTTTCTGAAGCTTAAAGGTGAACCTCTGATAACATACCTAAGAAGCATTTTAGGAGACACATTGATTTGAGTTTACCATCAGGTATGATTAAGACATATTAACTATTTTCAGTACATTTTAAAGATTAAGTTAAACAGGCTATTTCACTGTGCATTGTCTTAGTAGATTTGCAGTATCCAATACTAGCCCCTTAAAGAGTTCCTGATGAACTGTGAAGACAGTTAATGCCATGCCTGTCCCGTAAGAAAGTCACTTTAAAATATCCTCTTATGCCTATTTAACCAATTTCCAGACACCTTTGGTGGGAAAATAGCAAAGTTGCAAGTTCTTGTCATTCTTAGAATTCTGGAAACATCTGTCAGATATTTTTTAATACAATCACCACATTTGAAATATAATTAGGTAAAAAAATATGCATGAGTGAGGATATCTGATTAGTACCACTAGCTTGGAAAATGTTCACCTTTTCATTGAGTCCATGAAAGATACCCAAGCTTTATAGTAGCTGTTAGTAAGTTTTATTTCTCATAAGGGTTGTTGAACTTCAGGAATCCTCTGGAAATTCAGTAAATATTTGTTGAGTTATGTTAAAAGGACCCTGGAGCATACAGAGATAAATAGGATAGGTGCTTGTCCTCAAGGAGCTTTAAACTTAATTTCAGCACATCTGTGACTTACATTAAATGTCAATCTAGGAAGAACACTCCACTAACTTAATGGCTTTTTAAAACTGGGACATTTGGTAAAAGCGATGAAATTTGGCAATGCACCTATTTCCTGGGTTATCCTACTAGCTTAATCAAGAGATTGTGTTGGATACTCTGAAGATTTTTCTTCAATAAAAACCTCTTTAAAACATTAACAAGAGTTCTTTAAAAAGTTAAATCAATGTCCTAGAGCCACAGATATTAGAAAAGGCAGAAAGATTCCTAAGGGGTTAATGTCAGTTATTTTCTTTAGGCATCAGACCACTCAGTCCTCATTACCAAGGGCTGGTGTGGTTCATCAAATGAAATGAAGGAGGAAAAAAGTGCTCCATCCACTTCTGTAAAGGTATCTGGAGGTAATGTTTGAAAGTTATATTATGAATTTCATGCAAAATATTCTGGTAGACAAAGAAGAGAGAAGACGGTACGGTTTGCCTGTGGCTCTAACCCAGAGGAAAGCCACCGCTACCAAGACCAGACACAACCCAAAGCTCTTTGTGTCGGCGTTACTAAAAAGGGAGTGGGCGTCTTGTCTCGACTTCTTTCTTTACCACTATCCTTACTGCTGATGTCGAGAAAGGCTTCTTAATGGACTGGCCACTGACAAAGAATTTCGGCTCAAGTTGGAGACAAGGGCACCTGGGGCTGGGACGAAGCCGAGCGCAAGGATCCTGGGGGCTCAGGTGCCGGCTCAGCACCGCGCTGCAGTGTGCTCCGAGCCTATTTGTCTATTGTCTGCCGTGGGGGCAGGGCCGAGCCGGGGGAGCTTGCTTTCGAGCGGAGTTGAGGGTCCTGGTGGATGAGGACCCCGGGGAGGGGGCGAGAGATGTCAGCGAGGGCAACCCCCAGGGTTCTGAATGCTAGACACCGAGATGTACGAGGCGGCGGCGGCTGTACCGGCGGCTGCAGCCTTGGCTGCAAATCGCCGTCGTGTGGTTGCTACTGGCAACCGAGCCTCTGCCGAGCGCGCAGCCCCGCAGCCCCTGGAAGGAAGGTGGCGAGGGGAAGCGGCGGCGCCGCGGCCGTGCCGGCTCCGCAGCCCGCCGGGGTCGGGTTCTCGCCCGCGACCCGCGATCCCTTCGGGCTGTGACGCTCGTAGGGCTGCCCCAAAGAGCTCTCGGGTCGGAGGTGTCGCTGCCTCGGGAGCGTCAAATCACTAGTGTCCTCCGCGAATGCAACATGGCAGCCCTGGCTCGAAGACTGGGGGCTCTTCCAGTCCGCCGGGGTAGGCAGGGGCCGCGGACTTCCCAGCGCGCCCGCCGCCTCCTTTCCGGGCTCGGAGTCCGCACTGCCGGCGCCCCCCGCCTCCGAGCTGGGCCCAGCCAAGGACAACCGCGCGCGGACTCGCCTCGCGCTCGCCCCTCGGCCCTTTGTTCTCCACTCGATAAGCACCTCGCGTTTCGGGGGCTTTTCATGGAGATCCTCGAAGACAGGGTGACCCAGGGTGACGCCTGCCGACGTCCTGAGACTCCGGAGAGGTGTTTATCTCCCCTGTGTCTCCGGAGGGCGCCGGGCCGAGCTGTAATCACGAGTCCGGGAGGCTAACCCTACACTTAGGGAGGAGCAGCCTCTCGTCGGGTGCGTCCCTTCCCGCCAGGCCTGGCCCGCCTCTCTCTTCCTTGCTTCCAAGAGGTGTGAGGCGGAGAGCCCAGGGCTGGGATGCGGTCCCTGCAAAAAAAGACAATGCCCATCACCGCCCGCCAAGGAAATGAGATTCTCCTCGGGGGAGAAAGCTTCGGGCTCGCAATCTCGGGGAAAACGGGGAGGAAAACACTCGTTAGTCCTACGCTAGGCGCCACCCCTCATCATACTAGCCCTTGGGCGTTCGTGGAGGCCAGTGGAGCCCCGAGGAAAGGTCCCCGCCCCGGGTCGAGGCGGAGCGGAGCCGCCGCGCCCTCCACCCGGGGTCGGGGAGGGAAGGGGATCCCTGGAGACTGGCTGGGGGTGGGGGGGCGGGTGGGCACGGGAAATTTGCATCTTTAAGAACTGCGGTTCCGAAACGACCGTGCCACGTAGACCAGCCAGTTGTGAAGTTCAGCACAACGTGCTACAGAAATACCGAAATCCGCCACCAAATGGCGGCCCCTGCAGTCTGCGCCGATAAAGAGGACTCTCCAGTGTCGCCCATTTTAGGCCGCTTTCACTTCTCTGCAGTTACCCCTACCCCTCTCCCCAAGCCGTCCCTCTCGCTCCCGGTTTTTGGGCGCACGTGGGAGTCCTGGGCCAGAAAAGCGTTTCTGCCCCCGGGGAATCAGGCAGGCGCGGACTCTGCAGGAAACCACTGCGTCCTGGTGGCTGTCAGAGGCGACGTCCCAACCTCCGACCGCCCGATCCTCTGCCCCGCCGGGGTTTCAAGTCCGCCGGACCTTCCAGTTTTGTCCTGGCCGGAGACCTAGGCGTCGCCTTTGGGTCCCAAAGTGTGGTCCTTCGCCCAGATCTTGAGATTCCTGTAGCGCGGCCACTCACTTCCTCGACACTATCACCTGGTCAAGTTTCCTTCCCAGAGTATTAGAGCCCGTTCCACCTATTAGACAAGTTCAACCTGTTAAGAGGGTTAAGGACTCTCTCCCATCGGCCTTTCCAGTCCACGAAGCTCAGCCTTTAGGAACCCCCAGGATGGCAGTTTTATATTAATAATTTGGCTTACAATTTTCCCCCAACAAAACCCCGAACTCCAAGGACACCTTGTTACTGAAGGGGCAAGAGGATAGGGATTGAAGCAGCCACAGGGAGGAGGGCAAAGCGAGACAATGATCTGGAATGGCCCCCGTAAGGATGCGCTTCTGAGGGCTTTGCACGCGAAGCCGCCGCCTCCCGGGGACATAGGACAGGGGGCCAGTTGCCGCGCCTCGGTGTCCCGCCCGGTGGAAAAGCTTCGGCCGGACGGGGGCCGCCTTGTGAGGTCGCACGCACCCGGCTGTCGCCGCGGCTCGCCAAGGCGTCCGGACTTGGAGAAACGACTTCGTTTCCCCTCCTCCCCAGCCTGCTAGCGCCTGAGAATCTAGCTTTCAAAATTGGCGGGAGCTGAGTCCGCGGAGCTGAGAGCGGCGCGAGGCGAGCGGCGCACGCGCAAAATGGCCTCCCGGTGCCCCGCGGCCTGGGCTCGCGAGCCGGGCCGGGCCGAACCCCACGGCGCGATCCCAGGCAGAGGGCTGGGCTGCAGCTCTTTGCAGTCCTCGGAATGCTGCTAGTTAAAAAATAAAGCGGGGAGAAGGGTCGTTTCCTCTTTAACCCGTCCTTTCGGTGAATGCTCCCTAATTGGGAAGGCAGGTCATTTACCGGGAAAGGAAGGTCATTTTCTCCAGGCGGGTGTCCTATGCCCTTTCCACCCGATACCTGAACAGAAGAAGCCTTTTTCTTTCCTTTTCTTTCTTTTTTAAAGCAGTTGCTCTTTCCAGCCTAATTACCCTTGCCCCCGCTTTATGTTCCAAGCCGCGCCGTGCGCTCCTGTCTTCGGCTTTCTTTGAATATTTCCACTCTTGGGGGCACTTAGACCTAAGACTAGAGCCCCTAGATCGACATCGCTGACTCCAGTCGCCTCTTTATCCTTCTCTGTAATTTTCTCATTCCGCCCATCCCAATTTTCTACGCGTCTCGGGAGTACCCTGGTCCGCAGCCTTCCGAGGGTCAGTTGGGTTCCAGCTAACTTAGAAGGACAGGGTTGGAGAGCGCCGAATCCGCACCGAATTTGAAATCAGGTTCACTTTGAAGTTTGGAGTTTATGACGACCTAACAGCAAGAAGTAACTTTTTTAAAACATTGAAATGTAGGTGAGTCTGAGGGAACATCATTTGCTATTTTGGGGAAGTCCCTTCTAATAGCCTCTGGAAAGGATATTTTAAGACCAGAGTTAGAAGAATGGAAGTAATTTAACTCGTTCATTGGAAGTTTTATTGAGTGCTTACTATTCCTCTAGAGGGTTAAATGAGACTTCGCGTGAGTTTTCCACATGCTCTGGAACTTCTTGAGAAAACTCCCAACGATCCTGGAATAGCCTTTCCAGTGATAAATGACTTTTGATGTCGTCGACTTGATGAAGACATAAAGTTGGTGGTGAAGTCTTCATGTGAGACCTCTAGAAATTGCACACTCAGAAAAAGAAACTGGTGCAAATAAAGGAAATCCGTTTCAAGAACCAAAAGAAGAAAAAAACGTTAAAAAAAAAATTAACTGCGGAAACAGGAAACACTCGACTGTGTAAACATTTTCGGAGACTTTCATAATCAAAACTGGGCGATCTTGAGATTTTTAAGGCGATGGAAAGGCGTCGCGAGGTATTTTCCACGTCTAATCTACTGGGAGGTTCTATTATGTGATACTTTCTCTTCCTTGTAAAGGACCCATCTATCTGAATTCTGTGGTCCCAGCTTATCTTGGATGAATCAGGATTTTTTTTTTTAAAGCAACCTTAGAAATAAGCACCTGTTGTACTGTTCATTTTACACTTGAAGAAACATCCTCAAGAAATGATTTCATCTAACCCAAGAGCCTTACCTTGGAGCTGCGTTCTGTGCTCTTTACACCTTACAAGTCTTAAAGGTATATACTTTTTTTTTTTTTTCTCTTAGTGGCCCTTTAAAATGTTATTTCATCAAGACCTTTTCTTTTGGATAACACGCGAGTAAAATTGTATGAAGGAAAAAAATCATTGTATTTCAAAATAACATGGATCCTCCATTCCATGGAACACTAAATCAGAATTTCCAACTGTCATCCCAGGGCAATGGAATACCCAGAAGAAAAAGATGTATTTTTAAAACTTTTGAAGTATAAAGAGAAGTGGACAAAAATACTTCCTTCACCTCAGGATTCTAAAGGAGACTATATTCAATGTGTAGATTGTTTCTAAAATTAAAATCCCATCTCCTCTAAAAGTTAATTAACATAAGCTATTTTTAAAGAACCAAACATTTTCATTTCTCCTTGGCCAGTGCAAGTAGGATTTCACATGGGTTCTTTTTACGTTCCTATTAATTTTTCATACCAAAACTTGATAGGCCTATACAGTGAGTGTACCAAAAGACCACAAGTGAACTGCAACTCTAATATTGGGAAAAGAATAGGAGGAAAGGATGAAGGAAAAGCCCTAATAGCTTACTCTGCCGGTTGCATTGTACCTCCAGAGGTCCTAACATTTGCACATACGAATATGGAAACGAAGCACTATGGTTGGTAGGTGAAGTCAACTGAAGGGCAACTTTTTTTTTTCAACTCAGAGCAATTAACGGCCGGCAATTTTAAAAGCAAGAAAGTACTTGTAAAGGGGTATGCATGTGTAAAGCAAGATAGATCACTATTTACACAACAGGAGCCAGCCTCATTCTTTTTTTGCATTTAAGCTAAAATCTGTGAAATCAATTTAGGTGTTTTCTGTGGAGTATTTTTAGCTCTAACTTTGTGGTATAGAATCCCAGAATACTTTTCTGAAGCAACAGCCGACTTTTCATGTTTCCTGCATTGACTACTAAGAGCTACAAAGTTAGCAGCTATGGGTTTTTGTAAGGTTGAAATTTTAAGTGGCATTTTAGCAAAAGTTTTAAAGCCTAATTGTCAAGCCTGATGGCTGGTTATCGAAAATAAAAAACATTGTAATCTTTCTTCTGTTTTATTTAAAGACAAATTTTAGCTGAAATAGCCTTTAAAGCTTAAACAATTTTCACATTGACTGGGGGAAAATTCCTCTTTCAAACAAAATAAATGGACATGGTTTCAAGCATGAGAAAATAGTGTTAGGTGAGCTATAAATGCACTATCTGATATTTTACTAAGTAAATTAAAAAATAAATCCATAAAAAGTTGAGAGGTAAAGTCTTTGAGCTCTGTGTTGGTCCTAAGACTTGGTTTTGTGTTAAGTCAAATGACAGTCCACTAGCACTTGAAGTTTTTAGCCTTTGAAAATACTTTTTTCATTTTTTATATACATGGTCATATCCAAAGTAAAAACATCACTTGAAACTTTCATTAACTTTTCTTGTCTTAGATAACATCATGAAATACTTGAGAAGAAAAGCCTAGAAAAATAAGTTAAATTCACCAAAATTGGCAAACATGAGTAACTTTTACTTCAAAGATTATAAAGTAAATAAACAGATACATCTTTCCATTGGGCTTTCAAGCAATTATACAACAAAGCATGTACTCTCAGCAACATCACTAAGACAGCAATGGATGTTCTTTAGCCTTTACCTGGTGTAATCCACAACAGGGTTTCCAAAACTTCTGCACATTGTGCTTTTCATATCAAATTTTTATTAAAGTCTTAGCTATTTTCTAAATGAATATCCTTTTTATTGGATTTTTTCCAATTACAAATGAAATTTAAATTTACATCTATAATTAGAAACAACACTTACAATGGGACTGTACAAATTTAGGTCAAAATAAAAATATATGTATTTTGTGGTTTCATAAAACTTTACTGTATCTTTAAAGAACGCAGAAGTAACAGCAATATATGTAAAAGTAATGATTTAATGACTATAAGCAAGACAGAGCAATAGAATTGTGCTTCTTTTGCAGACGGGGGACAATGAAATGTTTAGCTACAATTTTCCCATACAAACATGAAACAATATTCATAAACACCCTCACAAATAACTGATGGGTGATGAACACACACCAAGTTCGACCAAAGCAAAACACAAACTGAAAATTTGGGGGTGGGGGGGATATTCATATTTTAAATTCAACATGCTCACTCTATTTAAAAACTAATACCTGTAGAAGCTCACAATAAATTGCTTCTATTTCCTGACGTTACAGAGAGGGTATATTCCACTGTTTATAATTGTAAAAGCAGTTCTTAAATTTGAGATTTCCACTATGCCACATATTAAAATAATTTTAGATAAAAATTTTCTTTCTCCAGCAATCTGGCTTATTTCAAAATTGGTCTTAGAATTACAGTGATCAATATGCATTTTAAAAACACATTAATTACCATCGTAAGCAACAGGAAATGATAACAGCATTTCCAAATGCCTTAGTGAAAAGTTTTCCTTTAATGCAGCGATTTTAAAAGTAAAAAGTATTACTAGAGAAAAATCCATATGACAATAATGCCAATTGCTTCCAATGGAACAGAAGTTAGAATTAGATATCCACGTTAAAAATATTCTATGCTGATAAGGCTCAAACATAGGTATCTGCAAAGGTCGAACCAGTTGGGAGAATTTTAACAACCATCTCTGAATGCATGAAACACAATATTTTCTTTATAGTATTTATAAATATATCATACAATACTGTTTCCTGTTATGTCATATACCAATATGGCATTGTACAACAAGCATAATGCCATCTGATTCTTACAAAAGCGAATCATTTAAACAAGTCAGTAAAATAAACGGTAGTACCCGCTTTTAGGCATACAGATTGTAAAACTGAAGTTACTTTCCTTTGATCGGTTTTGCGTAGCAACAGAGAAGTAAAAAATCGAACAGGAATCAAAATGGCTAAATATGCGAGAAATTGTTATTCACAGTGACATGGCTACATAGAATGCATTATTCTATGCATATTCTTTCCATTTGTTGAATTTCAAGATAAAAAGCACTTGTTTTCTACAGGTTCACAAAACAGCATAATAACAAGAACAATCAAGGAGGATGTAATGGAGGTTTCGTTAGTTGAGATTAACAAACTACGGCCCAATGTTTATATCCACTGCAGATTTTCAAATCCAAACAATGGTGACAGAAACCATTTCACATCGGTCCTAACACAGAAAAACATCTTGCCTGCTTTCTCTGAAACTAATTCTTTCGAGAAATGATCTTTCTTTTCCATTAACGTCCATATGAATATCACATCTAGTCCATCTTTTATAGTCAAATTTAACTTCACTACAAAAGAAAGCAAATTGGACGATAGTCACATGTATTAGCATCTATAAAGCTGTAATGGCATGAAGATATCTATATAAATCAAGGGTTTAAAATTTTTTTTCCCTCAACAGTCTCAGGTATCAACCAGATGAAGTTGCTGACGACCCATTTACTGATGATTTTCGAGGTCTATTGGCAAAGGAAGATTGGTGGTTACCGCTGGGGCTGCTGCTGGTTCCATTCATAGTACTGGAAATGTGAGGAAACTGAGGATGAGGAGACTGGACTGGAGTGCTGGGACTGGGCAAACAGGAAGAGGTGGAGGGGATACCTCCTGCTGGGCTGTTGGCCTTGTCACTCCCAGAGTCACTTTCCAGTTCTCCAGTGTTTGTCAGTCCATCTCTCTGATGACTGATCTTCATTCTTTTACAAGTAGGTCGAACTCTGTATTTCAAAGGAAGTGGGCCATTCTACAAAGTTAAGAGGGGGGGGGAAGAATCAGTCTTAGATCTTTAAGTATAGCTTACCAAAATAATCTATGAGCATCAGGTATGCTTACTTACCCTTCTCCAGGTATAAATGTAGGCAATATCCATTAGTGTATAGTAATCTTTTAAAGGTTCCTCTTCATACATGACATCAATCTGTTGATAAACAACACTTCAATTATTAAGCATCTCAAAGAATTATGGTGAATATACATTTTTCTGATCATCTAAATATAATCCAAAAATGATGAAAAAAAAACAAAAACGCTTTTAAAAAAACACTTTTTCCAAACATTTGGACAAAACAAGAATCCTTCTTGGAACTTCAAATGAGGAAAAACTTCTTGAAATCATTAAGGGGTTTGCTTTCATAGCATAAAACAGGATCCATACCAAACATTTAAAGAGCTATTTTCAAATAAAGTACCAAATTAAAAAAAAAAAAATGTTGCTTTTTGGGGTTTAGAATGCAAAAAGAAAAAGGTCACTGAATTTTCTAAAAAAGCATTTACATCAAATGCATGAAAACCATAAAGTAGATACCTGGAAAGTATTAGGTATGTCCATTTTACTTCTGAGAAACTTTCTTAGGTGCATTACAGTCATTGCTGCTGGGCATCGTAAATATCTTTTATCATTCACCTAAAAGCATAATTAAGAAAAGTTAATTTTTTTTAACTCCTAACTTTAAGATTTTTTTTTGTCAGTTAGATAGATGTCTGAGTATGATAAAAGGTACTAACACCAAAGCTGAGATTCGACTGTTCTCAACTATACTTTGAATGTGCTATTATTATAAATACTAGATGAACAGACTCCTTCAGTATTATCAAAGCATTAAATATTACTGAAAATATTTTGTAAGAATAGTAATCATATAGAAATTCCATCTATTAACTATCAGATATAGATCAACTCTAAAACATCAAATATGATGATTTTCTTCTATTCGGTAGCATCATCTGACCCTAGGATATTCGAAAGGGCAACATTCACTCTCATAAAGTCGAGAATCTAAACAATGTGTTTTTGTCCATGGAACATACCTCCTCCTTAGATTTCTCTTTATCCTTGTTTATTTTCCGATCCAATCTAAAAAACAAATAATTTATTAAGCAAACAATGTATCTAATAAATATATTAGCATAAAACATATTTCCTAAAGAATTTACCTGTTCTGGTCAAAGAATTCAATGGATAAACTTATTATCTCATCATCAGTTATAATTCTCTTATCTTCATCAGCAACTTCTCCTCTATCTTCGTTAGAGCCATTGGCAGCTATAAAGACATTTTAAAATTCAATTTTTAATAATTAAACATTCAAATGAAATACTGCATACATAGAAGCATGGAACTGTACTTTAAACTTAGTTTTAATGAATTACTGAATAAGTTCTCCCTCCAAATAAAATATCTTTTCCATTCCAAAGAGTTTACCATCAGCTGAAGGATGAGCGGCATAAAAATCCCTTCTTCTCTTCATTTCATCTAAAGAGAATAAAAAGACAAATATTTGGTATAGCAGGTAAAACCGGTAAATACCTTTAAAATGTTTATTTTTAAGCAAGTTACTCACTTTTGAAAAGCCCTGGAACTAATTTGTATACAATATCTTGAAGAGTTTTATCTGACCTGAGAGAATAAATTAGAAATTAAGTTTTCAATATAGCAAAACCTATAATGTTCATACATTGCAACACATTCTTTGTTTTCTTTGTGTTATAGTATTTAACTTGATTGTGACACTGTCTATAACTACATCAACATAATTATGGGGATAAAAGTTCTTTAGGTGGTAGCACTGTCTTAAATTGGTAAAATATTTCATTTTATATTCACTAAAAATTCTTCACATTTCACTAAGAGAAGTGTGCTTTTCAAATGACCAAACTAGCTAATATGAAAGAGAACAAAGAAGAGAGAATGGAAGCAGATTAAACACATTCACTCTTGCCTGTCACAAGGTCAGTAAGGCAATGCAAAAATGGAAAAAGAATTCGATTTCTAAAATATGGTTAAAAAAACTTAAAATCTGTTTAGTCATCATTAAAATGGCCAAGAAATGAAGGGGGCTACCCTCTACAAAACATGCATATCAGATGGGGACCAAAGGGTGAATTTTGTGTGAAGAAATAAAGTCAACAATTTATTGAATATTTATGTATAGATTTATAATTTATTAATTTCTACAATTCCAATAAAAATTACAAACAATGACTTTTAAACATTTTCTTACCTTATATTCAGTAGTGGTCTGGTTTTGTGAACTTGGACATCACAGATAGGACAATACTTGCTGGTCTCCAGGTAACGCACAATACACGTTTTACAGACTAGAAGTAAAAACACAAATTTTTTACAGTTCAGAAATTAGATGCTAAACAATAAAATCAGTGTCAGAAACAGAGAACTAGTAGTAACAAAGTGGTAACTGCCAAAAGGTATTTACAATTAAACTCAGTTGATAGACTGAGAATACTTACACAATATTTTATTATATACATTAACAAAAAAGTCATTAAATACAAGAGAAGAAAACAACTTCTTTGCTTTGCACCAACATTCTTAAGGACAGACAGAATTGTTAGTTTTCAAATTTCAGGACAAGATGTTAAATATCTACGACACAAAAAGGTCTAAAACTTGGTACTCACAGGAATGTAGACATTCTATTATGGTTGTGGCATCAATGAAGTACCCTCCACAAAGCACACACATTAGGTGGGGATTTAGCTCAGTGATCTTGATTCTGGTTGTTCGATGCATTTCTGCTTGATAAAAGATCCTAAAAGACAAAGTAATACTGGCTATAATTCACAGAAAGAGAATCGAGAATATCTCCAACTCCCAGGAACCATACGCTCTGAAATGTTGGAGGAGTTCATAAAATGCATTTTTAACACTGTACAGCAGGATTGTCCCAATGTCTTCTACATGAGGAATTCACCGATCAGACCTCGATCAATTCTACTGAAAAGGTGGAAAAGAATCCAAAAAAAGTAGTATCTGGTCCCTCAGGTCATTCCAGGAGTGAGAAGAAAAGGTCTGAGGTGGGGGCTGGGAGCTGAGAGTATTCGGGTCGTTTTCTTCCATTTGTCCTCCAGCCCAGCAGCCCCACGGCTGCTGCAGACGCCACACACTCCCCGCAGATATTTACTAACCGCGAGGGGTTGTTCCAGGACTCCAAATTTATCGTAAAACTTCCTTATGGCTCTGCGATCGAAAATCCAGGCGCATGCCCCTGCTTCCCAGGGGTTCCGGTTGTTTTAGGCGGTTCCAGCCACCAGAACCTGGCACGTTTTGACGTGATACAAAGGGAAAGCAAATTCTGCTCTATCTGCATCCCTGGCATTTCCGGAGCTGGGTGCTTGGGCCGCAGGAGAAGCACCTCGAGTCGGCCTCGGGCTGGGGCCTGAGCGCGCGGACGCCCGGGGGCCGGGATGCGAGGGGCGGATCCGGCGGCGCCCGGGGCTCCGTCTCGCTCCGGATTCGGAACTTGCCTCTGTCGGGGTTTCCATAGCAACTTACACTTACACTTGGCATCCGGCCACCGCTGCAACTCCGCGCGCGGAGCCGGGCCGAGCCCGGAGCTTCGGCTGGCGTGCGGGGCTGCCGGGCGGCGGCGGCGGCGGGCACGGGGGAGGGGCCCGGCACGGCGCGGGGGCGGGGCCGGCGCGGGGGCGGGGTGGGGTGCGGGCGCGCGGCGCGGGGGTGGGGCGGCCCCACGAGGCCCCTTGACGCTGGGGACCAGGATCCCGAACGGGGCAACTGGGTAGGCAGCCCGGGGGACCCTGGAGCGTGAAGTGGTAAAGGAAAATGCAAGCCGCACTCTCGGCCATTTCGGACACTCTTGGGGGCCTCTTTCCATGTGGACTCGGCGCGAAGAGCTTCTTTCAGACCTTGACTCGTACTCTCCAGTTAGCAATCACTAGGTCAAAATTTTCACGAAGGGATCTTTTGAGAATTGCCAACTGTGCACTTAGCCCGAAACCATCAGGGCTCAAATTGCAGAGATGTTTATTGAAATGAACCTCTTTAATGCTTTCTTCTCTAGTAGGAAGTTCTTCCGCAGATTAGATGAGCGATACAAAGTTTTGGAAAGGCTGAAAACTGAAATCTGTTTTACCGCAGAGGAGGCGAGTACAAAGCCTTGTGTTTTACCTGAACTATGCTGGATGGAGACAAGAAAAACTACTTGAATCGACGATAGTGACAATAAGTTAAAGAACCATGTGACCAGCCCATTCCCAACGCTAAATCAACACCTTGTCAGCCCTGAGCATCCATAGCAGAGAAAAACAAATGTCATTTTCTCAGCCTAACCTCCAAGCAAACCTCCACACAATGAAATGACATTCCCAACAGATATCATATATTATAGAAAAGTCACGGGGAGGGGAGTGGCGGGGGGAACTGTCAGCAACAATACACCAGTGGACAATAAGGGAAGTCAATTACTTCGTGCAGCATGCTCGAAAAATGCATTTCCTACTCCCACTGCATTCATTTCAGAATCTGATATAAGACCAAGCTTCCAGATTTCTCTGAAGCACATTCTCAAAGCTGCCTTGAATAGAAATCTAGGAACTGGTGAAACTTGAAGATGCTTCTGAGGTTTTAATTCTCAGGGAATTTCAATGCAGAAGAGGGAAATACTAATCAACACAGTTCAATGGCTGAAACTAAAAGCTTTGGAGTACTAAGGGGGGGGGGGGGGGAATGGTAAAAACAAAACAAAGCCTCTTTTATGAAAAGTGACCACAGTGGCAAAGAGTGACTTCAACCAGAAAACCTCATGTGTGACTCCTCAGTTATCTTTGGAAGGTTTGTTTAGAGGAATATTGTCAACATATTGTTACTATATATCTAAGTGGGGTTACAGAGGAGTTGTGGGTGGAGCAGTGTCCCTAAAGAGTAGCAATATTTAATTCTATTGTACTTGGTGATTAAAGACAAGCCTCTGGGTTCTGAAAGAAAATTCTCCTTGTGAAACAGCAGGACCTTTCCTAGACTGATAGTTAGCAAGGTGATACTTCTGTCTCCATGTGAAAGCACATCATGCTAATGCCAGGGGATCCTGAAGTTCAGGAAGGGGCATTAATAAAAACAGCTGCCTTAATTTCTCCTGTATATAAAACTAACACCAAACACAAACATTAAGAGAGAAAACAATCAGATTTAAGTCTCACGTACTTGACCAAAACCCTTTCAAATTCATCTTAAGTCTTAATTCACACAACTCCTTCACTTCAATTCAGAAGAATTTGGCCACAACCCTATAACCATTCATAGTGCTAGTAAGTATCACTTTGTTACTTGTGTAAGAATCAGTTCTTTATCTTTTTATACCACTTGAAAGCACTGGCAGCCTAATAAAGACTTCCAAAACATCTGACATGTTTGATAAGAGTTTCAGAAACAATCTCTTGCACCTTAGAAAGGAAAACCTTCTAGGTTCCACCACAGAAACTGCCAGTTAAGAAAGCAAAAAGGCACCAAATGTACTATGGAAAAATACTCAATAGTTAAAGCTTGTCATTATAACATACTTAGTTGGGGCAGTCAGTTTAGTTGGAGGCCTAACACCAGTCATGTCAAAATGAAGGAAAACAGAAGCAAGTTCTTATGTTAACAATCAGCTTGACTATTGCAGTCTAAGAAATGCAAATGAACTCCATAACCCCAGTTGGGGCTCCCAGCCCAATACAAGTATGGGTAAAGTTGGGGTTAACTTGACTCCTAGGGAGAATTTCACCTTTTAGGGGCACTGAATGCACATCCAAGAACTTAATGGTAGAGCATTAATGGACTTAAGTGCAACTAAATGCTCAATTTTCTTACAGAAGTGTGTGTATGCATGTGTATACACACACATGCATACACATTGGCTTAATGGCTTTAAAGATACTATTACTAGGCGTAAGTTTATACAGGTAGGTTATTTCAAACACCTCTGCACTTTGGTGCAGATGCATGGAAATGAACTTAATTATTTAAAGATTTATAAATTTGCTCATAAAATCAACCTCAAAGGAATTCTACTTAAAGTAAAACTCAAATGTTAATATAGTCTTAAGTTAGCATATGCTGTTAACAATTGGCATCCTTAAGTTTCTAGACTGTAGTGTGGCTTATGTTTCCAGAACATGGAGGTTAAGGTTCCTATAAAACATAAGTTGAATTACACATAACATTCTAGGCATCACCAACCTACATTTGGATTTGAATAAATATGCCCAGGATTTTGCCTACTTTCTGGGAAGGGGTTAATACATGCTTCTATTTCAGATACTGAACCGTGACCACTAAGCCCACTAAATCCTTTTATTGCAATTGGGAATGATCAAAGTCTCTATACTTGTTTACTTCCAATTATTAACTGTAAATCTCTGGGAAAAAGATCGTGCTACATGGCTGTCAAACCCAAAAGACTGCATAAACATATGCCTTCAACTTTTTAGTGCTCCTTTCTCCAAAGCATCTCTTCACCACACGACCTATGCTGACATTTAGTAAAACCTATAAAACGTTGTAGACTTAAGTCATGGTTCTAAGTGCATCCCATACTAGAGGTGGAAAAAAGAAAAACAACAAAAAACAAAACTGTATTCTCTGAGACGGAGAAAAAAGAAAAAGAGGAAAAAGAGAGGAAACCTCTTCCAAGACTAACGTCCACTCACCATCATCACTCCAAAAAAAGCTCCAAATTTGAAATGCCCACTTCCCATTGAGCACCTCCCAAATAATATTTGAAGAACTTATCCGATACTCTCAACAAATAACACCTTGAAAACTTTACCATTTTAAACACAAACGCAGGAGACCTTGGAAACAACTGGGAACCGCCATCTTACAAGCCATCTAAATTCACCCAAGTGTCCCTCCAACTTAAGTTAATAACATTTTTGTTCGGGCTCCTTTCAGCCTAACATCCACCTTGGCGGGATCGCGGCCCCCCAAGCAACCCGTCCCTATAAAATGGGGGCGTTCTCTGACTGTTTAAACCCCTCCAAAGCCCTTTCTTCGGGATAGGAGGGAAGCCACTTGACCCAAGCAGCTCCCGATTTCAGGCACCCGTCCCCGTTTCATCAAAATCTACCTCTCAACAAAGGGCGCCGTGGCCGGGAGAGCCGCAGAGGCTGCAAATAGAAGTATTCTTCTCGGGGGCCATGTGCGTCGCGAGGGTGTAGAGGGGCGCTCGGGGGAGAAAGGAACTAAAACGTGGGGCCGCGCGCGGCGCGTCCGGGCTGGAGCGGGCGGCGGCTGGAGCGGCGCCGAGGCCGGCTGGCGGCGGCGGCGCGGCGCGGGCTGCGGGTCGGTCCCGGCGCCGCGGGAGTCGGCGGGCGGCGGCGGGCGCGCGCTCGCGGGCGCGGGCGGCGCGCGGGGCCGGGCGGCGCGCGGGGCCGGCGGGCGGCGGCGGGCGGCGGCGCGGGGCTCGGCGCCCACGCTGTCAGCGCCCTCCCGGCCGGCGCGGGCGAGGCGCGGTGGGGGGGGGCCGTTCCCGGTCCACCCGCGGCCGGCCTGAGTCCCGCGCGGCCCCCGCCGCCCCCAGGCCCCGTCCCGGAGGCGCCTCGCCTCCTACGTACCCGGAAAAAGCAGCCGGCGAGAGGCGATCGAAGCGGGCGGAAAAGACAATGAAAGTTAAAAGTCGTTCAGCAGAAAATGAATGTGAGCCAAGCGGCCATCTTGAAGCGAGCTGCAGACGCCGCTGTCAATGGGCAACGAGCGCAGCCGAGAGGAGCGGCGGCCGCCGCGCTCGGCTCATGCTGCCTCCCGAGCCCGGCCTCCTCCTCCTCCTCCTCCGCCTCGGCCTCCTCCTCCTCCGCGGCCTCCTCCTCCTCCTCCTCGGCCTCCAACGCCTCCTCCTCCTGGGCCTCCTCCTCCTCCTCCTCGGCCGCCGCCGCCGCCGCCTCCTCCCGCTCCGCACTCGGGGGAGGGAGCGCGCGGAGGGGGCGCGATCAGTATTATTCTGCGGGGCTGGGAGGTGTTTCTAATCCGGATCGGGGCTCCCTCGCCAACATCCCCATTGTCTCGCCCCGATCTCTGCCTTTAATACTACGATTATTATTTCATAGTTGCCGTTGGGGGGAGGAGGGCGGGTGGGGGGCGCCGTGTGTGTGCGTGCGGAGAGGCGGGGGGAGGGGAGGAAGGCTGAGGACGGGGGAGGGGAGGGTGGAAAAAAAAATGCACCGCTGAAGGCAGAGTGGAAACTGACACCGGCTCCAAAATGGCTCAGAGTCCGCCCGCCCCCTCCCCCCGCCGCCCCCCCACCGGGTCACGTGCTCCCCTCATTCCTTAAGGGCGGCCTGGGAATTAGTGTCGGTGTAGTCGGGCCCGCGGCCGCCCCCTCCCCTCGGAGCAGCGCGACCCGGCCCCCTCCTCCTCTTCGCTCGGCGCGGCGGCGGCGCTGGCGCGGCTGCGGAGACATTTCTCCACAGCGCCACACGCGCCACCCTGCTCACGGCGCGGGCATCGCTCCGGCCCCGCACGCAGCTCAGCCCACCCCCAACCCCCGTTATTTCTTTCTTTCCGCCGTCCGTCTCCGCCCGCGGCACACACGTCTGCGAGGAGACCGCCGGCCGACACCCCCCGCTCGGCCCCACGGGCTGCGGCCCAGACTCCGGCGCCACGGCGCGGAACCTGCGCCCGAGTTGGGTTCGCGGAAACAACAGCGCCCGCCCCAGTCTTCCCGCGGCCGCGCCGGCCCCCTTTCCCGCCCGCCAGTGGCCGAGGCGGGGCGCGCGCGGACAGCCGCTCGCTCCGGGCAGGGGCTCCGCGCGGGGCCGGCCCTCCCGGGCCTCGGGAGCTCCGCGGGCGAGGGTCGGGCTGCGGGCGAGCCCTCGGGCGCAGTTAACGGAATGGACGGGCTCCCGCCGCTGGGCGACCGCGCCCGCTCCCGCTCCCCACGTCCCGAAGCTGGGGTCTTCAAGCAACCCCGGAGATCGCATCCTTTCCAGAGTGTTTAACTTTAATCCTGAGGAGAGGAGATCGTTAAAAGTTAACGCCAATCGTGTCTATGTCTTCAAAGTAATAATTAACAAACTCAAATCCAGACAAACTCTCACCACTCTTTTGTGGGAACAACTTATTTATTCAGAATGTAATACTGTCTACTTCCTTTTGGAAGACGTGGAAAAGATCAAATGGGATCAAGTGTACGGATAATACTAAAGATTCAAATACTTAGGCAGAAATTCCCTCTTAACCCTTCCAGAGGTGTAAAAAAATAAAGTGTCAAAACTTATGAGTGACAGAAATCCAAAAGAAAAAAATCTGTTCTGAAAAGGAAGACATCCACCTCGCAGAAATGATGGTTCAGCGGACGGCAAGACGTTCCTGGTCTTCCTCTAGATCCTGTCAGATCGTTAACTTTCCCAAGTTACAACTGAGTTGCTCTTTCCAGGCTTTTCGAAGCATCTTTAAGTTTTCCTACTAAGTCCTGAAAGATGTATACCATGGCTCGTTTTTAGGATAAAACGCAAGAGAGAAGTATCCAAGCTTGAGAAAGATGCAAGAAAAAAGTCGGGAGACACTTTCTAAACAATTTTAAACTCAAGATTTTAAACCTTTGACAAACCACTATCAAAGTAAAGGTTTCCTCTAAAATGTCTCATCTTCAAAATGCTTGCCCTCAGATGTGAAATATAGTTTCTAACTGAATCTTCTGAACACTCAAGGTTTACCAAAATTAAATTTCTCAAGTTATCTAACAAGGATAATGCTGTATTCACATCTTTTGAAAGTTTAAAGTTCAATTAATGGTTACATTAAAACAACTCTGCAGGAGATTCCTTTGGAAAAAATCAATTTCATCAAAATTTCAAGTGATGTCCTTCATTTTTTTAAGTGCTAAGAAATAAATTCGTTGTCATGTCCATTAATCAATGTAATTTTGAATTTCCCCAGTGTCTTACACAGACAATATGAACAGTTTCAGAATTTTTGTAACTTGCCCCTTTATAAAAAGTCATTTAAAACCACTGTTTAAAAATCATGTTTTCAAAGTTTCTGAAAGCAAAGAGAACATTTTTCAAAGCCAAGCTTTCTTTTCCTTTGTCCTACTGGCTCAAACACATCACTAATAGAATTTACACTCAACACTACAAGTTTATTTTAATTGAAGGGAACAGCAAACCAGACCAGTTCTCTATTAGTTAACATCTTAATTTCAAAAGCCTATTTTAAAATATTTCTTTTGAAGCCCCCTTCCCAATAATTCTTTAACCAACCTTCATTATCTACTGACAGATGGTTAATTTTCTTTTGAACTTTCCATGGGCATAATTCGCAATTAAAAATCTGTAAGAAGATAGGCATATTCACAGATCCTAATACTGTACCTGTAATTGTTCCATGCTGCAACTAAAACTAATCTCTGGGTGGGATCGGGAGTCAGTGTTCTAGGGAAGAAAAAAATGCTGTTTATTTAAATCAAGGAAATTGAAAATTTCATTATACATTTAATTTTTAGACAGGGCTTCTGTATAAATACCTCTACATTTAAGGTCACCAAATATGCAGGTCTGTACATCTTATCAAGTTGATTGGTCTAAAACAACATAACACAGAGATTTCAGTCTTTAGCTCTTTTTTTTTTTTAATTCCCTAAATTGCCCTAGAGAACATTTGTTAAACTTTACCTTTATCTGATATTCCAAACGCCAAGAAACATCAGTTATATGAGGGAGAGATCTGCCTATACTGAAAGATATAATGACAGTTTTGTACATAGTAGCTACAGAAAAACTTTCAGTATTTGTCCTTTATCAACAATGGTGTCTACCACCTCCTGCACCACACACACACACAATTTTAATCCATTCTGAAATTAAAATACTGTTAAACTTTATTTCAAGTTCTGAATAGTAAAAGAGCATTTTAAAAATTACCTCAATAAACTTTATGTTTAAAAACATTAGCTTAACTTCAATTGTTTCACTTGCCCTTTGGCCCCTTTTCTTTTGGTCTAGATCCCCGTTTTTTTGTTCTGTTTTGTTTCACACCAGCACTCTCCATTCATACCTGCAAGTGAAAAGTGGCTCAGCTTGACACCTTATACAGTACCTACCTTCCCAGTAGGATTTCTAGGGAATTCCTATTATTCTGGTAAGAAAAAAAGAAAAAGAAAACATGTCTTTGCAAACAGAGTAGAAGAAAAATAGTAATTCTTAAGTTTTAAAAATTTAAGTAACCTGATATTCTGTCCAAAACAATTCTATTCTCTCGCTGTCAAATTTACAGTCTTCTAGATAAGTGCTAAAAAAAAAAAAAGCCAAAGTTTAGTCTCCATTTTAAAAACTGAAATTTGAATCATAAAGGCACTATTTTAAAACAAATGGATATTTAAATAAATCCTGTACCTTAGAGTTGATTTGTCAGCTCTTTGCTTTCCAGCCTCCAGTATGTAAGTTGCAGCTGCTGCATGACAATGTTTTAAAACCACTGGGTCGATATGTTTCAAGTCTGGGTGATCTACAATAAAAGTAATTGCCAGTGATGCCTGTGATAATAAATTCTTTATAGTCCTGTTTCTAAAAAGGTATTTTCATTTGGTGAAGAACTCTCTTTAACAAGATAATAAGAATTATTCAACTATAAGGACTAGAAATTTTAAGTAAATGAGATGAGCAATATGGTCAATGGCAAAACAATGAAGAGCACACATCAATAATCATGCTGTTACCTGGTCAAATTACCTTCTTTTTATTTTACCTTAATATTTAAAAAAAAAAAAAGTCCTATTGTAAAATATACAGTGGTCACTTTAAAGCTGGACGGAGGAATATAAGATAAATATTTTACATGGTGTAAATTTAAGAATGAATAAACTTTCCTTCTAAAGACTAATTTTAGGGTAGGTAACTGGCTCCACGGACTTTAATACATGGAGGTGGAGGAGAAGGAAAGAGTTCAAAATATTTTCAAATTTCGACAGTCTTTTTTTTTTTTTTTTGGAGATTAACCCAGGTGGTGGTTACTATTTTCGTTTAAAGAACTTCCACTTTCATACATTTTGTACACATGTTTAGCTCGTGAAACTATAGGGGAAAAAAACACAAAAATTTGAATTGTTGAGATATTTATAATTAAGAAAATCATTTAAAAGCGATCTATCTTAATATATGCCTCCATCCATACTGACATCGCACTCCGCAGTGACCGGACCACTTAAAACAGACTTGCTTCCTGATAACTGATGCGGAACAAAACATTATACACCACATTTTAAGAGTCTGAGCGTGAAAACTGTGCAAAACATGTTGAACTAGAGTGTTGGAATGATCAGAGGAACTTGAGGTATTCTCTAAGCTGGAAAATGTCAACACTATTTGACCGAGTAATTACTCTGGAAGCAGACCCTTTAAAACCTTCGCCAGCCTAGTACTGAAAGCTTGAATCGCAGGGAGCTGCCCTGATGAAGTCCAAGTGTCAGTCTGCCCCAGACCAGGGTGAAAACCTTAGATGTTTAGGCCACAAACAAGACTTGAGCACCGGCTTTACAAAAGAACAAAGAGCCTGAGAGGGAAAATCAGACCAGGAAAGTGTAGCTGGCGGTGTGCAGGTGCCAACTGAGGAGAGAACAGTGATCTGGGTCCGCTGTGGGTTCTGGCAGAACCACATCCCCACACTCCGTCCGGAGCGAAGGGCAAAGCCCGAAGACTTCCTCTTCCCGGGGCTTTCCCCTTCTCGCTCGGTCTCGCTCCTCTTCTCCGAGCGCCCCTCCACCCAGGCCGATCCAGCTCAGAGCCGAGCGGCTTACCTAACACAGCCTCGTCCGCCTGGGCGTCCAGCAGACTCTGGAAAGCCGCCCGGAGGAGAAGCGTGAAGGTGTTGGAGTCGAAGGAGCCAGGATCGGCCAGCATCTGGAAGCCTTTCTGCACATACTCCGAGAGCTCCATTGTGAGCGCGCCGTGACCTTCGACACGCGCACCACGTGACACGCGCCGCGCGCTCAGCTGATGCGGCCGCGCGCGCACGCGGCTGGGGCGGCGGCGGCGGCGGCGGCGGTGGCGCGGGCTGCGGGCCTCCCCGCCCGGGGCCTCCCCGGCGGCCTCCCCGCCCGCGTCCCGGCCCGCGTCCCCGGCCGCCCGCCAGCCGCCGCCGCCGCTTCCGTCTCGCCCTTCCTTCTGCGCCAGCCGCCGCCGCCGCCGCGCCTTAGTGCGAGGGGCGGCCCGGGCGCTTTGTGGACGCGCTCGGCGCTCACCTAGGACTGTCACCGGCTCCTCCGCGGCCCACGGGAGCGCTCCCGAAAGACCCCGCGGGTGTCGGTGACGGTGTCGGGATCCCGGCCCCCACCGGCCCCGAAAACTACTCCTTCCCCGTGCCCCGCTCAGCGCGAAAGCTGCGGGAAGCTCCAATCTAAGGCAACTGGTTGGTTTTTGGTTTTGAGCTTTTTTGTTTTTTAACTCAACTGCTTAACCCCCTAGCACTGCCCTTATGTGAATGAGACTGTAGACCTCTAATTATAATTCTTGCTTATTTCTCCTTTTTCATTGTCATTTCTGGAATACGGCAGTTGATTCCTTTCTACGTGGGGGTGTGTGTAAACATGTATACATTCATTCAGTGCGCGCATGTAAGTTCTGTATTTCGACAACTGAGAGAATAATACCTTATTTACGAACACATTGGACAAAATGATAAAAAAAAATAGTTAGATGCAGCTGCAAATAAACACCTTTCCAAAAGAAACTGGTACAAATTTTGTGCTACTGTGCTCACATCTATGGGTCCTGTTTTAATTAGTCAAGCAGTCCCCAAATATTTATATCAGATAGTTATCTTAGTACAATACAGTTAAGAATGACAAAATCTTTATTAGAAGGGAATGCCCATAATTTTGAAGCTTCAAATATTGTATAAAGTAACTTCCCCCTTTATAGTTATACGAAGTTGAAGAACAAGAATGATTCTTTAAAAAAAGAAAAAAGCACAACAAAGTAGGTTATGAGTTTTTTTTATCAAAAGAATTTAAAATTCTTTCGGGTGGAGAGGAGGGATAAGGAAGGAGGAAGATGTTTTAGTCTTCAGGAGGCATAATTTGAAACAGACTTAGCATGAAACACTTTTAAAGGCATAATTTAGGTGCTTATTTGAAAAACAAGTTCCTAATGAATACAGTCAACATTAACCTTGCATCAATGGATAAAAAGCACCTGATTTCACAACAACAGAACGCAAATAGAATAATTTAGCATCAGTAAAGATTGAGTAACTATCAGTTCTCCTTTGAAAGCATTGAAAGGCATGTGAACAAGCTTTCCACTTTGGTCAGCCTATAGGAACAGTGAAGAATTTAAAAGTCTCCCTTGAGTCTTTATGATACAAACACCTATTAATCATGTTCATTTTTCCTTCCCATCTCTCTTTTCTTTCTAAACTCCCTGTTTCTCATCAGTAGTAAAATGTCAGTTGAAAAATGTCAAGATATCTGATTTGCATAAGGAATATTTTACAGGGCAGAGTTGTGTAAAAGTTAAACAGCATTAACAACACCCAATCTCATTATGTTTGTTACATATATATTTTATAACCTTGCATAACATTGATTGTTAATACTCTAAAAGAATTTGAGTTGATAACTGTAATCGTAATTTGGTGTCAAAAAAGAAGGCAGTAATGCTGAGCATAGATTTTTTTTAAATGCTATTTTAAAAGAGGAAAGTAAGTACAATTAAATGTGAGTTTCTGACCATAAGTTAGGAAATTCACAAGAATTGTTTCTGTAATAACTGTCATGTTACTCTCCTGTATATATGTAAGTCCTTTCTTTTACAAGGCATTTGTCCTCTTCTGCCTATATGTATTTCTGTGTTAGGCCTAAGTGATGGGTCCATTTCCAGTTCACACCAAAACTTGCACCGTAATGTTTTCTGATACTAGAAAAACTGAATTTTTCTCCTATAGCTACATTTATTTCAACTCCCTTTGAAGGAGGCACAGGATTACGTATTTGTTTGTAGGTCATACATGTGTATCTTTAACAAGGAAGCCATTGAAATACATTTAAGTATAATCATTAAAAGGCATGATTATGTAGATGTAGGCTCTCTTCCTTGTGGCAATAAGATCAGTATATTCTATATTATTAGAAAAACTATATATGAACACGTTCTGAAATTGGGGGGGGGGACTATTTAAAATTTTTACTTTGATCACTGAAAATGGCATTGGAGCTTTCACTAGACTTAAAAAAATTCTTCAGCCTTAAAGCCAATAGATTAAATTTGCCCTGAAAGAGTGTTTTAAAATAACAATTATATTCAGCTGAAAATTGCAAAATAAATGTTCAAAGATCGTGTTAATAATGTATTTTTCCTTTTACACAGCAAATATTAAGATAGACAATGCTGATAAATTTGGGTTTCTTTTTGAGGCTCTACAAATTATTCAAAGAATTAGAAAGTATCATTTTAAATAATGTTTTAGAATGTCTTAAAATACATTATATCCTTTGTGCTGGTTAGTTAACTTGTTTTTTTTAGAAGGCAATTTAATATTAGCCTCTGTACCATGGGTACAATTTAAATATGCTGGGGCATTTGTAGGATCTGTGTGGTCAGCTTTTCCCAGAGGCCTCCTTGGTACATTTGTTAGTTGCAGAAAACAATTTCTAGTATTTAATTTTTAGTTTGTGTAAATACTTTAGCTTTTGTGCAGAGAAAACTTAAGTAAAGTATTCCTTTAGACAAAAGAGTTCCTAGAACATCCACAGGGAGAAAAAAAAGCCAATATACTTAAATGCTCATGCATCCAAAGGTTTTATTGGCATACATACTGTGTTCTAATGGGGTTCTGTTTTATCCCTACTCATGGAATATCTGCTCATTTTCCAGAAAGAAGGGTGTTAAAAATGCTTAAATATTATACAAACACAAGAAGGCATCTTCTGTCTCTATTCCCTCATATGGATTATTTGATGGTTAGTGATCTTAAAGCCTTGAGAGAAATATTAATAAAAACAATTTATTATTTTAAAATTATTTTAGCCACAAATGGACATTTGGAAGGAGTGATTAATTGAGATGCAAATAGTATATAAAAGTGTAAGTCAAAATTATTTCAGTCAAGTTTCTAAAATCTACACACATTCTTTTTATTAAATATCTTAACTTGGCAAGGTGTAGATTGGGTCTTGGAATTTAAATGATCAAGTTTTTGCACATTTATGACAGCAGAGTTCAGTGATTTCAAATTTAGTCTTGTGGCACATGTCAAAAGACCACATCGAGCATTCAGAGGGGACAAGAAAGCTTTAATTTTCAAATTAAATATTTAATCCAGTGTCTAAGAATTTATAAATGATCATTGCTACAATAATTAATATAGGCAAATACAACCTTTTCCTTCCCTTACATCATATAGCCTGTCCTATATTTGAAGATTGGAGCATAAACTCAAATTCCTTTCAATAGAGTTTGTGCCTTAGTGTGTGAGGGCAAGTGAAATGCTAGTCACATTAAAGAAATTGGAACCATAGGAATGAAAATCAGTGCTACAGCATTCTCTAAAATGCTTATAAAATTCATGCTTATGTTTTTGTACAAATGTTTTGAGTTTTTTCCCCAAAACTGTAATTCAAAACATTTAAACTAGTTAGTACAATTTCTATTTAATAATTTCATCATTTAGTGGTATTTTTAAATTTTCACTTTTCAGATAGTTGCTTCAGGAAAATATCAAACTTTAAAATGTGATATAACAGTAATCAAAATTAAATATTTCAAATCTAAATTGTAATAGGTTAAATGATCATACTACTAAGAAACTGAGTTTCTTAAGTAGATTAGTATCAAAGTATTTCTTTTGAAATTAAGAAATTATGATTTTGTTAAACTTTGCAAATAGGAAAGTCTGTAGTCAAGATATTGTTTAAAAAGGAAAATAGTCATGAATTTATAACGTAAAATTTAGAACTTATTGAGTGTCCTGCCTTGATTTTGTTAGCTTCTTGAGTCAGAATGAGATAATTCTATAATATTAAAGGAATGTACATAATCAAATGATAATTCTTAATGTTAAATCTTTGTATCTTAACAGTCTATAAGTTTCAAAGGATTTTCTGCATATTGGAAAAATCGTGTCTACTTTCCAGGGCTTCTGTTAGGAAGTTTAATCCCTTATTTTGAAGCCAAGCAAGTAAAGTCACATGGGAATATCTGAGTCTCACTGACTAAAATCATGAAATCTTCAGCTAGGAAGAAATGGGGAATGAGTTTTTAAAAGGAAATGAAAATTTTAAAATGCTGTTTGGCAACAGATGCAGACAAAATTTAATTTAAAGGTAAGGAAATAAGAAACAAGGAAGGCAATTATAGTTCACAGTATAATTCATGAGAAAAGAGCAGGATGAATTATGTGTCTTAGAATTTCTCTACCCAGACAGATCAAAACTATTTACTTTTAAATTCAGTAAGTGATTGAAATGATGACAAAGTATCTTTTTGTGTGGGTTATAATAACCAAGTTTACTCCTTGTCACATAATTTATATTTACTTCACCAGTGAAGTTATATAAAAATTAGAAGCTGGCCAATCATCCAATAAACTCTGTCAAATAGTTTAGATAATAAACAATTTCCCCCTCAATAGCAGGTTGGTTTTATTCCCAACTTCAGTGATAAAGATCACCACTTTGATTTCCTACTTCATTGATCTGGTATCAGCCAGAATGACCCATGGGTTAGCTAGAGTTGAATGAAAGTGAAGCATGGGCATGTTGAAACAAGTTTACTTTGATGAATATGTCTGATTAATTCTTCCATATACATACAGACTGTCCTTTAAATTGTTAGTATACTTTTAAAGAGAGAGGGAGAAAGAGATTGAATATTTCTTAAAAGAAGGAAGGGAAGAAGAAAGGAAAAGAGGGAGGGAGGAAATTTTTCCCCTTGAAGAGAAGAAATGTCACAAAAAACTTCTTTACTTTTTTTTTCTCTGACACAGTACATTATAGCAAGATTCTCTTAGCTCCACTGAATTCAACTAAGTCTCACAGTCATGTTCAAAATAGAACAAAAGATCTGTCATGTCCAGAACCTAACTAGTTTTAAGATGGCTTATACTTACTCTAGAACAACAGAAAATATCTAACAGATTCCCTTCCTTTCTGGTCCTGCTTTTGGAATCTCTACTCTAACACTGTATTTTCTAAGACCTCAGAAACTAAAGTTTTGACCAGATCAATGAATTCCAACAACAACAGAAAAGGAACAAATGGGCCTACTCAAAGGAATATTATTGTATAAAGCCAGTATTTTTTAAAAGTTCGTATTTTGAGATCATGCTTTTTATATATTAAAATTTGAAATTTAAGTAATACATAAAAATTATACTTATTTTGTTTGAAGGAGTATAATTTTAAAAAAAGGAAACAAAAAATAAAAGAAGTATTTTGTAGACTATACTCAGGTAACAATCATCTGTAGTGCTTATAAAATGAAAGATCTGACCGTCTTTTATCAAATGACTTATTTCAGAAGTTATGTGTATAATATAAGAATGTGTGATCTGAATTAAATACATTGCAGACACAAGAACAAAATAAGCTTTAAACTCATTTAAAGTAACCACTTAAACCAAAATAATATGTTAAGAGAGATTACTTCGTAAAAAAAAGTCTTGGGTGAAAGAGTTTTAATATTTTGAAAGATATATGACATTTTAAATAATACTGGATAAGAAGTTAACATTTTAATTATTTTTTTTGAATGGTATCTTCAAGAGAATACATATTTTTATTTCCCTTGTCAAAATAAAATGTATACTTGAAACAAGTTTATAAGAAGTTCAGTCTAAAAATACTTTTAAAAATTCCTAGAATAATTGTGTTCAATTCTGTCACATTTTTTGCATATATAGAATATTCTGAAATTTTGCTTTATTAATTTATTTTTAATTAAAGTGTAATTGACTTACACTATTCTATCAGCTTCAGGTGTACAGCATAGTGACTTGATATTTTTATACATTATAAAATGATCATCTTGGTAAGTCATTACCATCTGTCCCCATACAAAGTTATTACAATGTTTATTACTGTATTCTCTATAATATATATTACATCCTGATAATTCATTTATTTTATAACTGGAAGTTATACTTCTTAGTCTCTCTCACCTATTTCATTCATCCCCATCCAACCTCTTTGCCTCTGGTAAGAAAATACTTTAAAGAGTTGATACATAACTGATTTTTACACCATAGCAAATGCTCAGAAAGTAATTTTATAGACTGTTGTGAAAACAAGTGCCTATGAAATAGATGAAAATTTCCATTTCTTTCTCCCTAAACATTTGATGCTTAAGGTTAAAACATAACCACAGTTGTCCTAACTCTTTCAAGTGTTATTTTCAAAATTACATTCCTTTGTGTAAGCATTCTAACCTGTGTTTCATGGAAACTTTCCATAAATGGGGAGCAAGATTTATAAAGTCATCTTAATGTCATAAAATATCAAGAAAATAATGAGTGGCAACAGGGTAAAAGGGAGAATTGTATTAATACAGTCAATTCAGTCCATGTTATTAGAAACTTGGATTTGAGTTACCAGTATCTGGGTAATTACTCAACATTTTATTTTGTGCTAAAATAAATAGGACTGGATCATATGGAGCAACGGTGTTCTAAATCAAAATTAATCAGATAATTGGCAAGTTTTATTTGACTTGCAGTGTTCTATAAATTATAGACCAAGAAATGAGGAGAAATTTGGCAAAGAATAATAATGTTAATGGAAATACATGGGCAAATGAGGCCTAAGGAAACTCGGAATTTTCATATGCTTTTCTTAAAATCTGAAGGTGATAGAAGATTTTTAATGAGGCCCAACTACAATATATAGGTGAGTAGTGATGGACAGAGGGTTAAGAAAACTTGTTTTTCTTAAAATAGTAATTGAATTAAAATATTTGTGAATTGAAATAAAGAATATTTTATAAGACCAATGGTATCAATAAGGAGATGCACATTTTGTTTTATAAATTTCTGTATAAAAAACATAGAGAGTGCTCATTCTACAAAGGACTCTTTCTTTAACAGTGTATATGGAAATATTGATTTTACATATGCCAATTATAATAGAAGGAAAACAGTATTTTATTGTGCATGTTATAATTTTGAGGTTTGCCTTAAATTACTTTTATAACAGGGTAGACATTAATAAAAATTTAAAATACAGAGAGTTGCAAGACATTTTAACCAATGATTAATGTGTTTTTAGAAACCTAAAAGCATTTTCAAACTAATACTTTTTAATTCATTTACATTTCATTTTGGTTATTCTGTTTCTAGAAGTTGCTATGATCAATATTCAACTGTTTGTAGAGACTATGACATTCTATGGTGACTAATCTTCAAGGTGAGTCATAATGATAGTCTGTTATAGTAAAATCAAGAGTGACTGTAGGAAAATAGTCATTTTGCAAGCAAACATCCTGTCAAGTAATGGCCAAGGTAGCAAGGAGCCTATGTCATAAAGTAACAGACTTAAACCTTTACTTATGCCTTAATTATCTGTCCATTGATATAAATGGTATAAAGACAAGTTAATTGTGTTTGTCTTAAGCTTTTTATCTTAGCTTCCCTTTATTTTATTAAAGTTTTAGAAAACTGTGTAAACAGAAAACTTAGTTACAATTCCCAAAATGATAAAGGGAAAAAAAAAAACAAAACTTTACATTAAACTGTTAACACAATCTCCTGCATAGCTTTACGTTATGCAAAAAATTTAAGTGATCACTTGATCATTCCAGCTAAATACAATAATCAAAGAGTAGCTAATGCTGCTCTGTGTAATAATAAAGCACCATTCTTTGAATGAAAAGAAAATTGTTACTCTCTTTTTTCTTTCCTTCAGGATGTCTGAATAATTAGATGAATAATATTTTGGAAATGGAAGAGTTTAAATGGCAAATTTAGGATTAGAATTTATCCATGATTTCATATTGAATGTCCATTTTTCAAATAATATACTTGGTTAGGATAATAAGATTTATTGAAAAGGAATATAAAAAAAATCTCTTGTGGAGTACTTATCCAGAGATATATTCTAGATAAATAGGGAGATTTTCATAACTCTGCTTTAAAAGTTTATTTTTATCTTAATTGTAAGGATCACCATAAGGTTATAAAAATAAGTTACAATGCCTTCTTAAAGTATACTGAAGCTCATGAAATTTAAACCTTTACATTTTTTACTTCTTTATTTTTCTACTTTGCTCTCCTTTTATAAAAAGAGTTCTTTTATTAGACAAGTACCTGGTACATAACAGATAGTAAAGAATATTTATTGAATGAATGAAGGCAATATAGACCATGGAGTCAGAGGAAATTGGGTTCATATCCCTCTCCAACCTTCTAGTTCTATGACCTTGGACTTACATTCAAAGTCTCATTTGTCTCAAACGTATAATGGAAGGAATAATGGCATCTCTTTCATATGGCTCTTGAAAAGCGTTCAGAGCCTAAGTATGTGCAAAGCATTCAGTGCCCAGCCTTAGCATGTGTTCCATGCATGCAATTATAACCAAATATTGTAATTCTGAATTTTGTTTTCACTGGCATAGATATTTTTCCATGCAGATTTACAGCTGTAGTGCACATGATATAACCATTTGAGGACCCCAAGCACGTAAGCCCCTACTTAGAAAATTAAATAAAAACCTTCTGGGCTGCCTACCACTTCTTTACAGTGAATCTGACAGAACTCTTTTAATAGCAACAGTCAAAAGATACCCGCAAAGACCTTGATGACAGTAATTATCTTACCCTTCATTTCTTGGCTTCCCAGGAATCTCAGAATCCAGGCCAGCGTCCATTATGGTCAGCCAGCCTCTAAACACCTCCCTCTTAAGAAGGCCTCATGGGGCCTTCCTTCTCTTTCCTCTGGCTCTTACCCTAGTTTTTCTTGATCCATTCATTTCCTTTGTTAGCAACTCATTAGAAAATGTCCAGGAGCAAAGTCAAGACATCCTCATGTTTTCCTCTGGAACGCGTCTCATTTATTTTTATCTTAACTGTAAGGATCACTATAAAGTTATATATGTTACACTGCCTTCTTAAAGTATATTGAAGTTTATAGGATCTAAACCTTGATTGTTGTTACAGCAACTGTCAGGGAGTTACTGTTTCATCATCTGGTTAGAGTAATCCATGACTTGTGGTCCTTTGGCTCTGCTTGGACTATCTTTGCATAAGCCACATGCTTCCTAAGCATTGAGAAGACAAAGTAAATTTAAAACAATAAGAAAAAAAGAACCCTTGCCTACCATGGAGTGGAGGACACACAGTTTGGAATATGGAGGTTTGAGCTCTACAACTCCAAAGTTTGTGTGTGTGTTAGTAGCTCAGTCATCTCCAACTCTTTGTGACACCATTTACTGTAGCCCGTCAGCCTCCTCTGACCTTGGGGATTCTCCAGGCAAGAAGACTGGAGTGGGTTGCCATGCCCTTCTCTAGGCAATATTCCCGAACCAGGGATTGAATCCAGGTCTCAAGCATTGCAGGCAGATTCTTTACCATTTGAGCTACACAGGGCTCCAAGGTATTGAACAATTTAATGAGTTTTAGCAAATGTACACAGTCATGTAACCATACCACACTCAATAAGCAGAGCATTGGCATAGTCCCAACAATTTCCTATCTTCCCTTTTGAAGTCATTATACTTGCCTCACCCCTGATTCCAGGCAACCATTGATTTACTTTGTCTCACTATAGTTTCGTCTTCTCTGGAATGTCTTCCAAATAGAATCTTTCAGTATGCAGTTTCTGTGTTTGGCTTTTCTTACTAAGTATAATATTTTTGGATGCACCTATGTTGAAGTATGTATCAATAGTTCTTTCCTTCTTATTGTCAAATAGTATTCTGTTGTATGGCTATACCACAGTCTGTTTATTCAGTCCACCAACTGGTGGACATTTAGATTGTTTCTCGTTTTCGGAGATTATAAATAAAGCCTCTATAGAGATTTGTGGGCTAATTTTGTATAGACATATGCTTTATTTCTCTCAAATAAATACCAAGGTGTGGGACTTGATGTATGTTTAAGTTTACACTGATTGATTTTTACATTTTTGAAACTAACTTGCATTTATGGTATAAATTCATCAAGACCTGTTTGGTCTTGATGTATTATCCCTTTTATATATTGCTGAGTATGATTTGCTAATATTTGTTGAGGATATTTTGTGTATGTTCATGAGACATACTGGTCTTTAGTTTTCTTTTTTCTAATAGTCTCCTTTTGGTATTAGGGTAATGCTGACTTCCTTCCTCTTTTATTTCCTGGAAGAGTTTGTATAGAATTAGTATTATTTTTTCCATAAATATTTAGTAGAATTCACCAGGGAAGCCATCTGGGCCTCCAGTTGCCTTTGTTTTAAGGCCTTTAGCTTTTCAAAAAAGCTTTTAGCTTTTCAAAGGGATATAATACTATTCAGGTTACCTATTTTTTTGTGTGTGAGAAAATTTCCACTTGTCTGTTCATTTTCTTAATATTGTTCTTCAAAGATCAAAAGATTTGACATTAATTATAGTACTTAATGGACTTCCTTGGTGGCTCAGATGGTAAAGAGTGCCTGAAGTGCAAGAGATCCAGGTTCAATCCCTGGGTTTGGAAGATCCCCTGGAGAAGGGAATGTCTACCCACTCCAGTATTCTTGCCTGGTGAATCCCATGGACAGAGGAGCCTGGCAAGCCATATAGTCGATGGGATCACAAAGAGCTGGGCATGACTGAATGACTAACACTTTCACTTTTTCATAGTACTTAGTACAATAGACAAGAGCAAGCAACTGTAAGTTCTTAATCAGCACAGAACAATGAGACATCGGGAAGCTGAGTAGGATTCAGACAGGATCCAAGAAGGAAACTGGGGTTAAGGAGACTATCTAGCAGATAAGAGTCAGGGAGAGGTAGTGGCAGTGAAAACAAGGAAGAAAGGAGCACTTGAAAGTCACTTTAAAGAAGGAATTGACAGAACTCAGTCATGTATGGAGGTAGGTAAAGATGGAGAGGGACACTCGAAAATGAACCCAAGATTCTATCTGAACGGTCAAGAGTGCAGACAGACATGACTTGATGGAAAGGGTAATCCTTTTAGAGGTTAAGATAATGCTTCATCTAGGGGTATACTGAGTGTGAAGTGAGTTGCTGTGGGAATTGACAGCAAAAATAGTATGAGAAGTAGGACAGTAGAAAAGATTTTTAGATTAGTGAGGTCAGGGATCCTCTGAAGGAATGGAGAATCGGAGAGTGTTGCCGTATACAATATTAGATGCTCAGTTAAATGAGAATTAAAAAAAACACATTTATATGTGTTTATTTGACTGTGCCCAGGTCTTAGTTGTGGCACATGGGACCTTTAGTTGTGGCATGCAAATTCTTATTTTTGGTCAGTTGTGCCATGTGGGTGGGCTTCCCTGGTAGCTCAGCTGGTAAAGAATCCACCTGTAATGCAGGAGATCCTGGTTCAATTCCTGAGTCAGGAAGATCCCCTGGAGAAGGGATAGGCTACCCACTGCAGTCTTCTTGGGCTTCTGTAGTGGCTTAGATGGTAAAGAATCTGCCTGCAATGCGGCAGACCTGGGTTTGATCCCTAGGCTGTGGAATCTAGTTCCCAGATCATGAATGGAAAATGGGCCCCCTGCATTAGGAACATGGAGTCTTAGCCACTAGACCACTATGGAAGTCCCAAATGAGAATTAATAAGGAATGAGTTGGGGTTTTTTTTTTTTTTCTTTTTAAAATATGTTTGCCATACAAAGCCTCACAACAACACTCCCAGGTAAGTACCATTATTTCCTTTTTACAAATAAGGGAACTGAGGCTAAGAGGGTTTTACTTGAGGTAATATAGTATATTGGTTCGATAATATTTTAGCTAAACTGGAATTATTTTCCTCAAAATTTCTATACTTGTATTTGTTGTTTAGTCACTAAGTCATGTCCGACTCTTTCCAGACCACATGGACTGTAGCCCTCGGGACTCCTCTGTCCATGGAATTCTCCAGGCAATACTGGAATGGGTTGCCATTTCCTTCTCCAGAGGATCTTCCGGACCTAGGTATCGAACCTGCACCTCCTGCATTGGCAAATGGATTCTTTACCACTGAGATACCTGGGAAGTTCTGCACTTGTGTGGTTCCTGTCTAAAGTTGGCTCTGGAGAAATCTGTATAAGATTTGAAGTGAAGTGGCAGCCATCACCCTCAAAGCAGGCTGTCACCGATGTCCTTGTTGGCTCATCTTTTCGTTTTGAGGCTCAGCAGCTCCCTCAATGCCACCAGTCTTCTCCTTTAAATGCTCTTGATCCCGGGCAAGATTAGGTGCAGCAAGAGACACGGTGTGAAGGCAATACGCTGTGTTACCATAGTCAGTTGTGCCTGCCTCCCACCACTTGGCATTCAGCTTTCCTTCCTGACTGCCTGCCTTGCCACTCTGCAGGCAGATGACTTTGGGGCCACCGGCCGAGGAGTCGGGTTTCAAGAGAGCCCTTCATCAGCTTCCATTCTTGTTCCAAGGTCAGCAATTTTATCTGATCCTCCAACTATCCCCCTCCTTCACAGACCTTTGCTATCACATCTTCACCACCACCCCATTTGTGTAATATCTACTCCCTGTAATGAACCCCTTAGTCTGTATCAGTCCTAAGTGGTCCTGCCTCCCCAGCTGAATGATTAACCAGTTAGGTAACCATTGAAAGCAAGTTGCTGAGGAGCTTCTCAAGCCCAGGTCTGTCTGACTCCTTCTTCTCACGTTGAAAAGAGCAATTAAGATTTTTATTTGGATGATACTCATTATAAAGCTCGGTTTATTGTTATAGATGGCATAACTGGTTAATTGTTACCATGTTGAAATCAGGTTTCCCAGCAATTTGAACATGTTTTATGTTTCCTAACATTTTTGTTGTTGTTGTTAACATTTTATTTTATTTTATTTTTACTTGTCATGTTTGGCCACACCCCAACACGTGTAGGACCTTAGTTCCCTGCCAGGGATTGAACCTGGGCCACCTGCAGTGGCAGCACAGAGTCCTAACCACTGGACCACCAGGAAAGTCCCCTAACATTTCATTTGAATTACAGCTGTTGTGTATATGTCACCTCTAGTATTGAATGATAAAGGTCTTCAAGGACCACATAAAACTTTCTCCTTATTTTTCAGCAGTTATTTTATGAGTAGCAGGTACTCAATAAATGCTTGTGACTTTTAATAGAGTAACTAAATTCCTCAAAAATAGGCACACTTGTACCATGTCAAAATATAAACATGCATTTAGGGACACTGGGTGTATGCTATAAGATGTGCAAGAGATGTTGCCACTAAATCAGGACATATAAAAAGATGAACAGTTTTGAACAGGAATTGAACTACTGTTCAAAGCATTGGAATGTTCTTGTTACAAGCTGAGGCTTAGCTTCAGAATGGAAGACAGAGTCCTGCCCTCCCTTTGACATTGTAGTCTCATTGTAGAGAATTTTGTTGTGTGCTACTGCAAAGATACTGTCCTGTTATAGCTCTCTGGGAAAAATATGTTTTGTTAAATTTCTCTGCTGTTTACAAGTAATGGTTATAAACATGACATGCTTTTCGGTGTAATTTGTATTAACATTTCTCCATCAGTTAAATTTTAGACAATCAAATTCTAGACAACAAAATAATAAATCAAGCCTCAACTTGTGGTGTTTGCCAATTTCCATGGTGTAAATACTCCCATGATGGTTGATGTCCGAGCTTCCAGTGTGATGTCACTGAACATGAAATCAGGGAGAAATGTGCTATAGATGTAAGAGAGTATATTACTTTGTTTTATAGATAATTTATTTAATTGTGAGTTTATATTATATAATTTAATATTCAACATTACATTTAATGACTGGCTTACAAAATTCCTGAGACTTTGGCGATTACCTTTTACAAGCAGGGAAGCCTGGCTCCAGCGCACTCCTCCTTGGTGGCCACTCAGCCAGGAAGCAGCATGCTCCACAGAAGCTAGCCCTGCACGCAGAAAAGCTAATGGCACACAGCACAGCTGGGCACAGATCCGGTCACTGGGTGGGCACAGGAGGGTCCTGCTGGAACTAGTGCTCATTCTTGGTTCAGGAAACAGCCCCCAGCTGGCATCTGTCACCAGAGCACCACACCCCTTGTGTCTTTTGTGTTGCTGATTCCCAGGACTTTGAACTGGTAGATGCATCTGACTGACAGCTCTCGCCTAGTTCAGTTCAGGTCAGTCGCTCAGTCATGCCCAGCTCTGTGACCTCATGGACTGCAGCACTAAGCTCTCACTTAGGTGGGGAAAAAAAGAAGCGTCTCTCATTGTCATGTCTCATAAAGTGAGGGGTTCTAGAAATATGGAGAAAGAGTCCAGATATTTGGTGACAAAAATGAGTAACAAGCATCTGCTCAGTTCTGTATTTCACCTGGTTGGCTGTGGGAAAATTGGTTGCTGGTTTGCTGTATCCCATGAGAAAGCACAGCAGTCTATCAAGAACATGTGTCATTATTCCACCATTCCATAAGGCCAGCTACTTCTGAGTGATGCATAAGTGAATTCCAAGGGTACCAGCTCAGTGTCTTGGGCTTTACTGGTGGCTCAGACAGTAAAGAATCCACCTGCAATGCAGGAGACCTGAGTTCAATCACTGGGTCAGAAAGATCCTCTGGAGAAAGGAACGGCAACCCATTCCAGAATTCTTGCCTAGGAAATTTCCCATAAGGTCAGTTATTTCTGGGTGATGCATAAGTGAATTCCAAAGATATCAGCTCACTGTAATACTTCTCTTAAGTTTTTGTTTGAATTAAAGTTTTGATAATATGCTGTCTTTTGCAAACATGTATCAGCTTCACTGACTATACAGGTGACTTAAGTGATGATGTGAAAAGAATCCTGTCCTTGCATCCGATAGGTTTGTTATGATGATCTTTATCTCTGTGACCCCTCAGGTATGGGGCTTGCTTTTTGTTGACTTGTTGGTATAGGGGGATACCCAGGAATTGCTCCAAGGGGTCTGATTGTAGCCCTTCCTACTGTCATAGCTCTTCCTCTTACTGTGACAAGGAGTCATTCTTTCAGTTTTTTACTTCGTCTATTCCTTATGCTCTTAGGAACAAATGAGTGAAGTCAGAGTCCTACTGGGCCTACAGAGATGAACACAGATCAAAACATTATTTCTCATTTTTATTTATTCAGTAACTACATTGTAGGTGTCTGTCCTATAAACGACATCGTTCTGGCTTCTTGGGACACAGCAAGGAACAAAACAGACAAAAATCCCTGTCTTCTTGGAGCTTATGTTCTAAAAGAAGGTAACAATAAATTAACTAACTAAATAATATAGAACCTTAGAAGGCAATAAATTCTATGGAGCAAAACATCAGTCAAGGAAAGCAGATAGGGAGTTCTAGATGGGGAGGTGTTTGTACTTTTAAATAGGATGCTCAGAGAAGGCTATATTTCTGCTAAGATTAAAGGCAGCAAGGGAATAATCTCTATCCTGTAAACCAGTTTCATTCAGGAATGAATTAGTTCTCAGCCAGTTTCCAATAATCCCCCCAAACATCTAGGTATTTGCCTCTTCAATGTACTCTTCTCCTGAACAATGACCTTCAGGTACTACTGGGGAAAATCAGAAGGAAGATTCACAGTACCTGTGTGCCTTGTTGTGATAGGATTATCCTCCACAGGTCCCCCTCCCCCTTCAGTGCAGGCGCTCGGGGTCACTGAACCAACTCAGGTTCAGAAATCAGGTGAACGGCTCTGAACCCCCAATGCCAAGGCTCAGAGCAACTGCCATTCACCAGTCTCATTAGTTGTTGGTTATTTCATCAATTAGTCCTTTAAGGGGCTGACCATCAATTTTGGTTCAAGGGACTGAATGCTGAAATAGCTGCTAACAAAGATTCTTTTTACCACTCCCAGTCTACTGCCACACACACCTTGCCTGGTGACACTGCTGTGGGACCTTGGAACGCCCATTGCAAGTTCACTGGGGACTGAACCATTTCAACTAACACATCCCCAGGCTACACTGAACAGCCAGGACAATGTCCATGTGCTTGTTCTTCAGTGCTGGTACCCCCTTCACCAAGGAGTGTCTCTGGACCCTGTAAGCTTACACAGTTGGGAGTTGGGGGAGCAGCCTCTCCCTGATGGATCCACTCCAACATTTTATCTCTCTGCTTTTTGTATTGTTTCTTTGACATTATATCAAGGAATTTCTGGCATCTCAACTTTATTCAGCCAGGTTTCAGTCAACCAACTGGGCAAAGCATTAGACCCAATCCTAGCTGCTGGCATTAGCACACCCGATAAATTCAGTCTGACCTAAAATTCTATCCCTTAGTCTTAGCCTAACATCTTCAGAATCAGTTTCCAAAGTTTACAAATATAAATTAGCATAACTTTACAATTCTTCTGATATGTAGTCATTATCTCTCTTACTGGATTTTGTTATTATCACATATCTCCTCCAAGGCATGCTAGGGTATATATAATACATATTATTATATACTATATGTATTCTATATACTAATATATGCATTTCATATGCTACATATGTAGTTACTTATGTATATATTTAGACTCTTCCCTTGTGGCACAGGGTAAAGAATACACCTGCCAATGTGTATATATATGTGTATATAATATGTTTATGTAACTACATATAGTTACATAGGTATAAATGTGTGTAGTTATTAATATATATGTAGCTGTACATAGTTGTGTATATATATATATATACACACATACACACATTACCACATGTATATGTAACTATATATCTAGATAGAGAGATAGGAGACAGACAGTGATGGGTGGTGGAGGTAAGGTATGAGGAAAATATTTCTCACCAGGTCAAGTCTTTATGGAGTTTTCTAGCAAGGCAAGCAGAATCTTATCTGCTGTAATTAGCAAGGGAAACTCCATCAGGTTGGAGTTTCAGTATATACTGAGTCTAATCCTCCCATGTATTCATACTCCAGTCCTCAAGTCCTACACTTGCTTATTCAGAGCCTTAACTTGAACATGAGCAATCTGGTGAGGCTGGTACTTCACCTGGTATTGAAATTAGATAACTCACAATATCTAAGTGGATGTTCGATTTTCAGTAATCTCAGCATTTATTTTGAGGTCTATCAGCCCTGCTACACAATATATAAGAGATTCTTTAAGAATAATCATAGAAAGTCCCAGTTTGAGTCCTTGATAAAGTCCATTTTCTTTCTTTAAGTTCTCCCATACCATTGGAAGCCCCAGTTCTACCCTGCAGTCTTTGAATTCATCATATCTTTGAATTCTTCAACATCCCATGCTGTATTTTGGGGAAAAGCCTTTGATTTCTCAGTGCCTCATATGAAATATAATAGCACTTCATGTCAGGTGGCCATAGTTAATTGCACTATGTATTACCAAAGTTCCATCCTTCAAAACTGCTTGGTTGTTTACTCCATTCAGCCCCAACCTGGTCAGGCCAGGTTCTCAATCACTCTAGTTTTTCTGTCCCCTACCCCCAGAGCACTGCTGAAACACCAACAAATTCATACATGTCTATCTTTGTGTTAGTCACTCAGTCGTGTCCTACTCTCTGGGACTCCATGGACTGTAGCCTGCCAGGCTCCTCTGTCCGTGGAATTCTCCAGGCAGGAATACTGGAGTATGTAGCAATTCCCTTCCCCAGGGGATCTTCCCGGCCCAGGGATTCAACCTGGGTCTCCCTCATTGCAGGCAGATTCTTTACTGTCTGGACCAATAAGACTCTGTTTATGTCATGGCTTTTCTGTTATAACTTTGCACATGCAGACATGTTGCAAGAAATTGAATCACAAGGATAAATAATTTTATATCATTTCTATTTTTGATTTGTGGTGGTTAAGAGCACTGGCTTTGGCTACTAGATCTGTAGTACACTTGTATGACCTTGGTTAAAGTACTCAGCCTCTTTAAGACTCGGTTTCTTCATCTGTAAAAATAGGGATAATATTTTATCTCATTGTTGGGTGATGTTGTCATGAGAATTAAAATCTATATGAAATTCTCAGTGGCACATTTTAAACTCTGAATTTCTGTTCCTTAAGTGAATCTCATGAGGATTTGGAAAGCACTCAGTTTCATCCAGAAGACGTTTACAAATGATCAGAAAATGCCTCAGTCTAATCTTACCCATTATCAACAACACATGATTAACAAGCAACACACAAGCAGCACCAGTGCTATGGGGAGTGTCAGTGTGGGACTCGGAGGTCCACTAGAATGCTCCTTACGTGGAGGTACTGTGTCTTGGTTACCACTGTATCTCCACATACCACCACACCGCCCAGAGGGCATGGCCGGAATCAGGCACCTAACAAATATTCATTGATAAACAATGTTTCTTTTGATCTTCTCCCCAAATTCTAGATTGTCCCCTTTTTATTTTCAGCTTCCAAAGCCCTATAAACAGCACACTCCCAATCAAAATCCCAGTAAGTTTTCCCTTTTTGCTTTGTAGATATTGTGAAACTGATTCTAAAATTAATACGGAGAGGTAAAGGGTGCTGACTACCCAAGGCGATCTTAAAGAACAAGGTTGGAGGACTTTCACTGTCAGATCCTAAGACTTATATTACAAAACTTATAGTAATTAGGAAAATGTATTAGGTATTCCTGCATAGACAGACAAACCACCACACAGAACAGGATAAAGAATCCAGAAAAAGACCCATGCATATATGGTTATCTAATTTATGACCAAAGTAGCACTTCAGGCCAGTAGGGAAAAGATTGGTGCTGGATTGTTGGATATATAAGTGGGAAAAAATCTTAACCCTTGCTTCACACCTTACACAAAAATTAAGTTCCAGGTAGATTGCTTGTTAAAGGGGAAACTACAGAGCTTTCAGAAGAAAGCATAGGAGAAATATTCATGGCATTGGAGTAGGCAAAGATGGCTTAATCACAATACAAATAGGGCTAACCAAAAAATAAGAAATGACAAATAGAACTATATTAAAATTAAGAATTTTGTTCATCAAAAGAGACCCTTAAGAGAATGAGAAGGCAAACTATAGAGTGGGAGAAGATAAAACAATACACATATTGACAAAGGACTCATCCAGAATATGTAAATACTTCTACAAATTGAGAAAAGGACAAGATACCAATAGGAAAATGGACAAAAACCTTGAACAGGCTTTCACAAAAGATGATGTAAAAATGGCCAATAAGCTTATGAAAAGATGTTCAACTTCTTTAGACAATAAGGAAGTGCAAATTAAAATCAATTGATGCTACCAAACATTTAAAGAAATAATACCAATTATTTTCAAATTCTTCTGAAAAAGAGGAAACATTTCATAATAAGAAAGTATTGATACTAAAACCAGACAAAAATACTGCAAAGAAAACTACAGACCAATATTCCTTATAAACATTGATTAAAAAAATCATTAACAAAATCAAATCTAGCAGCATATTTAAAGGATTATATACTATGACATCGTGAGGAATATCCCAGAAATGCAAAGGTGGTTCAACATAAGAAAATGAATCAACAAAACATACCACATCAATAAGATGAAGGTGAAACATTACATGATCATCTCAGTTGATGCAGAAAAGGCATTGGACAAAATCTAAAACCCTATTCCCAAAAAAGCTAGGAAGAGAAGGGAACTTCCTCAAATGATAAAGGGCATTTGTGAAGAACCCACTGCTCCCATCATATTCAATGGTGAATTTCCCTGTAAGATCAGTAACACTGTGAGGATGCCTGTTTTAATCACTACTATGCAACAATGTGCTGGAAGTTCTAGTCAGAGCAGTTACACAAGAAAAAGAAATAAATGGCATCCCAATTGGAAAGGAAGAAGTAAAACCATCTCTGTTCACAAGACATGATCTTGTTTTTTTTTTTTGACATGATTTTTTAAAAAAATTTTTTACATGATCTTATATATAAAAACATTTCAAAAGACTGTACCAAAAAGAAAAAAAATACTAGAGATAATAAATTTCAGAAAAGTTTTAGAAGTGTGAGATCAACATACACACATACATACACACACACAAACAGTTGTGTTCCTGTACATCAGCAATAAATATATGGACAAGGAAATTAAGAAAACAATTTCATTCTCAAGAGTGTCCAAAAGAATGAAGTATTTGGGATAAACATAACAAAGGAGGTGAAAGACTTGTATACTGAAAACTATAGAACATTGCTTAAAGAAGTTGTAAATAAATGGAAAGACATCCTATATTCATTGAACAGAAGACAATATTGTTAAGATGGCAGCAGTACCCAAAGTGGTCTACAGATTCAATGCAATCTCTACCAACATTCCAATGATAATTTTTACAGAAATGGGAAAATTGATTCTCAAACACATATGGAATTGTGAGGAGCTATTAAAAGGCAAGAAATATTTTTAGAAGAACAAAGTTGAAGAACTCACATACCCCAATTTCAAAACTTACTGTAAAGCTACAATAAACAAAACAGTGTGGTACTGATATAAGAATAGACATGTAGACCAATGTAATAGAATTAAGAAATAAACCTGTACATCTGTGTATATAATTTTTAAGAAGGGTGCTAAGAACACTCAGTGAAACTTGCTCATGTCATGTCCAACTCTTTGTGACCCCATGGACTGTAGCCCTCCAGGCTCATCTGTCCATGGAATTCTCCAAGCAAGAATACTGGAGTGGGTAGTCAATCCCTTCTCCAGGGGATCTTCCTGACCCAGGGATTGGACCCAGGTCTTCTGCATTGCAGGCGGTCTCTTTACTGTCTGGGCCACCAAACCATATCCAGTCAGTGGGAAAAGGACACTCTCTTCAGCAAATGGTGTTGGCATAACTGATCCACATACAAGGAAATAAAGCTCAATCCCTACTACACACCATATGTAAAAATTAATTTAAGATGGGTCAATAATATAAATATAGAGTTAAGATCATAAAACTCTTAGAAGATGGTGGTAAATCTTTATGGCCTTAGATTTGCAATGGATTCTTAGATATGACACAAAAATACAAGCAACAAAAGGAAAAAAAAATGGACTTCATCAAAACTAAAAGCTTTTGTGCTAATGTCCAAAGACACTATCAAGAAAGCGAAATGATAACCTATAGAATTGGATAAAATATTCACAAATAATATATTTTATAAAAGCCTAGTATCCAGAATATATAAAGAATTCTTACAATTCAACAACAAAAAGACAAAAAATCCAATTAAAATATGGGCAAAGACCTTGAATCTCTGCAAAGAAGGTATATAAATGGCCAAGGAGCACATGAGAAGTTGCTCAACAACATTTGTCTTTAGGGAAATGTAAATCAAACCTACAACGAGGTACCACTTTATACCCACTAGGATGGCTATGGCCATCCAGAAAATAAACATTATTTTTTTCTGCTGTGGATGTAGAAAAACTGGAGCCCTAGTACATTGCTGGTGGAAATCTGAAATGGAAACAGTTTGGCAATTCTCTAATAAGCTAAAAAGAATTGCCATGTAACACAGAAATTCCACTCCTAGGAATTATATATTCCTAACCAAAAGAATTGAAAAGAGGCATTTGGAACTTCCCTGATGGTCTAGCGGTTGTCTCCACACTCCCAATGCAAGGGGTCTGGGTTCAATCCCTGGTTAGGCAACTAGATCCCTCATACCGAAACTAAAAGCCCACATGCCTCAACAAAAATCCCAGGTGCCACAACTAAGACCCAGTTCAGCCAAACAAATTTTAAAAAATAAATATATTTTTTAAAAAGGAAGACTATTCAACCAAATATGTGTACATACATATTCATTGCACCACTATTCACAATTTGGGAAATAACCCAAATGTTCTTCAATGGATGCATGGATAAACAAATTGTGATCTATGTATACAATGGAATATTATTCCACTGTAGAAAAATGAAGTCCCGATCCAATGTGAATGAACTTTGAAAACATGCCAAGTGAAAGCAGCCAGAAGCAAAAGGGCATATATGGTATGATTCCATTTCTATGAAGTATTCAGAATATGTAAATCCAGAGACAGGATGCACATTGGTGGTGACCATGGACAGGTGGAGAGTAATCAGGGAAGAGGGAGTGAATATTTAATGGGTGAAGAATTTTTTGGGGGGAAAATGACATATGTTAGAGCTAGATAGATACAGTGCTTGCAGAACATTGTGAATGTACTAAATGCTACTGAATTGTTCACTTTTAAAAGGTTAATTTTATCTTACGTGAAATTCACCTCAATTTAAAAGAAATATTAAAAACACACACATATTGGTATAGCCACTAGAGGAACAAAACTAAAAAAGACATAAATGCTCAGTCAGTTCAGTTCAGATCAGTTGCTCAGTCGTGTCCGACTCTTTGTGACCCCGTGGACTGCAGCACTCCAGGCCTCCCTGTCCATCACCAACTCTCGGAGTTTACTCAAGCTTATGTCCATTGAGTCGGTTATGCCATCCAGCCATCCCATCCTTTGTTGTCCCCTTCTCCTCCTACCTTCAATCTTTCCCAGCATCAGGGACTTTTCAAATGAATCAGCTCTTCACATCAGGTGGCTAAAGTATTGGAGTTTCAGCTTCGGCATCAGTCCTTCCAATGAACACCCAGGACTGATCTCCTTTAGGATGGACTGGTTGGATCTCCTTGCAGTTCAAGGGGCTCTCAAGAGTCTTCTCCAACACCACAGTTCAAAAGCATCAATTCTGTGGCACTCAGCTTTCTTTACAGTCCAACTCTCACATCCATACATGACTACTGGAAAAACCATAGCTTTGAGTAGACTGACTTTGTTGGCAAAGTAATGTCTCTGCTTTTTAATATGCTGTCTAGATTGGTCATAACTTTCCTTCCAAGGAGTTACCAACTTTTAATTTCATGGCTGCAGTCACCATCTTAAGTGATTTTAGAGCACAAAAAATAAAGTCAGCCACTGTTTCCACTGTCTCCCCATCTATTTGCCATGAAGTGATGGGACCAGATGCCATGATCTTAGTTTTCTGAATGTTGAGCTTTGAGTCAACTTTTTCACTCTCCTCTTTCACTTTCATCAAGAGCCTCCTTAGTTCTTCTTTGCTTTCTGCCATAAGGGTGGTGTCATCTGCATATCTGAGGTTATTGATATTTCTCCCAGCAATCTTGATTCCAGCTTGTGCTTCATCCAGCCCAGCATTTCTCAGATGTACTCTGCATATAAGTTGAATGAGCAGGGTGACAATATACAGCCTTGATGTACTCTTTTCCCTATTTGGAACCAGTCTGTTGTTCCATGTCCAGTTCTAACTGTTGCTTCCTGACCTGCATACAGATTTCTCAAGAGGCAGGTCAGGTGGTCTGGTATTCCCATCCCTTTCAGAATTTTCCACAGTTTGTTGTCATCCGCACAGTCAAAGGCTTTGGTGTAGTCAATAAAGCAGAAGTAGATGTTTTCCTGGAACTCTCTTGCTTTTTCGATGATCCAATGGATGTTGGCAATTTGATCTCTGGTTCCTCTTCCTTTTCTAAATCCACCTTGGACATCTGGAAGTTCACAGTTCACGTAATCTTGAAGCCTGGCTTGGAGAATTTTGAGCATTACTTTACTGGCATGTGAGATGAGTGCAATTGTGCAGTAGTTTGAGCAATTTTGGCATTGCCTTTCTTTGGGATTGGAATGAAAACTGACCTTTTCCAGTCCTGTAGCCACTGCTGAGTTTTCCAAATGCTGGCATATTGAGTGCAGCACTTTCACAGGATTGTCTTTTAGGATTTGAAATAGCTCAACTGGAATTCCATCACTTCCACTAGCTTTGTTCGTAGTGATGCTTCCTAAGGTCCACTTAACTTCGCATTCCAGGATGTCTGGCTCTAGGTTGGTGATCACACTATCGTGATTATTTGGGTTGTGAAGATCTTTTTTGTATAGTTCTTCTGTGTATTCTTGCCACCTCTTCTTAATATCTTCTGCTTCTCTTAGGTCCATACAGTTTGTGTCCTTTATTGTGCCCATCTTTGCATGAAACGTTCCCTTGGTATCTCTAATTTTCTTGAAGAAATCTCTAGTCTTTCCCATTCTATTGTTTTCCTCTGTTTCTTTGCTTTGATCACTGAGGAAGGCTTTCTTATCTCTCCTTGCTATTCTTTGGAACTCTGCATTGAAATGGGTATATAAATACTAAATCACATAATACTAAGGGGAGTGAAGCAATAGGGGCTCTCACAGAATGATAGATATGTACATTGGTTGCAATTATTTGAGAAAACACTGCTTTCTGCTACAGCTGGACCATCTGCACACCCTATATGACCCAGCAAATCTTCTTTGCAGTATATAGCTCACAGTACTGAGTAAAAGAAGCTGTATGATTCCACTTAAAGTTCAAATACAATCAAAGCTACTTTATGTTGATAGAAGTCCTCACGGTGGTTGGGGCTGAGGAGGTAGTGACTAGAAGAGAGTCAGTCCTGGGGTGTGATGTTGTTCTGTTTCTTGATCTGTTGCTCTTTACACTGGTATATTCAGTTGATGAAAGTTCATGAACTACACCTTTATGATACATGGCCCTTTCTGTTACACTATTCCTCAATACAAAATTTAAAATTTTTTTTTACAGATACGGGAGTGTAATTTATTAAGAAATGTCAAGTGTATCCCAATATTTCAAACTTAATTTCTTAAGAATCATTTTAAAAAATTTAAAAGAATGCATAGAGAAAAAAATTGTTTATAAAATTATGCTTTGTTGAATTCTTACTAACTGACCAGTTTGTACGCCAGTATATACACTTTATAGCTCACAGCTGTTATTATTCAAAATCCTGGTTTACAAATTGTGCCTCACAGCATCAGAGATGTTTTCAGAGATTCCAAAACCATATAGTATGCTCTGTCAAACAACAACATTTTTTTAAAGCCTTTACTGAATTTGTTACAATATTGCTTTTATGTTTTGGTTTTTTGGCCATAGGCCATGTGGGATCTTAGCGCTCCAGCCAGGGATGGAACTAGCACCCCCTGCATTAGAAGATGAAGTCTTAACCACTGGACCACCAACCAGAAAACTCCCAACAACATTTATTTTTATGGAGATGTTCTGGATAATCAGGAGAATCTGTTTCTGATGGCCTTTGAAAGACTGAGGATGAATCTAGACTTCCTTGTCTCTAAAAATCTTAGGACACCAGGACAACTTGGGTTATATAGAGGGAATCTTTGTGCCCTGTCTCTTTTGGGGGTCATAATAGCCACAAGGAGAACTCCACTAGGAATTTTGATTCCTATTTTGAAAGAACGGCACCATTTCATTTATTTCTATTAGAAATACAGTTTGGTAGCTGGAGAGGAGCTCAGAGATGGTCTAGTCCAATTCCCTAATTTTATTACTTAGGAAAAAGCCTAGAGAAGTAACACGAGCCACATGATTCTCTGAATCTCCTCTCTTCCCATTTATAATTTAAATTATATAACTTTAGGATTTAAGATTTTAAAATTATTTTTAGAAAGAAAAACTCAAAACACCAAGAAACTCCCCTCTGAATGATCTTTCTTCAAGAAAATTAGAGATACCAAGGGAACGTTTCATGCAAAGATGGGCACAATAAAGGACAGAAATGGTATGGACCTAACAGAAGCAGAAGATATTAAGAAGAAGTGGCAAGAATACACAGAAGAACTATACAAAAAAGATCTTCACAACCCAAATAATCACGATAGTGGGATCACCAACCTAGAGCCAGACATCCTGGAATGCGAAGTTAAGTGGACCTTAGGAAGCATCACTACGAACAAAGCTAGTGGAAGTGATGGAATTCCAGTTGAGCTATTTCAAATCCTAAAAGACAATCCTGTGAAAGTGCTGCACTCAATATGCCAGCATTTGGAAAACTCAGCAGTGGCTACAGGACTGGAAAAGGTCAGTTTTCATTCCAATCCCAAAGAAAGGCAATGCCAAAATTGCTCAAACTACTGCACAATTGCACTCATCTCACATGCCAGTAAAGTAATGCTCAAAATTCTCCAAGCCAGGCTTCAAGATTACGTGAACTGTGAACTTCCAGATGTCCAAGGTGGATTTAGAAAAGGAAGAGGAACCAGAGATCAAATTGCCAACATCCATTGGATCATCGAAAAAGCAAGAGAGTTCCAGGAAAACATCTACTTCTGCTTTATTGACTACACCAAAGCCTTTGACTGTGCGGATGACAACAAACTGTGGAAAATTCTGAAAGGGATGGGAATACCAGACCACCTGACCTGCCTCTTGAGAAATCTGTATGCAGGTCAGGAAGCAACAGTTAGAACTGGACATGGAACAACAGACTGGTTCCAAATAGGGAAAAGAGTACATCAAGGCTGTATATTGTCACCCTGCTCATTCAACTTATATGCAGAGTACATCTGAGAAATGCTGGGCTGGATGAAGCACAAGCTGGAATCAAGATTGCTGGGAGAAATATCAATAACCTCAGATATGCAGATGACACCACCCTTATGGCAGAAAGCAAAGAAGAACTAAGGAGGCTCTTGATGAAAGTGAAAGAGGAGAGTGAAAAAGTTGACTCAAAGCTCAACATTCAGAAAACTAAGATCATGGCATCTGGTCCCATCACTTCATGGCAAATAGATGGGGAGACAGTGGAAACAGTGGCTGACTTTATTTTTTGTGCTCTAAAATCACTTAAGATGGTGACTGCAGCCATGAAATTAAAAGATGCTTGCTCCTTGGAAGAAAATTTATGACCAATCTAGACAGCATATTAAAAAGCAGAGACATTACTTTGCCAACAAAGTCAGTCTACTCAAAGCTATGGTTTTTCCAGTAGTCATGTATGGATGTGAAAGTTGGGCTGTAACAAAAGCTGAGTGCCACAGAATTGATGCTTTTGAACTGTGGTGTTGGAGAAGACTCTTGAGAGCCCCTTGGACTGCAAGGAGATCCAACCAGTCCATCCTAGGGGAAATCAGTCCTGAATATGCATTGGAAGGACTGATGCTAAAGCTGAAACTCCAATACTTTGGCCACCTGATGTGAAGAACTGACTCATTTGAAAAGACCCTGATGCTGGGAAAGAAGGAGGGCAAGAGGAGAAGGGGCCGACAGAGGATGAAATGGTTGGATCCATCACTGACTCAATGGACATGAGTTTGAGTAAGCTCCAGGAGTTGGTGATGGACAGGGAGGCCTGGTGTGCTGAAGTCCATGGAGTCTTTAAGAAGAGTCGGACATGACTAAGTGACTGAACTGAACTGAACCGAAAGATCTTTCCTATGTCAAAGACAAAGTAGAGTGGATCTCAGGCATTTTTGAGATTTAATAGATGCCTAAATTAGGAAATTCAATTTCATTGATCTATTAGGGTAAATTTACTAGAGGATTATATGTGACATTGAAATGACAGAGTTGAATGCATGTAAAGAGGTTAAGAGAAACTCATGAGTTACTTCTATAAAAGGGTCTAATTCTGTATTTCTTAAAGAGAAACTTTAACAATCATGAAAACTTCAGGAGAAGGGAAACATTTTCTGCTCACAAAATGCCACCAAACCATCTCCTGCTGATGTCCAAGTTATTTTCGTATTTTTTCAGAGAGAAAATAAAAATAAATTGAAGATTTCATCAAAACCTGTCAATTCTCTGGAATTCCAGTTCTTTTATATTAAACAGGGCATGAATTGACAAGCTCTTAACCATAAACTAGAGACAGGGAGTCATTCTGATCTTCTCAGTTGGAATCCCTGTTCTCAACACCTATACTTGATACACATACATAGTCCCTTGGCTGTCATCCTTATGCCCATCTGTTGGCATGGCTCTCTGCCCACTCGCAAGTTTGGACTCCCGCCCTAGTGCGTAGGTGCCAGAGAATAACAGTTTACATGAGCAGCCTGTACCACAATATAAATGTGCTCTCTGCCCAATGTCTGGATATGGTGTCCACTAAATGTGGACATTGGGTGTGCCCCCTCCAACCTTATTAGACCACACTTTTCATCATATATTCTTGATTCAGGTCAGGGAGAAGAGGCTGAGGAAAGTGAGTTTCCTGGTTTTTAATGTTTTAAAACCTGCAGGTTAATTTCACTGGGGCAGCTCCCTTGACAAGGCGTGATCTTCACAGGAGCATCAGCAAGGATGTAGCCAGTGGGAGGAAACACCTCCAGCCCTTTTACAAGATCAACCACAGCACACAGGTGATTCACAAAAAGATTGTATTTGCTCCCTTAAATTTTCCAAAGGTCCAGAAGGCTAAATTTATTTTGTTTACTTTTTTCTTCCAGAAAGTTTTTGTTTGTGATGCCTCTTCATATCAGGCTTAGAAAAACAAGAGATTCTCTGGGTGTTTCTGAGCTTGGTGTGGTTGAAATAGAAAAGATAAAACTCTATTCTATAGTATCTGCCAAATTATTCAAAGGCTGTTGCTTATAGCTCAGCTAGAAATGTGATTATTTTCAAACATAAGGTCTTAAATATAAATATCATGCTCTTTCCTATATTTTTTAGTTCATATTTTCTATATGATACCTAGAAAAATGTTAGGAGTAGCAATGGAATGTTAAAGCATAAGATTTAAAACTCCAATGCAAGAAAAATTAAAGTCAAATCTCTTGGACCCTTCAAATATGGAAGAGAGACTGGAATCATACCTATAGAAGGAAACGCAGATTGTATAAGATCTGATGATTTATTTTTTGGTTCAAAAGAAAATGACTCAGGGGACTTCCCTGGTGGACCAGCAGCATGGTACACACACATACAGTAAAGTAAAGAAAATGACAACTCAGGTCATAAAGCCCAGACAATAATCTTGCAGAACTCCTAGAAAAAATATCAGATGTCTTCCTACTAGAAAAACATATAATAAATAGGAATATCAAGAGAAATCGAAGGTAGCTTTTGTACCTTACAAAAGTCTTGATACAATTTTTATGAAAAGTTAGCAAGATTTGGGGGTTTGTTTACTTTCTGCTAAATAGTATGAATTTTCTTTTTCTACGACAATTCTGGTAAGCAAGGGCAAAAGATATATAGATATAGATATATATAAAACCTTAAGCTGTTAACAAATATGGGTTAAGCAGTTATCATGCCTAGCATGTGCTAAACACTAAAAGGGATACAAAACTCACTCATTAAATTCAGCATTTAACAATAGAAGGTTGTGGTGGAAGCAATCATGAATTGAGCATTTTGATCATTTTGGTGGTCTTGGTTACATCAATTGCCAGCTATGAAACCTCAAACAAATCTCTTTTTCTCTTTGAATCTTGCTTTCCTTATCTGCAAAATAAAGATAACAATGCCTGTCTGGGTTTCTTTTTTAATGTGGTCATGGTTACAAATTAGCTATGTAAAAGCTCTTTGAAAATCATGTGATGCTATAAAAGTAGGAGGCATTATTTATCATCACACATTTCTGGAAAATTCCTTACCTTGTTCTTTGAAAAAAAATTTGTTGACTTTCAAGTTCTATGTAGGATACAAATTATAAAAGGCCTTGAGTGCTGGAAGTTTGGATTTTATCATGGAGGTTGTGGTAGTTATTTATGAATTTTGCAGTTGGGGAGTAAAATACTATCATTTGCTTATTTGATTAAATTCATGTAACTTTTATACATTTAAAAATCTTAGGCAGTTTTAGCCTATTCAGAATATTTTTATTTCATGACAAGTTTCATAGGCCCAGTATCATCATCTTCATCTAACCGTTACTATGCCTTTTTTTTTTTTTTTGGCCACACTGCATAGCATGCAGGATACTAGTTACCCGACTAGGGATCGACCCCGTGCCCCCTTCTTTAGAAGCACAGAGTCCAAACCACTGGGCCGCCAGGAAAGTCCCACTGTGCTTTAAATATATTTACTCATTTAATCCTCACGACAACCCCAATTATAATTACAGGCATGTCTCATTTTATTGTGCTTCACTTCATTGCACTTAGTGATTACTGCGTTTTTCACAAAGCGAAGGTTTGTGGCAACTCTGACTCAAGCAAGTCTTTTGGCAACATTTTCCCAACAGCTTTGGCTCACTTCCGGTCTCTGAACAGTTTGGTAATTGTCGCAATAGTTCAAAGTTTTTCATTATTATTATATTTGTTTTGGTGATCTGTCATCAGTGATCTTTGATGTCACTGCTATGACTTGCTGACAGCTCAGATGATAGTTAGCCTTTTTTAGCCTTAAGGCTTAAATTTTCCAATTAAGGTATGTACATTTTTTTAGACATATTGTTATTGCACACAATAGGTTACAGTATAGTGTAAACATAAGTTTTCTATGCACTGGGAAACCAAAAAATTCATGTGACTCACTTTATATTTGCTTTATTGCAGTGGTTTGGAACTGAACCTGCATTGTCTCTAAGATATGCTTATACTATTATACTTATTATTCTTATTTTATGAAGATACTAAGTACAGAGAAATTAAATGCTTTTCTCCAGGTTATAGAGCTGGTAAGTAGAACAGCTGGGATTTGAACATAGGCAATCTACCTGCAGTCTGTCTCTCTAATAAATAATTAAGCAGTTTTTATTGCATGCCTTTACTATAACAAACACTGTGTTAAATAGATGCTGGGACCACAAAAGGGGAAAAAGCATGGTAGCTTCTCTTGAGTCTGACCTTTATGAAAGTTCTTGTTAATTATACTTTTTTCCTTGTTAGTCATAAATGCTCATTATTATCTATTCATTCAACTTTTATCTACCGAACGTTTACTAGGGTGCTAGGCATTGCTCTAGGTGAACAAAACCAACAAAATTTTATGCCTTCAAGGAACTGACTTTCTAGTGAGGGAGACAGACAATAAACCAATGAGTAAAACATACCTCAGAAGGTGATAAGGGTTATGGAGAAAAGTAGAGACAAGAGGTGGAGAATGTTGGAGAGAAGGTAGGGGTGGCAATTTCAAATAGGCTAATCAGGCAGAGTCTCACCGAGAAGATGACTCTGAATCTAAGACCTGAAGGTATCTATGAGGATATTCTGGAGAAAGACAATTTTTGATGGAGAATCAACAATGTCACAGATCTTGAGCAGAGAGTATGCCTGGAGTGTCAGAGGAATAGCCAGGAAGCCAGTGTGCCCAGATGAAAGGGTGGGGGAAAGATCTCACAAAGCATTTGAGGAAGTAGTGGGAAGTGGCCAAAGGTTGGATAAAGAATGAAGGTAGAACCAGTAGGACTTCTTTACAAATTAGCTGTGGGGATGCAGAAAGAAGAGAGGAGTCAAGAATGACACTAAGGGTTTTCACTTGATCAATTTGGAAGGATGGAGTTGCCATTCATTGAAATGGGGAAGTTACTGGGATTAATAGTTTTTATTTAAGGGGAAAACCAGAAGCTTGGTACAGGATACACTGAATTTGAGATGCCTATTAGACATCCATGTAATATTGAACAGGCAGGGGGCTATGTGAGACTGGAGTTGAGGGAAGAAGTCTGGGCTAAAGATATAAAACTGGGAGTTGTCCACAGAGGGAGTGCTTAAAGCCTAGAGATTGCTTGAGATCAGCTCAGGAAAGAGACAGATCCAAAAGCAGAAGCTTGGGCTACATCAGCATTTAGAGCTCAAGGAGTTAAGGAGGAACCAATAAAGGAGACTGAGAAAAGCATCAGGAGGAAATTCAGTGGAAAATCCCAGCCATTGTTTGGAAGAGACACAAAAAGATCTTGTTTTGCTGTAAGATTCATGAGTTTCTCAAGACCATATTTTATTATACTTATTTATCAAAACTTTGACAACAGTGTATACATTTCTTTTTTTTTTAATGTATTTATTTGGCTGCATCAAGTCTTAGTTGTGGTACATGGCATCTTCATTTCACGGGCTCAGTAGTTGTGGCACATAGCATGTGGGATGATTAGTTCCCTGACCAGGGATAGAACCCCATGTCCTCTGCATTTGAAGGCAGATTCTTAACCACTGGACTCAGGGAAGTCCCCTGGGATTGTTTCTTTTTAGCACCCTGTTTGAGTGCTATAAAATATTTAGAAAATCAGTTGTACAACAAAATGACTTTTGGGGAAATCTTTATAGCCACTCTAGAAGTTTGAGTGTTCTTTAATAATGATAAATTGTTGCTTAAGAGTATGCAAATTAAACTTTCAACCCAGTTACTTAGATATTAATGTTTTGTTAAGTAAATGTGCATGAGATGATTGCTCTGTGGTTAGTTTTAGTGAGAAACCAAGTAATATTTGCAGACAGGTAAGGTCTTTACTGCAGGATAATGTGAATCAAAGGAAATGTCCATAGTTTATATCATTTCAGTTGTCTGTTCTCTTTGCACTGAAGTTTTCCAACTAGTTGAGTTTGTTACTTGTCACATAAAGGAGATTAAGTATGTCAACACTGAAGCTGAATAATAGAAGGTTTGGAGTAAAACTATGGCCAAGCCTGAAATTTTAATTTTAATTTCTATGGAAGAAGATATAAAGACAGCAAAGGAACAAGGAGATAAGGATTTTTAGCATTCAGGGCTGAATATGAAAAGAGAATAGGTACCCAAAAGGGCAAAGCCAAGAATGGAAAGTTTGGGTGTATTTACATGTTACATTCTGCACTTCTTCAGAAGATAAATTGTTCTTCTCCTATCTCCCCATCTTGGTAACCTCATAACTCATTCGTCATACTCTCCTACTTAAGCAACTTCTGTATTTCCTTAACTAGAACACTCCTGCTAAGGAGCTACATACTCCAAACCAGCTTGGGCAGCAGGACACACATATATTCTGGATATTAGCTGGATGGAATCTTCCTGCTACAGTCTCTATACAAACCATGTGTGCCAGACACTGCTATTGGCTTCAAGATCCATTCTCCCTTGCTTTTCTATAGCAACTCCTGATTTTTAGCAGACACAAGACCACCCAGAATAAACATTGCCTTTCTGAGGCTGTCTTGCGATTCCTTTTGACAGTATGCTCATTTTGAGATTTACAACAAGCCTGGCCTCTTTCATAAAACGCACTCTGATTCATGTACCTGACAGGTGACTTCACCCTTCTGTGAATGTTCATGGGATTTGTTGGCAGCTCTGTTATGACATTTATTCAAGTGTCTATGTACATTCCTTAACACTTCTACTCTCTTGTAAACTCTGTGGCCACATAAATTGGATCTTATTTATGTTTGGTTGCTTCATATCAAGTATTTCACAAGTAGAAGACACTCAGTGATATCTTTTTGTATTAAATTGTGGAAGCTGCTTCCGACTCCCTTCTTACCTGTTTTGGGCTCACTCTCCTAATGTTTTCTTTCTAATTTTTATTCTTTCTGGTAAAGACAATATAACTGAGCCTCAACAAATGGAACTTAAGAGGTTCTTGCTTTCTTCCCATCATCTTTTAACATCATATTTGCAAATGAAGAGGCTTATACTTACTTAATTAATTCCATTTTGACTCAGGTTATTGGTGAAAAGCTTCCTAAAATTAAACTCATCACTATTCTTTTGTTCAGGAACCTGGAGTGGGCCCCTACTTTTTGTGTGTCAAATCCGAATTCCTCTGACTTGTTTTTCAGTAGAGTGCTTCATTTGGATAACCAATGTAGTTTGTGAAAGTCACTCAGTTGTGTCCGACTCTTTGCAACCCCATGGACTATACAGAGATGCATGGAATTCTCCAGGCCAGAATACTGGAGTGGACAGTCTTTCCCACATTCAGTGGACCACATTCTGTCAGAACTCTCCACCATGACCCGTCCTTCTTGGGTGGCCCCACATGGCATTCCTTAGTTTCATTGAGTTAGACAAGGCTGTGGTCCATGTGATCAGATTGGCTAGTTGTCTGTGATTGTGGTTTCAGTCTGTCTGCCCTCTGATGCCCTCTCTCAGCGCCTATCATCTTACTTGGATTTCTCTTCCCTTGGATGTGGGGTATCTCTTCACGGCTGCTCCAGCAAAGTGCAGCTGCTGCTCCTTACCTTGCACGTGGGGTAGCTCCTCTTGGCCACTGCTCCTGACCTTGAACTAGAATTTTCTTGAAGAGATTAGAGATTTCTTCAAGAAAATTGGAGATACCAAGGGAACATTTCATGCAAAGATGGGCATAATAAATGATACAAATGGTATGGACCTAACAGAACCAGAAGATATTAAGAAGAGGTAGCAAGAATGCACAGAAGAACTATACAAAAAAGACCTTCATGACCCAGATAATCACGATGATGTGATCACTCACCTAGAGCTAGACATCCTGGAATGTGAAGTTAAGTGGACCTTAGGAAGCATCACTATAAACAAAGCTAGTGGAGGTAATGGAATTCCAGTTGAGCTATTTCAAATCCTGAAAGATGATGCTGTGAAAGTGCTGCACTCAATATGTCAGCAAATTTGGAAAACTCAGCAGTGGCCACAGGACTGGAAAAGGTCAGTTATCATTTCAATCCCAAAGAAAGGCAATGCCAAAGAATGCTCAAACTACCGCACAATTGCACTCATCTCACACTCCAGTAAAGTAATGCTCAAAATTCTCCAAGCTAGGCTTCAGTAATATATGAACTGTGAACTTCCAGATGTTCAAGCTGGTTTTAGAAAAGGTAGAGGAACCAGAGATAAAATTGCCAACATCCATTGGATCATCGAAAAAGCAAGAGAGTTCCAGGAAAACATCTACTTCTGCTTTATTGACTACACCAAAGCCTTTGACTATGTGGATCACAATAAACTGTGGAAAATTCTGAAAGAGATGGGAATACCACACCATCTGACTTGCCTCCTGAGAAATCTGTATGCAGGTCAGGAAGCAACAGTTAGAACTGGACATGGAACAACAGACTGGTTCCAAATAGGGAAAAGAGTACATCAAGGCTGTATATTGTCACCCTGCTCATTCAACTTATATGCAGAGTACATCTGAGAAACGCTGGGCTGGATGAAGCACAAGCTGGAATCAAGATTGCTGGGAGAAAAATCAATAACCTCAGATATGCAGATGACACCACCCTTATGGCAGAAAGCAAAGAAGAACTAAGGAGGCTCTTGATGAAAGTGAAAGAGGAGAGTGAAAAAGTTGACTTAAAGCTCAACATTCAGAAAACTAAGATCATGGCATCCGGTCCCATCACTTCATGGCAAATAGATGGGGAGACAGTGGAAACAGTGGCTGACTTTATATTTTGGGCTCCAAAATCACTGCAGATGGTGATTTCAGCCATGAAATTAAAAGTTGCTAACTCCTTGGAAGGAAAGTTATGACCAACCTAGACAGCATATTAAAAAGCAGAGACATTACTTTGCCAACAAAGGTCCATCTAGTCAAGGCTATAGTTTTTCCAGTAGTCATGTATGGATGTTAGAGTTGGACTATAAGGAAAGCTGAGCATTGAAGAAATGATGCTTTTAATCTGTGGTGTTGGAGAAGACTCTTGAGAGTCCCTTGGACTGCAAGGAGATCCAACCAGTCCATCCTAAAGGAGACCAGTCCTGGGTGTTCATTGGAAGGACTGATGTTGAAGCTAAACGTCCAATACTTTGGCCACCTGATAGGAAGAGCTGACTCATTTGAAAAGACCCTGATGCCGGGAAAGATTGAGGGCAGGAGGAGAAGGGGATTGAGGACAGAGGATGAGATGGTTGGATGACATCACCAACTCAATGCACATGAGTTTGGGTAAACTCCAGGAGTTGGTGATGGACAGGGAGGCCTGGCATGCTGCAGTCCATGGGGTCACAAAGAGTTGGACACGACTGACCGACTGAACTGAACTAGCCTTTCCCTTCTCCAAGGGATCTTTCCAACCCAGGGATTGAACCCAGGTCTGCTGCACTGCAGTCAGATTTTTTTACCAGCTGAGCTATACAGATGTAATTCCCACCACTCTCAAAATGAGCCTTCACTCCTACCAAGTTAAACTCTTTAATGCCAATTAAACGCTATGATTGTCCACCTTTGTTATTTTGCTTATTCTCTTCCTCAACTTGTTACTCTTAAGCCTCTTGCTGAAATCCTACTCACCTCTTAACTGCCTGCTTAAAGTTCATCTCCTTTTAAATTTTACTTGAATACACCAGCACCTATTAACTGCTTTCTTTTTTCACCTTCTGCTATATTTATAATGCACAATTTTTCTTTTAATTTAATCCATTTAAAATTATGTTTGTGGTTTAGATCTTATATCCTCAACTAAATTATAAGCTCTGTGAATGTAAGAATATGTAAGAATAAAAAAAAAAGAATACATAAGAATACATATTACATATATAATATGTAAGAATATTTAATTATGGCTAGTTATATAATCACCACATATCAAGTAGCTCAGGGCTGGGCATATAGCAGATTTTCAGTAAGTACTTATTTCTTGATGACTGATTGAATATAGAATTATATTCTATAACTTTGAATTGAATATAAACTAATTTATTTAAAATATATATTTGTATAATGTGTATAATGTGTCCAACTATACATCTAAATTTATTTTTGTATCACTTTGAAATGAACTGAATGCCTATCTACTTTTATCACTCCATTTTAAAGTGATTTCTGGAGAATTCTCTCTCTGTAATGAAAATAAAAACCTACAATGATAATTCTCCCTTGAAAATTCAATGAACATACAAAATTACTTGGAATTAAAGAAACTTTTACAATTTAAGCTTTTAATTTTATTGTATACTGGTTAGAAAAGCCTAATAATTCATGTTTTTCTGAAATGGAGACTTTCCAAATTCCAGATTTTATTGTTGGCATATTACATTGAATAATAGCATACCCTCAAATTTGCAAAAAAAATGAACCCAAGTAAGCAGAATTGATTATGAGAAAGACTGTGAATTAGTGAGAAGACAAACTTACAATGTAAAAAAAAAATGCATCTTCACTAAGAAAAGTTTTTTTCAGCACTATGTTGATAATATTGATGATAGCAACCCTTTAGAGACTGCTATAATGATGCAGTAACACTGATTAATAAGTACTCCTGAATAAAATACTTTTAAAGCCCTAGAAAGTTTATTACTTTAAGTATGAAAACACTCTATTGTGGGACCTAATTTACACTTCAGGTGCATTTATAAACCCTTTTAATAAAGCATGTCATTGTTGTTTAGTCACTAAGTTGTATCCGACGCCTGTCGACCCCATGGACTATAGCCCATCAGGCTCCTCCGTCCATGGGATTTCCCAGGCAAGAGTACTGGAGTGGGTTGCCATTTCTTTCTCCAAGGGATCTTCCCAACCCAGGGAATGAACCTGCGTCTGCTTGTTTACCACTGAGCCACCAGAAAAGCCTTACTAAAGCATACGAAGGTAGAAATATAATCACAGTAGCAGCTAACTCAGAATTCACAAGATATGAATTAACTAGGCATCATTCTACTAGCTATTAAAAACAAAGTGTTCAACATACAATTTTTTTGTTTTTTGAAATTTAATTATAAAACTATAGCTTTTATACAAGATGAATATTTAATTCCATGACAAGAAGAAAATATTTTTTTCCATGATCGAGTAGACTAGTCTAAATTCATATTATCATCATAGAAGAATATTATTATAAAATGGAAATTTTCTACTATCAGCCTGGAAAAGTATTAGTCCAACTTTGATGACTGGATGTCAGAGATCAGGTCTGAAAGGCAGTCCATACAGCTATTGTATTCCAGTTGCTATTCCTGAAGTTGCAAAGTGTATTTAACAACTACAATGCAGTTAAGAATTTCAGTTAAAATTGTATACTAACTTAGGACACAAATTTTCAGCAACTTGAAGAAGAAAAGAATTATTCTTTGATTTTTGCATTCATGGGTCAAACTTACATGCTTGATTAATTGGAAAAATTCAGAAGCATGTATAATTTTCATCTTATAATAAGTCAAGTACAAATATCTTATAGTCCTTCATAAGCCCATACAGCCCCATTTATAATTAAGATTTAGGCCATTTTAGATCAGAATTTTAAGGTTTTTGGTCATGGCCATTAACAATCTTACAGAACAAATGATTACTTATTCTGATAATGGCGTTATAAAGGGTTAATTTAAAACAACGTAGAGGCTAAGTTCCTGAGCATGAAAATATGTAACATTCCAAATGGATTTAAATTTTGGAAATATCATTATTTTACTTTAACCACTAGGTCTAAAGTGCATATTTCTCCTATCTTTAAAACAAATGATTTAAAAGGCTCTAACGGTGATTAATTATATTGTTGAAGCAGTAACATACCTTTTCTCAAATTGATCTTAAACATGTGTCTGTCAGCTTGTCCCCAAGGACTGTCTGGCATGATACTTGTCACAGTGATTTCAAAAATTAGTCAGCCATAAAGCAGAGGTAATGGAGATGCACCACTGTTTTCAGGAGTCAATACTCTACATTATTTTTAAATGTTCTTTGCTTCTTTGTGTGGTCTTTTATTCAGGACCAAGTATACCTTGGACCTACATTTGAACTGTGTTAGGAAAGAATGTGATATTTGCAAAGAAATTTATTGGCAACTGGATGCAATTGCAAATTAAAGATAATTTAAGTTTTTTGTCATCTTTCCAATTTTGTCTTCTAGTAAAGGTGCTTTTTTGGTAAGCTGAGATTTGTCATTTGAGTCTAATGATCTAATTTCTTTTCAATGGAATAAAAGAAAAGGCCAGCACTCACACCTGAAAACCTTAGGCATGAAATCAAGACGTCCATCTTTGTCACATGTTAAAGCAGGTATGGAAGACAGTGGGCCTTCCCTGGTGGTTCAGTGGCAAAGAATCTGCCTGCCAATGCAGGAGACGGGGATTTGATCCCTGGGTTGGGAAGATCCCCTGGTGGAGGAAATGGCAACCCACTCCAGTATTCTTGCCTAGGAAATCCCATGAGCAGAGGAGCCTGGAGGGTTACAGTCCATTGGGTTGCAAAGAGTAGGACACGACTTATCGACTGAAGGTTGGACACGACTTAGCGACTGAACGACAACAACGGAAGAGAGTTTCCAGGATGCCTCCCAATGACCCCACCTTCTGGTTGTTCTGTCCTTGTGCAGCCCCCTGAGTTGTGCACAACGCTGTGACTCATTTCTAATGCAGAGAATCCAGCAGAAGTGACGGTGTGTCCCTTCCCAGGTTAGGTTATAAGAGACTGCAGCTTTCCTCGAGTCACCTGTTTCTGATTCTCTCTTAGATTTTTCCCTCTGAGGAAAGCCAGGTTCTGTGCTGTGAGCTGCCCTATTGAGAGGTCTGTGTGGTGAGGAACTTAGGGAGGAGCTGGGGCCTCAGCCCAACATCTTGGGTCCTCCAGTCCCTTTTGAGCCTTGAAATGGCTACAGACTCATGAAAGACCCTGAATCAGAACCAGAACCGGGGGCTAAGCAGCCCCAGACTCCTGACCATCTCAGAAACTATGAGATAATAAATGTTTGATGGTAATTTGTAATAGGGCAATACAAAGGTATTACCGAACGTAACTTCTGACACTTTAACAACTAAAATCCACTGGACAGAGACCCAGAAGGATCAGTTTTATGCCACATTCTACTCCATAACTAGTAACATTATATAATATATGGAGTAGGCGTTTAGCTAAACTCAGAGATAGCATCTCCTATTCCTTAATGTGAGATTTCATTTTCCAGAAGTCAGGAAAGAGCCTCAGCTCTGGTGTCAGACTGCCTGGGCTTCAATCTTGACTACTGGTTATCAAGTGTGTAAATCTGACCAAGTATTCAATGTACCTAAAGCACTCTTCTTCTCTTTGAATGGAGGCAATGATCATACTGTTGTGAGAACTGAATGAGGGGATTCATTTAAAGGACCAGTACACACTTAACATGGCAAATTACTATTATTATTGTCATCATTATCAGGTCAGAGAAAAGACAGTGGCAGCTTTTATTCTGAACATATTTTCTTCACAGCTTGAAAAAGAGTCACTTACTCTATAAAATAAGAACATGACTAAGTTCATTTTCTTCAGAAGACTATTACTAATATTTGTTTCATGTTATAATTTAATTGCCAGCTCTATTTAGAGAGTACTTCCATTCTTAAAATGACATTGATATCCCTTTTTTCACCCTTAAAATATTTTTGATTTATAAATGTCTTATTTTATCTGTAATGAAGTTTTCATAAGTTTAACATGGGATGAAAAATGCAAGTACTAGAATTATCAGATTGATGGCAAAACTTTTGAGTACTTCTTAGAAAACATCAGTGTTGCTACAACATGCCTTATGTCCATAAGATAAGTGATTTTTTTTTCAAACAGGCAAAACTACCTATTCAAATGAATTGTTTCCTTCAGAATAATAACTTTCATTCAGAATAATAACTTCCATTCATTCCACAAGCGTGTGTTAGCACCTCCTGTCCCAGGCATTATTCCAGGTGCTAGGGATTCAGTGATAAATAAAGCACAGTCTGTGCCTTCAAGGAATTTGCAGTTGGAGACAAAAGAGCTTCAAGCAACTTTGTGTTAGTTTAAGGGGTTCAGTGGGATAGGCTCTGCGTACCATAAAAAAATAGGTGTGGGAGAAGACTCCTTGGTTGGGATGAAGGTTAACATAGGTCCCGAAAGGTTAGCCAGAATCACTGGGCAGGCGAAACAGTCAGGGCGGGTGGTTGGTGTTCCTCTCTGGGCAGGAGCCTAGAGACAGCAGAGAATGAGACATGTCTGGGAGGCAACCAGTATTCACTGTGGTTGGATTTTGTCAGGCCACAAGGAGAGGAGTGACCAGAGGTGAAGCTGGGGAAGGAAGCACAGTTCCCATCATGAAGCATCTTGGATGCCATTCCAAGGATTTTGGACTTTATGGGGAATGCCTTGGTGAGCCAAGGAATGACTTTAAGAAGAAAGTGTTCCCTCGGGTGACAAACTTATTCAATAATGCTCCTTTGCTCAAAACTTTATAGAGCTCCTTTCAAATTACATTCAGCTTACTCTTTTTCAAAATTATTTTTCTTGATGTAGATCATTTTTAAAGTCTTTATTGAATTTGTTACAATATTGCTTCTGTTTTAAATTTTGATTTTTTGGTCATAAGGCATGTAGGATCTTAGCTCCCTAACCAGGGATTGAACCCTCACCCCCAGCATTGGAAAGCAAAGTCTTAACCATTGGACAACCAAGGAAGTCCCTAGCTCACTCCTTTGAACATCCTCACTGCTGAGAATGCTTTTGAGGGTAGACTGGATTTAGGGGTGGGATGAAAGGTAAGGAATGGAAAAGAAACCAGTGAGGAGAATTGTGTTCTTTGTGTTCTATAAACAAAGTTGATGATGAAGCAGGTTAATGTTAGTGAAGGGGTCAAAAATGTACTCTGATTATAAAGCCATGAGGTTGAATCTTTGCTTCTGATTGCATTTCATGGAACACACATTTGTACACTTTAGAATATGTTCATTGGATGGCCACTCATGTTTTTAACTGACTTGGCAGCAGCTGAATCACCCAGATACTTTGAAGGAATATTATCTCCCAGCCTTGGAAATGGCACCCTGGGAAGCTTCCAGTCTGAGTCAGGGCTTCGCAGTCAGAGCAGGGCTGTGGGGCAAAGTCTCCCCGCTGTTCACACTTCAGACCACCATCTGCACCAGCAGATGCATCTGGGTTTCTCGTCTTGCTACACTGTCTACCAGTGTTTAAAGCATTTTTATATGCACTTATCTCCTCTAAAGTGTTGAGGACAAACTCTTCCAGTTCAGTTCTGTGATGTGTGATGTCCTTATCATTATAGTAAGATGTTTAAGGCTGATACTGAGCATCAGTGTTTTACATTCATCCTATTCACAAGTTTATGGCATTTGGAGAAAAGTTAGTATTTTTTTCCCCCCAGGGACATCATGTAGTGTATTTTTACCAAGGAACAAAGCAGAAAGTCATACTTGGGACCAATTTAAAGTATTCTACTAAAATCATTTTATAGCTGTGAAATGCTTAACCCCAATTTTTACTTTTGATACCTAGTATTTTGGTAGTTTTCTTTGTTGTTGTTGTTTATTTGTTTGTTGACCACACCCTGTACAGGATCTTAGTTCTCTGATCAGAGGCTGAACCTGGGGCCATCGCAGTGAAAGTATTGAGTGCTAACCACTGAATCCCCAGGAAAGTCCCTGCTGATAGTTTTTCTAATTTGGGAAATCAAATATCTTAGTAGTTTTTCTTCTTTAGCAGAAATACTCTTATAACCCTATCTATTTTCAAAAAGATTCTGCCATGAGGAGAAAAGAGGCAACAGAATGAAAAAACAAAAGTAAAGGAGTCGAGAAAAAGGAGAAAAAAAGAGTAGAAAAGATAGGATCAGGAGTCAGGTTAGCAAACAAAATAGATACAGTGAGGATGGTACTTTTAGGGAGAGGGATACCCATTTGCCATAAAGCTTTTTTTTTTTTTTAAGATTTATTTATTTATTGGCTGTGGTGGGTCTTCTTTGCTGTGCATGGGCTTTCTCTAGTTGCGGTAAGTGGGGCCTGCTCTTCAGTAACATCTTCTCATTGCAGTGGCTTCTCTTGTCGTGGACACAGGCTCTAGGCACATGGGCTTCAGTAGTTGCAGCTCATAGGCTCTGTAGTTGCGGCTTGCCGGCTCTAGAGCACTGGCTCAGTAGTTGTGGTGTACACACAGACTTAATTGCTCTGCAGTATGTGGAATCTTGCCCCACCAATGATTGAACCAGTTTCCCTTGCATTGCAAGGCTGTCTTAACCACTGGACCACCAGGGAAGCTCTACCTTAAAGTTTTTTAATAGTCAAGAGGGAAAAATCAACACCACTGGTCACCATTCCCAGAATCTCAGTGGTAAAGTACCTGCCTGCAATACAGGAGACTCAGGTTCGATCCCTGAGTCGGGAAGATCCCCTGAAGAAGGGAATAGCAACCTACTCCAGCATTCTTGCCTGGAGAATCCCATGGACAGAGGAGCCTGGTGGACTACAATCCATGGAGTCGCAGAGTTGGATGTGACTGAGTGACTAAGCATGCACAGCACAGATGGTTTAGAAAAATCACATCACCAGCAAAATCACCATCACCAGCAGCAGCCTGCCTTTGGAGAAGCCTAGCAATTTGTGGTTGTGAGACCAAAGAAATTTATCATCCTCTAAGTACAGCTCATCAACTGTGAGGAAACCAAATAGACTCTAAAGTACTAGTACTTATTGTGGGTTACCTAACTTGGTAATATTTTGTACTGCAATAGCTAGAGACAAAATCCAAAAAGGGACAAACTCAAGTGGAGTTAATAATGATTTAAATCATTTTATAAAGAAGGGGCAATCAAGAAAGTTCCTATTTAATGACTCCAGCTCCACCCTACCTCTGCTAATGGACACCAGCAAAACGGCCAGCTTGTATCTGCCTCTCCTCACTTCACTCCATTTCCCTAGCTGCCACAGAATCTGGAAACTGTAGTTTTTAGCAGCCCAGTCTTAGGTGTATGGGAAGACACAGTGGAAGGAGGTTAGAAGACCTAGTGTGTAAATAAGTTCACAATATCTACCTCAGCAATTTTAATCCTTTGGATACTGATTAGTCTTAAGAATAGGCATGGAATCCTGTTCTCACTGATGAAATAGTGATGGCTATTTTTCTGACAGGAAAGGGAAAGGAAAGGGAAGTCGCTCAGTTGTGCCCGACTCTTTGCAACCCCATGGACAGTAGCCTGCACCAAGCTCCTCCGTCCGTGGGATTTTCTAGGCAAGAATACTGGAGTGGGTTGCCGTTTCCTTCTCCAGGGAATCTTCCCGACCCAGGGACCGAATCCAGGTCTCCCGCATTGTAGACAGACACTTTACCGTCTGAGCCACCAGGGAAGTCCATTTTTCTGACAAGGGCTTCCCTTTTTCTTTTTAAAAAGCATTTTATTATTACAATGCTGTGATTTACAATGTTCTGTTTCAGGTGTACGGCACAGTGACTCAGTTTTACATTAATATATTCAATTTACATTACATATATTTGCATATATCCATTCTTTTTCAGACTCTTTTCTCATAGAGGTTATAACAGAATATTGAGAAGAGTTCCCTGTGCTATACAGCAGGTCCTTGTTGGTTATCTATCTTATATATAGTAGTATGTGTATTTTAATCCCAAACTCCTCATTTATTCCTCCACTCTGCGTTTCCCCTTTGGTACCCATAAATTTGTTTTTGATGTCTTTTTCTGTAAATAAGTTCACTTGTACAACTTTTTAAAATTAGGTTTCACATATGAGTGATATAATATGATATTTGTCTTTCTCTTTCTGACTTACTTCACTTAATAGATAATCTCTAGGTCCAAGGGGCTTCCTTTTCTGGACAAAAGACAAAACTTGTAAAGGAAATCATTCTCCACCCATACCTTTCTTCTTATCTGGAACACAGATGCAATGGCTGGCAATGTAGCAGCCATCTGGAGAACATGGGATAACAAGTATGAGAATGAAAGCTAATATATTAAGGATGATAGAAAAGAAAGATAGAGCTGGGTCTTCAATGGCATTGTTGCACCAGACCTGGATTGCCTACCCTTGGACTACTTTTATGAGAGACAAGTAAAAAGCTCTCTTTGTCAAATTTATCATAGATGAGTTTTCTGTTGTCTGCTACTGAATGCATTCCTAAGACAGAACCTATTATAGCATTCCAGGCAGACACAGGAATGATAGGTGTGAAAGTAGAGAGAAACAGTCAGACTCAGGATATATTTTGAAAGCAGAACCACCAGGACTTGATGATGGGTCGGCTGGAAACAGGAGGTAAGGGATGGAAGAAATCAAGGACGATTTCTAGCTTTTTGTCTAGATATGACAGATGGAAATGTAAAATCTTATTTTCATTCAGAACATGGGAAAATTCTTTCTCCCATCACTGCAGAAATAGCTAAGGAAGATAAAAACATCTTCCTGTTGCTCTCCTGACACCTGTTTTCCATTGAGCCTAAGGGAAAATTGGGTTAAACTCATGTTAAATAAGGCAGAAAAGGGTTGGAAATTCCTAACCTCTATTATGGATCTTGTAGCTGGAACATACACATTCTCTCCAAAGCCTTCTCATCATCAAAGCTTTTTTCCCCATTGAGGTCCAGGTACACAAAACTAAATCCTGACATCAACCATTGTGCTCTGGTTTTTATTGCTTGCAGGAGTAGACTATCATAATACTAATACTTCTAAAGAATATTATTAATTTCTTGAATCAGCAGGATAATGCTCCACAGCTGGATCAAATAAACATTCCAAACCAGAGCTTTTTTTTTTTTCAAAGAATGTATTTTTAAAAAATGTCTACTATCATTACATACCTATATTTTAACATCAGGTGAAAAAAAAGAAAGATGACTTTGTATGTTTTCTGCTGATTACTTGCATCGCAAAGGCTTTTCTTTTGCTGATGAGAATATCCTAGGAATGTCAAACACATTGCCTGCTGAAACCAGTTGCTTCCAAGGAAGATGGATCACCCTCCACCCCTCCTAAGAGGGCAGATTTGAGGTACATGGATCACATGACCCCCTTCAACTCCCGTCCTGGCCCCAGCTGAAAGGACAGTAAATTCACAGGCGTGACATGGCATGACTAGGCTTGAAAGGGTGAACGGACCACTTAAATTCTCTCCTTGTCAGGAATTTGAAATGAAAAACTTTAAGTGAATGAAGCAATCTGCCTGGGAAGGTGAATGCCCTGAGAGCAGCTTGGAGGGCCTGAGAGGAAAATGAAGAGTTACACTGCTGGTCAGAGACACAAAAAAGCCAGGCCCCTGTCCCTGGTGGTGGAAGATTCCCTAGCCCTCCTCCCTCCTCTGCCCACCCTTGGGAAGCTGCAGGAGGAAACCAGGTTGCAGCCTCAGTACGGACACAGAGACGCTCAGGAAGTGAGCAAAGCCCTCTAGGTGACCCCAGAGCCCGTGTCTTCTGCACAACCTCCACCCACAGGCCCCCTCCCCATCCCTCAGTGAGCTGAAATAACTTGAGTCAGGCTCTGTCTTTTGAAACAGCTTGACGAAACCCCAAACAGTAACAAAAGCCTAATGTCTTTTAAGAGTGTAAATAATAATTATTAATAATAATTAATTATAATGCCAGAATTATTGTTGTAAACAAATAATTACACCTTTGCAGTCTCTCCAGGCTCATGCTCCCTAACTGCAAGCATTGTAGGAGCATAGAATGCTTCCATATAAATGTCCCTGGGCAATATTTTATCCAAGGTGAACCCAAACCTTACAGGAGGCATTTCATTCAAACTGGAGCATTCTGTGAAACGGGATGTCCAGAGAAAACATCTGTGCAGCCTTACTCCACAGGCCTGGGCAGGGTGTTATGTGTGAGGGGAGGGGGCAGACAGGGGCCTACCTAACATTCTGCAAAATAGCGTGGGATTGTGGCCCTCCACCCCCACCCCAGTAGGACAATTTTGTATAATTTTCCCCTCCTTGGGCCCACTCCCCATCCCCCTTCTTCTCTCCTCTTCCCTTTCTCCCCAGATGTTGGTTTCACCAGCCCAAAGGCAGCCTTTTATAGTGTGAAAGTATTTGCATTGAGAGAGGAGCCAAGAGTCGGACTTGACTTAGTAAGTAAACAAAAACAAATTTGCAGACAGTTGGAGGAAGCTTGAGGGAATATGGTAAAGTGGAATTGCAAGAAATTCAAATTGAGATATACATACTTGATATAGAATGATGACTGTTTCTGCTGATACAGGACACCGTTTCTGCCAGGAATCTGCCACCTGGGTACTGGGGAAAATGGCAAATACGCAGGAGTCCTTGCTTCTCTCCCACACACTTCTCTGCCTGCCAGGTACCCAGTTAGTCACAGACTAACGGACTTCATATTTGCATTTTAAAGGAAAAGGCTGTAGTCCTTCCTCCCCCCAACAATTAATCTAAAGCAGGTGATAAGGGAGCTGCTTTATCTAGCTTCCTGGAAGATAGCAATGCAGGTCTTTCAAATTCCACCATCTCTTGTTTGACACTGTTTTTTTTTTTTTTTTTTTAATTTATTCCTCTCGCTCCCTTTTAAACCAAATTTAACCAATTCAAATACCCCCATACACTGTACTCATACACAGTCGCTAAAGCAAAGATAAAGTTTTCTTATACCTCTTTTGTTTGTTAAGCAAGAGATACTGAACCATTCCTGACACACGCCAGCCTTTAGGAACCTCATCCTGTAGTGACCGTGGGAAGTTTCTCTCTGGAGAAATGAGAACTTAAGGGCGAGAAAAAAAGAAAAAACCCCAACGGTGCTAGAATCAGCAAACTAGCAGAGGAAGCAGCATACACAAAGGCCCTGAGTCAAGGCAAGAGACTGAGATATATAAGGAATTAAAACAAGAGCCAGTGAGTTGGAGCATATTGAGCAAGTGGGAAATGGCAAGATTTGATCTTGGGGAAATATATAGAGGACGGATTGTGTTGGGACTTGCAGGCCACAGTAATAGGTTTGAATTTTGGTCTCAGTATAAAGGAAGCCTTTGAGGAGTTCAGGCTGTACTGTCATAATATGTTTTATGTTTCAAACATGTTGATACTGGTTATCTAATGTTCAGAAATGGGCAAAACTCATCTATGGCAATAGAAGTCAGGAGCGTGGTTACTTCTGGGAGGTAATGACTGGGAGGACTTATACGGAGGGTTTGGGGGATACTAATAACATTCTACTTCCTGAGCTGAGTATTGGTTATACAGCTCTGTTCAGGGTGTGAAAATTTGTTGAGCTGAATATTTATGATTTATGCATTTTTCTGTAAAAATTTGACCATACACATACACACACACACACACACACACATATAAAGGATTACAGTATCTGAGTGGAGAACATATTTCAGGAGCAATGCGGAAGGGAGACCCCTTAGAAAGTTATTACAGTAGCACAGAGAAAAGTACATGGTGGCTTGAGCTAATATGGTGACCGTCAAGATAGAGAAGAGAAAGATAGGAGACATTTTGGAGTGAAACTGATAGAACATGATGATGATGTAAATATAGGAATTTTTAAAAAAAGAATGACTTCCAGGTTCCTGACTTGAGCAATTAGGTAAAGGGTGATGCCGTTCACTGAGAATGGGGAGAGGCAGATTTATAGGTAAAAGGTCAAGGATTTAGCTTTAGATATATTATGTGACTTTAGATGCCCGTGAAGCATTTAAATGATGATATCAGGTAGGTTGTCTGGTAGATAAATTCATGTTTAGAGAAGAGATCTCTAGAGAGGTGTAAATGCTGTCATTGTAGACATAGAGATGACAACAGAGTTATAAGGATGTGTGAGATCATCTAGGAAAACAGCGTTAGTCTCGACTCTTTGTGACCCCGTGGATCTTAGCCCACCAGGCTCCTCTGTCCATAGAATTCTCCAGGCAAGAATACTGGAGTGGGTAGCCATTCCCTTCTCCAGGGAATCTTCTCAACCCAGGGATCTAACCCATGTCTCCTGCCTGGCAGGCAGATTCTTTACCTTTGACCCACCAGGGAGCCCTAAGGAAAAGAGCAGAGACAGTAAAGCAGATGGACAGGACCGTGTCTTAAGGAACCTAATCACTGAGAATTAAGGTAAAGAAGGAAGAACCAGCCAAGGGGACTAATAAGGAGGGGAGAGAGCTGGCAATCACGTCTGCCTCAGAGGGTTGGCTGGTGCTGAGGCTGAAAAAGATGACGGAAAAAGGTCCACTGTATTTGACAGCATAGAAGACCATTAATAACATTGGTGAGCATCTCTGTCACTTTATTAACTATTCTAGGCCTTGTTTCCCTTAAAGCTCAACATTCAGAAAACTAAGATCATGGCATCCGGTCCCATCACTTCATGGCAAATAGATGGGGAAACAGTGGAAACAGTGGTTGACTTTATTTTTCTGGGCCCCAAAATCACTGCAGATGGTGATTGCAGCCATAAAATTAAAAGTCGCTTACTCCTTGGAAGGAAAGTTATGACCAACCTAGACAGCATATTAAAAAGCAGAGACATTACTTTGTCAACAAATGTCTGTCTAGTCAAGGCTATGGTTTTTCCAGTGGTCATGTATGGATGTGAGAGTTGGACTATAATGAAAGCTGAGCGCCACAGAATTGATGCTTTTGCACTGTGGTGTTGGAGAAGACTCTTGAGAGTTCCTTGGACTACAAGGAGATCCAACCAGTCCATCCTAAAGGAGATCAGTCCTGGGTGTTCATTGGAAGGACTGATGCTGAAGCTGAAACTCCAATACTTTGGCCACCTGATGCAGAGAGCTGACTCATTTGAAAAGACCCTGATGCTGGGAAAGATTGAGGGCAGGAAGAGAAGGGGACGACAGAGGATGAGATGGTTAGATGGCATCATTGACTCAAAGGACATGGCTTTGGGTGGACTCCGGGAGTTGGTGATGGACAGGGAGGCCTGGCGTGCTGCGGTTCATGGGGTCGCAAAGAGTCGGACACGACTAAGCGACTGAACTGAACTGAACTGAAAGCCTTGTTTCCTAAGTAAAATGTCATAACAATTGTACCCTCAGAGCCTTTAAGTGCGTAAAGCACTTCCTACCCTTGTATAATGTCTAACTAAATGTGAGCTCTTACATGAGCTAAGAACAAATGCTTGCATTTATGTAAGATAAGTGTACTAATATTCTCCTCATAAACTTATTATGAGGAATAATATGTTTTTAAAAGTAGATTTTTTTGGATTTCCCTGGTGGTCCAGTCATTTAGAATCCACCTGGCAATGCAGGAGATACATGTTCGACCCCTGGTCTGGGCAGATTCCATATGCTGTGGGGCAGTTAAGCCCATGTGCTGTAACTGCTGAAGCCTGTGCGCTCTAGAGCCCATGCTCTGCAATACGAGAAGCCACTGCAACGAGAAGCCTGTGCAGGGCAACAAAGACCGAGCACCCCCCAAAATAATTAATTAATTAAAAGAAAGATTTTTAAAAAGAAATTAACTTTTTAAAAAAAGCCACAGATATTCCACAATCCCTATACTTGAATTAATTCTAGCTAAGTACATCTGGGAATAAGATGACCACAGCCATTCTTCAAGGAAGTAAAAGACGCCATTGTAGAGTTAGACACTATCATCCATTTGCTTATGTCAGAATCCTAGAGAGAGGCAGTTGGGTGTCAGTAAAAACCGAAAGAGCTATGTTGCAGAAAACATTATGATAAATTAAAGCATCATTTCTTTCATTCTCTACAAGAACACTATCTGCCTAGCTCCCTGTGGTTACATTGCTGATGTCGATGCTTCACAGATGTGCTGGGAATTAGCCAAAATTGCCACAGCTGAACAAAGGCAGTGGCCCAGGATGAAGGGACCCAATACCAGGAAAGACAGAGCCATGGGGTTGTCCACAGAGTTTTCAGCATGAAAGCCAAGACGAGTCCAGGAACGTGAGGCCTTGCTCAAGGCCTTCATTTTCTCCACCTTCCTTATCTGGAGGTCCAGTTTTAGGAAGACAAGTATAACTGGTTGCTGGGGCTGGCCCAGAACTGAGCCATCGTGGGTACTAGAGATAGTTCCTCTATTCCTTTTTTTTTTTTTTTTAAAGTCTTTACTGAATTTGTTAAAATATTGCTTCTGCTTTATGTTTTGGTTTTTTGGCTGTGAGGCATGTGGGATGTTAGCTCCCAGACCACGGATCAAACTTGAACCTCCTGCATTGGAAGGCCAAGTCTTAACCAGTGGATCATCAGGAAAGTCTTTCTTCTATTCCTTTTAACTGTGTGTGTGCTCAGTCGCTTCAGTCTTTGTCTGACTATAGCCCGCCAGGCTCCTCTGTCCATTGGATTCTCCAGGCAAGAATACTGGAGTTGGTTGCCATGCCCTCCTCCAGGGGATCTTCCCAACCCAGGGATCAAAACTGTGTCTCCTGCATTGCAGGCAGATTCTTTACCACTGAGCCACTGGGGCAGCCCATCCTTTTAACTGAAGTTGGACTAATTGACCAGGTTTTCTTTTTTCTTTTTTTAGTTCTACCAGTTTACTGCTACCAACCCGTCTCCCTCCACCCTCGTGCACACATATGCTCACTCATGTAACCCATAGACTGCAGCCCGCCAGGCTCCTCTGTCCATGGACTTTTCCAGGCAAGAATACTGGAGTGGGTTGCCATTTCCTTCTCCAACTGACCAGGTTTTCAAACAAATGCGGTGGAAGGTCATCTTTGGGAGCCAACGAAAAGGAAATATTACTCATCAAATTAGTTCATAGAATAAATGGAAAGAAACCCTAGAACAACTCTGGAAGCACACAGGGACTCATTCCTGGACCACCTGACACCAGACCAGCTGAGAAGGAAACTCCCATCCGCAGATGACAGGTCCATCTTCTTACCAAAGGGCAGGTGGTGGGGTGGTCAGGATACCAGGAAAAACAGCATTGACTGCTTGCCGAGCCACTGTGTTTGTGTTACCCATTCTCTAGGATCAGAGAAACCAATCAAGATCATTTCAAAAATAAACACTAAGAAAGTTCAAAACACAGTTTACTTGTCAAATCCAAGTTAGGAATATGGGAATGAAAAAAATTCAGCTAGCAATCACAAAATAGGAAAACAAAATCAAGTCAGTTATGGGGAGGAGACAAAGGCAATTCAAATTAGACGCGGGAAGCAGATAACCAGCTAGGCAAAGGCAGGAGTCTGCAATGCCTGCTGTGTCTGAAAGGGTATCTTCCTTCATCAGAGGCCAGGGTACAAGCTAAACAATTCTTTCACACATCAGCACAGATCAGCTTCCAAAATTAGCAACATGTCTCCAAGTCTCTTGAATTAATATAAGAAAGGCTGCAACATTGAGAAATGGTCTCCAGTTGTTTAAACTTAAGAAGAGTTAGTTTGTTGAAACCATCTTTGATCATGGATAAGTTATTGAATGGCAAAGCAGGATAATCAATTATAGGGATGACAAATCAGCTAGAAATTATATTTTAATATTTTTTGGTGTTGGGTAATTCAGTAATTAGTTGATATTTGTTTCATATTTAAGAACAAGGGATACAATGAATTTCACTTTTATATCATTAGCATTTTGACCAACGATTCATTTTTTACTTTAAATTAGGGTGCCAAACTTAATTACTGATGATTCATTCATCTTCATTTGTTTGGAAATTGCCTGAAAACTGCTAAATACTGCTTTTAGGATAGAATCTTGACTGATTGGAACCAGATTGTGAGAAAAAAAAGTCTAAGTACAGTTTATATTTTAAATAACTAAATCATTACATGATTGTTTGGCTTTCCTAACAATTGATTTTGAATTGACATATGTTCTAATTTCTTCACAGAATGAAATTCATCATTAACATAGCCAATTAAAAAAACCCTAAGATCTACAAAAATTATTTAAGAGACTGTCTTTTGTCATGATATATATGAATACAGATCACAGTAAAGCTAAAATTTAGCAATCATCTAGTTAATTTGACATAAATTTTTATGTGGACAGATAAATTATCTGGTTGTCAAATACATAACCCAACCAATATTTCATTTTCTATTTTATACATGTGACTTTAATGATATGAGCATTTTACATTCAAGTCAAGTTTGCACCTGAAGTCTCTAATTCATTCATTTTTCCCCATGTACCCTACACTGATAACTTAATTGCCCAGATCTAAGGAATGGTATAAAACAAAGCAGATTATAGATTATTAAATGCTATTTTAAATGGGACTTAGTCACGTCAGTTACTTTTGACCAGGCAAAATTGTGGACAAAATGTTTATTTCTGTTCCTCAACAATTTTCTACCCTTAGCCCTCTTTCTGCCCCTTCCACCTCCTCAAGTTCTCTCTCTATTCATATTAATTACTCAGTGTCATGAGACTTTTTCTTCCATGCACCAGCATTTTGTTACTATTTTGTTGGATTTTACCTACATTGTAACATCTAAGCTAAAAATCTGAAAGGGTCAATAAATGGGTAACAGAAGTATTTTAGAAGGATACACTCCTTGCAATTGCTCTTGAAATTGTACCAAGTGGCAATTTGCCTACTCCACCTGTGACAAAGGCAGGCAAGAATTCTGCACCATCCCCTCTACTCATAAAACTCTTTTGTTTTATAGAACCAGAAACTAGTTTATTTTAATCATCTATGTATTGGTTTCTATTTTTCCTGCATCTTTGTAAGGAAGAGCATGGTAAAAGTTACAACATAAATCTTATGCTAAATATTCTAAATAATCAAAATGACAATCTCTAGATGCCATTTCAAATGATTGACTTTATTTCACAGTGTTCATAAGGATACCTTACTTTAGCTGTTTTTCCCCCCACTAAGTTAGTTAGTTTAAAAAAGAATTAGGTAATTGCTAATTCCTCAGCAGAAAATAAATTATGTAAGTAGGCAAAATATCATTAGAAAAACAATTTGGTAGCCCCAGTCTAAATTGCCTACAGTACAATGTACAGTATGCAAATGTTCATTCGTTAATTTTAGAGGACAGCATTTAACTGCAATAATTGAAAATAGCTCATAGCCTGTTCTGTGAAGAAACAAAACATTGTTTGCGTTAGTGTCAAGTTAGTTAATTATGCTCTATAATCTTCAAATGGAGCATATAATTGATTTATGAAATTCTGTTATCATTGCGTTTAGACCATTGTTAGTAACCAAGAATTCTAGTAGTTTCTGATTATTCTCAAAGTATGAAATCAGCTGAGTATTCTATATGGTTAAAAACACGTCTGTTCAGAACACTTGTACTATATAATAAAGTGAAGAATTTAAAACAATATATGAAAATGAAAATATAAGAAAATGTGTTAAAACCACTGAAAATATTACTTACTTTTATAAAACATTCCATTTATTGTAGTAATAATTTTAATTCAGTAATACAATTATGCCACTTTTCTGTATTATTTGTAGAATTTTCATTAATACCACTTAAGATCAGTGGCTTACATGCAATTTTTATTTGTCACATGAAAACTATAATATGTTAGCTGATCAACATTCTTTTACTCTGTTATTTTTAGATCTTTACAATTATTTGAGAAATTGAGGCAGTGAACACATTGCCAGATATTTAGCTGAAAACAAACAAAAATGTTTTCAAACAAATGTAGATTTTTAAAAAGCAGTAAGATTACCTCAATAGCTCCCATCACCATCCCTGCAACCACCATCAGCACTACATGCACTTTTCTTAGAATATTTTGGTATCATATACAGCCCTCTTAAGGCAAGACATAGTAAATAAAAGGAACACTATTCCTAAATTTCCACTTAATGTAAAGAGTTGCAACTTTTGAACTTGCTGTATTTCAATATTTCTGTTCAACATATTCATTGTTCAGATGACCTTGAACTTCAATAAATTCTATATATTTGATAAATGAGTGCAAGTGTTCATCTTAATTTTATGTTTAAAAGTTGTTAAAAGCTTTTAACTACATTTCACATAAAACAATTAAGAAACAACATTAAACAGTAACAGGGGAAATTTTAAGACATTTCATTATCTAAGTGTTTGATCATGCTTGGTATCCAGTAGACATAATCAAAAGAGTAATTAACAAAGCAATGGATTGGAAAGTGATTGCTAAAGAATATAAACTGTATTACTTTTTAATATTTTAGTACAAAAATAAAATCTTAGCAAACTTTTACATATTTTAGTAAAAAATAAGGTCTTAGCAAATAACTTACTTCATGTTTTTAACTGAATGTTCTTAAAATGACAGTAGAATTATAGAAAAATGAAGTTATTTTCTTTGCTATTTCCTGTGATTGTACATACTTTATTTTAGGCATTTACATTTGTTTCTTATTAGAATCAAATACTTGAATGTGTTCCATGTGCAATACCTAGTAGTAAAAATGTCCTTCAAAATGTAAAAATTGTACATATTTGAAATTTAAGGTATTCATGAAACAAATAAGCAACATTTAAAATACTTAGTATAACATATTTCAGTGGGTTGAAGGAATTATAACTTATGCTATAACAAAGCAGGTGATTCTAAACATAAAGAAGAGCCTTAAAAGCATTTAATAAATTACCAATATTGAGATTTTGAAAGAGAAAGAGACCAATAGGTAATGTTAAGTTTTGCAAAAATTTTGTATAAGTTGACTATCATATATTGGACATTTTGGATTTAGTTTTTTTCATTCCTAAGAACTATCTTGCCAAAAATTTGTTCTGAAGGTAATTTATATATACTATTTTTCTAAATAGATTTTGAATCAAACATAAGGGTTCTACTTAAAATTTGCCTCTTCTTTTAATTCTAAGACAGTGACTGTATGCTTTTTTTACAGGGTAAATCTATCCAATAGAGATGCTTTTTTTTTTTGAATTGCACACTACTTTGCACCATTTAACACATGAAATTCATAGAGTACCTCAACGCAATGAAAATTAATCAGTACATGAACTTACGAAAAGAAACCCAGGTTTCTCTTTAGTTTAATAAATGCTTTGGAATGTTAAAAAAACAAACAGAAAGTAGGCCTTAATACCTAATCAGTTGCATTCAGTGGCTAGATTTAAGAGTGGACAGAGTAGCTATCAAGCTACAACTTTCAACTTTTATTTCTGAAGGAAGTGATCCTTGAGCATGAGAGAGTTATTTAAGTTTTCCTTGCTCTTGTATTTGGCTGCCATAAAATATCCTTTCTAAATGGCTTTAGAGTTTGCACTTAAAAAGAAAAATCATGATTAAATTAACAGAAACATGGTGAGTTAAAATGATAAACTTTCCCACAAAAGAGGGAAGCAACAAAAACTTGAGTAAATCCAAGAAACAATATAAACATGAGACTTATGGACAATGCTCAATGTAAATTTCATATACTGTCAGATGATAAATAAGTGTTCCAGGCTGGAATACTTTAATTTTTAAAATGTTTAAAATCTCCTACAGTCCTTTCTGTTTCAGAAACTGAAGCTGCAATGTTATTTGTGAACTAGGCCTTATAGCTTTTCTATACTTTTTACGTCTTAATTTTGTAAAATCTTCTAAAACCATCACGGATGGCTCTCTGAGTTTGAACTTTAGCATTGATCTGCTTGTCTTTGAAAGTCACAAAAAACACAAGAAGAAGATCACCTTACCTAAAGATGTCAAGAGTAAAGTTAGAAGTTAGCCATGAGCTTTCTCTTTTGGAAAAGAATTTAATCCTGAAGTAATTCTAAGCCTGCATTTTAATGCAACTTTTCTACTAGAAGAATACAAGAAACTGGGTTGGTTTCCCAACCCCACCCCACCCCTCGTTTGGGAAAGAGATGTTTTCCTTGTGGAAATCTGTAATCTGGAAAACTATTTATATAAAGGATCAACAATTGGAAATAGCCTAAATGTTACTTTAAAATTTAAAGGCCGGCTAATGTAGAAGTAGTGAGAAATTCGCGGAGTTCCAAGGTCCTAGGCAAAGCGGCCGGTGAGCCTGCGCGTGCGTGGCGGACGGAGCGAGCGTATTCAAGGACCCGGCGGCTCGCATCCGAGGATCTTCGAAGGCGCCGAGTTTGGGTGGCGCGTCTGATATACTGCAGGGTCTGAGTTATGCGAGCATTCCAGGGGCTGGTGGCACGGACAGTGCTCTGTGGTTAGAGTTGACCACGGAAAGAGGACGAAGTGAACCGGGGCGCACAGGAGTGAAGACGTTTGTTTTCCAGGTGCAAAACCAGGGAAGCGCTGACCAAGACGCCCTGGGACACTGTGGGGTTCGGTTACCATTGCAGTGATCCCGAGCCCACACTTTCACGGGCTCCGCTCCACCGGCCTGTGGAAGCCGTCGCTTGCAGACCCAAGCCACCACACTCCTGCGCCGGGAAGGAAGGAGGGCCCGGGAAGCCGGAGGTGGCGGTCCTGGCCCGCAGCGCTGCGCAGCGCGGAACCCGACGGCGCGTGTGGCCGCGGTGTCTCCTCCGCCGCCCCTCACGGGTTAGTGCTGGGAGCTGGGCGAGACCGGCCGCAGCTCCCGACGCGCGGCCTCGCGGCCCGGCGTCTCCCGCCGCCCCCCCGACTTTGTCCCCAGAGGATCGTCAGTGGAGCTAGCGCTGAGGGGGCTTCTCTAGCGCCGGCAGGACGTCGCTTTGAGCGAAGGACACTGTCAAGTGCAAGTGAAGAAACAAGGAGAGGGGACGAAGGGAATCTACCGGGGGCGCGTTGGACACTCTTACAATGGACACTGTCAGTCGACGGAAACCAGCAGTTGAAGGTCGGGGGTGAGAAAACCTCACTTTCTGTTTCCTAAAGAGCCTCCCATTGCCCCAGAATTTAACCCCGCAGGAGCTTCGGGACATCCCCGCGCCGAAAATCCCTGGGACTCCCACCGCGCAGACCGGCGTCCCGGCCGCCTCCCGGACGGGCGCCCAGAGGCTGGCTGGCTCTGAGTCATCGTTTCTCCCGGGCCCGCCTGAGGTTCCGGGCCGAGCCGGGTCTTAGCCGTTCTTCCGGCTGCGGGGACAGGCCTGGAGGCCTGGGCCCGGCGCCGCCTCGGGCAGCGGGGCTCCGGGTGGGCCGGAGACGTGGCCCCGGCGGGAGCGCGCGAAGGAGGCCGCGCCACCCCCGTCGCAGGGTGCAGGTTGGAGGTGCTCCGTGGGTCTCTCGACCCAAGGCCGAATGCGGGCGGGACCTCCAGCTATTCTGGGAAAGGTCTAGGTTCCGGCACCCCTCCCGGCTCCCGGGTCACTGCGCGCCCCTCCCTCCCCGCCTCGGGTGTAGTCAAGTCTTTTTCAGTTTCTTTCCTCGACGCTTCTCGATTACCCCATCCCTTTGCGGCACGCGCCCGCCGCCAACCCCGCGGGGGGAACTGGAGAGATCGGCGGGCCCCGGGGGTTCGGGTCGGACCCCCTCGGGCCGGGGGCCGAGGAGGGAGGCCGCCCCGCCACCAGCAGGAGCGGGGGGTGCGCTGGACGTCCGGAGCGGGGAGGGGGCCGCGCGGGCCCTGCGTGCCTCCCCGTCTGCCGGAGCGAAGCTGCTGAAGCTGCAGAAACGCGCTGGCGCCGGTCCACCCGCTGCAAACAAAACCAAACAAAACGCGGCGAAAGGAAAAGCGAAATGGCGCTGCTGAAAATGGAGCCTCGGCCTCTAGGACGTCTTTCTTTTCTCCTCCGTCTCTTACTTGGTCAACTGTTTGTTGTCCTTTAACGCCCCGCCGCCCCTCGGCTCTTCTCCCCGTAATGGCTACCCCGTCACCCCTTGCTTTTCTGCTTAACCATCTCCTTCCCCCGCTTTTCCTTCTTTTCTTTCCCCTCTCGGTTCCTCCTTCTCCATTTTGTGTCACAGACGCTTCTCTTCTCAGTTCCCTTTCTGGGCTCGCGCTCCCCTGCCCGTCTCCCTTGGTGTTTTCTGCGTGTCGGGGAGCGGGAGTGGTGGGGATGGTGAGGCTAGGTAACGGATTGGTTTGGTGGAGACAGGGGTTTTTTTGTTTTTTTTTTTATTTTTATAACTCAGATAGCTCCTTTAATTAGTCGTGCGCTCGCCCTGCGCCCTCGTCCCCAGCGGCTCTGCGCCTGGACTCGCGCGGCGCAGTCCCACCAGCCGGGCATCACAGACCTGGAGGAGACTCAGGGCTTGCGCAGAAGTTAATACCTTTTTGAATTTTGGGGGCTTTAGAATATCGTTTTTGCCGTCTTCGTGGGCATAGCATACTTGGATAGATGGATCTCATTTTCCCAAGGGACTTCCAAGGACCATTTTATTAAGAGAAGCGTGTAGAAAAGACGGCAATGCTAGTAATTCTTTTTTTTTTTTTTTTCTTCTTGTTTTCTTTGGAGCCGAGGGAACCCCAAGCACTGAGATACTTGTGTTTTCCAGGCCGAACTTTTTTGAAAATTACTTTTCCTTTTACACGCATTGTTGACTTTGATCCTTTTGAAGAATGAGGATGAACTCTGTTTAAAAAAGAGAGAGAGGCTTTTGAGTACGTAACGCCCCAAAATGTGGTTCTCGGATGGTTTTTCTAGACTCTTTATGATTTTGAAGTTCAGGGTCCCTAAGCGGTGTTCAGTGAAACAATGAGAAATATGTCGCTACGTTAAAGATAAAGCAGAAGGTGATATTTCCGGATTGTGCTCAATCGTTGTGGTAGAGTCTCGGGTTTGTTTTTGCTGGGGGTGGTGGTAGTGGTTGGGCAGAATGTGCCTTGGTTCTATTAAAGAACCAGCTGATAGAAGCTATTTTAAGTGAAGGGCTTCAGTCAATACAAAACTCTGAAAGCAGTGACATCATTTTTCTGACCTGAATGTGTCTTTTAATCATGGTAAAGAAAAAGGTTAGTCTCTATACAATATTTGAAAATAAAAAGATTGTGCTTCCCAGTATAATTATTACCAACTACATTTCACTTTATTTTCATATCTTCTGACTAGTTTCATCTCCTCTGTGGTCTGTCAGAACCATATGCTACTGAGAAAAATATACAAATGCTCTTTCCTTACATGATTCTAGTGCTCCTGGAATTATTTGAAAAGATTTCAAAATTTCATAAGAAGACTCTCTTTAAAACTGTCTCAGGGTAGTAGTATTCTTTGAAAGAATCTTAGAATGGGTCTTTAAAAATTTACCTTCCTTGGTTTTCATGAATTGCTTTGATTAAAGTTAGGTTATGTTCATATCTTACTTTCAGACTATTTCTTTATGAAAGAAAAGAGAAAGGAAGTAGTCTTGGCAAGAACTAAACCAGTGCAACTAGGCCTTATTAAGATCCTAAATCTGTGAATTGGTATCCTCCTGGTTTTTTTATCAAATGAATTTTGCATAAACAGCTGCTTTTATGTCTTTTAAAAATAGGTTTAATTCAGACTCCTACTTCTTTTTTATGCTTTTCCCTTGATAATAAGCAAAATGAGTCTCAGTGAAAGGGTAGGTACATTTTTCCTCCCCCCAGACAAGCTTTCCAAAACTGGGCAAACTTAGAAAGTTATTAGTGCCCTTTAATTTATTTTCTAATACCCTTCATTTTAATTGGAATGATTCAGTATTTATACCAAGTTAATCCTATTAAGATGTTATTTCCTGCTCAAAGGGGATATATTAAGGCACAATTAAGTTTATTTTAGATGGACAACTTCTAAGCAAGGGGGGTTGTGCCTAGAGAAAAGTCTCATTTATCTAGAATATATAGATACATACTATTAGTAATTTTCAAAGACCATTGAAGCAATGTATTGGGGAGAAGAGTATAAATCAGACATGGTATCTGATGTTGAAGAGTTTACACATTATAAGGAGTGATTAATTCTTTATTTTTTCTCATTTAAAAACAAACATTCCTATGGAAAAGAGTAAAATTAAGTCACTAACTTACTCTACACACAAATTCAGATAGACTAAAAACCTAAATAAGAAAAACAAAACTTTAAAAACATTAGAAGGAGGTATAGGAGAATATCCTTATGACCTTGGAGTAGAGAACAATTTCTTAAAACATTGAGATGCGCAATTCATAGAGGAAAGGATACATTGAATTATATTAAAATAAATTTATATATATGACAAAAGACATCATAAAAGGTTAAAAGACAAGTGGAGACAATATTTCCAAGACATGGACTTGACAAAGGATTAATATTCAGAATGCATAAATAACCTACATGAAGTATTTGATAATTTAAATATGAATAATTTCATAGGTGAAGGAACTGGGTAAGGATATACACATGTGAAATATAGTACTATTAACAGGAAGGACTCATTGTCTTAAAAAAAAAAAGTGATTTCCTTTTGGAGAAAAGAAAGGAGGGGAATAGGAAGAAATCCAAAGGGGATGTCAATTCTTTCTAAAAAGATCAAGGGCAACTACAGCAAGATGTTAACATTTTTGTTCTTTCTACTTTGTGATATGATTGTTACAATTTATTTAAAATCTCTAACATTAATTCCTAGTCCAACAAACAAATGACACATTTCTTTCTCTTAATAACTATTGTAAGATGGTGTTCACATACATGATGACAAAGTAAACACTATTTCTCAATGTTTTTCCTATACCATATTTGATTATTATATAATGTTCACATCAGAGATTTCTCTAGTTTGGTGTCTCTCTTTTGAAAGCTTGTTTTCTGAGTAGATTTAGTAAGAGAGACTTGTTTGAAACTATGAATAAGCATAAGAGTGTTTATTCTAATATGACTGAATCATTAAAAATGCTTTTAAAAGCAAGCAAATTGAGAACTTTCCACGTCATTATAAAACACTCTTGAAAAATCAGTCTCAGGCCTAGAATGTAAGGCATTATTTTGGCATGTCTAATTTCTTTTTTATGCAGATTGAATGTTAGGAATTGGTATTTTGGAAGTACATTTGTGGCCTCATGTTCTCATTTTATAAGGCAGAAGTTCATATAACGTGTGGAGCTTCCCTGACGGCTCGGCTGGTAAAGAATGTGTTTGTAATGCAGGAGACACAGGAGACTCTGGTTTGATCCCTAGGTTGGGAAGATCCCCTGGAGGAGGAAATGGCAACCAACTCCATTCCATTTTTGCCTGAAAAATCTCATGGACAGAGGAGCCTGGTGGGCTACAGTCCAAAGGATCGCAAAGAGTCAGACATGACTGAATGGGCAGGCATACAGTGTATATTTCTACCATTGCTACTTTTCATTAACAGAAGTTTTATTTGCTTATAACTTTCACAGGGACTAGTAACTTTCACAGAGGCTATTCATATCATGGTGACACTGAAATAATATAATACTTCATTTGCTCTGAGACTTCATGTTTGTATTAAGCCAATAAGCATGATAAAGTAACACAGTTACTGTTTTGGTTACTCATGTGTGAACTGAGTGAGGGGTGTTCACAGATTGTATGAACTCTGCCATATGCAGTAGCATGTGTGTGTGTGTGTGTGTGTGTGTGTGTGCGCGCTCAGTCATTGTGACCCCATGGACTATAGTCCACCAGGCTCCTCTGTCTGTGGAATTTCCCAGGCAAGAAAACTGGAGTGGGTTGCCATTTCCTATTCCGGAGATCTTCCTGACTCAGGGATCAAACTCATGTCTCTTGCCTCTCCTGCATTGGCAGTGGGCAGTGCCAAATACAATCATGTCAAATGAAAGTGACTTGAAATGTATGATTCTTTGGGCACATATGGATCCTGCTAATTTTGCTAAAGTAATCTTCTGGAAGTTTTAGAGCTTTACTCAAAAACCTTCTATAACTGTTGCCAACAAAATTACAGCCTGTCTCTTCTTTGGCATTAAATGCCCCTGTAACGTCATTATGTTTGCATTTCTAGCCTCATTTCCAAAGGCTACTGAACAAGCTGTCTTTAGCTGCTGATCTATTATTGTTTGTAATATGTTTATTTAGAAGAGGGAGTCTATATTGTCTTCTCTGTCTTTCTCTTCTCTTTCTTTTTATATAAATTAGAATGTACTAGAAAACCTAGCTAAAACAGAAGGTTGGGTTTTTTGTTCTTCTGTTTATGTAACAAGTCTGTAGGTAAAGAATTGCTGGTATTTTCTCAGGGTTTCAGTGATGTCTGCTGCTGCTCAGTCACTTCAGTCGTGTCCGACTCTGTGCGACTCCATAGACGGCAGCCCGCCAGGCTCCCCGGTCCCTGGGATTCTCCAGGCAAGAATACTGGAGTGGGTTGCCATTTCCTTCTCCAGTGATGTCACAGCTCTGCGATTCACTTGACCTTTAACTCATGATTGCAGAATGGCTGCCACACTTTAAGTATCACATCTTCACCTTGGTGCAGAAGTGAAAAAATAGGCAGAAACTTGTTCCTCATCAGCCTGACTCATGTCAAGGAGGTAAAATATTTTCCAAAAGCACCCCACCAAAGGATTTCCTCTTACATCTCATCAGTTAGAATTTTGATATAGTTTAGTACTGGGCCCATTTTTCCACATCAAAGAGAATCTGCTCAATGCCTAAACAAAACTGAAATTCTGCTTAGCCAGGAGGAAATGAGGGAGTGGCTTTTACTTAGACAGTAAACTCTGCCACATCTCCCAGTTCGCACCTCATCATCTGCAAACTAGTTTGTCCTTATCACACTCTTGAAACGCCTTTGACTGCTATCGTCATTGACTTTTGAACTTTTTAATCTAATGAACACTGTTTATTTTCTAACTTGCTTGAGCTTCTTCTGGGACTCACCCACATTGTCCTTGAAATTTATTCATTCATCAGCTATCCACTCATCACTTACTATGTATCAGGCACTCTGATAGGTGAGAATACAGAACTAAACCAGGCATAGTCTTGGCCCTCCACAAGCTTAGAGTCAAGTAAGAAGACAGGTGAACAGATAAATGCAAAAATATTAGAGATGCTGTGATGGAATAAGATAAAGTTGGCACAGAGAAAAGAGCAGTCATTTATATAACTCAGGTGCTAGGCCGCTTTTCAGAGAAGGAAGGGATGGTGCAGTCACTAACAAAGACAGTCTTACTGTTGCTTTGCTATGGTCTCTGCCTCCCATCCTAGAAAAATACAGTTGTTGTTATCTAGTTGCTAAGTCATGTTCTGACTCTTGGGACGCCATGGACTATAGCCCACAAGGCTCCTCTGTCTGTGGGATTTCCCAGGCAAGAATACTGGAGTGGGTTGCCATTTCCTGCTCCAGGGATCTTCCCAACCCAGGGATCTAACCCATGTTTCCTGTATCTCCTGCACTGGCAGGGAGATTATTTATCAATGAGCCACCTGGGAAGCCCAGAAAAACACAGACCTTTGTATAAAAGTGGGAGTCGATGAGGGCCAGAGGGCTGGTCTCCCCACTCCCCTTGGCCTGACAAATATATGTGAAATTCCAGGGAACAGTTGGTCAGCCTTTTTTTTTTTTTTTTTTTAAGCTTAAGATCATCTGACATATACAGAATCCACCCAATGTAGAGGTTATGGAGTGACTTCCCTGGTTTATTTACTTCATCTTGTGTTCTCTTGAGGGTATCCAGTCTCACCACTAAACCCTGGATGGACCATATCTCTGCTCTCTTAGATGTCAGAGCCTAAGCACTCAGGATGGCAGAAAGGACATATCTGGGGAGATGCAAGCCTGTCTGCTGGATTGCAGGGTAGGGCTGGGGAAGAAGTCAAGGCATGATGAGAGAGATGGGGTTGGAGAGGTAGGTACCAGTTCACTACACCCTCAGTGTCTCTGTAATTTTTTTGCAATGCTCAAGACCAAGAGAAATACCTAACAGTTCCATTCATTAAGTTGCTAGTTCCAAATGCCATAATAGTAATTTGTGCAGTGTCTGATAGATGTTGCTGCATTTTCCTCAAAAAAGAATTAAATAGTCTACAGCAAATCTGAGGTCACTGTGTGGTGCCCAAGGGTGACTTGGTACACAGTGTGGCAACCATGCTATAGGTTATTCAAGCTTTTTCATCTAGTAAATTAAATACTCAATTTTGTATTTTAGAAAGACCACTCTTCCAGTGAACTGGAGGCTTGGATGGAGTGAAGATATGATGGGAGGTAGGGAAATTATGAGTTAATGGCAGCCATTTAGGGAAGAAGTGATGAGGATGTAACATGCGGCATACTAATGAGAATGCTATTGGATCTAAACTATCTTATGAAGGTAGAATGGATAGGAATTCCTTATCAATTGACTTTGGGAGACAAGAGATAGGATAATTCTTAGATTGCAGGGTTGGGTTAAAGGGTACATGATAATAGGAATATAGGAAAAGTATGTCTTGGGAGAAAGAGTTCCTTTTCTTGGCATGCTGAGTTTGAGAGGATGAGATGGATACATGGTATTGGGCCTCAGGAACAGATCTGGAAAAGAATTGTAAATTCAGGGATTTTCCTGGTGGCACAGTGGTTAAGAATCTGCCCTGCAATGCAGGGAACATGGGTTCAGTCCTTGGTTGGGAGCTAAGGTTCCACATGCTGAGGGGAAACAAAGCCCGAGCACAACTAAAAAAAGTCCAAACACTACAGTGAGAAAAGATCCTGCATGATGCAACAAGGATCCCGTGTGCCGCAACTAAGACCTGACGCAGCCAAATAACTAAATAAAAATTTTTTAAAAGAAAACCATTATATATATATAGTATATATATAAGAAATGTACATTCACAAGTTATTTATCTAGAGATTGGGGTTGGCAGCATGGGAGTAGACTAGAGAGGAAGCATCCCTGTGTTCAGAGTCAACAGGGGAAGAGGATCCTGCAAAGCAGACAGGGCGAGGAGAGAGGTCATGAAGCTTGTACAAGGCACGGCATCTGGATGAAGCCAGGACTCGACTCTTAACCATTGTCCTGTTCAATAGACATCTGGGTCTCACGTCTTCTGGGTGGGACCCCCTGAGTAGAGCTTCCTAGGAGCAGCTCCGCAAAGAACTCTGTGTGGGTTTATGCTGCAGTGAAGACAGCGGAGTAGAAGCGGGAGGGCCTCAGGAGAGGTGAGTGGCCCGTCTCCAAGGAGGGCTCTCTACAGCAGCAACTCAGCCTTATGTCCAAGGAGCTGCCCTTGCCGGAGCCCCAGGAGAGGAGTGCCATTTCTGTGCCTACATTTTAGGAAAAAATGAGGTAATGGTCTGTTTACAGTATCAAATATAATACACTGATAAGGAGGAGTGGTGAAAGTCCATGGAATCTGACTCTTTAAGGGGCCTTGGTGACTTAGCTAAATACTCTTCTGCAGTGTGTGTGTGTGTTCAGTCACTAAGTTGTGTAGAGGGACACAAACCCAAGGAGCAATAGCAAGGAAGACAGTCATGTAAACAAATAATAACAATGTAATATAATAAGATATAAAGTTTCCTATCAGGTGGGGTAGCTTTCTCCTGCCTCTGTCATTCACTCACCACTTGCTGCTTTGAAACATCTGTGCTCCTGGGTTTCATTTGAGTTCCTCTCTTCTCTGCTTGCCCTGTGTATGTTTAATCATTCAGTCATGTCCCACTCTTGGCAGCCCTTTGGATTGTAGCCTGCCAGGCTCTTCTGTTCGTGGAATTTTTCACAAGAATACTGGAGTGGGTTGCAATTTCCTTCTCCAGGGGATCTTCCCAACCCAAGGATCGAACCAGTGTCTCCCTTGTCTCCTGCAATGCAGCCGATTCTTTACCTGCTGAGCCTGCTCTTCCCCAGCAATTTCATCCCGGTTTAGGGCTTTAACCAGCACCACTAGACTCTTGATTTCTCAATCTATATCTCTAATTCCCTGAGTTTCTGATCTTGAGTTCTGCATTTCCAAAATAATGTGTGCATAAGACTGGGTACATGCAAGGTTTTCAGTCCATGTGAACTGATTTAAAAGTTGATCCTAAATCAATGGACAATCTACAGACGTAGATTTACATATCAAGCCACCACATATTATAGAATAAGTAGATAAAGAAATGTTTCCTGCCAGATTTATCACCACATGTCAATAATTAACCAGAAACCAGGTAACAGTTTCAACATGGGAGTTGGGTTAGATACTGATAGTCACTGTGAATAGTGGACTAGAATACACAGATATGCAAATTAGAATGCAGGTTCCACTGCCAACTTTGGGCAGCTTAGCTAATTCTCTGCCTTTATGTCCCTGTTAGAAAAGAATTCAAAGACACAATTATGCTTCTTATTTTAATTAAAATATAATTCATGCATCATAAAATTCACCCTTTTAAAGTGTACAGTTAAGGGTATTTACAGAGTGTGCAACCATGACCACTGTCTAATTCCAGAACATTTTCATCATTTCCCAAAGAAACCCCATTCTCATTAACAATCACCCTCTAGTCTCTGACTCCTTCGCTGTATCTGTAGATTTGCTTATTCTGAACATTTCATATAAATGGAATCATACAGTATGTGGCCCCTTCATGGATCACAGCCCTCCTTGTTGTGGCGAATGTGTTTGTGTAACTCAGTGAAGCTATAAGCAATCTGTGCAGGGCCACCCGAGACAGACGGATCATGGTGAAGAGTTCTGATGAAACGTCGTCCGCAGGGGAAGGAAATGGAATCCACTCCAGTATTCTTGCCTGGAGAACTCCATGAACAGAATGAAAATGCAAAAAGATATGATGCCATAAGATGAGCGCCCCCCACCCCACACACACACCCAGGTTGGAAAGTGTCCAGTATGTTACTAGGGAAAAGTGGAGGGCAATTACTAATAGCTCCAGCAAGAATGAAGTGACTGGGCCAAAGTTGAAACGACGCCTGAATGTGTGGATGTGTCTGGTATTGAAAGTAAAGTCTGATGCTATAAAGAACAATATTGAATAGGAACCTGGAATGTTTGGTCCATGAATCAAGGTAGATTGTATATGGTCAAGGAGGAGATTGCAAGTGTGAACACTGACATCTTAGGAATCAGACAACTTACTAAAAAGCAGAGATAATCACTTTTCCAACAAAGGTCTGTATAGTCAACACTATGGTTTTTCCACATAGTCATGTATGAATGTGAGAGTTGGACCATAAAGTAGGCTGAGCACTGAGGAACTGATGCTTTCAAATTCTGGTGCCTGAGAGTCCTTTGGACTGCAAGGAGATCAAACCAGTCAATCCTAAAGGAAATCAACCCTCAATATTCATTGGAAGGACTGTTGCTGAAGCTAAAGCTCCAATACTTTGGCCATTTGATGTGAAAAGCCTACTCATTAGAAAAGACCCTGATGTTGGAAAAGATTGAGGGCAGGAGAAGGGGGGCAGCAGAGGATGAGCTATTAGATAGTATCACCAACTCAGTGGATGTGAATTTGAGCAAACTCCTGGAGATAGCGGAGGTCAGAGGAACCTGGTGTGCTGTAGTCCATGGGGTCACAAAGAGTCAGACAGGACTTGGTGGCTGAACAACAACAACACAATATGTGGTCTTTGAGTCTGTTTTTTTTTTTTTTTTGCCTTTGCATAAAAAAAGAAGTCCAACCTATGATAGAGTTTTCAAAGTTCATTCATCTCACAGCTTATGTCAATACTTTATTCCTTAAATAAATACTTGATTCCTTAAATCATATTCCATTAATTGGACATAGCACATTTTGTTTGTCCAATCATCAACTGATGAGCTTGGTTGTTTCCATCTTGAGCTTTTATGAATAATGCTGCTGTGAACATGATTGAGTTTTTGTGTGGCCCTATGATTTTAATTGCCTAGGAGTGAAATTGTTGGGTCATATGACTCTATGTTTAAACATTTTGAGGACCTGTGGAACTGTTTTCCAAAGTAGCTGTGATGCTCTGCATTCTAACCAGCAATGTCAAAGGGTTCCAGTTTTTCCACATCCTGGTCACCACTTGTTATTGTCCATCTGTTTTGTTTTTGCTTGCCAGCAGATGTGAAGTGATATCTCATTGTGGTTTGAGTTGCATTTCCCTAATGACTATGATATTGGGCCATTTTTCCTGTGTCTGATGCCCATTTGTATGACTTCTTTTAAAATATGTCTGCAGATCCTTTGCCCATTTTTAAATTGGGTTAGTTTTCTTCATTGCAGTGTAAGCTTTTTTAAATATATATATTCTAGATATTAGATCCTTATCTAATATATGATTTGCAAATATTTTCTCTTTTTCTATGGTGTTTTTTTCTCCCCTCACTTGCTTGATAGGGAACTTGAAAGCACAAAAAGTTTTTAATTTTGACGATATACATTTTTAAAATTTTGATGACATGCAATTTATCTATTTTTTTTTCTTTCTTGTGCTTGTATTTTTTTTTTTTTTTAAGAAATTGTTGCCTAATCCAAAGCATGGGATTTAAGGCCTATGATCTTTTCTAGTAGTTTTATGATTTTAGTTCTTACATTTAGGTCTTTGATTCATTTTGAATTCATTTTTGTATGTGATGTGAGTTAGGGATTCAACTTCATTCTTTTGTATGTGGATGTGTAGTTGTCCCAGAACAATTTGTTGAAGACTATTCTTTCCCTACTAAATTGTCTTGGCCTACTTGTTGAGACTCAGTTAGTTACAGATATCTGGGCTTTCAATTTTATTCCATTGATCTCTATGTCTGTCCTTATACTAGTATCATAATTGCAATTTCAAAACTGTAAAGTGAACTGTGTTGAAGACCTTCTTATTCCCAAATTACTTGATAATTCAAGAGACGTCAGTCCGGATTTTCTTTCATGCCTTTTTGAAAAAGAAGCCTTTGCATCAAAGTCTTCTATCTAAAAATAACTAAATTATATGCATAAATCTAAATTTATTTACTTATTTAAATATTTACTGGTGTATAGCTGCTGGCTGCCCAGGTAGCTCAGTGCTTAAGAATCCACCTGCCACTCTTTCCGCGCCACCAGAATGGTGCGCATGAATGTCCTGGCTGATGCTCTCAAGAGTATCAGCAACGCCGAAAAGAGAGGCAAACGCCAGTTCGGCCGTGCTCCAAGGTCATCGTCAGGTTTCTAACAGTGATGATGAAGCATGATTTCATTGGCGAATTTGAAATCATTGATGATCACAGGGCTGGGAAAATTGTTGTGAACCTCACAGGCAGGCTAAATAAGTGTGGAGTGATCAGCCCCAGATTTGATGTGCAACTCAAAGATGTAGAAAAATGGCAGAATAACCTGCTCCCACCCCGTCAGTTTGGTTTCATTGTACTGACAACCTCAGCTGGCATCATGGACCATGAAGAAGCAAGACGAAAACATACAGGAGGGAAAATCCCTGGATTCTTTTTCTAGGGATGTAATACGTACAAATAAAATGCCTTAGAGGAAAAAAAAAAAAAAGAATCCACCTGCCAATGCAGGAGACGTGGGTTCAGTCCCTGGGGTGGAAAGATTCCCTGGAGGAGGAATTTTTTTTCTGGGAAATCCCATGGACAGAGGAACGTGGAGGGCTACAGTCCATGGGGTTGCAAAGAGTTGGATGCAGCTGGGTGACTGAGCACACACATGGTTGCTTTACAGTGTTGTGTTAGTTTCTGCTATAAATTGAATCAGTTATACATACACATATATCCCTTCTGTTTTAGATTTCCCTCCCATTTACTTCACCACAGAGCACTGAGTAGAGTTTCCTGTGCTATATAGTAGGTTCTCATTAGTCAGCCGTTTTATACATAGTCTGTATATGTTGTCTAGACGCTAAGTCATGTCCAACTCTTTTGCGAGTCCATGGACTATAACCCACCAGGCTTCTCTGTCCATGTAATTCTCCGGGCAAGAGTACTTGTTTTTGTGTTGTGTTAGTTGTTCAGTCATGTCCGACTCTTTGCAGCCCCATGGACTGGAACCCGCCAGGCTCCTCTGTCCGTGGGATTCTCCAGGCAAGAATACTGGAATGGGTTGTTACTGCCTTCTCCAGAGGATCTTCCCAACCCAGGGATGGAACCTGTGTCTCCTGCATGACAGGCAGATTCTTTCACTGCCCAGCCACCAGGGGAGCCCTGGGCCACTTGGGAAGTACTGTATATGCATAAATCTAAATTTAAATGCTCACCCACATGAGCCCTTTATATAACTCTACTTTTATGTTGATGATAATGGGCTTTGGCAATCTCTCATGTATTCTATGAAGCAGCTAAAAAGTCAATTATGAATTGAGACATTCAATTTCTTATCTTTAGAATGCTGAATATTAATTTAGAACCTAGTTTTCAGCTTCCAGCAAAAGCCTTCAAGTTATTAAGTTTAAAAAGTTTTTTTTTGTTATAACTTGTAAAATTAGACAAACAGTTTAAAAGGTCTCTAAATGTAAGGATTCTTAGAAATGAAAAATCTCTTCTTTAGGCAATAGAACCTCTTGATTTTGTATTTCTATTATTGAAAATCTTAAAGGGGAAAAAAAAAGTTTAAAAATATTTCCAAGGGAAAAATTCTATGGTAGCAAGGTGAAACTCTCATGCTGAGGAAAGAAATAATCCTCTTGGATTGACATAGACAGTTGTATTTGGTTCTGTAGCTCATAAAGAAAGTTGGATTTTTTCCCCCTGAGTAAAATAGATCACAACCTCTTTCCTGGTCTTGACAAAGGAGGGCCATGGCACAAGGTTTCTGTAGAGATCCCTTGTTGAATTGTTCATGGATCCCCTATTATCTCTGAGAGGATTTTTTATTTTTGTGATTATTTAGACAGTGCTAAATCCTTGAAAAATCTCTGCTCCCTGTGTTTTGTTGATTATGTTTAAGAACTTTGTGATGGTTAATTTTATGTGTCAACTTGCCTTGGCCAAAGGATGCCCAAATTGCTGGTAAAATGTTATTTTTGGGAGTGTCTGTGAGAGTGTTTCTAGAAGAGATTAGCATTTAAATCAATAGATTGAGCAAAGAAGATCCCCCTGGCCAGTGTGGGTGGGTATCATCCAGTCCACTGGGGGCCTGAGTGAAACAAAAGGCAGAGAAAGGACCTTTCTGTTTGAGCTGGGACATCCATCTTATTCTGCCCTCAGACTCTGGTGCTCGTTTTCTTGGGCAGGATGGGGCTTGCACCACTGGTTCCTCTGGTTCCCAGGCCCTTGGGCTTGAATTGGACCTCCTGCTTCAAGATGGCAGGTTGTAGTTCTTAGCTTTCATAACCTCAGGAGAAAACGTTTCAGAATAAATCTCTTTTTCTATTTGTATATATCTCCTATTGCTTCTGTTTCTCTGAAGACTAGTGCAAACTTCTGTGGCAGCCAGTCCAGGACAAGAGGTACACGTGTCCAAACCCTGATAAACCCCAGCAGCTCCATGTGAGTCTTACTTCACCGTTTCAGAAATTCATATGCATCTGTTCACCAAGAGGTTAACAGGTGAGGAAAATTTGATTCCTCATAACCAAGTGATAAAGGATTTTATTTTTGAACCACAAAACTCAATGATGATTCACTGAGGGCTCCATCCCACCCCCAAAATCATAGGCAATGGTTATTCCCCTTTCTGGTGGCTGTTTCTCAGGAGATGAAGTGTCTGGTCAGAGTGATCTAGTGAATATAAAATTGAAACAAAGAAGGGATAGTTAGGGGATTTTAAAATAAAAATTTAAATTATTATTTCAAGAATATTTCTGTTTAAATAAATGAGATTATTCACAATGTATGATGTTGAGGAATACTGAGGTCTGTTTCTGCCAAACTCAAGGTCATTGTCACCTATCTCTCTGGGCTTGTTCTAGCCTCATTTTTTTTTTTTCTTCCTATTTTACCATTGTTTCAGATTGATGTTACAGCATCCAGTTTATTAAATGTGTTAGAGGGAGCAAAAGCACCCAACCTGAATCTATTTATGAGGAAAACACCAGACAACCTGACATTTAAGGACATTTTACAACATAAGTGGCCTGTATGGTAAAATGTCCAAGTCATGGTATGTAAGGGAGAAACAGATAGATTCAGGAACTGTTACAGATTTTAAAAGACTGAAAGACAGGACAATGACATGCAAATCATGATCTTGGATTATGTTTTGCAATAAGGGACCTTACCGAAACAACTGGTGAAATCGGAATAAAATCTACAGATTAAGTCCTAATCCTCATAATGCTGTATCAATGTTAAGACTCTAATTTTGATCATGATTCTGTGGTTATGTAATAAAATTCCTTCACTTTAGGAAATACCGCAAAGTATTTAACAGCTATCACATCTGCAATTTACTGTTAAACAAATCAGAAAAAGTTAAATATTGAGAGAAAGAGAAAAAGTTACTGTGTAGTGAGATAGTAACATTTGTGACAATTGGCTAAATTCTTTGTACTATTCTTGCAACTTTTGTTTGTGTCTGAAATCATGTTAAAAAAAAAAAAAAAACAACTTTAAACTAGTGGGAGATTTTTAAAGTCTCCAAATTGTTTAAAAACATGTCTAATGTACAGTTCTCAAAAACAAAACAACAGAAGAGGCAGGATAGCCTAGCGGTTAAGAAAGTAGTCTGGGGACTTCCCTGGTGGTCCAGTGGTTAAGAATCTGCCTTCCAATGCAGGGAACAAATGGCTCAGTCCTTGACTGAGGAACTAAGATCCCACATGCCCTGAGGGCAACTAAGTCCTCACTTGGCAGCCAAAAATAAATAAATATTGAAATAAATAAGCATAATTTTTTTTTTAAGTGTCTGGAGTAACATGCCTGGATTTGAACCCTGGCTCTGTCACTGTGTGATTTTGAGTTAGTTACTTAACCCTTAAGTTTCTCTACCTGTAAAACAGGGATGATAATAATGGAAGTTACTTAACTAGGTCACTGTAAAATTTAAACAGGGAAACATTTGTAAAGGACTTGGAACAGTGCCTGAAACAAAGTCTTATATGTGTATTTGTTAAATGAATAAATCTAGAAAAGCACTTCAGCCTTAGCAGTACCAAAATCACCTTTAGGAATAGCAGTATTTTAAACTTTTAAAAAATTTTAAAGTTTTTTAGAAACAGTCGATTTGAACTTTTATTAGTCTCATCTTTGATCAACTTGGGATTACTGTTGTTTCCCTTGATAATCTCTGGTACTAAATTTTTTAGTCAGCTTCATAGTAGGAATCTGTGAACTCTACTAATATTTTACAACAGTATTGAATATAACTTTCATTTTCACTTTCAGTTGTTCAATACATTTAGCATAACTAAGTCAAGTCCTATAGGAGGTATAAAGACATAACATTTCTGAGCTCTAGGCATGTACACAAGTTAGAAGTGGTTTAAATAGGTACAGAGATGGCTGCCAATACAATATGAGGTTTGGCCAAGGAAAAAGTGCTAGATAGTTACAAGAAGGAAAGATTATATCTAGTTGGAGGGGTCAAGAAAGGTTTCATAGGATGAGACCACTGTATGAGTTTGAAGGAGAAGTAGGCTTTAAAAGGCAAGATGACAAAGGAAGGGTATTCTAAGAACAGGCATGAACAGAAAAAAAAAAAAGATACAATAACAAGGAACAACAGGTGGTACCTTGGGCAAATTATTTAAAGTTTAAATAGATTTAGGACTTAAATGTAAAATCATCATAAGCCTTAGTTTCTTCATCCATAAAATGGGTATAACAGTAGTATCCATTTATTGGAGCTTAAGTTCTATGTAGGGAAATAGGAACATGGAATATACCATGTTAATATTAAGCAGTGAAAATGGGGGTGGAAAAGTGGAGACAAAGTCAAAGTTTAGAGATGTTGCAAAGGTAGAATCTATGACTTTCTGAATGATCCTAGGTAAAAAATAAAAGATAAGGAACTTGGATGATACTAGGATTTCACCTGAGCTTCTAGAAGAGTGGTAGTGTCCTTTAAGGGCCATGGGGGGAAAAATTATCTTTTACCATATCTCATAAACACTGAGCTTGCGCTTAATTTGTGATATCTCATATTTGAAAAACATCCTTTTGGTGGGATCATACTTTAAATATACAAGAGCACTTGTTATTTACAATATTCTAGGATGAATAATTTTGTAAATATTGTCCAATCTTTCAAATATGGATTTATTTGTGCTTGCTTGTGCTTTTTTTTTTAATTAAAAAATGACCTGTGATAATGTTTATACGCCTTTGGAAACTCTAATGATGTTATGGTCAATGTTTCATTGAGTGAACAGTTCATTACATACCAGCTCTTTACCAGGTACAATCTTCTCAGTGATTCAGTTGACTTTAATTCAAGGTGTCAAAATCCATTTACAGGATAGTAGCCACAAGGAGGAGGCTATTCCCAGGGCTTTGGTCTGACTCCCTTTTACTACATTGCAGTTTTAAAATGTGACATCAGTTAGTTTTGAAAGTGGGTCTCGTAGTTTTTTACTTGCTTTTAGAGACTCCTGGTTCAGCATTCTCTTTTGACTGATTTCCTTGTGTCCCAGTCCTCTCCCTATTGAGGTGATTTCTCTAACTCCCTGGATTTCTTTTTAAATTTTAACTACCTGGATTTTTCTTTTTTAAAATTTATTTATTTTAATTGGAGGCTGATTACTCTACAATATTGTAGTGGTTTTTGCCATAGATTTTTCATTTTTAACAACTCAGTCACTGTCCTTTTGAAATACAGGAATTAAAAAGAATAAAGGTCATGCACAGTTGTGTTCATGAAAATCCTGTGGGTTTGAAACTGGAGGCATGGCTTCTGAGAGCACTGGAATCATGATACCAGAAAGGTCTATAAATCAGTGTGGGCCATCTTGCCTTGTATGTCAAGACAGGTGGATCCCATTTGCAAGATGTTCTTTTTCTCCCTTTTTTCCTCTCTGAGACGGAAATAAAATATAGAGGCCCATTAATCTGCAGAGGTCAGCTTCTTTGATAGGGCACATTCTTGGAAGAGTTAAAGTTGCAGTTCATTGTATATGATATACAAAAATGGGGCAAAATGCCCAGTCCTTTGTACTTTAAGCAATTATGAAGACCTAAGTATTAATGAAGCTGTAAGAATCATTTGTTGTGGGTTATCCTGAAATTTAAGGAAAAATGATGTGTGTTTCTGAAGTTAATCCAGTGGACTTAATTTGGCTTTAAAAACTTGGCATAGATATTAAGGCCTAAAATGAGATAATCCCAAAGATTTAGATGACAGCATATGCACTTATTTTTGTAAATGGGCATTTTGCATAAAAGTTACATTTGAATGCATCATGGGAGTGAAATGTTCATATTCCATTTAATATATGTTCTTTTGAAGAATTTACAAATAGACAAAATGGCAAAGCTAATGAACTGTGGATATAGCAATTTATTTTCTTAAAAATATTAACAACCACAGAACTAGGCTTGAAGGCTAAATTTTAAACAACTATCCTCACGTAGAAAAAAATTTTAGCATACAATGAGCTAATTAAATAATTAGTGTATGATGAGCCAATTATTTATTTTTTCTCAACTGTTTTTCAGCATCTCTCTTTTTAGAAGTTAAAATGTTAGGATGTTGACTGAAGTGAGGAAAAGAAGATTGGAGCTTTAGATAATCTCATGAATAGAACCGTTCCTAATATTTCAAGCGGCAGAGTAAATATTGAATGAAAGGGTGGTGAGGTACTAGTTGCAGTCTCTTCTAACTGAACAAGCACAATCGCAAAGGAGAGAATACTCATTTTGGTATTCAGAGAAGAAAAACCAGTGTCTCATAGTTTTTGCTCACATTAACAGGTACATAAAACTTAAGTATGGAGGTAGCATCATATAATGAAAGCAGACTCATGTTCTTTATAAGTACTTCCTGGATTTTTTTTTAATTCAAAATTTTCAAATGCATTTCTAAAAGTGTTTTTTTTTTTTTTTTGAGGGCAGAGTGGTACAGCTTGGTATGAATTCACAGCTGTTTGATATCTCAGTGCTTTCAAGGAACTTCACTAATAAGTTCCAAAGACAGTTTAAGTTGTCTTATCAAGCCACAGGAACTCAAAATGTTGATTGGAGTAAGGCACATCACATACAACTTCTATAAATCAAGATATGAATTCTTCCTCAAGGGATTCTAGACAGCAATTTAGTGACTGTTAAACATTTAAATATAGATCTGTCAAGTGAAAAGTAGCAATTCTCTGAGGCGGGAAGGGAGGGGAAAGTGTCTAGGGTTTTGAAGATTATCTCAAAAGGCGTCAGGACATAGTCACACAAAGGGTAAGATTTTCATATAGTGTATTTACAGGGGTGTAATGTTTGCCACAGGTGTTTCTGTGTTAGGGATTTTCAGGTGTTAGTCATAAATCATACTTTTTTTTCTTCTTTAACTTCTCTTTCCTCAAATTGGGTTGTAAATATCCTGTGAAATGTATGTTTTCAGTGGCATAGTTCAAATGTAGGTGTCCAGGCTAATTTCAGGGAGACTCAGGAGTGAATTGAGCGATTAACTACAGTGTACAGAGATTAAAGAATGTTACTGTAGCTTTTTCCCAATGTCTTTTTCCAGTAACAAAATGTAAGTGACGAGTAATTGCACTAGAGATTAGTACACAACAAATGGGAATTGCATATACGGATTTACTAATACCTGAATATAAAAATGAAGAAGGCAGATACAATTCAGATGACCTTGGGAATGCTACACAAGAAAATTATGAAGATTAGTGAGCAAAGTGCCGGATAGAGTTTGAAACAAAAGGAAAGTTTCTCAACTCATAAGATTAAAATTTTTATTTCCCTATAAAACAAGCATAATAAATAGTTAACTCCCTGAAACAAAACGTTCCAAACGGGAGGGGGGTGGGGAGTAACAGCAGTATTTTAACACTCTTGCAATATGAAATTCTGTTCGATCTTGGTGTATTTTATAATTTTACAGTATGCTTAAAGGTGGAAAATAGAATTAAAGGGTTAGAAATGCTAACTGGAAAAGTCGGATTTTAATGAGAGGAATCAGCAAGCGGAAAAGAAAGAAACATTCATGTGCTGCCTTTATTATTCTTCATAAAGGTTATGGCTGGAGGTTGTAACCGCATCGAGGTCTCTGTGGCGCAATCGGTTAGCGCGTTCGGCTGTTAACCGAAAGGTTGGTGGTTCGAGCCCACCCAGGGACGCTCTTCTATTTTACAAGATTGTCGCCGGCAGTTTTTGCACAAATCATGGGGTTGAGGCTTCTGGGCTACGCTGAGCTGGATTTTCAGAGCCGGTGAAGAAGCACCGCGAGTCTCACTGCGCGGTCCGCGGGCAGGCGGAGGTGGGGAATTCTTCAGCTTCCGGGCGCTCAGGGGCCCCTCCTCCAGCCGCCTGGCTCCCCGTGCGGCCAGGTGGGCGCTTCCTGCCAGCCCCGGCAGGGCGTGTGCGTCCCGCGCCTTCCAGCCCCCGCGTGCTTTCGCTTACACGCCCTTAGTTCCTAGACGCCCGCCCGCGCCCGGGCGCCCGGGCCGCTCGGCTGGTGCCCCGCCCGCCGGGCTCCGGCGCCGAGAGCGCGCGCTGAGGCGGGGCGGCCGCCGCGTCCCGGCCTCGAACTCGCCTCCCCGGCTCCCGCGCCGCCTGAGGGGCCGGCGTCCCGCTTCAGGACCCTTACTGTGTCTGAGGTTGACTGAATGTACGTATTTACTGTCAAGTTCAAGCTGTACATTGAATGAAGGCGCTCCCGGTGTTTGTTCACCAACCGCCCCGCCCCGCAATGTTGAATTGTGCAGCATCTTGTCTGCTCCCTGTCAACAAATAATCCCAGAATTTCACTTAGCTTGACTAACCCTGGCGTTGGTAAACTCAGAAATGTGTCGTAAAGTCTTTGTGTGACACTATTGTAAGAGTATGTGTACATTTTACTTTTTCTACTAAAGTTTTAGAATTTAATAGAGAATAGAATAATACCTGCAATATGTCCCATATATTCGGAAGGGGAGAAAGTTTTATTTTACAACTGTGTTGTTGTTACACATTTAAAAAAAAAAAAATGAGAGATTAAAAGTGAAACTGCTAATATATTTTGCTTCGACATTCTATATGCATATTACCGTTTCACAAAACTCTTGCAAAATAGTTACCTTGTACTTTGTTCTCTAAATATATGCTGCCTTGAGACTTAATCACAGGTTCATCATGATAATTATTGTCTTGGGTATAGATTAATTTGAAAGATGATTCTGGAGAGAAGTGGTATGTCTTATCCCTGAGAATATACAGTTATGCTCTTCTTCATATTTCCTCCAGGTTAACATATTAATAAAGGCTAATGTTTTTTGCGTGCTTACTACTCGCCAGGCACTGATCCAAGTGCTTTCCTGGATGAAAGTGTGAGACATGTGCAACAAGGTATGTTGCATGACAACCCTCCCAGGTATGTCCCATGGTTCCTGTTGTACAGATGAGCCAACTGAGTCTCCATGTGGTGCTGAGTGATTTGCCTGAAGTCACATTTGGTTCCTAGCACAGTGAAGTTTAAAACCCCAGTTGTCAGGCTTCAGAGCCCACACTCCTCAATCCTGTAATTCCTACTCAGAAGTTCTCTCCTCTAAAATAGAGCTACTTGATTGATTAGTTAATTTAAAACCAAAGGTAATACTTTAATTGGTTTTTCTGAAGTTTCATTAATATTTTGTTCCAAATTTCACAAAGGAAAGAAAAAAAAAAAAAAACCCCACTGAACATTCATGAAATGCTAAAGGGCATTGTTAAATCATGTATTCATTGTGCTGCTTCATTGTCTTGAAATGAAAACTATGTCGAATGAAATCTTCCTGTGAAATGTGTCTTTGGAAAACAAGTTGATAGCATTTGTGTCCAGAAGACAAGGTTAGAAATAGAGGTGGGTTGGAATAGCCCAGAGAAAATATGGAAGAAGAAAAAGAACAGGTTCAAGCCAAGCCTAGAGGGTTAACCTGGTGTCTAGGAATTCTCAGACCCCTGACTGGTGTTTGGCCATTGGGGTGCCCAGTCAGACCCTATTTCAGGACACCTGTGTGAGAGAGTTACCAGGATTTGCACTTGACAGGGCCTAGGTGGCAGTTTTAAACTTGATCCTAAATTTCTAAGTATATTCTACTTCATCCTATTCAGGCAGCTAATGGGATTTAGAGGCCAGAAAATAGAGAGAGAGGATTACATGAGAAGGGAGGTGGGGTGAGGAGTGCAAAACTGCTCTCTAATGTAAGTAGTTGATTTTATTATGTGTGAAAGTGCTTAGTGATTTTCTTTGTGCTGGGCTGTTGCATACAGATAGAATAGACGAGAAACATTTTAGAAAACTTGCTTAAATATTTATGAATGTGTTGGCTTTGTACAGTGTGTATTGGGTATAGATGTGATAAATGCTGTTTCTGGGGAGTGTTATTTTATTCCTAGTTTCATGGGTCTGTGATATCAACAAAGCCCAGGCTATGCCGAGATCATTTAGAGCATTAGTTAAAGTTTGAAACGCATTTAAAAGGTTTTGATGAGCATATAAGCATGTAAGTATGTTCCTGATGAACAGTGGTATACTTAAACTTAGAATGTCAAATCAGAGGGAAACTCATTGACGAAATACAATAAAAGGTTAATCAGGTACTATGGTTTATACACACTAATTAGAGAAAGTCATAGTTGTGTGATTTAAAATAATTAACAATTTAAAGAGGTTTTTTGTATTGTAGCATTTCTTTACATAATGGAAGTTGGGCGTGTCCCACATGGCTAATATGCTTCTGTCTTCATTTGTAACACCTGTATTTGATACCATATGATACAAGGTTTGGGGGGGTGGGGCAAAAAACATTAAGCTGCCAAAGAAACACAACTGCCTTGTTTCTGCATTCACAGTACATCCTAATGAGTAGTGCCCACGTGAATTTTAACTTCATTTCTCTGAAGTTTGGTGGGCTGTGTTGCCTGAAATGTTCAACTGATAGTTATAACTAGGAAGAGCAGAGATAACATTGGTGGTAGAAGAAGCCATAATGCATTTAACTAGAAAATACTTTAAGAAGTTGAAACCTTTCCAATAATTAAGAATGTTAATTTTATCGGCTGCAGCATTTCATTTAAGGTGATTCATGTTGAGCCTCTTTGGTGGTGTCCACGTGGTTTGTGTTTTTGCATATTGAGAACAATTGTGTGTGTGTTGTTTTACATGTATTTGGTTTTTTAAAATTTTTATTGAAGCATGGTTGATTTACAATGCAATGCTTCTGCTGAACAGAAAAGTGAATCATCCATCCACTCTTTCAGAAGCATCTGTTGAACTTACAAGATATGAGAATAAAGGGTATCTGTAAAATTGTACTACATGCCTCAGTTTTAAATTGTTTTCATAGCTTAAATTTTTAAGAAAAGCCATTCAAATTTTAATTGTTCAGTATTTAAATTACAAAATGTAGAGATTCATATCTTTAAGCAATCTCTTAAAATATAATTTTAAAAGGAACTCTATTAAGCTTAAATACATAAAGAAATGTGCACAAATCTTTAGGAGTACAACTAAAGAAATTTTTACAGAATAAACACACTTTTATCATCATCTTGGTCAATATGTGGAACAATGTTAATATCCCATAAACCTCCTCTTTCTGCCACCAAAGTTCAGTTCAGTTCAGTCGTTCAGTTGTGTCTGATTCTTTGCGACCCCATGGACTGCAGCACGCCAGGCTTCTCTGTCCATCACCAACTCCTGGAGTTTACTCTAACTCATGTCCATTGAGTCGGTGATGCCAAAATGTAACTTTTAAACTGTGAATATATGGATTATTAAGTTGAAGTGTGAATTTTAAATTGTCATAAATCAGACTCAAAAATAAATTTACTACCAAACCCTATCAGATAAGTATTTACACATAAAGGTTAGGAAAAATAATAGGAATTAGAAATCTGTTTTCCATGCTTATTCACTTTTGACTTAGTCATCTGTGACAAACTTGCTAAGAATAAATTTGTGTTATTAAGCTAGAAAGTATGACAAATTTACTATTTATTTGAACTGTTGAATTTTGTCTGTAAGCAAATAAAGTGCTCTTCTATTACTCCCACCCATTAAAAAAAAAAGAAACAAAAACAACCTTCTAGACATTAGGGCATTTCAATTAATTTTTTTTTTGAAAATACATTTTAAACTTTAAAACCAAGATGAGATTTAAGATTAAAAGTTGCAATAAGAGATGATGACTCTTGGTCTCCCAAATAATATATTCTAAAATCTTAAGAATTTTGATCTTAAAAAAAAAAAAGAATTTTGATCTTGAGTCCTCTGTTGGAGGAACACGAATAGTGGTCCCGTTATTTTGAAACTATATGTAATTATAAAGGAAAATCTGATCTGTGTGGTACAAAAACTATGCTTAAATTTGTGGAAAGTTTAGTTTCTAATATGACTGAGGAAAACCATTCTAGAAAGAGTCATCATGTAAGAATCCACAGAAAAGTTTTACCTTCTTCTAGCAAAATTCTTTATTGTTATTTATTAAAGTAGTGTATACCTAAGATTGTAATAATAAATATATATATACAAATTTAAGTACAGTGATGTTTACTGCAACATTATTTATAATGGTGAGAAATTACAAGCAAGGTGAAATATGCAACACTAATGGAAATAGAGAAATGAATTATGGTATATTAAACATTGGATTACTATATAACCATTTACAAAATGTTTCAAGAAAAATGCCTTTGGACAATGTTAAAATATTTCATTAGTTATACAAAGCTAGATTCAAAACTATCCAAAGAGCATGGTCCCATTTTTGTAATGAGACTGAATTGATCTAATTTCTCTAATGATATAATACCATCAGTATTTTGGCATAGATTTATACCAAAATAAGATTACACAAAAGTAATAATACACTAAAATAAGATTATCACTGATTTTTTTTCTTTTTTATACTTTACTTTCCAAAAGTAAGTTTGTTATCTATAATGAACATGTATTATTTTTGTTAACTGACATCTTTATAACTTAAAAATAATGCCTGAACTCATACTGTATATAAAGTTTTGAATTCTGTTTTTTCTCTCTTAAAATTAACATTGAGGGAGAATAAGGAGCTCAGAAGTAAACCTTTGCATGTATGATCAATAATTTTCAACAAGAGTGTCCAGCCAGACCACTTAATGTGAAAAGACAACCTTTTCAACAAATAGTGTGAGGAAACCTGAATATCCACATGCAGAAGAATGAAGTTGGGCCCTTACTTTACACCCTGTACAAAAATCAACCTGAAATGGATCAAATACCTAACTGCAAGATCTAAAATTATACAACTCTTAGAAGGAAACATAGGGGTAATGCTTTATGACATTGGATTTGGTTCTCTTTATTGGATGTGACACCAAAAGCACAGACAACAAGAGCAAAAATAGATAAATTGATATACTATATTGGGAATTAAAACTGTCTTTACAAGCAAAGGACACTATCAGTAGAGTGAAAAGGCATCCCATAGAATGGGACAAAATATTTGCAGATGATGTATCTGTTAAAGATTTAACATCCAGAATATATACAGAACTCCTATATTTCAACAATGGGAAAAAAATACAATTTAAGTCACACAAGTGTTTGAGTAGAAATTTCTCTAAAGAAGGTATACAAATAGCCATTAAGTATGTGCAAAGAAGCTTAACATCACTAACCATTAGGGAAATGCAAATCAAAACCACAATAGATACTACCTTGTATGCTTTAGGATGGCTATCCTGAAAGACAAAAACAACAAGTGGAAAATAACAAGTGTTGGTGAGGATGTGGAGAAATAGGAAGTCTTGTGCTTTGCTGGTGGGAACATAAGATGGTGCAGTCACTATGGAAAATAGTATGTCAGTTTTTCAAAAAATCAAAAATAGAATTACTATAAAATCCAGCAATTCTACTTGTGAATACATACCCAAAAGGATTGAAAGTAGGATGCCAGAGATATTGGTATACCCATGTTCATAGTAGAATTATTTGACAATAGCTAAAATATGGAAGCAGCCCAAATTGTCAACAGATCAATGGATAAGCAAAATGTGATATATACATACAGTAGAATATTATTTTGCCTTGAAAAGGAAAACCATTCTGACACACACTACAACATGGATGAAGCTCAAGGACATTATACTATGTGAAACAAGCGTGTCACAAAAATACAAATACTGTATGATGCCAGTGATAGGGGATATCTGCTGCTGCTGCTGCTGCTAAGTCTCTTCAGTCGTGTCCGACTCTGTGCGACCCCATAGACGGCAGCCCACCAGGCTCCGCTGTCCCTGGGATTCTCCAGGCAAGAACACTGGAGTGGGTTGCCATTTCCTTCTCCAATGCATGAAAGTGAGAAGTGAAAATGAAGTCGCTCAGTCGTGTCCGACTCTTAGGGACCCCACGGACTGCAGCCTACCAGGCTCCTCCGTCCAGGGGATTTTCCAGGCAAGAGTACTGGAGTGGGGTGCCATTGCCTTCTCCGAGGAGATACCTAGAGTAGTCAAATTCAGAAATAAAGTATTTAAGATGGATGGTGGCTGCCAGAGGCTTGGGGAAGCAGGGGAGTGTAGAACTGTGGTTTAATGGGTATAGAGTTTCAATTTTGTAAGATGAAAAGAGGGAGATTGGTTGTACAGCATTCTAAATGTACCTATACTATGAACTGTGCACTTAAAAGGATTAAGAGGGTAAAATTAATGTATATTTTTGCCACAGTTTTAGAGATGATATTTAGGGGATTTGTTTCCCCTTGTTATATAAGACCTACTATAACGCATGTAAGAAAATAGGTTATTGATGAAGTTGTTTCCTGTGGTCTACTTATTTAAGAACCATCTTTAAGGACATTTAATTTTTTTAAGAAGATAGGCTCTCAAGGAGAGGTGGGGGAGGGGAGCAGAACTCCCCATTCCTTAAGTATGTGTTGTGCAGTGATTTTCTTCCGAAGAGTACAGTAGGGAAAGTGGCTGGAGGTTGGGTGTGAAGAAAGAGTAGTGTTCCAGTGAAGAAATCTGACAAACACTGCCTGCAGCAGGGGGTCAGGACCTCAAGGGTGATAAGTCATGTTGATAGTTTGTACCCTTGGTGATGACATTTCATATCTGTGGTCTTCCTCTCCCAAACTCATAATCCAGTCTGTTCTGATGAAAACCTCTAGTCTGATAAAAAGATCAGGTCATTGTCAGTGCAAGGTCATCCTACAGAATGTTTGACCAGTACTCCTTGCAACTATCAAGGTCATCAAAAGCAAGAGAAGTCTGAGAAATTGTCACAGCCAAGAGGAGTCTAAGGAGACAAATGAATGTGATGTGGTGTCCTGGATGGAATAAAGACTTTAGGCAAAAACTAAGGAAATCAGAAGAACCTGTGGACTTTAGTAATAATAATGTGCCAGTGTAGATTTAAGAATTGTAACAAATGTACTATATTAATGTAAGATTAATAACAGAGGAAACTGAGTGTGGGGTATGTGAGTACTCTGCATTATCTTCTTAATTTTTTTTTTAACAAATGCAAAGCTGTTCTAAAAAATAAAGCCTGTTAAAAGAAAAATAAGGTAGCCCTCCAGAACAGTGGGGAGAGGAATGCATTTTCAATATATGGTATTGAGACAGTTGGTTCACAGATCAGGTTCCCAGGGAAACAGATACTAAGATGCTGGGATTTGGGTACAAGAGGTGAAGTAGTCTAAGGGAAAATGAGATTGGACAGAGGAAGGAGTTGAAATGGGGTGGAGCTACGATAGAGACCCATGGGAAACTTTGAAGCTGAGAAGACCTTTCAAAAATATTCCAAATCAAGACAAAGGTGCTAAGCCTCTGAACCTCCATACTAAACAGTCATTAGGTAAGTTAAAGTGCTCAGTTGTGTCCGACTCTTTGTGACCCCATGGACTATAGCACCAGGCTCCTCTGTCCATGGGATTTTCCAGGCAAGAATACTGGAGAGGGTTGCCATTTCCTTCTCCAGGGTATCTTCCCAATCCAGGGATTGAACCTGGGTCTCCTGCATTGTAGTCAGATGCTTTACAGTCATTAAGTGAAGTCGCTTAGTCGTGTCCGACTCTTTGCGACCCCATGGACTGTAGCCTACCCAGGCTCCTCCGTTCATGGGATTTTCTAGGCAAGGGTACTGGAGTGGGTTGCCATTTCCTTCTCCAGGGGATCTTCCCAACCCAGGAAATGAACCTGGGTCTTCTGCATTGCGGGCAGGCGCTTTACCCTCTAAACCAACAGGAAAGTCTTAGATATATACAAATCATGTCATTAGATATATACAAATCATGGGGAGGGGTCGGAGCCTTGGGCAAAGCATCTTTCTTTGGCCAAGGGCAATTCCTGAAAAGTGACGAAGCTGTGAGTTGTCAACAGCCAACACTATCATCAGAATTGGAGAAAGGCATCCCAAGAGATGCCACCCTGAGCCACTGGGCTGTCACTGTCTTCTTCTCACTCCTCGCAGGGAAGGAGCAGTCCTTTTTCTCCCCCAGTGATCACTGTCAGGTACCCTGTGTGCTCAGTCATTTCAGTCATGTCCAATTCCGTGCGACCCTATGGACTAAAACTCACCAGGCTCCTCTGTCCATGGGGTTCTCCAGGCAAGAATACTGGAGTGGGTTGCCGTGCCTTCTTCGTCAGGAACTCTTTACAGAATGGTAATTACTTTACTTGCCTGCTGGTCTCTCAGCAAAAAGAGCTTAAAGTGACTTGGAAGCAGCCATGCTTTAAGTTTATGAACAGTCTTGCTGTGTCTCTTGGTGGAAGCAAGAATTGTGGATACAGGCAACACAAATTTCTTAAGTAGGTTATTGGAAGTGATGATAACATGTTCTACTCCTACATCCAAACCTTGGTTCCCATATATTTTATGTTCCCATATTTTATTTTATTACATGACACAATATCATGTAATGGTCATTGACTTCAGGTATATACCATGTCTCAAGGAGCAGCTATCCAGGGTATCACCTCTAAGCCAGCTTTGGCTTTGGTTCAGTTGTCTTCAAGTGGCCATCCCACTGCTCCCTCTGCCCAGCAGCTTCTGAATAATGTAAGTAAAGAAAAGTTGATCTCATGGTCTTATGCCCATTGCTGCACCTTCTCTGAAGAAAGGTGGCTTGATGGGATACAGTGTGGGGCCCCAGTCACTGATCGAGTACCACCTCTTAGATAGTGGTGTAGCTTAGGTTGTGTGGGTGTCAAAGAGAACTGCCTGTACCTGTATCATGTATCCGAGTCAGGAGTCACTGCCCCTGTCAGGATGGAAGGGGTCCAGTGTAATCTATTTGCCATCACATGAGTAGTTGGTGTCCTTAACTGGTTACCATGTTGAGGATGCTTGGTGTTAGTCTCTTATTGGCAGAATGAACTTTTCAGCAGTGGCAGCAACTGGCTCAGCCTTGGTGAATGGCAGTCCATGCTGTTGGGCTCATCCCTAGCATCATGGCTGTTCCATTCATGAGCTCGCTGACTCACTGTGGGGCGGTGGATCACAGATGCTAGCTGATGGGAACTGACTTCCTTGTGGGAATTAACACACAATGCAAAGAACTTCGTATTTCATGTCCAATACCATTGGCTCATCCACATCTCTCTTCCTCAGGCTTCCTTTAAAAAAAAAAAAAATCCTTCTAATACACTGTATTTTCTATTTGTATTCCCAGTGACATGGCTTTATTTTTTAATAGGCTTTCTCTAGTTGCGGAGAGTTGGGGGCTCTTTAGTTTCGGCGTGCATGCTTCTCATTGCTCTGACTTCTCTTGTTGTGAAGCACGGGCTCTTGGGTGTGCAGGCCTCAGTAGTTGTGGTACATGGGCTTAGTTGTGGGATCGTCCCAGACCAGGGATCACACTGGTGTCCCCTACAATGCAAGCTGGATTCTTAACCACTGGACCACCAGGGAAGCCCATTCCCCAGGTCTCCTTACCCTAATTGTTTTGTTATCTGTTGCTGCATAACAAACTACCCCTAAACTTAGTTATTACAATTTAATTAGCTCACGACCTTATGGTTTGGCTGGGCTCATCTGGGGGGGGGGGGGGGGTCTCCTTGTGCTGTGTGGGATTTTTCACTCAGTTGCAGTCAGATGAGGCTGGGCTGGAATGTCCGGGTGCGGCATTGCTCCTCCAGGTGGCCACGCCATTCAGCAAAATAGCCAGAACTTCTTACAGGTTGTCTTCAGTGTCAAATTGCAAAGAACTGGAAGCTGCTTGACCTTCTCGGTGTGTGCCTTCCAAAGTCCCAGAATATCGCCTCCTTGCATGCTGTTAATCAATGCAGTCATGGGCTCCAGCCTAGATCGATGGGACATAAGTTTTGTCTCAGGTGGGAGTAGCAGTAGGTGCGTGCAGGCAGGGGCAGAATTATTCAGAGTTGTCCCTGGAGAATAGCTGCCACAGTCTACCCTCTGCCCATAATTCACATTCCTCCCTTACACAAAATACAGCTCATCCCTTTTCCCAGGACCACCAGTCTCATCCCATAATGGCATCAACTTGAATCCAGGATTTTATCATCTAAATCAGGTATGGACATTGATGGATCTTCTCAGTTGTGTTTCTTTGGATGTGGCTCCTTAGTATGGTTCTTCTTGCTGTAAAGAACTATAAAATTAGAGAAGTTACTTGCTCAGTGATGATAAGACAAGAATAGGAAAGGTGGAATAGCCAAGGGGGTGGGGTGGGGAAACAGTGGGCACACTGCAGTCATGATTTATGCACTTCTGAAATCAAGCAGGGCACACGTTCCTGGTCCTTCACTGTAGGCCAGTCCCGATCTCTAGGATTAGTTCCCAAGCCTCTTGGCTCTGCCCTGAGTCATCCTTCCTTTTCCATAATAAATAGCCCCTCTCTGAAGGTAAGCAGCTGTCAGCCTGCTTACTGCCTGCAGAAGTTTGAGGGTCTTGAGACCTCTTTTCATCATGAAATGACTGTTCTTTTCAGTCCAAATGGATACAGTTCATTTAAAACATCATGCATTTTCTTTGTATCAGATTGCAGCCAACTCTGCTGGGTGAAAGCCACAGCTACGTATTTTTCTGAAATGGGCCTGTGAAGTTCCTCTGGGACTATGTCCTTGGGATTCTTAGAAGCCCTGTTGTCTGGGAGAGAGGCCATATGAGGCACACCCAGAGGATTCTTAGAAGGCTCTTTGTTCAGCTGAAAGGACTTTATGACACATCACCTAAAATCTTCCTGAGGTTTCAACAAAGTGTCTCACGGTCCCACCCTTAATCTGAACTTGACACTGAGGTATGTTTTACTTTGTGTGTCCTGGATTTTTTTTTTCCCCCTTTTCTTCTGAGTCCATTTCTTACCTTGTGAATTGTTTTCAAATTCAGTACATCTTGGTTGCTTTATATTTCTTTAAGTCTGCTCAAAACCTGTATACTTCCTTTAAAAAAAATTTTTTTTTACTTCTTTTTTTTTCAGTTTTATTTATTTATTTTTACTTTACAATATTGTATTGGTTTTGCCATACTTTGACATGAATTCGCCATGGGTGTACTTTTTTTTTTTTTTTTTACTTCTAATTACTTTTCATAGGCAGCTAATAGCAAAAACAAAATAAAGCAAAAACGGTCTTTCAGCAGTCTGCCTGTAAATATCCTCAGCCAGACTCATGTGTTCCTTAGCTACCTTTTCTCTTTCCCAAAGTGCAGGTGAGAGTTTCACCACTGGGTGTGTCATATGTGTGTTTGCACAACATGCTGTTGTGACATCATGATACTCAGGTCACCTTTCCTTCGGTCTCCAAGAGCAATTTCATTGCTGTCTTTCAAGTCTTCACTTTGATCTGTTGAAGGAGCTCCATCCTGGTCCCAATTCTAATGCCACCTGTTTTAGATTTTTGTCAAGGCAGACACCATTTTCAGGTACCAGGTCCTGTTTTAGTTATCTGTTGTGTAATAAACCACTATAAAACTCAGTGGCTTAAAACAGCCCTTTTATTATCTCTCTTGACTCCAGGGACTTAGCAGAGCAATGCCTTGATTGACGTCAGGTCTCATGGGGTTGTACTCAGACTGGGACTGGGACCAGATGCCTGGCGCTTGGCTTCTCCGCCTGACCTCTCTCTCCGAAAGACATCTTACCCTTCAGGGCTTCTTTGGGCCTCTCTCCATAAGGGCAGCCTAGTTTTCTTCTTCTTTTTTTTTTTGGCTGCGCCTCATAGCTTGCAGAGGTCTTAGTTCCCAGACCAGGGAATGAAACCAGGCCCTTGGCAGTGAAAGCTCAGAGGCTACTGCACAATCAAGGAATTCCCCAGCATGGTTTTCTTTAAATGGCAGCCCAGGGCTCCAAAAGGGAGAGAGTGAAAGATGCTAGGCTTTCTTGTTGCCCGGTGAGCATGGAAGTCTCAATATGTCACTTTCTCTGCATCTTACTGATCAGAGGAATTGTAGGCTGTGCCTAGATACACAAACTCCAGTTGTTTATGAGAATAGAGACATGTATAGGGAACTGTAGGATTGTTGGGGGTCTTTTTTGAGGACATGCTACTACACCAGTCTTCCAATCTTCTACCTAACTAGCCAAGCACTGTCTCTATTCTTTCCTTGGGCCTCCTTTCTCTCTATCTGGAGGGACCATCTGAAACTCTGCCCATTGATAGGCTTTGTCCTCAGTGCTGCTCAGTAGTGTAATTGGGCCCCTGCTGTCCAGCAGTATAATTGGTGTCAGTCTTTGGCTTGCACCCATGCACTGACCTGATCCTTTGTGACTTTATTCAGCTCTTTTCCTCCATCATCACCTCTTCATAAGAGACCGCCTCCCCCCCCCCCCCAAATTTGGCCATAGATGTTGGCTGAAGGAGAGGGACTAGGGCAATACTGGTGGGTGATGTAGGGTTTTAGGCCAACTGCTCCCGCAACTCCTTTGACCTTGATCCTGAAGGATCATTTCCATCTCATCGTGGATGACTGTGAGCTGCTCAACTTTATAACATTGTGGATCTGACAGAGCCCAGCTCAGGATGGTGGTTCTGGTCTCATGATTACTCAATGACATTGTGGTCAGGTGCACTGTACCTCAACCCTGGAGTGTGTTCAAGAATGGGTTTTGGATGGTGTGTAACTATTGGCTGCAGATGGTATGGCCTTGTTCCAGAACTGGAAGGGTTTATATTATGATTCTCATTTGTGGGATGGCCATTAACTCCACAAGGCACCTTTTCCCACCAGAGAGACATCTGAGACCATGGGATATGTTGAGTTGTATGGCCCTACTGGCAAGGCTGCTTGCATTACAGTCCAGATTTACAGCAGTACCCTTTCCTGCTCTGGGCTCCACTCAGCCCTTCATGTCACCTGATAAATGGGTTGAAGCAGTGACATTCAGTGTGGAACCTGAAGAGCCCTAGCAGGCATTGGCCATTTTCTTAGTGGTGGGAAGTATGAGATGTACTACTTTGCCAATTACTTTCCGAAGGGGTCTCCCAACCATAGGATTCCTTGTAACTTCACCAACATGGTGGCCTCTGCATATGGGATCCATTTCTGGACAGCATGTATCATACCAAGGCTTCTGATGTACTTTGCCTTCTTGCTTATCTGCTTTGCCTGTCGTGACGTCATCATTAGGGTGGACCACCTCACGATTCTGCAGAATGTCTAGGTAGTCCAGGCTGCTCAGACCATACAATGAATGGGGTGAAATAATTAACATGAACATGGAACTAAACTGGAAATTCAACTTGTGTCTGTCCCACATGAATGCAGACTGCTTCTGACCTTCCTTCCTGGTGGGATGGCCACTGCGCATACACCCCGGACCTTGTTAATTGCAGGTACAATCAGGGCCACCACTTGATAAAATTTGTGGCAGTCCACTAGCATCCTCCAGGATCCATCTGATTTTTGGAAAGGTAAAGCCATTGAATTCAATGCAGGTATGATGAGGACTTCCTCTGCATCCTTTAGAGCTTGAATTGGTGGGAGTCTCTGCTCTTCTCCTTGTAACATGATATGGTTTTTATTTTCTAGCTGGTTGGGGGCATAAGGACGCACTTTCAAAGCTTCCCATCTGACCTCTCCCACTAGGGTAGGTAGCTCATGCCCCACAGACCAAGGAAAGAGTGTGGGGCTTTCTGCCAGCCACCAAGTATATCCATGTCAATTAGGCATCTGTGCATTCAGCACTGCTGCGTGGTCTCTGAAACCAGGACTCCATTTGTTACCTGAATTGTGAAAGTGCATCAGTGTTAATTCAGACCCTTTGCCCTTGGAATGTCTGGGAATTCCTTTTTCCCCTATGTACTGGAGTGAACAGTTATGTGTCCATTTGGGGGAAAGACTGGGAGAATCTTCATCATAAATACCATATGTGATAGGATTCTTCCTCCCAGGATGCAGCCAAGCTTTAATCAGTGGGTTCCCAGCTTGAGGAATGGCTCAGATCCAGAATCTAGGCAGATTGTGGTTGTCTTTTATTGGGGTGATTGTTCTCAGTCCTTGAAGATCGATCCTTGATGTTTCTTGATTGTGTAGTTTGGGCACTATGCCTATTGGCTGCTTATCCATCTTGGTCCTAAGGGTGCCATGTTCTGTGACACATCTCCATATCTCAGCGGGTCAGACTCCACCCTTCCCCACTCCTTCAGTCTAACCTTGCCAGTGATGACAAGAATTGCCCACACCCTGCCCTCTGTTCAACACTATACTATCCCAGTTGCTATCAGGGAGCCCAGTTCTGTAGGAGCATTCCCAGTGTCAGCCTAGCCCACAGATGACAGTCACACTGATCTTGGCAATGACATTGGTCCCTCTCACCCTGGTGTTTATTTATTCAGGAGCATCCCCTGGGCTCTCCCACAGAACAGTGTTGGTGAGTGAGTTTGCTGACCTGACATAGTAATCCACTCTAGAACATTCCTCTGAACCTTTTGAACTTTTATTTTCCTGTCCACTGTGGCAGTTCTGGGGTTCCCTCTTCATCAAATGTAGCCACGTTTCCTACAAGCTTCTCAGAGTCCCAGCATGTGTTGGCATCCTCTTCCAGGATACTTATTTAGGGTTAAATCCTGTGTCATAGGGTTGTCCATATTGATCAGCTTTCCTTTATCCAGCTTTGTCTTCTACTCACTTTGATCCAATACCCTTTGATTCAAACATACTCTTGGGACTTTGCTGGTGGTCCAGTGACTGACTCTGAACTGTCAGTGCAGGGAGGCCGGTGAGGGAGGGAGGGGCCCAGGTTTGATCCCAGGTAGGGGAACTGTAGATCCCACATGCTGCAACTAAGAGTTCATATGCTGCACGCAACTAAAGATCTTGCATGCCCCAACTAAGACCTGGCACAGCCAAATAAATAAATACTTAAAACAGATACACACAAACTCTTGGCTTTTGCTGGTACATGTTAGCTTGGTCCTGTGGCTCCTTTTGGGGGCATAATCTCTTCTCTTAGCAGGCGGGGTTACACAGGTTAAGTAGACTTAACCCTACTTATTTGTCTGATGGCCAGAAGGGAGGTGGGGGTAGGTCTGAGGGAAATGTGTTTATTCTTGCAAGACAGAGGACTCTGCATCATCTTGAAACAAGGAGGGAGGGTGGCCTTTTATGGGGTGGGGTGGGCTACTTCTGCAGGCCCATAGGCTGGGGAGAATGGGGGAAGTAGCATGTCCCCATAACATGCAGTAGGGTCAACTCCTTTCGAACAGTCTCTGTCCTTAAGCAGCAGATGGGCCAAGCCTGAGCATTCACCCTCTTCTGAAGCTTGGCTCCTCTTGCAGTAATTGAGTCTTGGACTTGACCCTCAGCCTTTCCTGCTCTCCACTCATAGGAGATGAGAGTCTCCTTAAATGGTGCCAAAGAGGCTGTCTGATTGCACATTCATTTCTAATTGGTGATTATTTAACCCCAGTCTTTCATTGACTTTCTCTGGTGCATCCATAGTTCTCAGCAACAGTCTTCTAACTACTGTTTTTTCATTTCTCAAAGTCCTGAGATACTGTGATGACTGGTGCATTCCCTTTCACCAGTATGCTACCCCTGTTCATTCCATGCACATTTTAATAACTGTACCACCCCCTCATGACAGAGACTGTCTGTGCCCCATTTTACACCAGGGATGGGTCTTCAGTGCCAGCTGGCCAGTGAGAGTGGGTGATCCAGCTCCAGAATTTGTTTCAAAGAAATTTCTGAAATTAAATAACATGAACTTACCTGCTCAGACATGTCCAACTCTTTGCAATCCCATGGACAGCAGCCCGCCAGGCTCCTCTGTCCATGGGATTTTCCAGGCAAAAATACTGGAGTGGGTTGCCATTTCTTCCTCCACGGGATCCTCCCGACCCAGGGAATGAACCCGCATCTCCTGCATTTGCAGGCAGATTCTTTACCACTGAACCATCTGGGAGGCCCCATCCAGGATGTTGCCACTAGGATTTTTTTTGAAGAATAAAATGTATTCCATTTTTATTGTGAGTAGTTTTTCCTTAAAGTTGTTGTCATATTTGATTCTATTTGTGGCAATTTAAAGCAGGTTATATATTGTACTTTCTTTTCTTTAGAAACATATTAGACTAATCTAGATAGAAAATAATTTGAGTGAATATTTATTGTAAATACAGTTGTAGAAGCAGGGTTGGGACTAAAGGGAAAATATGTCATGTCTCACAAAATGGATTGAGATGTACATTATCATGAATTTATTGCTTTTTGTTTGTAGATGCCAGAGCCAAGGGGTCTATTAACATAAGTAAGAGTTCATGGAATGACATTTTTTTGTGAAGAGAAGCCTTGAAACTTAAAGTCACTTGCAGATGAAACATTGAGTTTGAAACTCCTCTCTGACTATCTGGTGCTCATTATAGCATCCATAAGCCCCGTATCATGTAGTGACTTGCATTGCAGTTATTGCTACTGTTTTATCTTTTCTCTTAGGTATTCCTTAAAATCTTTAAATGTGGCTTATTGAAGATAATTTGATAATACAAACAAAAGGGGAAAAAGTTAGGCTTAGTTGTCATCATATTGTGCATCCATTTTTGTGCTGTCACTTTTCCTTCATATCTTGTCATTTTACATGTAAATATCATGTAAAAATAATTTACCCAGACAAGTATATTATACATTTTTAGTGACTGTGTAATACTCCATTTAGTGTGTATTCCATAGCACATGTAACTATTTCCATGCCACTGAACATTTATAATGTTTCCTTTCTTCACTGTCATACATGATAATGAAATGTGAATCTTTGTATATGATGACTCCTCCCTCATATTTATAATGAATTTCGCAGGTGATATTTTTATGAACAACACTGCTGAGGCAGAGTGTTACTATATTTGAAGTTCTTGATATATGTTGCTAAACTGCCTTTAGCAAGTGCTGGGCCACTTTGCACCCTCACTGACAATATGTGAGAATATCTATTGTGCCATCTTTCTGGCTGCAGTGAGAATTATCATTTAAAAATTACCCCCCTGATTCACGTCAATGTATGACAAAAACCACTACAATATTGTAAAGTAATTAGCCTCCAACTAATAAAAATAAATGGAAAAAAAATTTACTTGACATGCATTAAAAAAAAAAAAACTACCCCCCTATTATTTTGATTGGTAAGAAGAGTGTTTCCTTATTGCTCTGGTTTTTATTTCTTTGGCTACTGGGGATGTTGGTAATTTCCTCATGTTTGTGCACTTGCTCTCTCTTCTGTGATATGACTGTGTGTTATAATAAAGCAATTTATAATATTGTATATTGCCATAATATGCAGTATAGTGATAGAATATACTATATCTAGTATATTGAATAAATGTACTATATATTGGAAAGACCGTGATGCTGGGAAATATTGAAGGCAAAAGGTGGCAGAGGATGAGGTGGTTAGGTAGCATCACTGACTTAATGGATATGAGTTTGAGCAAACTCTGGGAGGTAGCGGAGGACAGAGGAGCCTGGTGTGCTACAGTCCACGGTGTCACAAGGAGTCGGACGTGATTTAGCAACTGAGCAACAACTATATGTTGATACAATTCACATGCATACAATTCACCCAGTTATAGTGTACAGTTCAGTAATTTTTAATATATTCACAGCTGTGCAGTCATTGCCATGGGTAATTTGGGAGCATTTTCATGACTCCAACAAGGAATCTGGTACCCACTGGCAGTCATTTCTCATCTTCCTCGAAACCCACCCCAGACCTGGGCAACTGCCCATCTGTACTCTTTGTGTCCCTATGTCTGCTTGCTCTGGATGTTCCATAGAGTCATACAAACATTTCATAGGCTATGGTATTTCAGGGCTGCTGTGGCTGACTTCTTTCTCTTAGCTTAAGTTTCCAAACTTCAGCCATGTTGCAGCAGATATCAGTACTTCATTCTTTTTTATTGCCCAGTAATCTGTCACATGGATTTTACACATTTTATTTCTGCTCATCAGTTGATGGTTGTTGGGGTTATTTCTACATTTTGATTATCGTGAGTAGTGCTGCTTTGAACATTATAAGTTTTTTTTTAACTTTTTATTTTATATTGATGACTCAGCCATACATATACATGTATTCATTTTCCCCACACTCCCCTCATATCCAGGCTGCCACACAATCTCGAGCAGAGTTCTGTGTGCTATAATGCATAGGTTTTTGTGTGGACATGTATTCTCACTCCTCTTGGGCATATACCTAGGCATACGATTGCTGCGTCATATGATCACACTGTCGGAGAAGGCAATGGCACCCCACTCCAGTACTCTTGCCTAGAAAATCCCATGGACGGAGGAGCCTGGGAGGCTGCATCCATGGGGTTGCTAAGAGTCGGACACGACTGAGCAACTTCACTTTCACTTTTCACTTTCATGCATTGGAGAAGGAAATGGCAACCCACTCCAGTGTTCTTGCCTGGAGAATCCCAGGGACAGAGGAGCCTGGTGAGCTGCCGTCTATGGGGTCGCACAGAGTCGGACACGACTGAAGTGACTTAGCAGCAGCAGCAGCAGCATGATCACACTGTATTTGAACTTTTGAGGAACTCCCAGACTGACTGTGCATGATTTTCCCATACTTATCTTTTGGGATGTTGGTATTTTTCTTTTAGCTTTGTATGAGATTTTTATGTACAGCCAATATTAATCTTGCATACTTGCAGAAACTATTTTATCTCCATAGATTGCTTGTCTTTCATTTGTAATGTTTTGTGTGTATGTGCAGATGTTTTAAATGTTTATATTGTTGGTTCTGTCGATATTTTGTAACTTAGTTCATTATTTCTAAGCTTTAAAAAACATTCTTCTGTAAAGTTTGATAAATATCAAGGTTTCTTATAATTTTTCTATAATTTGATCTATAAGAAATTTCACTACTTCATCTGTTTAGTTTATCTGAGAAAATGATATGAGATCTCCATTTTCCTAACACGTCTTCCCTCTCCTGATGAATTTTTTGGGGGGTGAAATTTCCTTCGTGGCTCAGTTGGTCAAGAATCTGCCTGCAAGGCAATCCTTGGGCCGGGAAGATCCCCTGGAGAAGGGAATGAAAACCCACTCCAATATTCTTTATCATTTATTATTTTTTAGACATACTAATATTCATTTTGTTCAGTATATACATTTTTATAGTAGTGCCACATGGTTTAAACTATTGCAAGTTTATGTTTTATATCTGGAAAAACAATCATTTTCCCCTTCTTCATTTCATTTAATTAATTATCTTTTTCAAAAATTTCTTGATGATTCTTTTTTCCAGATGTTTCCTGGATTTTCCCAAAGTCTTGTTATGCTTTCTAAATACTATTGGAATATGCATTGCTCTTACATTAAATGCCCAATTTGATTTTGAGAGACTTGACATTTTAATAGGATTGAGTTTTGTCATCCAGGAATCTTGCCTGTCTCTCTGGTTATAGCGTTTTGAAATATCTTAGCCAAGAATCATGCTCACATGGAAATTATGTCTTGTTTATTTCCTTGCTGGGGTGGATCCAGGTTTTGTAGGGGGCTGCAGCTTGTGCAGTTTTAGAGCCATTCTTTAGGGAGAATAATGAGGACTAATTACTATGTATTTTAATATGTTCTTAATGTCTTTAGTGGGCTTCCCAGGTGGTAAAGAACCTGCCTTCCAATGCAGAAGACACAGGAAACTCAGGGTTGATTCCTGGGTCGGGAAGATTCCCCTGGAGGAGGGTGTGGCAACCCACTCTAGTATTCTTGCCTGGAGAATCCCATGGACAGAGGAGTCTGGTGGACTATGGTCCATAGGAATTCAAAGAGTTGGACATGACTGAAGCAACTTAGCAATGCCTGTAGTAATAAGCCATTTACCGAACTTAGAAAATATTTTTAAATACTCTTCTAGTTTTCCATTTTGGAATTTCTATATAAATGTTCACACTGTATGCAAATAGCAATGGCATTACATCATCTTTTATACTTTTTCCCATATCTTAAACTTCTTGAGAGAAAGGATTGTAATTAATAAATGTTAGTGATGGCTTATAAACACCGAAGTTATATCCATAGAGGACTCAGAAAGATGAATTTGATATTCACCAAATTTCGTGCTTCAAATGAAACAAAATTTTGCTATACTGTAGGATGTAGCCAACAGGCCCATTAAATTTGCCGTAAAGACATATATTTTATTGGAGTGTGTAACAGCATACTTGGTATTGTAGACTGAGTTTTTAATACCATTTTAATGCTTTAAACTCAGAGTATATTTATAGAGAACTTTCAACAGTTTTCATTCCAGAAATTATTCAAGAAACTTTGTATTTGGCCTAAATTCTTCTGCCAAAAATAGATTACCAAAATGGGAAGAGAACTTCCTAATGGAAGAGTGTTGAGATCATACATCAATAATTAGGTTAAAAAGCCTCACTGGAGGCTTCTATTTAAAAAACAAAGGAAAAAAAAAGGACAGTTTATTTGGCATATATGTTCTACTATTACAGCATTTTATAAGATAAGGGATCAGATTTTTATAGGCCATCTTAAAACTACATGTTGTAGGAATCTCAGAAGGCAATCTGCCTTATTCTTTAATGTCTTTGAATTCTAATGTAAGGTGTTGTAGGACAACAGAAAAAATAGGCTGTTCAAGTTATTTCTTAGTTAAGTTAACTGCCTTTGTTGGAACTGAAGCAAGTTTTTGGAAAATTCACAAAATCCTATAGAACTCAAAGGAACCATCAGGTCTGCAGAACATTATAGTTGATGACCCTGGGAACACCACCCCTGATTCTTAATTATCCAAATAACCAAGAATTCAGGGATGTTTTTAGTAAAGTCTTTTTGCTTTAATAATCTAAGACACCTATATGCAATTAGAAGTGCCTAGAATATTATGATTGTAACTGTTAGTTAAATTAAAGTGAAAGTAAAAGTCGCTCAGTCGACTCTTTGCAACCAGGCCAGAATACTGGAGTGGGTAGCCTTTCCCTTCTCCAGGGAATCTTCCCAACTCAGTGATCGAATCCAGATCTCCCACATTTCAGGCAGATTCTTTACCAACTGAGCTATCAGGGAAGCCCTTAGTTAAATTAAATGCATGATTAAATGTTTGGGACACAGAGTTAAGAAGTGATGTGTTCAAAACCATGTACCTTTAAGTGGCATTAAGTAGCCCACCATTAAGGTGGAGGGAGGAAATCTTAAGGGTGCACCTGAAATTGTTTTCAGTTAATCTTACTTAATTAGATTTTTGCCATTTCCTAAACAGAACAAAATAAAAGCATCTTAGAATTTATATGTACTTTCAGAGTTGGTAATCATAGAAAAATCTGTAAGTTTTAGGAGCTTGTTTTAATGTATGGGAGTTCTGGACATTTCTTCTTATAAATTTTTTTTTCTATACAAATGGGAATAAAAAGTTCATTACAGGCATATGTCAGAGATATCATGAATTTGGTTCTAGATTACTGCAGTAAAGTATTCCACATGAATTTTTGGTTTTCCATTGTATATAAATGTTATGTTTATACTTTAAAGTGTGCAGTAGCATTATGCCTAAATGTACACACCTTAATTTTAAAATACTTTATTGCTGAAAAATGCTTAAAAAAAAAGTATAATGGTAACATCACAGATCACTGGTCATGGATAACCATAACATACAATAGTAATGAAAAAATTCAAATTATTGTGAGAGTTACCATAATGTGATGCAGAGATAGAGAGTGAGCAAATGCTCTTGGAAAAATGACACCAATGGACTTGCTCAATGCAGGGTTGCCACAAACCTTTAGTCTGTAAACAGTGCAATAAATCTATGAAAGACAGTAAGGTAAAGCACAATAAAACAAGGTATGCCTATATCATTGTGAATTAGTGCAGAGGAAATAATTGGTTGAGATGTGCAACATTCTGCTCAAATCAAAAAGCCTGAATTTGGAACAAAATTGTGAAAGACATGACTAAATAAAACGTCATAACCCTTAATTATCTTAATTGTGGCCAGACGAAAGAAAGAGATGAATAACAGTACAGTTGTTACAGCTCTTCCAGTGGAGGGCTTTAAATGGAATATTGTGATTAGTGTGTGGTTGCTTCAGCTTTAAGCTTTTATCACTGTCTAGTCTTTAAAGCAGAACGTGCATTATCATATCTAAAAGCTCTTTAATTTTTAAAAACCCTAGAGAGCCTTTGTGTGTGACTTAATTAAAGTTCAAATCAACCTTAAATGTGTATCCAAGACAGTTTTAAAAAGATGCTTACATACAGCCTGTTACCTGATTCACTCATACTCTGATGATCATCTCCAGTGGTTCTCACTCAGGGCAGCCCCTGCGCTGCAGAGTTTGGAAATGAGGCGTGTTTAGGGTTGATACAATGACTTGACATGCGGGGCACCACTGGCCTTAGAGAAGGGGCAATTTGTTTGGTGTTGCCCCAAACTTTACTCTGTTCTGCACAATGAAAAATACTCTTGAGTCCTGCTAGAGTCTTTTTTTTTTTTTTTTCCCTTTTAATTAGATGGGTCCACTGGGAACCCCTGCCCTTTTATTTAAAAAATCATTATTTTATTTATTTTTGGTTGTGCTGGGTCTTTGTTGCTGTGTGGGCTTTTCTCTAGTTGCTGCAAATGGGGGTTACTCTCTAGTTGCGGTGCTCAAGCTTCTCACTGTGGTGGCTTTTCTTGTGGCGAACAGGCTCTAGGGCATGGAGTCTTCAGTAGTTGTGGCACATGGGCTTAGTTGCCCTGCAACACATGGGTTCTTTCAGGACCAGGGATCAAACCCGTGTCTTCTGGATTGGCAGGCAGATTCTTCACCCCTGAGCCAGCAGGGAAGGCCTCCTGATGGAATTTAAAAACATGCACTGAATTAGAGAATATGGTCAATGATACTATAATAACTTAGTCTGAGGATAGATGGTTACTGGACTTCTCATGATGACTGTTTCATAATGTATGCAAATGTCAAATCAGTATGTAGTACACCTGAAACTAACACAATATTGTATGTCAACTCTATTTCAATAGAAAAAAAAAAAAAAATAAAGACACCCTGAGCCATATCCTACTACAAATACGTTCAGTCAGTTCAGTTCAGTCACTCAGTCGTGTCCAACTCTTTGCGACCCCATGAATCGCAGCATGCCAGGCCTCCCTGTCCATCACCAACTTCCAAACACATTAATAGTACATTAGTACTAGTGTAAATCAGTAGCCCTTCAGTATAAAGTAATACTGAAAAGTTCTATCAGAAGCTACACATAAAGACTCATAATTTAGGAAAAGTTGTTATGGACATAATGTCACTAAATGACATAAAGATATTGTGTCAGAGTTATGGGAAAACTTGCTCTGTATATCTTATCTTTAAAATGTTGTTACTTTCTTCATCATAAGTTTTTTTTTGTGTGTGCGGCATTAATTGGATGTTTTAAAAGATTGTGTCAAAATATTGTTGATCTTGATTACTGTTTAAATTTAAGGAGACTTAAATTTTGTGCCCAAGGTGAGTACCCCACTCCCTTCACCCTAGGCCTGGCTCTGATGTACACAATCAGTTGAATAAGGTATTAAAGGTCTCAGTCGTGCAGTTACTGCAAAAGCAAGGAAATCTTTTGTTCCTTGGAGCAAAGGTAGAAACTGCAAATCTCTTAAGCCGTGCCACAACTTAAGACCCCCAAAGTTACACAGCGTATTTTTGCTGGATTCTATTGGTCAAAACAGGTCACGGGATTCTGCCCAAATTCAAGGAAAGGCAAAACAGCCTCATCTGTCGATGTTGGAGTGGCGAGGTTATATTGTCAAAGAACCTGTGAGGTGGGAGAGATTGTTGTGGCCATCTCTGAAAACATCATCTCTCAGATATCGTGAAATGAAATTCTTACATAATAGAATCTATCTGGGGCCCAATGTTTTGAAAAATGAAAGCAGCACCCCAACAGTAATTTAACAAAGGAATAGAAGAAAATAATTCATAAAATGCGTATTCAATATATAATTGCTCAGGTATGGCTACACTAAAAGATCTAATAAGGTAGCCAGATTTTTTTTTTTTCTTTTTTGGCTGAGCCATGTGGCATGCAGCATCATACTTCCCCACTCGGGGATCCAACCCATGCCCCCTGCAGTGGACGTGTGCAGTACTCACCATTGGACCACCAGGGAGGTCTCAAGTAACCAGATTTTTAGAATCCGGCTGCCATGCTGTGAAGAGGCCTGAGCAGTCACGTAGAGGGGCTCACCTGGAAGAGAGGTATGGCCTGCACTGATCTGCCCAGCTGAGCTTCCAGCCAGCACCAACTGCCAGTTGTACGAATGAGACCATTTTGACACCTTAGCTGTCCTGAGCCTCACTTAACATCACACCAAACAGAAAAACTGCCACGTGAACCCACAGAATCATGAAAGTAATAAATTGCCGTTTGGGCTTGTTTGTTTTGGTGTCATAAATAAACAAAGTAGGCTATGAAGGGGGACATTAGGAATATTCCTTACAAAAAGGGTTGTTAAATCTGATATTATTGGGGAATTTCCCTGATGGGTCCAGTGACTAAGATTCCATACCGCCAATGCAGGGGGCCTGGATTCAATCCCTGATCAGGGAACTAAATCTCATATGCTGCAACTCAGACCTGGCACAGCAAATTTAACTAATTAATTAAAAATCTGATATTGTTGAGAATTACTGTCACAGATAGCAAATGCTTTACAATTAGAATGTTTAAAAGATTCAGTAACTTGAAAAAATGTATTTTCTAACTGAAGATAATTTGGATTAAAAAATTTATCAATTCCTGGATTTAACAAGAGAACCAATAAGCCAGAAACTTGCTACAGCCATGTTTGACTTTTTCTTATTTCCTCTCATTTTTTTTTTTAAGTGATAAGTTAATTATTCTCTACTGTGCTCATTCACTTCAGTCTTGTCTGACTCTTTGTGACCCCATGGACATAGCCCATCAGGTTCCTCTGGCAAGAATACTTCTAGGGATCAAGGGATCTTCCTGACCCAGGGATCAAACCCATGTCTTGTGTCTCCTGCATTGCAGGTGGATTCTTTACCACTGAGCCACCTACTGGAAGACAGAAGAACACAGGCAGGGTAAGCTGTAGGTCAGTGGTTGCCTACTTCTGGGTCAGAAATTACCGAGGCCCCTTAATCTCCATGCTTACCAACTATCATCTCTGTGCTAATTCTCAAATGTATACAGATGCTGTTATGATTAGGAATGTACAGATGAATTAAAAGTGTTACTAATTTAGTTTTGTCATTATTCATTTTTCAGTTCTGGAGGTATTTTGACATTCAAACAGAGTTTTTATATTCGAAATATTGGGAAAACCATTGGTGGAAGTCCCTATATCCAGCTACTAATAGATTTGTAGCAGCTTAGATTCCTTCAAACCAATTAACAACAGCAATTAACCACTGTCTGCTGTTCATTTGGTTTTATGGACCTTGACTTCTTCCTGTAAACTGAACAAGTATAGGAAAATTAATTCCATAGAAAAGTTCAAGAAGAAATTTAGGTCGCTTCCATAAGGCAATGGAGCTCTTAATTATCTGCCATAATGAGATTGCTTCATGGAGTCATTTTTAGAAGGCAAAGACTTAAAAAAAAAAATTTGGCCACACCATACAGCATGTGGGATCTTGAGTTCCCCAACCAGGGATGCAACCCATACCCTCTACATAGGGAGTGCAGGATCTTAACCACTGGACTATCTAAAGAAGGACTTCTCACTGGAAGTTCTGAGAAGGCAAAGACTTTTTGTATAAAGGCCACTGAGAGAAAATAGAAAAGCTAGTGGGTGTATATGAATGAATGGAAATTTTTAGTAATTTGTGGTATATGACTTATATGCTGTAAGTAAATAAGAGTAGGTCTGGAAGTTCCACATTAGTAAACGTTTATTAAATTTGAACATATCTTCTAATATTTTTTAATGCTTTGTATTTTCCAGAGGACTTTCCTGAGTGTTATCTATCTCACAAGAGGGTCCTGAGAACCTAATAAGATGTTCTTCTCACTTATAGACCAGGACAGTGAGTCCCAAAGTGAAATACAGAGCCAGGGCAGAAGCTTAAATCTCTGAGTCCTCATCTGTATGATCAAAAATTATAAAACGTGTGTTCAGTTAGGTACTGGTACTGGCCAACATAGATGTTTATCAGTGTAAGAAAAAGACCAAGGTTTAAAAGAACTATGTTGAGACCTGCTGGTACAAGAAAAACTAGAGGACTGTTTTGAATTGAAGTGAAAGTGTTAGTCACTTAGTGGTGTCTGATTCTTTGCAACCCCATGGACTGTGGCCTGCCAGCCTCCTCTGTCCATGAAACTCTCCAGGCAAGAATACTGGAGTGGCTACCCATTCCCTTCTCCAGGTGATCTTCTTGACCCAGGGATCAAACCCAGGTCTCCCGCCTTGCACACAGATTCTTTACCATCTGAGTCACCAGGGAAGCCCTTGCATCAAAATTGGAAGAGGCTTTAGATATATATAATTGAACATAGGTGTTTTCCATTTTTTATCTTTTTTGTTGTTGGTGGTGGTGACCAATTGATATTCATCAACTTTTAAATTTTGTTAATAAGAACAATCCAAAGATGAAGTAGGAACAGGAAGGGGAGAAGGAGGAGGAAGAGATAAATAACTGTCTGTTGTCATCACTATTTCACACAAAATGGGACACAGAATAAAGGACAATCATTTAAATTGGGCAGAGTTGGCTTCATGAAGCTCCTTTTCTCACTATCCTGTGGAGTGGTGGGAATTTAATGCAAGCTTCACACACTTGCATTGGTAACCACGGATGTAGGACCATCGCTTCATTTTATAGATGAGAAGACTAAAATTTCTCTCCAAGTATATCCAAACACGGGACTTCCCTGGCAGTCCAGTAGTTAAGACTTTGCCTTCCAATGCGGGGAGTTGGAGGGCGAGTGGAGGTGAGTTCAGTCCCTGGTGGAGGAGCCAAGATCCCACATGCCTGGCAGCTAAACATACACACACACACAAAACAGAAACAATATTGTAACAAATCAATACTTTAAAAAGTTGGTTCACATTAAAAAAAAAAAAAAGGCCTTAAAAAAATCCAAACATCCTTTAAGATGCATAGTTAAGTTGATTCACAAAATAGTTTTTCTTGTTTCTTTTCTTTATTTAAAAACTTTTTTTTAAAGCAAGAGGGTCCTACTTCAGTTTCTCTGCTTATACTGGCCCCCTTGCCTTAGAGATAATGAATCTAGAAAGGTTTAATCCTAGTATTCTGTAGCGTTTCCTGCTATCATGTCAAAAACAGGACTATCTTTCTGGTAAACACTGGCTTCTTTTCCTTTATATTTCTGTGCAGTTGCGCACAGAAATTTATTTCTCTGATCTGAAACCTGAACGCTGTTCTAGCTCCTGATGTCGTTAACCAGAAAAGTCAAGGCACTTATTCACATTAACTGCTGCTGCTGCTAAGTCGCTTCAGTCGTGTCCAACTCTGTGTGACCCCATAGATGGCAGCCCACCAGGCTCCCCCGTCCCTGGGATTCTCCAGGCAAGAGCACTGGAGTGGGTTGCCATTTCCTTCTCCAGTGCAGGAAAGTGAAAAGTGAAAGTGAAGTTGCTCAGTCACGTCTGACTCATAGCGACCCCATGGACTGCAGCCCACCAGGCTCCCCCGTCCATGGATTTTCCAGGCAAGGGTACTGGATTGGGGTGCCATTGCCTTCTCCATTCACATTAACTAGGTTGGTGTATAAGTGGAATTTGGGACACTTTTATAATTTTGTTATAAGACATAATAGGATTTTTGTGACATTGTTATCTTCATAATGCCATGTCTGTTGTTAATAGTCTCTCCACTATAGATAGAGAACTTTGTTTTCTTAATATATATATTCCAGTTTCTTCCAAATCTGCGCACCTAGGAAAAAAGATGTTAAATTATCTGTTGAAATTGGACATTATCACCAATCTTTTTTTTGTCAATCCCTCCTACTTCATTTTCTCTTCCCCTTCTCTCATTTTTAGCTCAACTCCACTCCACTCTTCTCCCAACACATTCCTGTCCCCAGAGAGAGTTTCCAAACTACATCTTTTGAAATTCCAGTATACCTTAACATCAATGTAGAATTTTTCATTGTATTAAAATTCTAAGAAGCACTTTTTAATATCAATCGTTTACACCCTAGTATGAATAAGTTCATGTGTTTCTTTCCTGCCCCTAAGGTCTAATTTCTTTTTGAGCAAGAGAGACAGAGCGAGAAAGAGAAACATGAAGATAATGGATCTTGAAGAAGGGTGCCATCAAGTGGGGAAAATGGCAAAAGAATGGCAAAAACATTGACCATGAATTTCATCTACTTTACAGTTTACTTGGGACTGAAATGTTGTCTCCATTTAAAAAAAAAAAAATAATCCATCCTAGTAGTTAATCAGACTTACCTGCAGACAACTTGAAGGGGACAAAAGAGAAATGGGTGTAGTTATGTTTTTAAAAAAAAAAAACACATAGAAAATCATGCTTTACAAATAATGAGCACAAATCCTTCTTGTTAATCATGGTGGATTGGGTAAATGCATTTATTTGTGTTCCCTCTGTAAACCATACTCAAAGGATATTAAAGGATTAAAAAAGAACAAACCCACCAGAACTAAGAGAATGGGAGGAAATGATGACAGACAAAAGATGTCAACAAAGACTGAACAAGTGGAGGAGTGATACCTGATTCAGCAGTATGAATAAGGTGGAAACCCTAGACTGCTGGTAGAGAGCCAAATTCTGTCTGCAGAACCCCAGAAAGCCCCAGGAATTTGCAGGAAGTAGGAGTCTCTCAGACAGGGGTCCTGAAGTGGCACCAACATTCACAGACTTCCTTGAGAGACTCTACTTGGACTTCCAGGGCAGGTCAGCCACCTCTCCCCAACCCTTCAGAAGACTGGCTGTTTGCTCAGGAGAGTGTATGGATGATTCAGAGGCAGATACAGAGAAAATCAAGCAAAGGAAATTATCTGGGGAAAAGCTATGTGATAGAACCTTGTGTGGCTTTGATACATAGATTTAAGATCCTAAGAATGAGTCATAGAAGGTTAATTGATTATGCTGTAACTACATTGAGAGGAGGGAAAATGGTTTTGAGGCAGGAGGGAGATGGGCACCCCTCTCCCCAGGGTAAATCAATAGGAGGTTATTCCCTCTGGATCGGCAGGACAATTAAGAGAGAAGGCTGGGCCCTGGCCAGACCACATATTTCTCATTCTCAAAATCAGGAGACTTCCCTGACTACACGTGCACAGAAAGGCTCCTTGGAAGTTGAAGGGAAGAGATGCTAAGGGATGCTTTACTCACCGGCCTCTTCAGTAGGATCCATCTTGGCTAAGAGATGTGTGCGCACACATGGGAGGATCCTGAGATCTACCAAGTATGGACTCTGAACCAAGCAAATCAAAATGATTGGCCAAAGGAAAATTGGAAGAAATGCCTCATAAAAGTAATTCAGACTGCCACGAGGGTGCAATTCAGGGACTCTCTGAGTCTGTTGCCTATGTCTGTCCACACATACTGTACTTTTCCTCCTAATAAATACTTCACTTCACTACCTTCTACTTTTGTGGGAATTCTTTTCTGCAAAGCCTGGACCTTGTCACTGACCACTGGTCTAGTGGCTAGGATTTGGTTCTCTCACTGCCGCAGCCCCGAAGCCCGGCTTCAAGCTGTGGCAGGCCAAGGCCACCCGTGGTCGTATCGTTTGTTTGGTGGGGGTGGATAGGTGAGCAGTTCGTTTCTATAGGAAGAAATCAAAAGACAGTATGAAGAACAGCAAACAAAAATCAAGGAATAGCAGAGTAAACTAGGGGCCTCCCAGGTGGTGCTACTGGTAAAGAATCCAACAGCCACTGCAGGAGATGCAGGAAGAAAGCCAGAAAGGTGAGATTCTCTGGGGTGAGATTCTGGAGTGGGAAGTTTCAGCTTTACTCCTTGTAAAGTTTCAAATATAACTGTAATTTTTTTTTAATTAAGAATTATTTTTTTGTTTTTCCATAAAACACATCTTGGTATGAAAACCAGAAATCAAATGGTTACTTCAAAAAAATCTGTATTATTCTACACTTTGACATAACTGAGGATGAAACTGAGAAAAATATTTCAGACTGAATCTTCTTTGTAAAGGTTAGGTTTTATTTTCTTCCATCTTCTTGATTTTTTTGGTTTCTTTGATTTTGTTTGTTCTTTACTCTGCTTGGTTCTGTTTTCTTCATCATAGTTAAGAACCAAAAGGGTAACTTGCCAGGTTTTGTGTTTGTTTAAAAAAAAATTGACATGTGAAAGAAATTTAGAAAATCTGAAATTTATTATTTTTTTTGATCCTGAAAATTGAAGAAGGGTTGTAGAATAATCATCACTATGGTTTATAACTGGCTATTCTTTTCCTTTAAGCTTAGATTCACTGATGTTTTCTATTTAAGCAAGGTAAGCAAGTTTAAAAGAGAGCACAAAGGGACAAACAAGAACAAGAAGCATCCTACGCAGAAGCTTCTGCTATGGATGGGATAAATTGAGAAGTCAAAATTTACTCAAGGAAGTAATTTGACTATATGTGATAGTTGTTGTTCAGTAGTTAAGTAAGTTGAGTCTGACTCTTTGTGATGCCATGGACTGCAGCACGCCAGGCTGCCCTGTCCTTTACTATGCCCCAGGTCGGAAGGTGTCCAGTATGTGATAGACTCCTCTACAAAGGCAAGCTGACTGCTGAGACAATGTAAATCAAGGGAATTCTTTTCATTTACATATACAGAAAAAAAGCACCAGAGAAGGTACAAATAAACTTGGCATTTATTATTGTCCCAGAATGACACTGAATTTTATGCCAGTTAGTGAAATTAGAGTTTGAATTTTTATCTTAAATTGATAAACTTAGCAAATTCCAGGCTAGAAAAAAATCTGTTGATAACAATTTCTGAATGTAAATGTAAAATGATTACATTTCTCCAAATGTAAATTTACTTTAGGAAAAGGAGGGCAGGCATTTCAGATGCTAGAAGATGAGTGTGGGAATGATTGTCTTGGGTAAGCATCAAAATATTTATTTTAAATTCTTTTGCAGAATAAAATAGGTCATTGGTGAAAAAGACAATTTTGTCCTACAGTATCTCTTTGGAATCTGAGTCAATACATTGACCTAGTATGCAGAATTCTCAGTAAAACAAATGAATATTGAAGTAAATATTTCCACACGATGTGTATAATTTATATACTTCAAATATACTTAGTGACTTAGGAGTGTTTACGTATAAAAACACTTTTTAACTCTTTTATAGGAAATATTTCAACTAAGATACCTAAGTTAGTGCTTTTAGTCTCTATTTGGTTCATTAGAAACTCAGAGGATTCAGTGCTTTGTGTAAAAGTATTTGGGCTTCCCAGGTGGCGCTAGTGGTAAAGAACTCGCCTGCCAATGCAGGAGACATAAGAGACATGGGTTCAACCCTTGGGTGGGGAAGATCCTCTGGAGGAGGCCATGGCAATCTACTCCAGTATTCTTGCCTGCAGAATCCCACAGACAGAGAAGCTTGGCAGGTTATGGTCCATAGAGTTGCAAAGAGTTGGGAACAATTGAAGCAATAGCACGTTTGTTAAGAGGGAAAGCCTGGACAGTCCTTGGTAGTATGCTATTTAATATGATAAGTGGGATGCTCTTTTGTGTAGTTGAATTTGAACTGGATGCATCTCTGGTGCTGAAGATAGTCTGGCATTTGGTCAGGAGACCACTGCTAGTCTGGACTTATACTGAGGGCAGTGTCATGGGCTCACCTCTGAACCGTTTTGTGCTTTATATCATGAGTATCTGATCTAGATCATTCACTTTCAGCTCTAAAATTATCTGGTGGTTAATAGGAGAAACCCAGTTATTTAGGAAATAAGGCAGGAGTTGATTTTCCTGAATTTAAAAAATTATTAATACTTATTTGGAAAAATTTCTGAAACTCTGCCATGGAAGAGGAGAAACTGTGTTAAAGCTGGTTCGGCCTCATGCTTTCTACAGTACAGGGAGATTAAAATGCAGTTTATTTTGGGGATGAATTTTGGGTTTAGATTCTGAAAGATTTCTTAATCCTGTGTATTTAGTCACTCAGTCCTGTCTGACTCTTTGCAGCCCCTGGACTATAGCCCAGCAGGCTCCACTGAGCCACTTAGGAAGCCCTTTCTTAATATTAACATTGTTCAATTTTGTGAATAAAATGTCGCAGATAAAAAAGCATGGTGGCAAAGATGGTATGGTTCATTTGATGATGCTCTTGATCAGGATGATGTATATATGCACACTTACTGAGCTCCTGCTGTATGCTAAGCGCTGTGCTGAGGACTTTGGTATGTGGTATCATTGAATCTCCTCAACAGTGTGAAAGATGAATGGTGGTATCCCTGATTACTAATGAATAAACTGTGTGGTTTGAATTCAGTTCAATTCAAAATTGCCTTCCCTTTAAGCAGATGTACTCCCTCAATTAGCTGCAGGAGTATATATAGGAAAAAGAGTATCATTGCCTGTATACCTAGTGAGAACTTTTCCCTAGCTCTCTCTCCAGATCTTTACCAGGAAGAAATTATAATCGCAATTATAGTTTTGTGAAGTGTGTTCATAACATTGTAGCTCCTTGTTCTTCCTGAGGAACGCTTGAAACTTTCATTATAGAAAATAGGAAATACCAACTTTATTCCTGCATTTCATTCATCAGACTCTTCTACAATCAAAGTGACTAACTGGCTACCCTTTCAGTCTGCCTCAACCCATCCCCCTAGGGTGATGGGGAGTTCTTATTTATGTTACATGGTTGATTGGTTGTCATATTAATTTCCAGCGACTCAAAACACTGTGCCTGATACGCTTCCCCATAGAACTGCCTTTGGCACTAGAGCAGAGTCTGCTCTAAGATACTGCTTTCAATTTTTCATGCGTAGGTTTAATTAAATTTTGTTTTATTTAATTGACTATTCACAGCATTTGGAGACCTCTAAAAATAAAGCGTGTGGAGCAGGAGAAAGATTAGGCAAAAATCTTCCTACAGGAAATCAGACTGTGCTCAGTGAGGATGGCATCCAGTACATGCTGGGGAGAGATTCCAAAGGACTTCCACCCCGTGTTAGGAAATGACATATGTTACATGTTTATAGCATACTTATAACTTCAGACTTGGTGTATTTGAATATGATTGAGTTACTTGATACATACATATATATCAGAAAAATGGAGGCTTCCCAGGTGGCTCAGTTGATAAGCAAGCCTCCTCTCCAGTGCAGGAGACCCAAGAGACATGGGTTCGATCTCTGGGTCAGGAAGATCCCTTTGGAAAAGAAAATGGCAACCTACTCCAGTATTCTTGCTGGAAAATTGCATGGACAGAGGAGCCTGATGGGCTATAGTCCATGGGGTCGCAAAGAATCAGATGTGACTGAGCACACACATGCGTGTATCAGAAAAATTACATATTCATTTAATTTTTCTTCTTTTCTCTTTTCCATTATGGCTTATTACATGATATTAAATATAGTTCCCTGTGCTATACAATAGGACCTTGTTGTTTACCCATTGTATTATACTCAATTTTTAGGAATAGATTTATTTTTAAATGATATGGGAAAATAAATATTTTTAAAGCCTAAGATTATAATTTTATAATGAGTGATGATTTAATTTTATACATTAAAAAAAATTAGGTATGTTCCATAACAGACTGTCCTAAAAGGAAGCATTTATTAGTTGCAGTGTATACCATGTAAGATATTAAAATATTCAAAAGTTTGCAAATGAAAATATAGTACATATCTTGGATTAATGTCATATTTTTATTTACCATTAAAATTAAGTTGTACTCACTAAAAAATATTTATGATATGTGTAATCCTCAGAATTTTAAATCTACAACATATTTAAAATATTCACAGCTCAACTTATTTCAAGTTTAACAATGTAAATGTATTGCTAATACATTTAGCGGCTATAAATGATAAACTCCTACATGATTTCAATTTGTTCCAAATGGAAAGGAATGAATCTGCAAGAGCAGTTTTACCTATAATACTTAAGTAAAGAAGTCAGTTGCAGGAATTCCCTGGCAGTCCAGTGGTTAGGACTGGGTGCTTCCACTTGGTCACGAGTTCCATCCCTGGTCGGGGAACTAAGATCCTGTATGTCTCACAGTGTGGAGAGAAAAAAAAAAAAAAAGACTTCAGTTGTTTTCCTGAAATGGTGATGAGGTAACCTTGCTCTCCACACTGTCCTGTTACACCAGGAAACATTTTGATCGTTTGGTCACCTGGCTAATGTCAAGTTGGATAATGATTTCATATCTCATAACATTTAGCCCTGTTGTCCATCTCTTCTCCAATTTTATTGCCTAATGATGGCAATATTTATTTTTCTCAGTTTTTGTTTATGTGAGGTTTGTGGTATGGGTATCTGGTCCATAAAATTTACTTTGGCCAGCTAACACTGAAACACTTACTGGATTCTTCATGAGTAACTAATAAATTACTGTTGGTGAAAGGAGTACTTAATTAGCTCTAATCTTCACAGTAAGGATCATTAGCATTTAATGAGAATTAATAATTTCATAAGACATGGAAATATATTGCCCCAAGCCAAATAGTTTATAACCATAGTATTGCAAATTGGTATTTAAAATTAATGAGTGACATTTTCACATATTGTTAGATGATCTATAATATTTTTATGTTATACCTCTAGGTCCAATAGAATGTATACTGGGGTCATGTAATTTCATTGTAAATTATTATAGTTAACCAGACTTGAGATTCTACCTTCCTGTGAAATGCAGCTCTTCTTCTCCCAGCTAATTTCTACTTCAGTTTAAATACCTCTTCCTTCTAGAATCTTTCTCTGATCCCTTGTGTTCATCCAACCTCTCATTCTTACCGTGCACGGTTCTTACCCTTTCAGAAAACTTACTGCTGTCTGTAAACCTATATTTACTTGTGTGTTTCTGTGTGACTCTCTCTATATGTTTATATAGAGGCAAAGAACAAAGGTAAATGATTTAACAAATGAAGAAACTTCTAGTGTGAAGGACAAAGTCTCATTTCTCTCCTTTACCCATAAATACATCAAGAATTACTTGGACACATCAGTATAATCAGAGGGTGACAGAGGATGAGATGGTTGAATGGCCTCACTGATTCAATGGACATGAACTTGGGCAGATTCCAGGAGATGGTGAGGGACGGGGAAACCTGGTGTGCTGCAGTCCATGGGGTCACAAAGAGTTGGACACGACTTGGCATCTGGACAACAACAACAAAAATCAGGTCTAATCAGTTCAAAAGTTTCAACAGCCAACAGTTGGATACACTTAAAAGTCTTAGGCTGTGTTGCCTAATATTACCTCAGTCTTTGGGCTCAAATACTTTATTTACCATTGATGATGATATTGAATAAAGATCGGCTTCAATTGTTTTTCTCTCTTAGCTACCTTTCTTATGAACGGAAGTTAGCACTTAAAATAAATCTGAATATCAGCTTACCTGTGGATCAACAGAGTCTCTGAAGTTTCCAAAGTTATTATCTTACTCACTGAAAGCATCTGACACTGCCCTGAATGATTCTTCCATTGTGTCCCATGTTTTAGCAAAATTATTCCAAGTAGACACTTTATTTCTGCAAGTAATTTAACTTTTACAAAGTATCTTTAGGCTGAAATTCATATTAAGACAGAAAAAATTGCCTCTCTATCCTGGTTTGAGAACATCACCATTTTAGACAGAGCTTGGTGATATTATGAAGTGTGGACGTAATGACATTTATGACATTTAGTCCCTGCATCTTAATTTGACAGAGCTTCATTTCTACTCACATCTAGGTGGTCCTCCTCCTTCCATCTTACTCAGTGTCACCATGATTACCTTCTGTCTTCTCTTACCCTCCCCCCAACCTTCAGAAGATCTCTCCCAGCTTCAGAATCAAGTCCATGTTTCTTAGGGCATGACCTTTGAGGCTGCTGAGACCTGACATCAACCAATATTTCCAGTCTTAAAATCCTCTAGTCCCTTCTGTAACTCCTGCCCTTGGTTCAAACCAAACACTTGTTTGTTTGTTTTTTCCCATTTATTTTTATTAGTTGGAGGCTAATTACTTTACAATATTGTAGTGGTTTTTGCCATACATTGACATGAATCAGCCATGGATTTACATGTGTTCCCCATCCCGATCCCCCTCCCACGTCCCTCTCCATCCCATCCCTCTGGGTCTTCCCAGTGCACCAGCCCCGAGCACTTGTCTCATGCATCTGTGGGAGAAGGTGAGGGTGGGATGTTCAGAAAGAACAGCATTGAAACAAGTATACTATCAAGGGTGAAACAAACACTTGTTTTATCTCTGCACAAGTCACCTTTTCCCAGCTCTGTGCCTTTATGCCTCTTGTTGATGATGGCCATCTCCTTCATCTTCACATTCCAAAACCCTGCTGTGCATCAAGGACCAGCTTGGGTGTCTTGTCCTTCATGGTGGTGTCCTAAGCCCCTGAGTGTTGTCACCTTTCTCCACTCCTGTGCTCCAATCTGGAAGGGCATTTTGTATCTCTGTCTTATTACATGACCTTCTACCCTGTCTCATGCTTATTAATATTCACTACTTATATCTGTATCTAATCTCCCTTACTTTGAAAAATGATCACTGAGAGTTGGGTTTCTGTTTCATTTTCTAAACTCCCAAAGTGCTTAGTAAGTGCAAGTTTGGCAGGATGCTGCAACGCTGAAGGAATTAACCATGATATAAATGCTATAAAGATAGTAATGAAATAATTTTAGTTTCAGTGTATATCTGTCTTCTATTGTGAGGTACTTGACACATGTGTGCTCAAATCTTATTTATGTTGTATTTTGCAAAGTTTTCTAAGCCAAGAATGGCAAATAAAGAGGGTCGGAACATGCTGCCTCATAGTGTGCTGCTTTGACATATAGATTATTTTGAGTTGAAGACAATTGAAAAACAGCAGAAGCAGGAAGGGCTCTCTGCCCTCCTCCTTTCTATCTAAAAGCAGGTCACAAAGTTCCTGTGAGAAAGGTGCCTTCTCTGTAGCAGAAAGAGAAGAACACTCTTATCATCCAAGACAGGAAATAGATGTTGAGATGAATCTATTAAAAAACCTTAAAGGATACATGTATATGTATGACTGAGTTGCTCCATTGTGCACCTGAAACTATCTTTCAGCATTGTAAATCAGCTATACTCCAAAATAAAATTAAAGATAAAAAAAACCCCGAAATCCCAAATTAAAAAGACACAGCACAGGGAACTCTACTCCATGCTCTGTGGTGACCCGAATGGGGAGGAAATCCAAAAAAGAGGGGCTCTATGTATACATGGAGCTGATTCACTTTGCTATACAGCAGAAATTAACACAACACTGTAAAGCAACTGTACTTCAAAAAAATCTTTAAAGAAATAAAATGTAAACCTAAAACAACAATAACAGAAAACTTTGTTACAATAACCCTTACCTGTCATTATTTTCCATCATTTGCTTCCTTGTTACTTTCCCACAGTTTATCACCTGTAGTCCCAACCCCCTTTTCCTCTGTCTTATTGCATCTCCAGTATTTCTCACTCTTTGTTAAAATGCTATGTAAGCTCTCAGGCCTATCCACTTCTTTGGGTCTTTGTTTCTTTTATACGAAGACCTCTGTATACCCTAGACACTTTAATTTCGAATAGAATATGTATGCTTTTCTCCTGTTAACCTATCTCTGTCAGTTTAATTTTCAGGACTAGCAACAGAATATAAGAGGTTAGGGGAAAAGTCTTTACTCCCTAACATAAACATTGTATAACCAAGATATATCTCCTTCTTTCCCTAAAGCTCTGAGAACTCCAGAGTGTGTGTGTACATGTTGTTGTGTATAAAAAATTCAGAATGATAAAGCCTCTAAGCAGAGAGAGGGAGGGGATTCTGCCAGTATCTGTGCAATTATTATAATTTGCTAAGTCACTGAGATTAGGTACTTACCCTTCAGATCTTCCTGGTGATTTTCACAACCTTAGTGATGGCTAGTCATCTTAGTTAAGTCCTAATGTTACCTTCCAGAGTACCAGTTCTGCATTTCCCACTATATGCTGAAATTGGATGGGCTCTTAATAACTTAAATTCAACATCTTTAATACCAAATTCATCATTCCCTATCCCCTACTTCCTAACCTACTCATCTTGAACTTACCAAGCTCAGGACCCCATTACTGTTTGTAAAGAATGTTAGAATAACTGTCTGACTTGTGTCTCCCCACTACCATCCATACTACATTCTCCTGTCAGATGAACTGCCCTCCAAATCATGAATCACATTGCCTTTGTTCAAAAACTTTCTTCTGTACTGATTTGTGTTCAGACTTCGAGCCTGGACTTCAAGGTCCTTGACCAGGAGAGAACCACAGTGACATTAGTAGACACAGCCAAGTGTACATGGCCGGAATGGAGCAACTACAGGGTGATTATCCAGCACTTTCTAAAATGGTCAAGGCACCCTGGTGATACAGGTCAGGTACAACCACCACACTGGCTTTTGTCTTTCTGTGGTTAAGCTGACCACGATCAAAAAAGAAACAACCGTCTCTTCTGACTTTTGCAATGTTTGATGATATCGTCTATTGGTAAATACTTAAATTCTGCACTGTGCCAACTTAACATACTATCGGCAAACCTATTTTTAAGTCTTCCATTAAGAGAAAAAGAGTAAGTGGAAATTTGAGACCAATTTTCCTCAAGTATAAACCTATCGGGTGGAGAGAGAGTGAGGGAAGAAGGCAGATAGTGTGGAACAGCTGTTTCTGAGACTTCTTTTTCCTTGTGTGATTTAGTTTGTCTCTTGGTATTGATCAAATTCACAAAAAGTTATTGAGCTTCACTTTATTTGCATGAGAAATCACAGCTTTGGTCAGACACTGACCAACTGTTAGGAGAAAATTGTAAACATGGTCTGATGGAGGAAAAAAAGTTCCTATAAGGTTCACACTTAGTTTTTACCTTTACTTTCACTCAATCCCCAAAAACATCTATGAAGAATTAGGGTGAAAATATTGAAATGCTTTTTTTTCCCCTAGTGCCTGTAAGCCTTCCATGTCACATGATTTATTATTTCAAGATCCTGCTCATTTGAGATTGATTCAATAAGAGAAGAGAAGAGCTTACCTGTTACGGGTCTTCTCATCAAAATGTGATCTAAGATTTAGCTTCTTAATTTGATAGCTCCTCTATAACTAAATTGTGTTAACTATTGATGTCAAAGTTAATTATTCAGTATTTGCAAATTCTCAGTTAACAATGAAAGAAGCCTCTCTTTAATTGATAGTTGTTCTTGATTTATTGATTTTATTCCATTAATCTATTGGGTTTAGGAATGGCTATTCTTTAAATTTGTTCTCAATTATAATAAAAAAGAGAAATAAACATACTTACTTTATCTAAAATTCTTCAGTGAATCCTCTCTTAGATACAGTAAGGCCTTGACTTTGTGCCTGCCTGAACACAGAAGCTTACCTCTCCCCGAACCTTCTCCCTGTTACAGAGCCTGCACCCCAGTGACCACAGCTTTTATTTTTTTGTAGGGATGACCTAGAACTCTGGACTGGGATAAAAAAATTTTTGTTCTAGTTCTAGCTCTGCTTCTAGATAGGTGTGCTTGTTTACATATTTATTGTGTTTTCAGTTATGTAACAAGCACCCTCAAACTCACTGTGTCAAACAAAAGTTAAGACCTTGACAAATAACCTGAATCTTAACCATATGGCCTCTTCTTCATCTCATCTCCTGACTTTCCCTGATCTCATGTAACCCTTGTCCTGAAGCCTGTGTTTGTATGTTCTTTTTTCTCCCGTTTAATGTTGTTTTGTGGCATCTATATGTTTTCCCAAAAGAATTTTGTGTTTTATTTGTTTTTAACCTTGAAAGGGCATCAGTCTACATCCAGACTTATCCATTGTATTCCCATGAGTAATTATTGTTTTAAGTCAACTTGAAGTGGATTTTTCTGGTACCTGCAGTACAGTGACTCATAACTGATTCAGTGACCAGGCTTAACTGGGAATGAAGGACAGATCTCCCTCCACATTCGCTTAAAACAGCCAGAGTGGTTTTGGATGACCTGTAGCAATATCCTTATGCACTCCTGCTTCTCATACAGAGATGATGGGCAATGAGGGCTAGAAGGGAATTCTCCTGTCAATCAAGCCCTTGACAGAATTTTAACTAGACTATCTTAATGTTAACATTGCCTTAATTTATGAATGTTCTTCACTATTCAAAATTTAATTGTTGGATTTTAAAATGGTAGAGGGGGAGACTTCCCTGGTGGTTCAGAGTCTGCCTTCCTTGCATTGCAAGGGATGTGGATTCAATCCCTGATCAGGGAACTGGGATTCCACATGATGCAACTAAGACCCGATGCAGCCAAATAAATAAATATTTTAAAATAAAATGGTAGAAGAACTAACAGGCTAACTCAGGGTGGCAATTTTTGTTTTCTGGCTGACAGTGAATAATTAATTGATTAAATAATTGAACAAACATCTATTGAAATAGTATGTGACTGAGTCTTAAAAGACCCTCATGCTGGGAAAGATTGAAGGCAGGAGGAGAAGGGGACGACAGAGGATGAGATGGTTGGATGACATCACCAACTTGATGGACATGAGTTTGAGCAAGCCCCAGGATTTGGTGATGGACAGGGAAGCCTGGCGTGCTGCAGTCCATGGGGTCGTGAAGAGGTGGACACGACTAAGTGACTGAACTGAACTGAGTCTGGAAAGGTACTCAAGATTTGTTTTAATCAGGTAAGACACACAGACATGGACAAGATTGTCGTGAAGAAACAAGTTTTTACTCATAGATCCCTAGGATCAGGAGATGTGGCACAGTGCTCCATGCAGGGCCACAGGGGAAGTACCAGAGTTGGTCAAGAGGCAGAGGGATGTGAAGAGAAAACATGGGCAACGGCTCTGAGTATAGTTTCTGCAGAAGGAACCAAGAAAGTAGGGTAAGCGGGCTTAGGATTGGCTAGTTTGAATAATTTTAGCAGGCTCTGGGGTAGAGGGACTGCCTCTAGTTGTTACCTGGCCTGGGGGTGATGAGGGTAAGGGAATAATTGCCTGGAGCCTAAGAACCCTTTGGGAGCTCAATAAAGGATGCGGTTGAGGGTATGGGATTGGAATTGGTTGGTTTGCATATGAAAAGCATGCTTGCTGATGAGTCCTTTATTATGTCTTGGGAGGGAAAGTCTCTCTAGGATCAGGGAGGCCCCTAATGTTAAAATATCAAAATAAAAAGATGTGTTTGGGACCTCCCTGGTGGTACAGTGGTTAATGATCCACCTTGCAACACCTTACAGGGGGTGTGGGTTCAGTCCCTGGTCAGGAAACTAAGATCCCATATGCCATGGAGTGCCCAGCATATTAAAAAGCAGAGACATCTCTTTGCCGAAAAGCTGTGGTTTTTCCAGTAGTCAGGTGTGGATGTGAGAGTTGAACCATAAAGAAGGGTGAGCATCAAAGAATTGATGCTTTTGAATTGTGGTATTGAAGAAGACTCTTGAGAGTCCCCTGGACTACAAGGAGATCAAACCAGTCAATCCTAAAGAAATCAACCCTGAATATTTATTGGAAGGAGTGATGCTGAAGCTCCAATACTTTGGCCATCTGATACAAAGAGTCAACTCATTGGAAAAGACCCTGATGCTGGGAAAGATTGAATGCAAAAGGAGAATGGGGTGGCAGAGGATGAGTTGGTTAGGTAGCATCATCGACTCAATGGATATGAATTTGAACAAACGATGGGCAATAGAAAGCCTGGGCATGCTGCAGTCTGTGGAGTTGCAGATTTAGAGAGGACTGAGTGACTGAACAACAGCAAGCTAGAGGATAATATGAAGTCAGAGAAAGGAGAAATAAGCATATTTATAACTCAAGGGGATATTTCCATTAGAAAGAAAACATGACTGGAAGTACAAGGTGATACAAGGTGAAGGTCGTAAGGGAAGAAGGAGAGGATGGCATTCAGGGCACAGGTGTAGAGGTCCTTGAATATGAGAAAGGATTTCTGATCCTCAAAGACTGGGAGAAAGGCAGAGTTTCTAAGAAGGAAACAGCTTGCATCATTTGATCGGTATTTAAACTTGTGGGTCTCCACAGTTCTCTTCAAATAAACTTGGCTGCTTCTGACTGAAGCTAAGTTACTGCCACTTGTTTTCCTTTGGGCAAAAACATGGCTTTTTCCCTTAGTCACTCATATTTAACATTGTTTTAAAAGTACTTGTATTAAGAAATTAAGGGAAAAACAACAAATGTGTGAGAAGGAATATAAGTATTGAATTTTTTTCAGTGAGGATGAGATGGTTAAATAGCATCACCATCTCAATGGACATGAACTTGAGCAAACTCTGGGAGATAGAGGAGGACAGGGAAACCTGGCAGGCTGCAGTCTATGGGGTGGCAAAGAGTGGGAGGGCTTCTCTGGGAGAGTTCTGAGACCTGAAGGATGAATAGTTATCTAGGCAAAACATGAGGCAAATCCCACTCCAGGCAGAAGGAATAGCCACGGAGAAGGACTTGCAGAAAGTTTTGTCATCTTAGGAAATAAAAGAAAGTACTGTGAGTAAAATCTAGTGAGAAAAGAAGGGCTTGGAGAGGTAGGCTCTGTTAAAGATCTTGACTTTTATTCTAGATGCAGTGATTAACTCCTGAAAGGTTTAGGGCAAGGCGATGTCCTAACCTAGACTGTGTTTTCAAAAGAGTACCCTGGGTATTATGCAGAAGGAAAGGAGAGGAACAGAGTAGAAATGGAAAATCCATTTGCAGACTAAGTTAGTAATGAAATGAAAGATTATGATGGCTGAGACTAGCGAGTTTGCCTTGGAGATTGAGAAAATGGCTATAATACTTGAATTAGATTTTCAGAGAAACCCTACTAGTACATCATACCTATTCATTTTACTGTATGGCCCACATAAGACAATAAAATGAGAGAAATAAATTGAGGGCATAAGAATGAGATAATAAGGAATCTGAAAAAAAGTCATTATTTGCATATGACATATATAGAGACCCCAAAGAATCTACAGAAAAGTTATAAATAATGTGAGAGTTTAGTAAGATGTCTAAATGCAATATTTAATTTAAAAGTGAACAGAGGAGGACATAAACACAGGAGAGGGGCTTCCCTGGTGGCTCAGTGGTTAAAAAAAAAAAAAACCTGCCTGCCAGTGCAGGAGACTTGGGTTCGATCCCTGATTTGGGAAGATCCCACATGCTGCGCATCAACTAAGCACATGCACCACAACTATTGAACCTATTCTCTAGAGCCCAGAAGTCAAAATTACTGAGCCTACTCGCTGCAACTCCTGAAGTTCTAGAGCTTGTGCTCCGAAACAGAAGAAGCTACCATAGTGAAAAGCCCAAGGACTGCAGCTAGAGAGTCATCTCTGCTCACCACAACTAGAGAAAAGCCCACATAGCAATGAAGACCCAATACAGCCAAAGATAAACAAGTTAATTAAAAACCACACTGGAGAGAGGGGATGGCTACAAGTGGAGTAATGTCAGTTAAAAAGATAAAAAGAGAGAGAAAAGGAAGGAAAGGAGAAAAAAGAGGAAAGAAAGAAGGAAGGAAGGAAATAAAAGAACAAAGATTAAAAACTGTTATACTCCAAGTGGTTGAACTAGATGGATAGGAAGTTGTGTTTGGAAGGGGACATAAATGAGTTAAGTTGGTGATACGATACAGTTCCTGACTGATCGAGGCATGACTTGAAGGTAGGTTTTATTGAGGTGGAAGAGGGTAAGTCACCAATGAGGAGGTATTCAAGGAATTGAATGACTAGCTCATGGGTCATTCAGGCTTGTGTCAGAATGACTCAGGATGGTTGCATGAATTGGGATGGAGGAAGCCTGAAGCCAAGTGCTTTGTCCCTTATGAATGAGGGGCAGCAGATGATTGCTGTGAGGAGGGGGAGAGGGAGGTGTAAACAGATGGTTGCTTCTCCAAGGAGCAGGTGTTTTGCAAAAGAAAGAGAAAATAATGGTCTGGAACTGACTATAGGGAGGAGGGAAGATGGATAGGTGGGTCTTCCATTTGAGAGGACAGATATCTCTAAGGGACATCTAGGACTTAGGTTATGGCAAGAAATTGAAAAGGGAAGATGATTAAAAAGAGGTTGCTAATTATAGATCAGAATTTTGAAGAGCACTTGGTCAAGTGTCAATGCACAGTAGATGCTCAACACATAATTAATAAATCAACGAGTTAATCATGAACGTAGTAGAGAAGCTGTGTAATCTCAAACCTACAACCCAACCCAATTTGCGTGTTACCACCAAATGGGCTATTTGATTTCAAGTGCTTCAGAGAGTTCTTTGCTCTCTTTAAAACTCCATTCAATATATAAATGTATCTATACTTTTCAATACTCAATGTATCAGTTAACATGCTGTACATCTTAAATTTATACAGTGTTATATGTCAAATATATTTCAATTAAAAGCCAAACAAAAACAACTCCATTCAGTCACCAGGAAGATCCTCAGTTCTTAGTTGGAGAAAACGTCCTTTTTGGAATTCTTTATTTTTATTATAGGGGGTTGTAGCCAAAGAGTATAAATCTCCCTGTCTTCCTGTAGTTATCATTTTAATAATTGGGCACAATCTGCTTCTCATGTTTCTGCCAAACTGAAACTATTAAATGCTTTTAATAAGCACCTCATCTCACAGCCTCCATACCATCTAATTCTTCTTTTTAATTTCCTCTACTGACACACATAAATGCTCTTTTTAACCTCATTTTTAAAGTAATATCTTAATCTTTAGACTTAGTGATATATTTTGTTTCTCCACATGTCACAGTTTATAGCATTTTTAAAGTCCTCTATGATGGCTATGAATGCTTATAAACTCACTGATTTATGCAGTGTATTTTCCTGAGGGAGGGGGGGCAAATGACCACCTGAGAGGTTGGTGAATCTTGGCTTCCTATCGTACCGTAGCATTTCATCAAACCAGTAATTAATTTTAAAAATAGATCTAGGTTTATGTTTAGCCTTAAACAGAACCTTTGAAATTCCAAATGATTTTTTTGTTTTTACTTCATATTGCTTCAACCCTTTATTTCTTAAACCATGTGTTATTTCTAGTGAAGGCATTTATCATTTAGAAATCTTTTTTTTTAATTTTTTATTTATGGCTGTACTGGGTTTTCACTGGTATGTGGGGCTTTCCTCTAGTTGTGGTTCTTGGGCTGCTCATTGTGGTGGCTTCTCTTATTGCAGAGCACAGGCTTTAAGGTGCATGGGCTTCAGTAGTTGTGGCTCAGGGGCTCAGCAGTTGCAGCTCTAGAAACAGGCTCAGTAGTTCTGGTGCACCAGCTTAGTTGCTCCACAGCATGTGGGATCTTCCTGGATCAGGGATCGAACCTGTGTCTCCTGCATTGGAAGGTGGATTCTTTACCACTGAGCCACCAGGGAAGCCTTACAATTTACTTTAATAAGTTTTAAACAGCTTTATTGATGTATAAGTGACATATGATATGCTGTAGATATTTAAAGCATATAATTAGATACCCAAGAAACTGTCACCACAATGAAGATAATCACCTCCAAAAGTTTCTGTATGTCTCTGATTTATTCTCTCCCCTGTTCCCTCGGTTTCCAGGAAATTTGATCTGCTTTTTGTCATTAAGGATTACTTTTGCATTTTCTAGCATTTGATACATATAGAACCATACAGAATGTACTTTTCTTTGGCTTCTTTCCCTTAGCATCAATATGTCAAGATTCATCCATGTGGTTGGATATATTAGTAGTTCATTTCTTTTTATGCTAGGTAGTACTTCATTGTATGGATAGACTAATTATCTGCTCATCTGTTGACAGACATTTGGGTTCTTTCCAATTTAGGATTATGACAAATAAAGCTGCTCTTAGCATTCATGTGCAAGTGTTTGTATGAACACATTCTTCCACTGATCTTGGGGAAATACCTAGGAGAAGAACTGTGGAGTCACACGGTAGACATATGTCTAACTTTTTAGGCAACTTTCAGACTGTTTCCAAAAGTGATTAAAACATTTCACTTTCCCACCAGTAATATATGTGTTTCATTTCCTCCATATCCTTGCCAGCACTTAATATGTTTATTCTTTTTAATTTTAGGAATTTGGAGGTACATAGTGTTCTTTCCTGGGGGTTTTATTTTTCATATCCGTATTGACTAGTAATGTTGAGTGTCTGATCATGCAGTTGTTTGTCATCCACATATCTTCTTTGGTGAACCATCTGTTTTATTGTTTCCATTTCTATTAGGGCATCTTTTCTTATTATTGAAATTATTGAAAATTCTTTATATATCCTGGATGCAAGTTGTTCAATTGATATGTAGTTTGCAGATATTTTCCCCCACTCTGAATTGTCTTAGCAGAATTTTTTGAAGAGCAAAAGATGTTAATTTTTTTTTAAAGGTGTATTTGTTTGTTCAATTATTTATTGGCTGTGAGGCATGTAGGATCTTCCTTGACCAGGAGTTGAACCCATGCTGTCTGCAGTAGAAGCCTGAAGTCTTAACCACTGGACCACCAAGGAAGTTCCAAAAGCTCTTAGTTTTTACGAGGCCCGATTTATTAACTTTTTCTTTTATGAATTATGCTTTTGATATTATTTCTAAGAAATCTCCTCCTAACCTAAGGTCACAAAAATTTTCTTTTAGAAGTTTTTAGTTTTACATTTAGGTCTATGGTTTGAAGGTAATTTTCAAATACAGTTCTGTATTATAATTTTTACCAGCTTTGTTGATATATAATTTAAAAACCATAAATTTCACCCATTTAAAATGTAAGCTTAAATGTCCTGATATGCTCTGAGAGTTGTATAACCATCTCTGCAATCTAATTTTAGGACATTTCCATCGCTCCCCAAAGAGACCTTGTATCCATTAGTAGTCACTTCCTCACTTCTCCACCCTTTTCTCCATCTCCCTAGCTTAAGACAATTGCCAACCTACTTTCTTTCTCTATAGAGCTGCTTATTTTGGGCATTTCATATAAATGGAATCATATAATATCTGGTCTTTTATGACAGGCTTTTCTCACATAGCACAAAGTTTTTGAAATTCATCCATGGTGTAGAATGTGTCAGTATTTCATTTTTTAAAATTGACAGATATTATTGTATTTCATGGTTATTCTGGTTTTCATTTTCAAACTACTTAGATTGTGGCCAGAAGTCATATTTTGCATGACTTTTAAGTTTTTTAACTTTTCAAGACTTGCTTTATGACCCAGAATTGAACTATCTTGCTAAGTGTTCTATGTCTACTTGATACGAATTTCTATTCTTTTCCAGTTAAATGGAGTGTTTTATAAACATCAGTTAAGTCAGTATGTTTGATTGTATTTGAATATTTTATATCTTTCCTGATTTTCTGTTTACTTGTTCTGTCAATTATAAAGAGAAAGTATTGAAATCTCTAATTTTAATTTTGGGTTTGTTTCTTCCTGCAACTCATCATTTTTTTGTCTCATGTATTTTGTATTTCTCTATTAGGCATATGAACATTAGGATTTTTAATCCTCTTATTGAATTGATTCCTTAATTATTATAATATAACCTTCTTTATCCCTGGCAATATTCTTGCTTTAAAATTTCTTCTGTCTGATCTTAATATCTTAATGCGTGTTAGTTGCTCAGTTGTGTCTGACTCTTTGTGACCCCATGGACTGTAGGCTACTAGGCTCCTCTGTCCATGGAATTATCCAGGCAAGAATACTGGAGTGGGTAGCCATTCCCTTCTCCAGGGAATTTTCCTGAGCCAGGGTTCAACCCGAGTCTCCTGCCTCGCAGGCAGATTCTTTACTGTCTGAGCCAGTAAGACTCTGTTTACATCATAGCTCTTCTGTTATAACTTTCCACATACAGATGTTGCAAGGAATTGAATCAAAAGGGTCTGAACCATCAGGGAAGCCAAATCTTAATATAGCCACTTTTAATTAATGTTGGCATGTTATGCCTTTTTCCATCCCTTCACTTTTAACCTACTTGTGTCTTTGACTTTAAAGCAGATTTCTTGTAGGTAGTACATGGGTGGGTCTTTTTTAAACCACACCTACCAATATTTGCCTTTTACTGTGGGTGGTTCAGTTCAGTTCAGTCACTCAGTTGTGTCCAACTCTTTGCCACCCCATGGACTGCAGCATGCCAGGGCCCCCTGTCCATCACCAACTCCTGGAGTTTATTCACTTATGTCCATTGAATCAGTGATGCCATCCAACCGTCTCATCCTCTGTCGTCCCCTTCTCCTCCTGCCTTCAATCTTTCCCAGCATCTGGGTCTTTTCCAATGACTCAGTTCCTCGCATTAGGTGGCCAAAACAACAAAGTATTGGAGTTTCAGCTTCAGCATCAATCCTTCCAATGAATATTCAGGACTGATTTCCTTTAAGATGGACTGGTTGGATCTCCTTGCAGTCCAAGGAGCTCTCAAGAGTCTTCTCCAACAGCACAGTTCAAAAGCATAAATTTTTCCGCACTCAGCTTTCAAGTGGTTAGGTCATTACATTTATTGATATGATTTGGTCCATCTTGCTATTTGGTTTCTTTTTCTCCTATCTGTTCTTTGCTTTCCCTTTTCTCTTATTCTGCTTTATTTAAAATTATCTGGGTATTTGTGTATAACTGGTATTATTTCTTCCTTAAATGTTTGGATAACATTCTATATTATCTCCTTTGTTTGTGTCTTAATTATAATTTATTGTATTCTTTTAGATGTTGCTTTACAGTTCATAGTATCCATCTTTAACTTAAAAGAGTCTACTTAAATTATATTATGTTACTTCATGTTTAGTATAAAGAGCTTTACAGCATTCTGTTTCCATTTCCCCCTCAGACTTTTGTGCTTTTGTTATTACACATTTTACTTTGCACATGTTATATCAGCTCCATAATACATTGTTGTTATTTTTGCTCTCGACAATTCATTTTCTTTTAAAGATATTTAAATAATATAAAAAAGAGTCTGTTTTATTTACTCACACAGTTTCCCTTTCTGGTGCTGTTTTCTCCTGCTGTTTTCCATCTAATATCATTTTTCCTTCTGCCTGGAAACTTCTTTTTATTATTTCTTATAGTACAGATCTGCTAGTTATTAAATCTTTCCTTCTTAAAAAATCTTTCTTTTGCCTTCAATTTTGAAAGATGTATTTGTTGTCTATAAAATTCTAGTTTGGTAATTTAAAGGGGTGGTCATTAAATGTTTTACTCAACTGCTTCTGAAGAAGGAATTCACAGGGCCTGGACTCCATCTTAGGCCTGTTCATGCTGATCATGCTCAGCCACCTCTCCAATGGACTGTGAACTCTGTGTTTAGTGTCTATGGAAACGACAACAGAAGGATAAGACCCCCTCCGGACTGGGGAGTCCTGAAGATCGAATCCAGGTTACTCATCGCCTAAAAGAACACATACACAAATCACCCCTTTCTCCAGACAGGCCATAAATTTTTCTGTATCTGTTGGAGTGTAACCTCGTGTTTATTGATTATTGGCTAATCGTTTAACTGTCTGAGCCCATGGCACATGAGTGATGGGGTTTTGGGGGTTGTATTTACCCTTCCTTAGCTTATGTAAGTCTCAAGGAATTTGGGGTGGTGGGTTTGGACATGTACACATGGGGTATAAAAGATTTTCACAAATGCTGGTCGGGGTCCTTGGCTAAGAGGAGACTGTGCCTTGGGCCCGCCGGTGTAATAAACTGCACTCCACTATCTGCATTGTCCTTCTGAGTGAGTTTGTTTCCCAGACCGCGTGGCTACAACACTTCTGACACGTTGTTTCCTATGAGAGATTGTTATCATCCTTATTTGTTTTTCTCTGCATAACGTGCCTTCTTCTCTGGCTGCTTTTAGTAATTGTTCTTTGTAAACAGTCTTGGGAAATTTGTTTTGATAAACCTTGGTGTAACTCTCATTATTTTTCTTGTGTTTGGGGTTCATTGAGTTTCTTTGCTTTGTGGTTTATTTGATCAGATTTGGGAAATTTGGGGCCATTTTTCCCTTAACTATTTTTCCCCTGCTGTAGACTCCAATTACACATGTATTTGGCCACCTGAAGTTTTACCATATCTCACTGATGTTCTGTTCATTATTTTTTTAGTCTTTGTGTTTCTTTTTGGATAATTTCAATCGCTAAAAAGTCAATTTCACTAACCTGCAATGTCTAATATGCCATTAATACCATTCCAGTGAATTTTTCATCTCAGACATTGAGTTTTCAACCTCTTGAAGTATGGTTTGAGTCTTTAAAATATCTTCCATGTCTCCACTTAACATATTCAATCATCTTCTAACTTCTGAATATATAGAGTACCGGAACTCTAACAATTTCTTGCACACTGATTCTATCCTTTGTGTCATATATGGGTCTTTTTCAGTTGATTGATTTTTCTCTTCATTATGAGTCATATTCTCCTACTTCCTTATATTCCCAGTAATTTTTTGCTGGATGCCAAACATTGTGAATTTTATCTTCTTGTATGTGGGATATTTTTGTATCACTATAAATATTCTTGATTTTTTTTTCCTGAGACAAGGGTAAGTTTCTTGAAAACAGCTTAATCCTTTTGGGCTGTACTTTTAAGGTTTGCTAGGCAGGACCAGAGCAGTGTTTAGTCTACAGCTAATTTTGGCCCACAAGTTATGAGGATTCCCTCTCTGGATTGTGGGAACCAGAACTATTCCTGGTTCTGTGTGAGTTCTGGGAGTTTTCCCCTCTAATACTTTAAGAATGGTTCTTTTCTTGGCATTTGGTATTTTTCTCCATGCATGTACTGATCAGTACACAAGCTGAATACTCAAGGGATCACTCTGTAGATCTCCAGGGTCTTCTCTCTGCAGCTATTTCCTCTCCATTAGTCTGCCCTGAGAATCTAGCTGCCTTGGACTCCCCACATTCCTAGCTTTACCTCATTTTAGAGAGATTATTCAGCTCCATCTGAGTTCTTGTTTCCTGAATGGGGGCCTGGAATCTCTCAACAGGCAGTAATGGAATAATTGTAAGACTCACTTCATGTGTTTTCCTGCCTCTCTGGACTCATCATTCTTTTTTGTTGCTGTTGAAGCCCAATATCTTGAAAACTATTATTTCATATATTTTGTCTGGTTCTGAGTTTTTTTTTTTTTAGTCTGAAGGTGTGGTATAATAAAAACAATATTTGGTCTTTTCCCCTGGTTCTTGGCACAGAGCATCTAAAATCTTTGGCATTTCCTGAGAGACAGGAGTGTCTTTTGTTATTCATAGCAGGCCCCTTTCATCACATCTGAGTTTATGCTCCTGAGGTGACAAGGGGTGGAGCTTCGGAAGGGGGCTGATCACCAGAAAGACCAAATGATTGATCTTTATTAAAGATCAAATTATAATTGACTTTTGAACAGCATGGGTTTGAGTTGCATAAGTCCACGTCTATGAGGATTTTTTTTTTCAATAAGTATATTGCAAAAAATTTTGGCGATTTACAACCATTTGAAAAAAAAAAAAAACAAAAACACCTCACAGATGAACCTTGTAGCCTAGAAATATATATAAAAATGTTAGGTATGTCATGAATTCATAAAATATATGTAGATACTAGTTTATCCTTACACAGGGATAAGGGGAGTGATATTTAATATAAAATTAACAATGTATTAGTGTGCTTACTGAGTTGTACCCTTTATAATAAACCAGTAAATGTAAGTAAAGTGTTTCCCTGAGTTTTGTGAGCCATTCTAGCAAATGATGGAGCCTGAGGAGGGGTCATCGGAGCCCGTAGTTTATATCTTGTTTGTTGTTCAGTCATTCAGTCATGTCTGACTCTTTTCGACCCAATGAACTGCAACACACCAGGCTTCCCTGTCCTTCACTGTCTCTGGAGCTTGCTCAAACTCATGTCCATTGAGTTGGTGATGCCATCCAACCATCTTATCCTCTGTTGCCCCCTTCTCCTCCTGCCTTTAATCTTTCCCAGCATCAGGGTCTTTACTAATGAGTCAGCTCTTTGCATCAGGTTTCCAAAATATTGGAGCTTCAGTTTAGCATCAGTCCCTCCAATGAATATTCAGGGTTGATTTCCTTTAGGATTGACAGGTTTGATCTCCTTGCAGTACAAGGGACTCTCAAAAAGTCTTCTCCAACACCACAGTTCAAAAGCATCAATTCTTTGGTGTTCATACTTCTTTATGGTTCAACTCTCACATCCATACATGACTACTGGAAAAAAACATAGCTTTGACCAGATGGACCTTTGTTGGCAAAGTAATGTCTCTGCTTTGTAATACATTGTCTAGGTTTGTCATAGTTTTTCTTCGCAGGACCAAGTCTCTTTTAATTTCATGGCTGCAGTCACCATCTGCAGTGATTTTGGAGCCCAAGAAAATAAAGTCTGTGGCTGTTTCCATTGTTTCCCCATCTGTTTGCCATGAAGTGACGGGACTGGATGTTGAGTTTTAAACCAGCATTTTCATTCTTCTCTTTAACTGTCATCAAGAGGCTTTTTAGTTCCTCTTTGCTTTCTTCCGTAAGCTTGTTCATCAGAAGTATCTGTGATTGGCATCTGGAGTGGGGGCTGTCTTAGGACTAAGCCCTTAGATGTGTGGAGCCTGCTGCTAACTGCAAGTAGTTAGTCTCTGAATTGAATTTCGTAGGACCCAGCTGGTGTCAGGAAGAGCATCCGGAGAGGGTAAATCTGGTCCCTGTGAGTTGACAGGGACCAATTACTTGGCCGGAAGTAAAATTTCCTTTTTTATAAGTGTAAATAAGTAAAATATTAAATTAACATAAAATTAACAACCCCACTGAATGTTAAAAGAATGTTCCTGTATTATAGAAGCAGAAATAGAATTTTTGGACAGATATGCACAATTTAAGTATAAGTCAGGTGAAAAAACAAATGAAAAGATAGTATGGTATTTGAGTAAACTTACTAAATCGGCCACCCTCCCAAGTAAAGTAGAGATGAAAAATCTGTTCTTGAAGAATACATGTAATTAAAAAAAACTAGTAGACAATTTGAAAATATTTTTAACAACATATGAAATTAGTTTTAATATCTTTTATTTAGCCCAGTATATCCAAAATATTATTATTTCAACATATAATCAATATAAAGATTACTAAGGAGCTATTTTATATTTTATCCCTAGTAAGACTGAATCTGGCATGCATTTTACACTTAGAGCATATCTCAATTAAGATTAGTTGTAAAAAGAAGAGTTTTTCATTGGTCACTTGTAGACAGTGGTCCCCTATGTTGGACAGTCAGGCTATAGAAGTACTTAATGAGACTATGAAATTTTTTTTAAAATAGGAAAAATAAAAAATAAGATGAAGCACCAACACAAAGATGAAAAAAGAGTTTACTGTCAGTATCCCACCCATGTCCCTGCAGTCTTGCCCTCAATACATCTCTTCTTTATAAACTGTGATTCCAGAGACTACCTGTGACACTCCGCCACAGGTCATTTTTCTATCAAAGCAGTCTGCCCAGTTCACATTCGGGGCAAGTGAAAAGTTGTTGTTTAGTCACTAAGTCATGTCCAACTCTTTGCAACCCCATGGACTATAGCCCACCAGGTTCCTTCTGTCCATGGGATTTCCCAAGTAAGAATACTGCAGTAGGTTGCTTTTTCCTTCTCCAGGGGATCTTCCCAACCCAGGGATTGAAACCTGCATCTCCTGCAGTGGCAGGTGGGTTCTTCACCACTGAGCCCACCAGGGAAGCGCAAGTGAGAAGTATCAGAATCTTAATGCTCCCAAGAACAGCCTAGAACCAGTGACAGACAAGAATTTGTTGGATGACTACCCCAGCTTCTTTTCCTCCTGGTTGGGATAATGCTGAGCCGTGTTCTGCAGTGTCTCAAAGGACTCCCTCTAGTAAGTTTTAACTCCAGCTGTTCACTTACCTCCTTGCTAACATGATTGGATTCTTTCCCTTTCATGTCTTACTTCCCCACCCCTTTATTAGTGTTTCCTGAAATTACCTCTCAAATAAATTGTTTGCACTCATATTCCTGGGTCTGCTTCTGGGGAATGCAAACTATGACACATGGTTTAGGAACAAATTGGGAGCCAAAACAACGCCCCTAAAAGCCATTAAAAAAATTAGAAACAGCAGAGAACAAAACAGACACAACATAAAGCCAATTACTAATATAGGGGAAAGGCTTGACAATCACAGGGTCTGCAGATTTTTTAAAAAAACAAATGAGGAGAAGGCAATGGCACCCCACTCCAGTACTCTTGCCTGGAAAATCCCATGGGCGGAGGAGCCTGGTAGGCTGCAGTCCATGGGGTCGCAAAGGACCGGACCCAACTGAGCGACTTCACTTTCATGCATTGGAGAAGGAAATGGCAACCCACTCCAGTGTTCTTGCCTGGAGAATCCCAGGGATGGGGGAGCCTGGTGGGCTGCCATCTATGGGGTCGCAGAGAGTCGGACACGACTGAAGCGACTTAGCAGCAGCAGCAGCTGTCCTTTGCAGACCTTTCTCACATCAGGGTAGGTAGGTAGGTGGGTGGTGGTAGTTAGAGAATTAAAAAGCAGCTACGTCATCACTGACCAGGAGATGGGTCTACTGAAGCATCTAGATGGTGCTCGTGGAAATTTCACAACAACCCTATGAGGGGGTAGTGAAAAAAAAAAAAAAAACAAATGAAAGCAACTTACATAGAAAGAAAGATATTTGAAAAGACAAAAGGCTAATTAGAGTAAAGGTAACTGAGGCCTTAGAATTGGAGAAATAACACAAATGTAACAGAAATTGTACTTAAATTGTACAGAAAATGCCAAAAGAAGAGAATTTTCCTGATTAGATGAACGAAGATTGTTAGAATATCTTGTTCTAGAAGAAAATGTTATAGGAACAGCCAAACAGATATATTCTAATGATTTTTCATTTCACTGATGAAGATAAAATTCTTTACATATCCAGACAGGTACTAATTATTTGCCAGGAGGAAAAATCAGGATAGCTTCAGACTTCTCTAAGAATTATTCATTGTCTGAAAAGTGCTGAGAAAAGGAAGGTGAGATCCAAGAATGATTTTCTTAATCAAGGTGACTTTCAAATATGAAGGCAAGAAATAGGCAAGTAGACAATCTGTCATAAATAAGCCAAGACCTACACGACCTTTTAGAAAGACAAGAATAATCAAAGCCAAATAACCAAAAAGTAAAGAGAGACGCATAATAAGAAGACTGGTGATAAAACTATTAATTTAAATACAGAATTAAGAAAGAAATTATGGAAAATATGATCACAGAATGTTAGTGTTATAAATCATAACAAGGTAAAAGAAATGGTAATACAACAATTGAAATCAGGAGTGGAGGGGGAGGGAGGGACATGGGAAGAGATTTACTTGTGATCATTTCTTTGATATTCTTCTATAACTGAGACTTAACTGATACAGGTCTGAAGTCACTAAATCAAGAAATAGAGTTAATGATACTAAATAAAGTTATAATGATTGCAAAAGATTAAGAAAACCCCAAAAGTAGATAATAAACTTTCAAAATTATCCAAATAAACACACACACACATCTATATAACCAAATACAGAAAAAATATTACATTTAGCAATTGGTAGTACGTAATAGCGGAGAAGGCAATGGCAACCCACTCCAGTACTCTTGCCTGGAAAATCCCATGGATGGAGGAGCCTGGTAGGCTGCAGTCCATGGGGTCGTGAAGAGTCAGACATGACTGAGCGACTTCACTTTCACTTTTCACTTTTATGCATTGGAGAAGGAAATGGCAACCCACTCCAGTGTTCTTGCCTGGAGAATCCCAGGGATGGGGTCGCACAGAGTCGGACATGACTGAAGTGACTTAGTAGTAGCAGCAGTACGTAATAGAAAACTTGGGAAATAGAAATAGTAAACTGGAGGTCCAGTGGTTAAGACTCCATCTTTCAATGCAGTGTGTGTGCGTTTGATCCCTCATCAGAGAACTAAGATCTCACATGCCTAGCAGTTAAAAAACCAAAACAGAAAGCAGAAGCAGTATTGTAACAAATTCAATAAAGACTTTAAAAATTGTCCACATAGTAGAAAACTTGAAATAATAAATATTAAATATATTTCTTATAACAATACATATAAACTTATGAGAGTAAGTTCACCCATTACACAATGTCCTAGAGAGGTAAAAGAAAAAACTCACAAAATCAAACCATGCATTTAGAAGAATGAAATACAGTTCAATTGCCCAAAAGGAGCAGATTCTTTGAAGAGGACATAACAAAAAGGGAAATAAAAACAAGATAAACCACTTGCTAGTATAGTAGTAAAAATAAAAGGAAATGGGAAAAAAGGACAAATACATCTCTAAAAAGTTAAAAATGAAAAAGAGGAAGTAACTATTGATATAGAGGAAATTTAAAATTCTGAAAAAAAATCATTTGAAAATATAAATGAAAAATACTGAATAACAGCCAATGTAGGCAAACCTAAACAGACATATAGCAATTGAGAAATTTATACAAGAACTTCCTCTTTAAAATCTCCAGGCCATTACTGTTAATTCTTCAATTTTTTTTAAAGAAAGAGGTAAATTGGATAGAATTGACTGATTTCAAAAAAAGAAATCCTTCAAGTTACACTTGCAAAGAAAGTCTGACACTAGCATCAAAATCTGACAAGATAGAACCAACTCACTTATCAATATTTAAGTAAAAACTTTAATAAAACAATGGCAGTTGTAGTTCAGCAGTGCTTAAGAAAATATGCCATTACCAAATCAACTCCTCCCTGAACTGCAAGGGTAGGTTGGTATTAGGAAAACTATTAATACATTATGTGTTATTAATAACCTGAAGGGGAAAATATTTATAGTGATTTAATATATGCAGAAAGAAATATTTGACAAACTTCAACATCCAATGTAATTATGAAAATAGAGAATAAATTAAGGCTAGGTGATTTGGATTAGCAAATGTGAAGTATTATATATAGAATAGATAAATAACAAAGCTCTACTGTACAGTACAGGAAACTATATTCAATATCCTATTATAAACCACTATGGAAAAGAATATGTAAAAGAAAAAATATATGTATACATGAATCACAACAGAAATGAACACAACATTGTAAATCAACTCTACTTAAATAAAATACATTTTAAAAAATGAATAGTAAACAGCAGCAGAATACATGTTTTTCTCAAGTGGATGTGGAACATTCACCAGGATAAACCATATGTTAGGCCATAAAAGAAGTCTTCATAAATTTAAAAAGGTTGAAATCATACAAAGTATCTTTTCTGATAATAATGAAATAAAACTAGAAATCAGTAACAAAAGGAAAACAGGAAAATTCACAAATATGTGGAAATTAAACAAGACTCTCTTGAGAAACTAACGGGTGAAAGAAGAAATCACAAGGGAAGTTAGAAAATACTTTGAGCCAAAAGAAAACAAAGCTCCACATACCAAAATTTATGGGATGAATTGAAAGCAGTTCTAAGAGAGAAATGTATATCTGTAAATGCAGGCATTAAAAATGGACTGTATCATGTCAAGGAAGTTTCCTTCTATTCCTAGTTTATTGAGAGTATTTGTCATAAAGAATGTTGGGTTTTACCAAATGTTTTTTCTGCATCAGTTGAGATGATCATGTGAAGTTTTTTCCTTTCATTTTATTAATGTGGCATGTTAATTACATTGGTTGATTTTTCATATGTTCAAACATTCTTGCATTCCAGGAATAAATCCCACCTGCTCATGATGTTTAATCCTTTTAAAATGCAGCTGAATTCACTTTGCTAGAATTCTTTTGCGGGTTTTGCAATATCTCATCGGGATATTGGTGTCCTTTGTCCTTAAAATGTCTTTGTCTTACTCCATTTATCAGGGTAATGCTGGTCTAGTGGGTGAGTTAGAAAGTCGTCTCTCCAGTTTTTGTTTTTTTTTTTTCTGGAAACATTTGAAAAGGATAGGTGTTAATTTTTAAAATGTATGGTAGAATTCACCAGTGAAATCATTTGGTCCAAGGCCTTTTTCTGTTGAGTGGTTTTTTGACTACCAGTTCAATCTCATTAGTTACAAATCTATTCAGATTTTGTTTATTTATGATTCAGTTTTGGTAGATGTGTGTTTCTAGGAATTTTTCCATTTCATCTAGGTTACCCAATGAGTTAGTGTGTAATTGTTCATAGTATTTTTTTTATAATTCTTTTTATTGCTGTGTAATTGGTAGTCATGTTCCCACTTTCACTTATATTTTCAATAATTTGAGTCTTCTGTCTTCTTTCCTTAGTCTAGCTGAAGTTGTCAAGTTTGTTGATCTTTTCAAAGAATCAACCTTGGTTTCATTGGGTTTTGCTATTGTTTTTCTATGCTGTATTTTACTTATCTCTGCCCTAATCTTTATTATTTCTTTTTATCTGCTAGTTTTGAGTTTAGCTTGCCCTTTCTTTTCTAGTTCCTTAAGGTATAAAGTTAGGTTACAGATTTGAAATTTTTCTTCTTTTTTTAATGTATGCTTTACAGCTATAAATTTCTCTCTTAGCATTGCTTTCACTGAATCCCATATGTTTTGGTATGTGAAGTTTTGTTTTCATTTAGTTCAAAGTATTTTCTAATTTCTCTTGTGATTTCTTGACTCATTGGTTGCTCAAGAGTGTATTGTTTAATTTCCACGTATTTTTGAATATTCTGATTTTCCTTTTGTTATTGATTTCCAGTTTCATTTCATTATTATCAGAAAAGATATTTTGTATGCTTTCAGTCTTTTTGAATTTACTAAGATTTATTATGGCCTAATATATGATCTGTCCTGGAGTGTCCCATGTCCACTTGAGGAAATGTGTATTCTGCTGCTTTGGGGTAGTGTTCTGTGTGTTTTTTATGTGTGGAGTGTTCTGTATAGATAAGTTATGTATCTATCCATCCAGTCTCTCCATCCACCCATCCAACCCCCCATCTTTCTATCTATCTTAGTATGGGACATTTATACGTGTTAAGTAGCCTGGAAAATTGCACCTCTAGATGTTTTCATGGCTGGTTTCTCCTTATCGCTCAGATCTATGCTCAAATATAACCTCAGAGAAATTTTCTCTGACCACAGTGTCTAAATTTGCACCCCACCTTACCACATCCCCAGTCACTCTCTATCTTATTTCCTTGTTTGTTTTCTTCACAGCATTTATCACAATCTGAAATTACATGATTGTTTTGATTCTTTACTTGATTGTTTTTTGTCTCTCTCAGTAGAATATAAGTTCAATAAAAGAAGAAACTATTTTGTTCACAGCAAGAGCTTAATAAATATTTGATGAATATGTATCTGTTAATGTTTGTTAAATGTCACCTCTTCAAACTAGCACACTATTTTTACTTAAATAAATTTGTTTATATGATTGTTCATGCTGGGAGATTTGAGACACAGTTCTCATATCCTGTGTAGTTTTTCTGTACTTCTTCCTCTGCTGAAGTTACTATTTTAAAATTTCATCAAAACTGTTAGCTCTTGGTTGTGTTGGGAGTAGAAAGCTGGTGATCTAGATCAGTTTTCACTCTATCCTTTACAACTTTATATGTTTCAATCAAATCCTTAACTAACTTTTTTCCTACATTTTTATTTTATATTTTAGAATAGCTTCTTTTCTGTGTATGTACACTGGCTATGTTTTAGTATAATATGTATTTCCTAAGATGGTTACTCATTAAACTAAGTAAAATTATTTAGGGAGATCTTAGAATTTCAGTATTTTTTGTTATTCATCTAAATTATATATATGTAATTAATTTACATGCAATTAATTTTTACTACTGGCAGTTTGACTAATTAAAATGGATACCCTCTCATCAAAATTATGTGTTTTATGCCATATTTTAATAACCTATAAAGACAAAATTATTTGCTGTTTTTACTTTTGTATCTTACTGTCTTTCAGTTCAGTTCAGTTCAGTTCAGTCACTCAGCCGTGTCCGACTCTTTGTGACCCCATGGACTGCAGCACACCAGGCCTCCCTGTCCATCACCAACTCCCAGAGTTTACTCAAATTCATGTCCATTGAGTTAGTGATGCCATCCAACCATCTGATCCTCTGTCATCCCCTTCTCCTCCCGCCTTCAATCTTTCCCAACATCAGGGTCTTTTCCAATGACACAGTTCTTTGCATCAGGTGGCCAAAGTATTGGAGTTTCAGATTCAACATCAGTCCTTCCAATGAATATTCAGGACTGATTTCCTTCAAAATGGACTGGTTGGATCTCCTTGCAGTCCAAGGGACTCTCAAGAGTCTTCTCCAATACCACAGTTCAAAAGCATCAATTCTTTGGCACTCAGCTTTCTTTATAGTCCAATTCTCACATCCATACATGACTACTGGAAAAACCATAGACTTGACTAGATGGACCTTTGTTGGCAAAGTAATGTCTCTGCTTTTTAGTATGCTGTCTAGGTTGGTCATACCTTTTCTTCCAAGGAGTAAGCGTCTTTTAATTTCATGGCTGCAGTCACCATCTGCAGTGATTTTGGAGCCCCCCAAAGTAAAGTCTGTCACTGTTTCCACTGTTTCCCCATCTATTTGCTATGGAGTGATAAGACCAGATGCCATGACCTTAGTTTTCTGAATTTGAGTTTTAAGCCAACTTTTTCACTCTCCTCTTTAATGTTCCTTTCCCCACCCCCACCCCCCATATATCAATGTGTCTCTTCATTCAGTCTACCAGAATTGCTCATATTCTTATGTGATTTCAATCTCAGATACAACCAAGCATTGCACTTGATCTAATACCTGGCACTTCTTTTCTGCCTCAGTGCCTGTCTCTGTCAACTTTACCTATAAGCAGTGTTTTAGAATCTATTTTAAAATGAGATTAGTAATTAAGAAGCAAGAAAATGAAATTGTTTAATATAATCTGGGGACAAACCACTACCTTGTTCTTATTTTCTCCTTGGGCACACTGCTTTTGTTGGTAATGGAAAGCTAATGGCTGTAAGGGCCAAATATGACCTCTAGATTCTGGAGAGAATAGAAAGAAAAGCCTTCTCTTAAAGGTGAAATTGTGCTTCACCCAGTCTTCACGCATCTTTAGATCCTACCCTTCTTGAAGCTTAGCTTCTTATTTTAGGAAGCCTTCTCTTCTGTCTGGATTCCTTTAAGGAATTGTCATTCATATCACATTCTGGTAGCACATTCTGGTACATTCCGGTTTTGTAATTGTTTCATGTTGAAGTACTGTTTCCCTCTTACCCTAAATAATGTAAGCTTCTTGAAGGTAGGACCATGCTTTAATAAAAAACAAATAAACAAGCAACTATTTCAGTAGTACCTTTGTTGTTGTTCAGTCAATCAGCCATGTCTGATTCTTTATAACAGAGGAGCCTGGCAGGCTACAGTCCATGGAATTTCCCAGGCAAGAATACTGGAGTGGGTTGCCATTTTCTTCTCTAGGGGAGCTTTCCCATCCAGGGATTGAACCTGAGGCTCCTGCTGCATCTCCTGCATTGCAGACAGATTCCTTATCGCTGAGCCACTGGGGAAGCCTCATTAGTACCATAACTCTAGATTATATGTCCCATAGGATTAGACTTTAAAATGATGTGTTAATGATCTAGTTTGTGAGAGGGAGTCTAGTCATTTAGATATAATTTTAATGTTCTGAGTTTTAGGTTAGTAAACAGAAAAGGACCATTCTTTATGAGACATCATCATTTCTTCAGCATACTGTTCCCCCTCCTCACCCATTGTCACTCACCCCCTGACATAATACTTGCAGCTATTTTTATAGAGAAGTTAAAATGTGCTAAACACCCCACATGTTACTTAAAGCCAACAAAAACCCTGCAAAAGACATAGTACAATTGTTACTATTAATACTCTTATACATATTATTATCAAGGTCTCAGTGCACAGAATTGTATTAAAATAATCTTTAGCTTGCTTGTGATCCATATTTGTTTATTTATTTAATTATTGATTTTCAATAAAGTCATAAACACCTATGATCCCACCACCCAAAACAAAATCTAGGACTATAACCTACATCTAATACTTGCTCATCAACCTTCTCTCCTGCTTCTTCGCATTGTGTTGTTCATTTGCTAAGTTGTATCTGACCCTTGTGACTCCATGAACTATGTCTTTCACTTAGGTCATAAAAAAGTAAGTACTGGTCCCCACATTTTACAGGTAAGGAATCTGAGACTGCTGAAGGTTAAGAGGTTTGTTTTTTTCTTTTAGATCACCTAGCTAGTCAATGGACTATCTAAGTGTGTCTAATTCTGACACCTCCCCCTAACCCGCTCATGTGGACTCCCAGTCATTTGTCTGCAAGATAGCTGAGAAGTGGTGCTCAATGAAATAAAGTAGATACTGGCACTTAAATCTTGGAATAAAGAATAATGACTTAGGAGTTTACGGGTTTGGGCTTTCCAATCCAAACCAGTACCCTGGCGCTATGGGGTGATGGCTCCTGCTAAAAAGGGCAGTGAGAAGAAGGGCCAGCCTGCCATCAACAAGGTGGTGACCAGAGAATATGCTGTCAGCATTCACAGTGCATCCATGATGTGGGTTTCAAGAAGCCTGTCCCTTGGGCACTCCAAGAAATACAGAAATTTGCCATGAATGAGATGGGGACACCGGATGTGAGCATCTACACCAGGCTCAACAAAGACATTTGGGTCAAAGATATAAGGGATGTCCCATACTAATCTGTGTGCAGTTGTTCAGAAAATGTAATAAAGATGGAGGCTAACCAAACAAGCTCTACACATTGGTTACTCACATGCCTGTCGCCACTTTCAAAAATCTCAGACAGTTAGTGTGGTTGAGACCTAATTGCTGATTGTCCAATAAAGTTATTGAATTGCCAAGAAAAAAAGAGTGTACTGATCTGGGGGACTTCCCTGGTGGTCCAGAGGTTAAGAATCTGCCTTGCAATGCAGGCGATATGGATTCAACTCCTGGTGAGCCTGTGTGCTCTGGAGCCGTGCATCACAACTAGAGAGCCCTAGTGCCACAACTAAGACCCAATAGCCAAATAAGTAAATATTTTAAAAAAGAGAGAGTGTGCAGCTTCATCTCCATCATTGAGCTTGATTTTGGGTAATTTGTCTTCTTAACCCAGCCCTCTGTAGGTTACTGGAGAAGGCAATGGCAACCCACTCTAGTACTCTTGCCTGGAAAATCCCATGGACGGAGGAGCCTAGTAGGCTGCAGTCCATGGGGTCACCAAGAGTCAGACACGACTGAGCAACTTTACTTTCACTTTTCACTTTCATGCATTGGGAAGGAAATGGCAATCCATTCCAGTGTTCTTGCCTGGAGAATCCCAGGGACGGTGGAGCCTGGTGAGCTGCCGTCTATGGGGTCGCACAGAGTCGGACACGACTGAAGCGACTTAGCAGCAGCTGTAGGTTATTTCATCTCTCAGCTGTCCCACGACAGCATATTCCAGTTGGTTCAGGTTTCAAAAACCAAACCAAAAGAAGATATAATTAAGGGCAACACTATGTAAATTGCTTAAACTTGAAAGAGAATTTTTTTTTCCCCCTAAATGACCACCTTGTTGCAAATGGCAGTTTTTAAAACGGTTAATTTCAGCAAAAAGGCTTTATTTGTATACTTTAAGAAGAACTCTCTTGGTCTTCAATTGATGCAGGCTGACGTGCAGTCTGATGTTCTCTAGAAGAGTATGTACAGGTTTATACTTGGTTGTTTTATTCTGCTAGTATATTGCACTACAGATGAGAACACACATGCACACACACACACATTCCTCCTGTAATTCTATACAATATAGAAATGCAAAGTTAAAGACAGAGGCTAATTAGTGCGACTTTAAGAAACCTTACAGGACAGTGTGTGCCTGGATACCCAGAATATCGATAGAACTGAAAGTACATCTGTTGGACATCACAGGGGTTTGTCTTCAGATAATTATTTCCTTTTTGGCTTTAATGGAGAAGAATGTCAAATATGATACTGGAACACTTGTAGAATGACATTCCGTAACAACAGACTTAAACAGGAAAGAAAGAGTGAATAACTGGGCATCAAGTGTGATGAATGAGAAAGCTGTTATTATAACAAAGGGAGGAAAAGGTCTCAGTTCATAATGCCAAGTGTGTGCAGCACAAAGATCAGGATATTAGGTAAGATTTATGTAAATAATTTATTGAACTATATTTGCAGCTTTATAAGATAAATATCCATCCTAAAGGAGATCAGTCCTGGGTGTTCATTGGAAGGACTGATGCTGAAGCTGAAACTCCAATACTTTGGCCACCTCATGTGAAGAGTTGACTCATTGGAAAAGACCCTGATGCTGGGAGGGGTTGGGGGCAGGAGGAGAAGGGGACGACAGAGGATGAGATGGCTGGATGGCATCACTGACTCAATGGACATGGGTTTGAGTAAACTCCAGGAGTTGGTGATGGACAGGGAGGCCTGGCGTGCTGCGATTCATGGGATTGCAAAGAGTCAGACACGACTGAGCGACTGAACTGAACTAAACTGAAGAGAAATAATGATACCAAAATAAAGCATGTCAACAACTTATCTAAGGTGCTTTACCTAATTCCCAATTGTATTAGGTGGGTTTTTTTTTTTGTTTGTTTGGACTAACTTAATTATTCAGTACTTAGGAAAAAATGTAAACTGTTCAATATATTCTACATGCCTTGCTGTTCACCACACCCAGACTAGGGATTAACCACATGATATATTTAGTATCTATTTGGCTGATACAATGTTTTTAAAACTTGCATTGATACATGTTACTGTTCCTTTTTTATCAGTGATAGGAATCCATCTTTTCCCCTTGGATTCCAGTTAGCTAAATTGACTACCTGTGAGGTCAAAATGCCAAGTATTTTCTGACTTCTTCATAGAATTTTTTGCCCCAGATAAAAGAATGCATGAAAACTTCCTCTGCTTTGTTCCAGTGTGAGTCTCAGTTTGTTTCCAATGGAAAGACTCTGAGCAGAATGTTTCCAAGAGAGCTCTGAGCTCTATTATCAGTTGACTCAGCACCTCCTTTACCGCCAAGTATAAGACCGGAAGAAACCAGATTTGTTTCTGTCCTCAGACTTAAACAGTGCTCAGGGTCTATTCTGTGCCTTTTTTCCAGTGCCATTTCCCCCCTGAACTACACAACACATTCTCAGCTCTTTCCAGGCTGGTACTTAACTGGTACCATTCTAGATGCTTACAAGAGAAGTCACTTCATTTCTTACGATGGAGATCTTAGGGTGTTTGGAACTAATTCTTTCTCTGAACCCATGTTCAGAAAGACTTGGATTTGGATAGGAGGGGGGAGGTAAATATTAAATAAATACATACACAAGTAATGTTATAATTGTGAAAAGAATTGTGAGAGACTGCTACAGGTAGACCCTTGGCCAACCTTGTGGTGAGGTAGGGTAGCTTTTCATTCAGGCAATTTCCCTAGTTAAACTGTTCTAATTTTTAATTTTAATGGCAATTTTCTAATTATACAAGTAATATTTTTAAAGTGTTTTTTATTTAAAAACTGAAAAAGCTAGAAAATATAAAGAAGAAAAAAAAAATCACCTTAATCCAATACAGAGAGAAAAAAAAAATCCCCCAGTGTGTTTTCTACATATCTATATGACATTGAATTTGTCTGTAGTCCATTTTGTCACTCTTTTTTCATGGTTTCCTTCTTTGCTTTTATGTTTCAGCAGCTTTCCCCTTCTGCTACCTCTCAGATCATTGTGAAGAATATTTAGGTATTTCCCAAATTCTTTTGTGATTTCATTTTCTCTTGCTTTTAACTCTAATTCAGGCAGTTTAATTTTTCTCTGAGTAGCCAGTTGTTCCAACCCCATTTGCTGATCTTTTTTTCTCACTAACTTGAAATGCTTTCTGTATAATATTCATGTATATATGTGCATCTGTTCCTGAATACTACTTTTTTCCACTAACAATTCTTCTGGTATCACCTGTTCTTACTAGAATAGCTTTAGACTACGTTTTGAGAACTGATCACTCATGTGCAGCCCACGCTGCACACAGTTAATGTGTTATGCTTCACAGTCTTGAAAAAGGAGTGTCTACGTAAATTATTTGGAATTACTCTGCATGGGAGATCTTTTTCTCCCTGTTTATTTCCTTAGATAGTTGTCTATATCAGTAAGACTTATGTGTGTTTATTTGATATTTTGGGTTGTAATCCAATACTAATTTATTTATTTTCTTGCTCAAATTATTCCAGCCTTGACCCTTGGGAGATCTTTCAGTTGGCTCCTGTGTCTTTTTGACACACCCCTATCAATTTGGTTTCTGTAGTTTGGGTGTGTGTGTGTGTGTGTGTGTAGCACTTTGTTATTTTCTGGCACTGTAAGATGCTCCAGGTTCATCTTGCATGTCCCCTAACTCAGTCCTAGAATGGGCCTTTGATCCAAGTATCTCTAACTCTTCAGTTGGGGGTTGGTACTGGGAATAGAGATTGATCTGGGCACCCACTGTCATTCTTTGACTTTTAGTCTTTCTGTAGCCTTGTGTTTAGATATATATTCTGTAAATGTCATATACCTAATTTTTAAAAAATTTAGTTTTATGATCTTGGTCTTTCAATTACAGAGTCTAGACTATTTTTATTTCCTGTGTTTGTTCATATTAGGGCTCATTTTATAGTACTAGTAATTTGTCTTATTTCTGTTTTTTGTTTGTTTTTAATGGTTTTATTCTTTTTCCCTCCTTTACTGTCTTCTTTTGTATTGATTAGTTTTGCTTATGTCCCTTCTGTCTCATTCTATTTTTCTCTCTGCTTGTTTGAAAATTATACTCTGTATATACTTTTAGTGGTTACCTCAGGTATTTTACTTGCATTTAACTCAGCAAAATCTGATGTTAATCAACATCTTTACCTCACTCCCAAACAGAACAAGCACTTTTAAGATGCCTCAAATGTGATTACTACCTCTCATATCATAATCTGTTGTTAACTCATATTTAAATTCTAGCATATTTTCCTCCCAACAAAGTAAGCATTATATTTGGTTGTGCACATTCAATGTTTGCTTAGTTTTGTCCATATGTTTGTCTCTCTACAAACTTTAGAACCAGTTTGTTGATATCTGCAAAATAACTTGCTAGAAATTTTATTAGGATTGCACTGAATCTGTATATCTAATTAGGAAGAACTGATATTTTGACAATATTAAGTCTTCCCATTCATGAAAATTGAATTTATCTCCATTTATTTAGAACTTATTTAATTTCTTACATGAGAGTTTTGTTCCTTAAGTTCCTTATATGGACTTCAAGCATATTTTGTTAGATTTATCCTTCAGTATTTCATTTTTGGGTCATGAATGTAAATAGTATTATGTTTTTAATGTCAAGTCTCAGTTGTTCCTTTCTAGTATATAGAAAACAATTGACATGTGTATATTAACCTTATATCCTGCAACCTTACTATAATTGCTAACTAGTTCCCCTCCCACCCACCCCCACCCCCAACTTTGGCATCTTTCAAAATTTTGTCTTTGCCTTTGACTTTCTGCAGTTTGAATACATGCCATGGTGTAGATTTTTGGTGTGTGTCTTACTTGGTGTTATCAGAGCTGCCCAGATCTGTAGTTTGGTGTCTATCATCAATTTTGGAAACATTTAGTCATTTTAGTCATAATTGCTTCAAATATTTCTTCTACTCTCTTCTTTCTTTCTTTTTCTTATTCCCATTATGCACAGGTTACACCTTTGGTAATTGTTCCACAGTTCTTGGATATTCTGCCCTGTTTGCTTTTTAATTTGTTTTACATATTGTATTTCAGTTTGGGAAGTTTCTACTAACATTTCTTCAAGATCACTGATTCTCTCCTCAGCTATGTCTAGTCTGTTGACGAGTCCATCATAAGCATTCTTCATTTCTGTCATGGTGTTTTCTATTTCTAAGCATGTCCTTTTGACTTGTCCTTTGAGTTTCCACCTCTCTGCTTACATTAAACCATCTGTTCCTGCATCATGTGCACTTTTTGTTTATTACAGTTCTTAGCATATTGATCATAGTTGTTTTAAATTCCCAGCCTTGTCATTCCAACATCTCTGCTATATCTGAGTTTCATTCTGATGCATGCTTTGCCTCTCTCTCTCTTTTTTTTTTTTTTTGAAAGCCAAACAGGATGTACTGGATAAAAGGAACTGAGGTAAATAGGCCTTTGGTGTGAGGTTTCATGTTCAATCAGGCCATGGGTTAGGCTGTGTTTACTATTTGCTATGTGTCAAAGGAAAAAATTGCCCCTTGGTGTTCTTGTTTTTATCTCTGCTGCATTCCTTCAGTTTCCCTAGAGACTTCTTCTTAAATGAGATCTAAGACACACAGTTCTTTCCATTGTATCCCCCTGTTATTTTATAGGAGACCTATTGATGATGGGGGTAAGGTATTGCAGAAGAGGAAGCATTCTATAGTCCTATGATCAGGTCTCAGTCTTTTAAAAAATTTTTTGAGAAGAAATATTATCTTTATTTGAAAATTAAATGTAACATGTTGTAACCCCAAATATAAAAATTTCAACATAAAATGATTTACATTTATAAAAGATTTGATAATAATATCTAACTAAAATAAAATTAGAAAAATGTACTTAGGAGTAAATACAACAGAAAGTAATGGGATCTATGTGAAGAAAACTGTATTTTGAAAGATATAAAACTTTATGAAATATAAAAAATAATATCTAAGTTAATGTAAAGACAGTTATAGTCTGGAGGTAACTCAAAGTCATAAAGATATCACTTCCTCCTAAATTAATTATGAATGTGATAATATTCCAATCATACATTAAGTGATATATAATTTGTTTTTGTAACTAATAAATTCAAATTTGTATGAAAGAAAAAAATGACTGAAAATTACCATGAAAAAATTACAAAAAAGAATTGTCAAAAATATTGAAAAAGAATAAGGAGTTCCTTTCTTTCTCTAATATTAAAACATATTTAAGGGAATGTTAACATTATATGCTTTGTAGATTTCAGCCTTTTAATGAGCCTGTGCCACTGGCCTGTGATCTTTCCAAGTGCTTCTCCGTCGTTTCGTTTACTTTCTTTTGTGGAGATAGGAATGTCATTTGTTATTTCTCTTTACCCATATTAGTTAGACCCTAAAACCCCCATTCGTTAAGCTCTGGTAAAATATTTTCTGTTGAGGGCAGGCCTTGCTAGAAGAAGAAGAGAATTATCTGGGCTTATTTCAAAATGGCTACTTTTTGCCAGAAATAGGAGGAGATTTTTCTCCAGTCTTCCCTGAGAGAATCTGGTAAGACTTTTGGAGGTAGACTCACAAAAGAGTTCTGTACCCCTAATACTGGATCTCTTGGAATTTTTAAAGATATTTATTTATTCATATTATTTTTGGCTGTGTCGGCTTTTAGTTGCAGCACTTGGGATCATCAGTGTGACTCACAAGCTTTTCTCTGGCTGTGGCAAGTGGCTTAGATGCCCCTTGGCATGTGGGACCTTAGTGCTCTGACCAGGGATCAAACCCACGCCCTCTGCATTGGAAAGTAGATTCTTAACTACTGGACCACTAGGGAGGTGCCCCCGCCAACCCTCGAATTTTTAACTCTTGAACTTCTCCACACTGAGTCTCCAGTAATTCATCAATTACTGATAAGGTTTTCCTCTCCTGATACTAGTTCTTCTGGAAGTTTCTGCTCCTGTAAGTTATATTCTCTGCATCTGTCTGTCTGTCTCTCCAGTGTTGAGGAGCAGCAGTTTGTCCTGTGACCTCATTTCTCTCATTAGAAGAGTTGTTGCTTTTCAGCTTGTTCAGCTTTTTTCTTGTGAAGACAGGAGTGATGATTTTCAGGCTCCATGCACACTGGAAGTTCTCCATGCAAACTGGAAGTTCTCTGCATTCCTTTTTCTGTGTGTTTTTTTTTTTTTTTTAATTTTTCAGTGTGCCTTATTCATATTTTAAAGAGTTTGGGATGACCTACAAAACTGATTGTGTGCATGTTATTTAAATGGAAATCAGATATTAAAGCTATGAAAAGAATGAAACAAGAATGCAATTTGTATTGGCTGCTGTAGTTACTGTGCCTGAATGTTACACTGGGCCAAGAATTTCCTGGTAGTGAAATCAAAAGAGAGAAATATCGTTAAGTTACATAGTTATCTCTTCTTGCCGAGTGAGCATACCAATTTTTGAGTCAAGACAACACCTCCTGCTTCAAAATTCTAAAGCAAGGCTACCACATGGAATAAACAAGTAGACAGTGAGCAGTAAACATATAACAGAAACAGAAAATGTTTTCATCCATTGTTCACAGATGCATTTTTTTTTCATATTTTGTTTTATATTGCCCTTTTTTATGAAGGACAATAGTGGTCTTCCAGTGAAGACCAACATTAATGTTTGACTTCATGAAGGCAATTCTGAGAGGGTCTACTTTAATATGCTCTAAATGAGTATTAATACAAGATGACACCAGGCTGGAACCTTTACAATCTTAAGGAATGAATGAATGGCCTGAGAATCTGTCTTTATTAAATATAACTTTTCTCAGTGGGGCTTTAGAACTTGTTATGTTAGCTGGGGCCCAATAAAGGCACCACTTTTTCCCAACTACACTCTGAAATGACTGAAAAAATATATCAGTCAGCAGATGGAGGTCACATACATCACCTTCATTACTCATAAGGCTGATTTTGGAAAATGTGGCTTCTAAGTGTGGCCAAGGACACTCCCCACTAGTGTACCCCAGAAACAGACCCTTGTATCTACAGGATGTCCAGCAACACTGGACCAGTGAAGACCTTCACAAAGGAAAAAATTTTCCTTCCCCAAGTGAAAGTGGAGAAATTAGGCCTGTGCATACCCACTTCCGACCTCCAAAGTCCCCAGTCAGATTAGCTCATGGGGGTGGAGAGAAGTCAAAATATTTCGTTACTGGGATTCTTTCCCAAGAAATGAAGCATGAAGACTAGGGAAGAAGCATTCACAAAAGTGTTATCTGGAAGGTGATTCAAGGCTCTTCTGTCTGTCAAGAGCTTTAAAGCAGTGGCTGTTGATTTAAGACGTATTCATAGGGAATATGTCACTGGCAGTCTGGTGATTAAGACTTCACCTTCCAATGCAGGGGGTGCAGGTTCAATCCCTGACCAGGGAGCTAAGATCCCACCAGCCTTGAGGCCAAAAACCAAAACATAAAACAGAAGCAATATTGTAACAAATTCAGTAAAGACTTTAAACATGGTCCACATCAAAAAAGAAAAAAACAAAACAAAAAACCTATTCTTAATAGCAGTAACACTTGTGGATGTCACATCTGCATTTCTGTTATGAAAGGCGAGGGATTTAAGAAGCTGATTCCTCAGATGGATGCTCACCACGGCTTGAGCTGGCAGACAGGGTTACCTATGAGCAAAGTCAAAATCCTCCTCAGAAAGCACTGACAGGTGGTTGATTGGGACTTGCCACTTCTACACCATGGTGCATGAACAAAGTGACTTTGGCTTAAAAGACAAGGTATTGCCTGGTTTTAGAGTTGTAACAAAAGGTCAGTCATGCCCAGGCAAACACCAGATTCTAAGCAGCATAAGCTCTTGGTGTGAACCCTGGCCTGCATTTGCTGAAAAATGTACCCACCCCCACCCAACTAGGTAACTAACACAGACTTCCTGAATCAAGCGAATGGAGAATTTAGCATTCTGAAATAAAATTCACTTTAGGGATTGTTGGAGGCTTGTGGTAAAAAGGAAAAGATGAGAAATTGAGGTGAAAGACATTCAGCAGAAAAATAGATGTATGTATAGGGTCTCCTTCCTGATTTGCTGCCAAAATATTAACCAAACTATATCTTATTAAGCAACTCAGTAATTTGATGGGTTAGCCTAATTAACTACTAACAGTCAAGTTTTAGTGACAGCACAGTACCACAGACAAGCCCTGGGAACTGTGCACAGTAAGTGGTTGGAGCTGTTTCAGAGTTAAACTTCAGCTGGGTTGCCCAAAGCAGAATTTCCACCTTGTGCGGTTTCCTTCCAAGGGTTCCACTGAGAGCTTAATACAAGCAGCTGAAAAGTGTGCATAACTGTTAGCACTTCCATTTCTCTCAGCAAAGGGATTTAATTAAACTCAGTTATACACATAATTCACACATCTATGATTGTTCTTTCTAAGCCCCTTTCAATATTGCTTTGGCTGCTAATTGCAGCTTGCTTGGAGTGGAGGGGAAAGACTTATGCAGGATAAATATATTGAGTATTTTTGTCTTTGTTTAATAAAGATGGAGCTGATAAACACATCTAGTAATTAGGGGAGACTGTATGTATGCCCTGGAAGAAAGGAATTTGGATGATGATAATTTCATAAAGTTAGTGAGAGTCATTATATACCCAGGACAAATTGAATTCTTTTTCTTCCTGTTTGTTGGAGATGTCATGCTACAGTGTTTCAGAATCTGCATTTGATTTAAATTAGACTGAATGCTAAGTTCTTCACTCAGTAAATGAAAGGAAAGAAGAGAATTGGCGATTTCTGCTGAATTTCAGTTATCTATAGGTGCTCCTCACTGACTCCAAACCTATAGGCAGGTAGGCACCTGCTTACCTAAAGCCCAATTTCAGACCATTCATCTACTTAAAAACCATTGACAGCTCTCTACTATCCACAGAATAACTCCTATAAAAGCAAATTTAGTGAAAGAATTCAAGACCTTCTGTCATTTAGCCTGATTCTAACTCTCCAGAGACTAAACACTCATATTAGTGTAGTCATATTAATCTATGGCTTTTTCTTCAGACCCTGCATTTCCCCTTGTCTGCTGTTGTTTGCCTAATCAATCCTGTAGGCTGTATATCACAGTGGTTATAAGCACAGCCTCTGTGTTTCAGACTTTGTTCTACTGCTTAGTAGTTGAGCAATCTTGGACAAGTTTTTTAATCTATCATTGCCTCAGTGTATGCCTCAATAAAATGGAGCTAATATCTCCTCGTGTTGCCATGAGAATTAAGTGGAATATTGCATGTAAATGCCTTAGAATAGAGCTTGGCTCATAGTAAGTGTGCCATAAGTATTAGCTCTGATGATCATGGTGATGATGATGGTCACGGTGATGGTGGTGATGAATAGAATGCCCTTCCTCAGCGTCTATGTATTTAAAATTTTGCTCATTCTAGGTCAATTCAAATTCCATCTTCTCTGAGAAGCCATCCCTCACTTCCCCATATTTCTAGTTTGTATTTAAGTGGACATACATGTTGAAGAGTGATGATAAATGAGAGAACCTAAGTAGTACTAACTAGCTTCATGAAGAAAGCGAGTTTTGACTGACATTTTTGAATGCAGTGGTCATTAATGTAAGTTAATAGGGAGAGAAATGGTCAATCTGAGTGAAGAGGAGGATGAGGTGATGTAAGAAAGGAAAAAGCAGTGTTTGTGCAGAAATGTCATGGGTTCTTATTTGGGTATACATGAAGTCATTGAGGGAAGATGTGATTCTGATGCTGGGAAAAAGGAGATGGCAATGTTTATCAGTCTTAACTATGGGTCTGCCAGGCAAGTCCCACTCATACACATTTGAATCAACAATTCCTCAAGTAAAAAGGCTTCATTTCTGGGACTTCCCTAGAGGTCCATTGCACTTTCACTGTAGGGGGCATGGGTTCAATCCCTGATCAGGCAACTAAAATCCCGCATACCTGCGAGGCAGCAAGCGGGTTGGAAGCCCAGTGGATGAGGGCTGGACTGGGAGAAAAGGGGGGAAAAAGAAATTACAGAAGTCACCAGATCGCTACCCAGATGAGGCTTTAGGCTCTGAGGAAACACCCGTTATTGCTCCCAGAAATCTTTTTAGGAGATTTGCTGCAGGATATATTATTACCCTAATCCATTTCCCACTCAAACAGTTATTATTTTGCAAAGTAGAGTAAAACACCACTGAACATAAAGGTCATATTTACAGAAGCTCAAGGTTGGAAACCAAACAAAGCAGATTGCTTGTTCACCTCTACAGACGAGGGTGTAATTCATACCGGTAGCATCTGAGACTGCCTGGTTACAAAAGGACTTCTTCACACTTAAAAAGAGCCAGGAGACGCACCCAGTGCAGAATCCATTTACGAGTCCATGGGCAGGTAGAAAGTGAAGTCGCTCAGTCGTGCCCAACTCTTTGCAACCCCATGGACAGTAGCCTGCACCAAGCTCCTCCGTCCATGGGATTTTCTAGGCAAGAGTGCTGGAGTGGGTTGCCATTTCCTTCTCCAGGGCAGGTAGAAAGCCGTCATTAAATCCTGCTCAGCCCCTGGCAGCTCTGCTTACTAGGTGGATAAGCACTGCAGCAACCTTGTTCTCAGCTTTGTATTGTGAATAGTATATTTAAAAATAAATATTTAGTGCTTAGAGCACTGCTTCAAAAAAATCTGTATTCTAGTTAAAATTAGCTATTGTGAAAAGAGGTAGCAGCTTGCAGATTTGCAAAAAAGCTACTGAAGACTATGTATATAGCACACACACACACACATGTATGTTATTTATAAGATAGTGCAAAGACTCTATTGGGGAAGGAGTAAGCAAAGACGGAATCACAGTTTGATCATCAAGATTACATCTTTTAAGTCATCCTGCAAATCAGCTCACATTCTCCTGGGGAAAATCAGGATGAACTACAAATGTTGGTGTTTTGTTTTGTGTTGTTTAAGTGGTATTTCTGAGTTGATTTGCCATCAAAAAGAATTGAGGTGGGAACCTGCCTTTGAAGATAGGAATACAATGCTGGCGGTGAAGAGGAGACCTGGGCTAAGGCAGGACATTGAGGTCCACCCGGTGTTTATGCCAAGACATGCTGTCTGGGAACAGCTGGGATTCTGACTACTGCTCGGTACAGCGTCCTCTTTCCCTTCCCTGGCTCGTGACTCATAACACAAACTGACCCTGGAGGATTTTTTTCAAAGTGTTAAAATGATACTACTAAGCCCTTGTTTATGACTGCTGGGGATGCTGGGGAACCAGCTTTGGGGAATGAGTTGGAACCAGGGATGATGCTGGAAGAAGCAGGGACCGCTCTGGATACTGCTGGGAACCAGCCTGCAGGGCGGTGGGTGTCCCCACAGGGCCCCCTCTGTACCCTCAGTGCCCCACCCCCAACACTGCTGGCCCAGGTTGCTGTCCCCTGGGCTGGATGGCCTGTCTTACATTTGATTCATGTCTGGAGTGGCTCTGTTCTGATCTGCTTCCAAAGAGACTGAGAACATGGAGATCTCGACTTTCCTGCCACGTCTCCCTCATGATGCTCACAAGGTAGGGAATTCCTTGTCCAGAGGAATTCTCATGCTGGACTGTAAAAAAAGACAAAACACAGTGATAACCTTCCCCAAATGTCCTGCAGCACATCAGGCTTAAGATGCAGTTAATCAGTTGCTTGCTGCCAAACTCAAAATACAGCAAAAGTTCTCATCAAACTGTGTTCAAACCTTGTGGTTGCTGGTAAAGAAAAAAACCCCAATCTACAGACAGACAGGACATGTCTTTTCCTTCGTTCCGCACTGATGTTTGAGAAGTTGTGTGCCTTCACACTCATAAGTAACACTTGAGCTTTTGTTTTTGGCCACTTCGTTTTGTGGGTGACTGTGGATCCAGGTCCACCAACAGCTGTGCCCTCTTGTTGACTGTTGTTGCCTCGAGGGAGGGTGCACCCTCCCACACCCTGTAAATCAACCTCTAAGCAAGTTCCACTCTGTTCTTACTGCAAAGGAGAAGCTAATTAAAAGGCCAAACTAAAAGACCATAGATGTTTTCTTCCATCCCCACATTCTGTAGAACAGACACATGGATGTTATGCATGATTTGCAAGAGAGAGAAACCCTTCAGCAGAGCAGCCAGCTAAGCATTGCCCTGACATCAGCCAACCCATGTACAGTGCAGAAAATGAGGACACGCTAAATAAATCTGGAGTGTTCTAAACTGCATCTGTGCACATCTCGTAAAGATTTACGTAGAAGAAAGGGAAAATAAAGAAAAAGTATGACTCTGGAGAAAGGAACTGTTTAAGCTGTCTGGCATTTGATACCGTGGGTGATATCTGGCCAAGGGTATCTGTCATAGAGATTTTTTAATGAAAGTGCCTATCTGGCAACCTTCCCATGATTTGTGGAATGTATCTATAGAGCACTGTCTCTACACTGGGTGGTCAGCCCTCTCTCCTAAAGTTTCACTTGGCAGTTGATTTTTTAACAAAATCTAAGTCCCAGAAAGGCCTCCCAGACCGTTCACGTGTTTTTCTCCTTGTGGCTGCTCACAGCTGACTCATGTCAGCGATCACTTAAAGTCTGTTTTCCTTGTTGTTTACTGAAACGTCGGAGATGTGTCTCACAGATGGCAGATTGTTTTAATGTTGGCTTATAACAAGTCATGTCAGTCTGTTTGCACTTCAGATATCCTGAGTGCCAGTTGAGCTAGAGAAGGGTTAACTCTTGGGGTGAGATGTCTTTATGATATTTTAGGGAAGAAAAAAATATTTGTATATATATGTACACATACATGCACAAATAAACGTGTGTGTGTGTGTATACATATGTATATAATGACCTTAAGAAAACCCGTGCTTCAAAAAAGAGGAAGTGTGCTTTTCAGAACCCAGCAGTCAGGAGATAAAACTAGAATAATTCAGTTTAGCTACTAGGCCTGGGGTTCCTCAACAGATGTGATAACAGAATGTAAATATTGATATCCAGCTGTCAGCCCATTGGCCTTCCTCACAGAGGTTACGTGAACTTGGCTTCCCTCGCTGAGAGTTGGCTAAGGACCGGCAGGAAATTCAGACGAGAATATATTTATCGGATTTTTCCTTCTAAGTTTGAGGCTTTAAAAAAAACACCACAGAGGAAATACAGGGCTTCCTCTCCTACAGGTCTTGCTTGCTCACTCTTATCTTTCCCGTCTTGTCACATTTCCAAGGAACCAAGTGCTTGAATCCTTCTGAGCACTTTCCTAATGGGTTAAATTAGACCTGGTTGGGCAGTACCTGACTTGACTTAGCTATAAGACACAGAGCTTGACCTTGAGAGCTGCATGCTCGCCACCAGCCTCCTCGCCTCCCCCAGGGTTTCCCTGCCTTTGCTGTCACCTTACTAGGGTCTGCCTCCCCGTTTTACAGCCTGAGTGAGTCTTCCAAAGAGCCAATCCCATCATAGCAGCTGTATTTAACGCTCTCTAGGACTTTCCTGGTGGCCCAGTGGTTAAGAATCTGCCTTCCAATGCAGGGAATGCAGGTTTGATCTTGGTCAGGGAACTAAGATCCCACATGCCGCAGGGCAACGAAGCCCGCTCATCACAAGAGAAGCCAGCATATGCCACAACTAGAGAAAAGCCCACACGCCTCAAAAAAGACCCAGCACAAACAAAATTTTTAAAAGATAAACAGTAAAACTCTTTCACTGGGACCCACTGCTTAGTGGAGTCTTTTCATTTGGTTTGCGCTCTGATAATACACAGACAAAGAAAACATCAGGTAGTGTTAAGATGGAGTAAAACAGGATAGAGGGAGAAAAATGACCGGGGCTGCTTTATCTAGGGTCAGGAAGTGCCTTGCCAAGGTGACGTTTTTAGAGGTCTAAGTGAAAAGATGTGACCAGCTTTGTGTGGATCTGAGAGGAGATAAGCCCAGGAGGAAGGAATAGCAAAAACCCTGAAAGCAGCTATTTAGAGAACATTGGAGCCTGGGGAAAGGAAGGAGATCTGGGATCCACCAGGCAGTGGTGGAGCCTTCTATGTAGATCTTCTGTCATCATGGTAGAGTTTTAAATAGGGGGGATTTATATAATCTGGGGTACAATTTAAAAAACAAATCTCCTTGGTTGCTATGTAGAGAATGAGTAACGTACATGTAGGCAGAAGGAGTGAAAGCAATGATCTCAGGAACCAGCCCGTCACAGCAGTCCAGGAAAAAGATGCTGCTGGCTTAGGCTTAGGAAGTATCAGTGCAGTAGGGACAATGCACCGGATTTGAGATGTGGTTTGGAGGTAGAGTTGACAGACCTCACTGATGAGTTGGAGGTGAGGGAGAGGACTACATGATGATGGAGGGGTTTTTTGCTTGAACAACTGGGGAGATGGAAATGCCATCTTTTAAAGTCAGAAAGATTCAAGAAAGAGCAGATCTATAGAGGAGGACACAAAGATTTGTGTCCTGATTTGGCCATGGGAGCTGTGGGATAACTACCAGAAACCAAAGTAGAGGTGTTAGGCAGGCAATTAGATGTGCTGTCCCACAATTTAGGTCAGGAATTCCATGTCAGATTAGAAACAGAATGTAAAATTAAAAAGTAAAATGAAAAAGTGCTGAAAGAAAACTGACTATTTTTATAATCTTTGAGTGTTATAAAAATACTGTTTCAAATCATAAAAGACTAACAAATTTGACTCTATACAATTTTTGAGGTATTATTGACATATTAAATTAGTTTCAGGTACACAACATAATGATTTGATATTTGTACATATTGCAAAATCATCATCACAATAACTTTAGTTAACTTTTGTCTCAAGGTTCCCTTTTCTCCGTATCCTCACCAACACTTATTTCTGCCTTTTAAATGATAGCCATTCTGAAACAACCTAGATGCCCATCAGCAGATGAATGGATAAGGAAGCTGTGGTACATATACACCATGGAATATTACTCAGCCATTAAAAAGAATTCATTTGAATCAATCCTAATGAGATGGATGAAACTGGAGCCCATTATACAGAGTGAAGTAAGCCAGAAAGATAAAGAACATTACAGCATACTAACACATATATATGGAATTTAGAAAGATGGTAACGATAACCCTATATGCAAAACAGAAAAAGAGACACAGAAATACAGAACAGACTTTTGAACTCTGTGGGAGAAGGTGAGGGTGGGATGTTTCGAAAGAACAGCATGTATATTATCTATAGTGAAACAGATCACCAGCCCAGGTGGGATGCATGAGACAAGTGCTCGGGCCTGGTGCACTGGGAAGACCCAGAGGAATCGGGTGGAGAGGGAGGTGGGAGGGGGGATCGGGATGGGGAATACGTGTAAATCTATGGCTGATTCATATCAATGTATGACAAAACCCACTGAAATGTTGTGAAGTAATTAGCCTCCAACTAATAAAAAAATTAAAAATAAATAAATAAATAAATAAATAAATGATAGCCATTCTGCAGGTCTGATTTTTGTATATTAATTTTATATCCTGCAAATTTACTGAATTCATTTATTGGTTCCAACAGTTTTTTGATGGGGTCTTCAGGGCTTTTACATGTAATATCATGGCATCTGCAAAAAATAGTGACAGTTTTACTTCTTCCTGTTTTATTTGGATGCCTTTTACTTCTTTTTCTTGTCTGATTGCTCTGGGTAGAACTTCCAATACTACGTTGAATAAAAGTGGCAAGAGTGGGCATCCTTGTCTTATTCCTAATCTTAGAGGAAACGCTTTCTGGTTTCACCATTGAGTATGTTAGCTGTGAGCTTGTTGTGTATGGCTTTGTTTTGTTGAGGTATGTTCCCTCTGTACTCTGTTGGAAGTTTTCTTTATAATCATAAATGGATGCTGAATTTTGTCAAATGTTTTTTCTACATCTATTGAGATGATTATATGATTTTTATTATTTGTTTTGTTAATAAGGTGTGTCACCTTGATTGATTTCTGAATGCTGAGCCATCGTTAGTTACATCCCTGGGACAAATCCCACTGATCATAATGTATGATCCTTTTAATGTATTGTTGAATTTTGTTTGCTAATATTTTGCTAAGGATTTTTTCATCTCTGTTCATCATGGATATCGGCTTGTAATTTTTTTTCTGTGACACCCTCATGTGGTTTTGGTATCAGAGTGATGTTTGCCTTGTAAAATGAATTTGGAAATGTTCCCTCCTCTTCTATTTTTGGAAGAGTTTGAAAAGATTGGTCTTAATTCTTTTAATGCTTAATAGAATTTGCTGATGAAGCCATCTGGTTCTGGACTTCTGGTTTTTGATTACTGATTCAATTTCCTTACTAGTAATTGATCCATCAATATTTTCTATTTCTTCATGATTTAGACTTGGTAGATTGTATGTTTCTAGAATTTGTCCATTTCTTCTAGGTTGTGTAATTTGTAGGGGTATAATTGTTCGTAGTAGTCTCTTATGACTTGGGTTTCCCTGATGGCTCAGTGGAAAAGAATCTGCATGCAGTGCAGGAGAAGCAAGTTTGATCGCTAGGTCAGGAAGATCCCCTGGAGAAGGAAATGGCAGTTCACTCCAGGCTCCTCTGTCCACGGGATTTCCCAGGCAAGAACACTGGAGTGGGTTATCATTTCCTCCTCCAAAGGGTCTTTACAGGAGACCCGGGGATTAAACCCACGTCTCTCGTGTCTCCTGCACTGGCAGATGGCTGCTTTGCCGCCTGTACCACCTGGGAAATCCTAGGCAGTGAATAGATCAGTCTTATTTTTTCAACTCATTCAGCCACTCTATGTCTTTTGATTGGAGAATTTAACCCATTTGCATTTAAAGTAATTATTGATAGATACATGCTTATTGCCATTTTGTTCATTGTTCTCTGGTTGTTTTGTAGTTTCTCTTTGTTCCTTTCTTCTTTTGCCCTGTTCTTTTGTGGTTTGATGACTTTCTCTAGTGGTATGCTCAGATTCCGTTCTTGTTCTCTTTTGCATATCAGCTATAAGCTTTTGCTTTGTGGTTACCACAAGGCTTACATACAACTTTTATTTGTAACAGTCTATTAAATTATTAACAACTTAAGTTTGAATGCATTCTGAAACTCTATGTTTTTACCCCCCTCCCCTCATTTTAATGCTTTTGATGTTACATTTTACATCTTTTTATCTTGTGTATCCCTTAACTATTGTTGTCATAGTTATTTTACTACTTCTGTCTTTTAACTGTCATCCTACTTTATAAGTGATTAATCACCACCTTCGCAACATTAGATTTTTCTAAATTTTTCTATATATTTACTTAACCACTGAAGTTTATACTTTTCATATGCTTTCCTGTTACTAATTACTACCCTTTCTTTTCAGCTTAAAGAAGTTCCTTTAACATTTCTTGTAAGACTGGTTTTGTGATGAAGAATTCCTTTAGCTTTTGCTTGTCTGAAAATCTCTTTTTCAATACTGAATGACAACATTCCTGGGTTAAGTATACATGATTGCAAGTTTTTCTTTTTTTCTACCCTCTGAATGTATCATGCCACATCCTTCTGGTTTATGAAGTTTTTGCTGAAAAATCTGCTGATAGTCTTCATAAGAAGTTATTTTTCTCTTGCTGCTTTTAATATTCTCCTTTTTGTTTTTAACTTTTGACATCTTATAATCATGTACTTTGGTGTGGGTCTCTTTGAGTTCATCTTATTTGAAGCTCTCTGCATTTTTTTGCCCTGTTAGAGAAATTTTCAGCCATTATTTTTCTGCTCCTTTCTCTTTCTTTTCTTCTTCTGGGGGTCATATAATATGAATGTTGGTCTGCTTGATGTTGTTCCCTATGTTCCCTAAGCTATCTTCATTTTTTTTCTTTTTGCTACTCTAATTAGGTGAATTCCAATGCCCTTTCTTTCTTCTGCTTCATCTAATATGGTGTTGAATTCCTCTAGTGTATTTTTCAGTGCAGTTATTGTGTTCTTCAGCAAATTGTGATTTCTATTTGGTGCATTCTTGTACTTTTAAAATTCCTTTGTTTAAGTTTTTACTGTGGTCATCCATTGTTCTTGCAAGTTTAGTGAGCATTTTTATAGCCATTACTTCAAACTCTTTACTAGGTAAATTGCTTATCTCCATTTCACAAAGAACTTTTTCTGAGGCTTTATCTTGTGCTTTCATCTGGAACTTATTCCTCCATCTCATTTTCCTTGACTCTCTGCATTGGCTTTCTCTGCTTTAGATAAAAGAACTACCTCTCCCAGTCTTTGTAAGGAGTGGCTTTGTGTAGGAATGAAGCTTATCATTCAATACTGTTCTAGCTCTCAAAGGTTAAGATTGTATCTCAAGCCTTTGTGATTGTCCTAGCAGCCTCTTTTATTCTTAGTGGCTCCCAATAGTTAAGGGTGTGCCAAGATCTGTCGGTGTCCCAAAGGGCAGGATCTCAATCTGCACCTAGATTCAGGCTGATTTGTAGTCAGACCATCAGACTGGAACTTTTAAAGTATGTAAATATACATACAGTCCTCTGGGACTTGAAGCATCAGTCAGTTCAGTCACTCAGTCGTATCTGACTCTGCGACCTGCAGCACGCCAGGCTTCCCTGGCCATCACCAACTCCTGGAGCTCGCTCAAACTTATGTCCATCAAGTCGGTGATGCCATCCAACCATCTGATCCTCTGTCATCCCCTTCTCCTCTTGCCGTCAATCTTTCCCAGCATCAGGGTCTTTTCTAATGAGTTGGCTCTTCGCATCAGGTGGCCAAAGTATTGGAGTTTCAGCTTCAGCATCAGTCCTTCCAGTGAACACCCAGGACTGATCTCCTTTAGGATGGACTGGTTGGATCTCCTTGCAGTCCAAGGGACTCTCAAGAGTCTTCTCCAACACCACAGTTCAAAAGCATCAATTCTTCGTCACTCAGCTTTCTTTATAGTCCAATATGACTACTGGAAAAACTGGGACTTCAAGCATAAACCCTTGTAATTTGCTTGGCCACCATAGCCAAGCAAATTAGTCATGTTTCCTGACAGCAGCTGCAAAAAATCAAGGCATCAGGAGATACCAGCGAGTTGGCACGAGGCAGAGGGAGAGTACCAAGATGGTGACTGTTGACCTCTGTCCCCAGAGAGTTCTCCAGCCGGTTCCTCCCTCAGCATGTGCTAAGTTTGGTGCCTGCCTTTCAGTGTTTTAAGATAAGCAAATAACCCCCTTTCACGTGAAGTTTGGGCACTGGTCCCTAGGACAGGTGAGTCAGAGTGCAGGAACCCTTTAAAGAGCCTTTCTGAGTTCACTGTAGCCTGTGGGTCTTATGGAAGTAAACCCTGATGATTTTCAAAGCTACATGATTTAGGGACTCATCTCTCAGGTGCAACTCTTAAAAGTTGGGGTGCCTGGTAGAGTTCAAACCCTTTGTTCCTCAGGGAGAAGCTCTAGGATTTGAGTTCCTTTTCAGTTGTGGGTGACCATTCCAGGGGTAGGCTTTATGGCAAAAATGTATCTCAGTCTCTCCTACCCACTTTGATGTGTTTTTGCTGTCTTTTCCCATTTACCTGATGTGTAGGAGTCATTCTACCAGTTTTTCTTTTCTTTTTTTTTTGGAGGAAGTCGTTTCATATGTAGCTGTAGATTTGATGTGTCCGTGAGTTCAGGATCTTCTGCTGCTACCATCTTGAACCAGAAGCGGAAAGATTTCCTCTTGATTTTATAAGAGAGGTTAGTGAAGGAAGGAATCAAATTTATCCTTCAAGGCTACACACCTAGGAAACCAAGGAAAGAATGGTGCCAATCAGAGAAATAACAGAAAACAGAAAAACCCAGGAAAAGAGATGAGCTTGGCTTTAGACAGGTCAAATTTCAGGTGACAACATTTATCCAGATGACATAAGGTCCTCAGGAAGGTGGAAGCGTGAATCTGAAGCTTGGAGATGTCAGAGCCAGAGGCATAGATTTAGGACTGGTCCATAGAGAGGCCATCAAAGCAGATGAAACTGCCTAAGGGACCACAGAGAAGAGCTAGATGAGAACAAGGCGGATTCTTGAACATTGTTCACACTGCTGGGTCTGAAGGAGGCAAGTAAACCACTTGAAAAAGAAAAATATTCAAAGAAGTAGAAGGAGAAATGAGTAGAGTAGCATCACTTGCGAGATGACAGTTTCAGTGTGAGGATAAATAACCAGAGTTGATGTGTGGCTGGAATAAGCAGAATGCTGAGATCAAAAAGGACATTTTAGAAATCACGCAGTTCAAACCTTCATTTTGTAGTTGAGGCCATTGGGTCTCAAAGCAGTGAGTTATCCTACCCAAGGTAACAGATACTAAGGTACACCAATGTAATTTTATCTTTGCATTTTAGTTGAGTGAACTTCCAGCTGAACCAAACCCTGCTGTCCTGTCACTTTTCTGATTGTCACATAATTAATCTATAATATGTCAAGTTTAGGTTCTTAAAGGCAGGAAGCATATTAAAAAAACTGGATGAGAAAGTCTAAATGCAACCTATTAGTATCCATAAAAAATGGTTCATGATATTATTGTATCAAGTTCAGGATGATCCTGTGAATGATCAGTTGGAAAAGTCTGGTCATAAGATAAATGGAAACAGAAAATACCTTTTATTTTGTAAATACAAATTTATTTTTCTCACTATAAACTGGAAGACACTTATTTTTAATAAAATAAAGAAAATGTAGAAAAGTACACATTAGAAAATAAATATCACTGATAATTCTACCACCCAATGACAATGACTTATATTTTGGTGATTTTTTTTCTCATGTTGTCTCTATTGGTTTATACAGTTGAAATCATACACAAGAGGCAGTTTTTTTTTTTTCCTGTTGATCTTGTATAACAAACATTTACTGTGGTTGATGCTCATTTTCTGTGATTTCTTTTTTTGTTTCCAGACATAATTGATGTGTAGCACTATGTAAGTTTAATGTGTACATGATTGACTTACATACAACATAAAATGATTTTCGCAATTAGTTCTGTATCATACAGACACAAAATTAAAGAAATAGAATTTTTTTCCTTGTTATGAAAAGTCTTAAGGTTTACTCTGTCATATGTAACATACAGCAACATGTTATATCTATCATGTCGGATGTTACATGCCTAGTACTTACTGTGGCTGACACCTTTAAATGCCTCCTTACATCTACTCTGACCTTCTTTATGTGTGTATTTCTGGCTGTGCTGGGTCTTCATTGCTGTGCTTGGGCTTTCTCTAGCTGCGTCGAGCTGGGGCTACTCTTCGTTTCAGTGCGCAGGTTTCTCATTGCAGTGGCTTTTTTGTTGCAGAGCGCGGACTCCAGGCACTCAGGCTCAACAGTCGTGGCAAATGGGCTTAGTTGCCCCAAGGCACGTGGAATCTTCCCAGGCCAGGGATAGAACCTGTTTCCCCTGCATTGGCAGGTGGATTCTTATTCACTGTGCCACGAGGGAAGTCCTATTCTCACCTTCTTCATTGCTAACAGGACCATGAGTTTGCTTAAGGGGAAATTTAGTTATTTTCAACTAAAATATTCAGCTTCCTGGAGCCTTTTACCGCTGAAGGTGATGATACAGTTCTAGGCAGTGACACCTAAGGAGAGGTTGCTGGTGGTGGGGGCAGGGGCTTCTGAGAAAGATTTTATTTTATATATATATATATATATATATATATATATATATATATATATATTTTTTTTTTTTTTTTTTCCTGAGAAAGATTTTAAAGGAACAGACTCAGCTGGCATGTTGCTTGTGGCCTAATGTCCCTTTCCTCTTCTGTTTGGTATGCATACATGATATGCTGAGGGTAAGGGGTATAGTAGCTACCTTTGAACGTGAAGGTGAATGCCACACATATAGATGGTGAAGCTGAAGGATGGAAAGACTTTGAATGCTTCGTTATATCATTAAGCATCCATATCGGCCCTGGACTGTATTTCTCTAGACTTCTTGATGTACAAAATAAAGGCTTTAAACCACAGTTGTGTCAAGTTCTGTATTACTTCCAGCCAAAAACAATATTGATGGATACATTTAGTGAATAAATTTTAAATGCTCCCCCTTGGCATCACAAAATACTGTTTTGTGTTTACCTGTTAACTCATGCCTCATCTTTCAAAAAACGTTCTGAGGTAGCTTATAAAAAATGGTACCAATAGTACTGAACTGTTCAAACCATGGTAACAGGATATGATTGAATTAAAGTGAAACAAAGATAGTTATTCTAGAGAAACTAGCTGAAGGAGAGATACTGATGTTAAATCTAAAATTTACCTCTGAGTTTCTGGCACCAAACTCTGTTTATCTAATGCCTGAAACCATACCAATTTATCAATTTCTTCCTAAGAGTTTTAAACAGTATATCATGGGAATCTAAAAATTATGAAAGTCTTTTAAGGCAGTTTTTAAAAGATGCAGCAATTTTATTATAAATTGCCCATTACCAAATCCCAATATAAGACAGGATTCAAAATATCAAATTATAGGGACTTCCCTGGTGGTGCAGTGGTTAAGACTTCACCTTCCACTGCAGGGAATGTGGGTTTGATCCCTGGTCAGGCAGGTAAGTGGAGAAGGCAATGGCAACCCACTCCAGTACTCTTGCCTGGAAAATCCCATGGACGGAGGAGCCTGGTGGGCTGCCATCTATGGGAGCACAGAGTCGGACACGACTGAAGCGACTTAGCAGCAGCAGCAGCAGCAGGTAAGATCCCACCTGCCTTAGGACTGAAAAACCAAAACATAAAACAGAAGCAATATTATTACAGAGTCAATAAAGACTTTAAAAATGGTCCCTATAAGAATTATTTAAAAATACATCAAACTGTAATTCAGGTTAGCCCTTTCTTCCAAAATATAATCTTAAATTGTCTGCTGCTATCTTGCTGTCTTTTGGGAGCTTTTTTTGCCCTCATCGAAACAGTTGAGAGGAACTATATAAAATGGAAAAATTTGAAAGACAAGCAAGAACTTCACTGTTCTCTTCATAGTCTATGTTTTCCTGTACATGAAGTCAGATCAAAAGGAGAGGTCTCACACTGGAATACTTTGTCTGATGCTTCCACAGTTGTCTTTACTATGACTGGCCTTATTCACCTGGAAAGCACTGAAGGACATTATACTAGAGAATCAGCTGCCGCGTTCATTGTCCAGGTGTGGTGAAGACATCAGCCACAGTGATTCTCAGTATTCTCATGTGAAAAACCAGGCAGAACATTCTGTTAAATACCCAAATATCAGGAAAAGTTTTTTTTTGTTTGTTTGACTGCATGACGCAGCTCATGGAACTTCCCCAACCAGGGGTTGAACCCATCCCCCATGAAATGGAAGTGTGTCTTAACCACTGGACCACCAGGGAAGCCCCAGGAAAAGCTTTTTATGTTCTTGCTTGTTTTTCTGAAAAACTGGTTATTCTTTCTTCTTTTAGACAATGTAAATGTGTAGTTAATCATATTTCTCTTTTTTCTTTGCCTTCCAGTAAACTTAGAAGTAAATTTGCAACCCAGCCTTTTTTGTAGGTCCAGAATTTCTGCCTAGTATTTATTTTCACATTCACTTTTATTTATAATTTCAATAAACTATCTAATTTATAGTATATACACTATGCATAAATTTTTGTTATATACATTATATGCAAGTATAATTTATCTCCCCTTCTATATATTTTTTCTGGATATGAGTTTTTAAAACTTATATTTCATTATACATGTGTGAATTCAAATCCTTGTTTTAGAATAGAGTAGAAATAATTAAATATAGGCAGTTGAAATAATTTTGTCCAAGTGTGTAGTTGTCTGGTTATCTAAATGAAAGGTTTGAACTAGAGAACCAAGGCTTAATTGGTTACCACATACCTCTCAGATATCAATAATGAGGCTTTGAGCCAGGTATAGATAGCATAAACTTCCCAACCACTGTCCTTACAAATGCTGGACAACAGAGCAAGGACGATGAGCCCTATAAATAGCCAGCTGTGTCCAGTGCAATTCTAAATGGTCTCCACGTGTCATCTCAGCTGCTTCTCACAGTCGTCCCCCTTCCCCCGCTGGAGGTCAGTTTTCTTATCATTGCTGTGTTATAGTGAGGAACCTGGATACAGGGAGTCCTTGTGATTACCTAGAAGAATGGCTATGAGTTACTTAGAGATCAGCTAGGTAAATGGCAAGGTTTGACTACTGCTGTTTCAGGTAGAGACCCTGGGAGTGATCTTGCCAGCACTCATCTTGGGAAACGTCTTTGTTTTTTTGCTTGTTTGTTTTTAGTTGTTTAGAGTTTGTTTGGTTTGTTTATTTTGGATGTGCTGGATCTTAGTTGTGGCACGCAGGATCTTTTCAATGTGTCATGCAGAATCTTTAGCTGTGGCATGTGGGGCCTTTAGTGGTGGCATATGAGATCTAGTTCCCTGACCGGGGATTGAACCCAGGCCCCTACTTTGGGAGCTCAGAGTCTTAGCCACTGAACCACCAGGGAAGTACCTAGTTGTATAGTTTTAATTTTCCATTATACAATACAGTGTCATCAATTCTAGTCACCAGGTTTTACATTAGATCCTCAGACCTTATTCGTCTTATAGCTGAAAGTTTATAGCTGAAAGTACCCTTTTATCAACCTCTCCATATTTTTCCCACCCCCCACCAGCCCCCAACTACTTTTCTGAGAATTTGACTCCTTAAAAAAATTTTGCATTAAATGATACCATGAACTATTGCATGGTGTCTTTCTCTGACTTATTTCACTTAGCATAATGCCCTCAAGGTCCATCCATGTTGTCACAAATGGCAAGATTTCCTTCTTTCTCCTGGCAAAATAATGTTCCATTGTATATCTATACCACATCTTTATCCATTCATCCACTGAGAGACACTTAGGTTGTTTCCGTTTCTTGGCTATAGTGAATAATGCTGTGATAAAACTGACAAACCACTCCAGGATTCTTGCCTGGGAAGTCCCATGGACAGAGAAGCCTGGTGAGCCACATGGAGCTACAGAATCAGACACAACTTAGCAGCTAAAACTTTCAAACATGGGGATGCAGATATCTCCTTGAGATGGGGATTTCATCTCCTTTGGCTATATACCCAAAAGTGAGATTGCTGGATCATATGGTAGTTCTATTTTTGATTTTTTGAGGAAAGTCTATACTGGTTTCCATAGTGGCTGCTCCCTTTGCAGAGGGATCTTTGGCTCTGCTCAGCTGCTGCTCTCTGGTACCTGGTTGAAAATGTTGAATTCTGCTCCGTAAACGCAGGAGAGAACATCTTGGTCTGAAAGATGAAAGAACTTTGGGGACAAGAAGTAAGGGTCACCCCCTTCCACTATAACAGCACCTCTTTCTAATGCCTGTGCATTGTTTGGCTTTGATCAGGGCTGTGACCAGACCAATCCTAATGATTTTGTTTCAACCCCCACCCCCCCATTCTTGCCCCCACTTAAAATCAGCATAAACCAGAGAGGCCACAAGGGCTCCGAGAAGTGATCTCATCAACCCTCAGCTACCTGGCATGTGACACCTAAGCCACACCTACCCAGAAAATCCCTAGGCACCCCAGTGGAGGCTTCACATTTAGGGTCTTCAGAAAAATCATACTGTCTCAGATCTGTGAGATGCTGCCACTTTTGTGCTATTTCTGCACATACACAGTTGCCTCTTTCACGGCTACACATGCCTGACAGTTCCTGAAAACATTGTCCAGAGTCACCCAGCCAGACAGACCATGCAGAAAACCTACGCATTTTGGGAACAGATTCAAGAAATAAGAGTAGGCCTCTTAAAGTGGAGCCAGGAGCTGTAACTTCAAACAGAAATTATCTTAATTAGCCAGCATGGAAAAACAATGAAGATGTTTGCATTTCATGTGCAGCAAGGCTCTCGCCATAGCCTGTGCGCCTGGTCCCCCCCTCCCCTCAGGGGTAAGGAGGCTCCCTGGACTTTGCAGACTTCTCATTTGCAGACTCCAGCTGCAGCTCCTGCCCTCTGCCTTGTTCTTCCCTGCTAAGGGTATAATTGAGTGCATCTCCCTTTTTGTTATTGCAAGACAGATGAGTCCCTTCACTTTCCCAATAAGGCAATAAATAGCCACGAGCAAAAGATCTGGTCAGACAGGAAATAGTGCCGTTTTCCTAGTTCTTTCATGGCCAAGTTCTGTATTTTAAAATAAACATTATGGCTGTCAATGTGCTAATGAATAGGTGACTATGCCTCAGAGGACCAGAGGGTAACTGCAGCTGATCTGACACCTAAGGAGGGACAGTAATGGACAACGGTATTTTTCAAGGTCTGCACCTCCTCTAGTTTCCACTCCCAAATCTGTAATATAAGACAGAACTTGAAACATTTCCTTGGCTCACTCCCAGATGCATTCATTAGGCATTGCTGTCCTGAGGGAGCTGCAGGGAACCTGTTCAAGGCCATGCCTCATGGGGGGATGGGGAAAGGAGGAGGGGGAAACCCAGGGCTAACACACGACTGAGGGGCTGAGCCATTTTCTGATAAAGATGTGCAGATCCTCCATCTTCAACGACACTGTTGGAGGGTGAGCAGGAAGTGGGGGTTCCAGATGAGATTTGTGGGCTTCACCTGAGGGCTTGGCCACTGTCCAGTCCACCTGGAACCCTCCAGGATGCCTGGTCCAACAACTTGTAGGAGTACATCCCAGTGCAAGCTCCCTCCCAGCCTTTTCCTGGTTTGGCCGCCAAAGCAACAGCCGAGTCTGCCTCTCCCTGGGCTTTACAGCTGTGTCTGACCTCAGCCCACTTTAGGCAAAAGTCTGGCTCGGTTCTCTGTTTCACAACTGCAGGAAACAGATCAGGGTTTTCGGTGCGATCCCATTGAAACCGCTCCTAACCCCCACTAACCTTGTCCTTAGAAAGGAACACCTTGACCCCTCCAAGCAAATAAGTGGATTGGGAACTCAAAGCTTTGCAGCTACCCTCTCCGAGGAAATGTCTTCAACAGTCTCCTGGCAAAATTCTCTTCCACACTTTAGACCTTGTTCTCTGAGTGGGTGAGGGAGTTTAAGAGTCATTGGTAAATAACCTCTGTGTCCCCCACCTGTAAATTATGCACTGGGTGGGGGATGCCCTGTGTCTTCCTCTCATTGCTATTCTGATTTCCTCCATATAGTTCCCTCGGTTGACATCCAAGCCAGAACAGTCTCCCATCATGTTCTGCATGCATGACCTTGTCGAATCCTAAGTTGTAATGAAGTAGACACCATGATCCTCATGTGACATCTGATGATGCAGGAGGTTGTAAAGCTAGACACTGGATTCAAATCTTTTGACTCCAGTCTGTGCTCTAAACCGCCAAATTGGCTTCTTAGTTTGAACTCAGTGCAAATTGTTTTGAAGTCAAATAAAATTAAATTGTTTGGGTTTATTTTAAATTATACTAAATGAAAAGAAATACCACTTAAAAGGAGAGCTGAACGGTTTTGTTGTCATGTGAGTTCGTCACTTGAATACATTGCTGTAAGTTGTATTAGCAAACTGCAAGATTTAGGAACTCGCAGAACAAATGCTGTTACTTAAATGAGCCCAAGGTGCCTTCTCTGTGTTGTTGTTTCTTCATTGGAGGCTGAAGTTCCTGAATTCAGTGCCAGATTCAAATTTTTACACATCTGGTTATTTTAAAAAGTAGCCCAGAGACGTCTCTGGTGGTCCAGTGGTTAAGACTCGGTGCTCCCAAAGCAAGAAGCCGGGGTTCAGTCCCTGGTCAGGGAGCTAGATCCTGCATGCCACAGCTGAAGATCCCACGTTCCATAACCAAGACCCAGTCAGCCAAATATATATATATATATGTATATATATATATTTTTTAAGTAGCCCAAATTAAAAGATTCTGAGCCATTTAGGGTCCACCTCTTTTGCATATCCTGTGAAACCTCACCCCACATCTGTAGTCATTGGTAAAATAGAGCCTGTGGTCATAAGGCCCCAGGCTGCTACAGCTGGGGCTGTGAGACCACCACCACGCAGCTGAGCCATGTCGCTGAGACACATCAGCCACCTGGCCTCCCTCTGCACTGGGAGTTCCCTGGCCCTCCTTCCCTTCTGGGTGGTGGCCCCCATGCAGGAGCCTTTGCACAGACGCCTTCTGCGAGGGGCTTCCCCACACACATCCCGGTCACAGGCAGGATCCAGTAAAGGTGTGTGTAGGTGTGCTCCTGCCTCTTGCCGTCACATTTCCCTTGATTAGCCCCAAATCCCTCAAATCCTGACAGATACGCAGTAAATGGGACAATGAATTCAGGAATGGAAAGAAGAGATTGTGCATTTTACTCTTATTTCTCCTTTGTTATTTCAAACTCCTTACTGTTACTAGTGTGTCCTCTGTTCTAGTTTCTTTAAGTCTGAGCACCTACATGTACATTGATCTGCCAAAGGTGGATTGCAACAGCATTACCTGCTGTTGTGCGTTGTTCAGCCCCTAAGTTGTGACCGACTCTTCGCGACCCCTTTGTGGCCTGTAGCCCCCCAGGTGCCTCCACCAACTAGCCTTGCCCTAAGTGTTATTTGCAAAAGCATGGATTTGATGTGTTGGTGCATGTTTCCAATGTACATCATGAACTCAAAACTGTTTTTCTATAAGCCCGCTTCTGAACTAAGATAATCTTCATACCACACTCTGGGAAGCACTGGCCAAGTTCTAACTCTTTGGAGTGACTCACATGGCTCTTCAAGGCTTTCTCACTCTCACTATTCCCGTGACACATTTGAGCTCTGGAAATACAGAACTTCCGCGAACTTGCCGGGCCATCTCACGGCTCTGCCTGTGTCTGTGTTGTATTCTGTGAGGTGTCCTTCCCCTTTGTCTGTCTGGAATGAGACGGAGCTGGTCCATGACCCCAAGGAAAAGCCTTCGCCACTTCCCACGTTCTCAGTGGATTCTCTTCCCACCAACCCTCTTCTGTCAGCATCCTTTCCACCCCTAGGCCTCCGCCGTGAATTTTACCTTTAACCACCTGACCTATTGTTTGTTTGCCTGTTTTTCTCTTTCTCATCCGGAAACCTCTAGGAAGTAAGGGGCTTAGAGGTTCTTGTATTCCTGGTGTCTACACTGGTGTCTATTCCTCAGTGTCTACACTGAGGAGACACTTATCAAACATTTTTTGAATCAGTGAAAAAGAGAACAAGCATAATGAAAATAACTGCCATTCTGTTTTCCTTTTGTTTTACCGGCATTTGTTGGCCTGCAGTTTGTCTGTGGAAGTAGAGACAGCGAGAGAGGGAAGGTGTGGGGAAGGAAAAGGGACCTCTTGGGACTCTTCATGATGCTAAGTCCTTGAAAAAGTATAGGCTTCCATTTCAAGACAGAGAAATGAGAATTCCCGTTTACTTCCCCAGTCTCCCAAGGTCCCACTGAAATAGCAGGAATCAAATTTTTTTTTTTTAAGGAATGAAAACATAATGGAGAAAGCAACAAGGGAAGTCACCTTAGGAGAGGAAGTTTGAGGAAATCCTGAGTGAGGAGACAGCAGGATAGGAAGCGTAAAGAAGCTTAAAGAGAGCAGAGAAAAACACAAAAACCTTCCCAAGACAACACTAGCCCACGACCCCCCTCCTCCCACAAATAAAAGAGGGAGGGAGCTGCAGCTAAGCCAGGGTGGCTAACCGATGAACTGGGTTTATTTCGGAGCAGCTGAGACAGGGAGATGTTGCCCCAGCCCTGCTCTTTCTCCTTCCAGAGCATCCTGCTTTGGTTAAAACAGGGGCCTGCAAAGACAGTTATTTGCCTGCTGGGGCTCCTAGAATGGGAGGGGCCTCAAAAAAGGCAAAGCAGTTTGAAATAACTCTGGACCCACATGAGGGATAATAGGAGGGACAAAAGGGCAAAGTAGCTTTGTCCTAAATAGACGTCCAGTCACGTCCCTCCCCGTGGCCAATTCACAGCTGTCTTTATTTTGGCATCTGGGGTTGAGATGAGGCAGCCTGCCTCCTTACCGATACAAACATACAAACCCAAGGAAAACCTGCCAGGAAACACAGCCTGCGCATATCCCTGGGGCCCTGGTTAGGCCAGAAGCCGAGATGATGTGAACCTGAGGGGTGGGTAGTGTGTGAAGACCCTCTTTCATGAGGCCCTCTGTTCCTCCACGGCTTGCTGAGCATGCCAAGATTGCAAGGCCCTGACCACTCTTTTTTTTTTTTTTTTTAATTTTTGGTTGCACTGGGTTTCTGTTGCTGCTCTCGAACTTTCTCTAGTTGCAGTGAGTAGGGAGCTACTCTTCACTGTGGTGCCCAGGCTTCTCATTGAGGTGGCTTCTCTTGTTGCAAAGCATAGGCTCTAGGTGCGGATTCAGTAGTTGTGGCATGTGGGCTTAGTTGCCCACGGCATGTGGGATCTACCCAGACCAGGGATCAAACCTGTGTCTCCTGCATTGGCAGGCAGATTCTTTACCACAGAGCCACCTGGGAAGTCCCCTGCTCACTCTTTAGGGTTGTATTTGCAGCAGGCAACCTTGAGGGATGAGATCATGTCTGCTACAGGGATAAAAGAAGTCTTACTTACTGGTTGCTATAAAACAGAAGGTTCCCCGAACTCAGTGTTCCTCTCCTGTGACACGACCCTCTGTGGGCGCAGATGTTTGTCGAGGCCCCTCTGCATTGCTCTGTGCAAACTGGGGCCGCAAACATACTACTCTGGACACTGCTTTTGTGGTGAGTTTTTAAAAGTCTTTCATTTTGACCCAAGGGTCTCATGTCTCCAATGGCATGCAAGCAATGGCAAGCTAAATTGTTACCTTGCAAGTAGAGTAAAATCTCTGACCCTTTACAGTGCTTTTTTTTTTTTTAATTGAAGTATAGTTGATTTACTATGTTGTATTAGTTGCAGGTGTACAACCTAATGATTCAGTATTTTTATAGGTTAGACTATTTAAAGTTATTATAAAATTTTGGTTACATTCTCTGTGCTGTACATATATACCCTTGTGCCTTATTTATTGGATGCATAGTAGTTTCTACCTCTTAATGCTCTGCTCCTATGTTGCCCTTCCCCCAGCCCTCTCCCCTCTGGTAACCACTAGTTTGTTCTCTGCATCTATGAGTCTGTCGTATTTTGTTAAATTCATTCATTTGTTTTATTTTCTAGATTCCAAATATGAGTGAAAGCTTGTAGTATTTGGCTTTCTCTGACTCACTTCGCTAAGCTTAATACCCTCTAGGTTCATCCATGTTGTTACAAATGGCAAAATTTTCATTCTTTTTTCTGGCTGTGTGTGTATGCATATATCAAGTGACAAAGTGTTAGTTGCTCGGTCATGTCCGAGTCTTTGTGATCCCATGGACTATTGCCCACCAGTCATATATCACATCTTCTTTATTCGTTTATCTATCGGTGGACACTTAGGTTACTTCCCTATCTTGTCTATTGTAAATGATGCTGCTATGAACATTGTTGTGTGTGTGTGTGTGTGTGTTTTTTAATTAGTGTTTTCATTTTCTTTGGCTATATACCCAGGAATGGAATTGCTAGATTGTATGGTAGTTCTATTTTTAATTTTTTGTGGAACTTCCATACTGTTTTCCATAGTGGCTGTACCAACTTGCATTTCCACCAACACTGCATTAGGGTTTCCTTCTCTTCACATTGGGCTTCCCTGGTGGCTCAGAGGTTAAAGCATCTGCCTCCAATGCGGGATACCTGGGTTCGATCCCTGGGTCGGGAAGATTCCCTGGAGAAGGAAATGGCAACCCACTCCAGTATTCTTGCCTGGAGAATCCCATGGATGGAGGAGCCTGGTAGGCTACAATCCACAGGGTCACAAAGAGTCAGACACAACTGAGCCACTTCACTTCACTTCTCTTCACATACTCACCAATGTTTATTATTTGTGGTCTTTTTGATGGTAGTCATTCTGACAGGCATGAGCTGGTATCTATATCTCATTGTGATTTTGTTTTGTATTTCCCTGATCATTGTGATTTTTAGCATCTTTTCATGTGCTTGTTGGCTATCTGTATACTATCTTCGGAAAAATGTATGTGAGGTGTTCTGCCCGTTTTTTAATTGGGTTGTTTGTTTTTTCAATCTTGAGTTGTATGAGCTATTATATATATTGTGGATATTAACCCCTTGTTGGTGATATTATTTGCAACTATCTTCTCCCATTCAGTAGATTTTCTTTTCATTTCATTGATAGTTTCTATCACTGTTCAAAAGTTTTACATTTAATTAGGTCCCATTTGTTTATTTTTGCTTTTGTTTCCTTTGCCTGAGGAGAAAGATGCAAACAAATATTCTAAGACTTATGGCAAAGGGTATAATGACTATGTTTTCTTCTAGGAGTTTTATGGCTTCCAGGCTTATTTTTATGTCTTTAATCCATTTTTAGTTATTTTTTTTGTATATGGTGTGAGAAAATGTTCTAATTTCATTCTTTTACATGTGGCTGTTCCCGTCACAGTTGTTGGCATGAAGCTATCATTTGTAGGTGACATGTACAGAAAAAGCCCCAAAAGACCTACAAACAAATTATTAGAATAAATAAGAGAATTGAACAAGGTTGCAGGATACGTGGTCAATTACAGAAAAGTAGATTTTTCTGTATGAAACTTTTCTGTATGAAACTGAATGAAAACTTCTATATGCTAGAAAAAAAACCAGAACATAAAAATTTTAGAAATACCATATAAAATGAAATATAAAATAGCACAAAACCCATTAAAAACCAAGGAACATAACTGACAAAATCTTTATGTTGAAAGTACAAAAACACTGCTGAGGGAAATTAAAGATAATGTTTTTAATGGAATGTTAATATTGTATCCACAGATTATTAAGATATCCATTCTACCCAAAATATCTATAAACTCAATTCAATTCCAAGCAAAATTCTAGCAGGTTATTTGTAAAAATTGACAAGGTGATTTTAAAATTTATATAGAAATGCAGAGAACCTATAATAGTCAAGGGACTCTTGAAAGGAAACAAAGAAGGAAGACTTTAATTACCAAATGTTGATACTATAAATTTATAGTGATTAAGGGTGTGGAAATGATGAACAAATAATCAAATATAAACAAAGAATGCATTTGAGATCCAGACAGAGATGATTTATTAACTATAACTCAGTTAAGGGAAAGGACAGATTTTTCAACAAATGATAATGCTGGGTTGAGACAATACCACTCAAATGGCAAAAAGTGAAGAGGAACTAAAGAGCCTCTTGATGAGGGTGAAAGAGGAGAGTGAAAAAGCTGGCTTAAAACTCAACATTTCGAAACTAAGATCATGGCATTCAGTCACATCACTTCACGGCAAGTCAGTTCAGTTCAGTCACTCAGTCGTGTCTGACTCTTTGCAGCCCCTTGGTCTGCAGCACGCCAGGCTTCCCTGTCCATCACCAACTCCTGGAGCTTGCTCAAACTCATGTCCATCGAGTTGATGATGCCATCCAACTATTTCATCCTCTTTCATCCCCTTCTGCTCCTGTCTTCAGTCTTTCCCAGCATCAGGGTCTTTTCAAATGAGTCAGTTCTTCACATCAGGTGGCCAAATATTGTCAGCCCTTCCGATGAATATTAAGGACTGATTTCCTTTAGGATCGACTAGTTTGATCTCCTTGCAGTCCAAGGGACTCTCAAGAGTCTTCTCCAACACCACAGTTCAAAATCATCAGTTCTTCAGTACTCAGCTTTCTTTATGGTCGAACTCTCATATCCATACATGACTATTGGAAAAACCATAGCTTTGACTATATGGACCTTTCTTGGCAAAGTAACGTCTCTGCTTTTTAATATGCTGTCTAGGTTCGTCATAGCTTTTCTTCCAAGGAGCAAGTGCCTTTTAATTTCATGGCTGCAGTCACCATCTGCAGTGATTTTGGAGCCCAAAAATATGAAGTCTCTCACTGTTTGCATTGTTTTCCTGTCTATTTGCCACGAAGTGATGGGACCGGATGCCATGATCTTCGTTTTCTGAATGCTGAGTTTTAAGCCAACTTTTTCACTCTCCTCTTTTACCTTCATCAAGAGGCCCTTTAGTTTCTCTTCACTTTCTGCCTTAAGGGTGGTGTCATCTGCATATCTGAAGTTATTGATATTTCTTGCAGCAATCTTGATTCCAGCTTGTGCATCATCCAGACCAGTGTTTCTCATGATGTACTCTGTATATAAGTTAAATAAGCACAGTGACAATATACAGTCTTGATGTACTCCTTTCCCAATTCTGAACCAGTACATTGTTCCACGCCCAGTTTGGACTGTTGCTTCTTGACCTGCATACAGATTCCTCAGGGGGCAGGTCAGGTGGTCTGGTATTCCCATCTCTTTAAGAATTTTCCAGAGTTGTTGAGATCCACACAGTCAAAGGCTTTAGTATAGTGAATAAAGCAGAAGTAGATTTTTTTCTGGAATTCTCTTGCATTTTCTATGATCCAAGAGATGTTGGCAATTTGATCTCTGGTTCCTCTGCCTTTTCTAAATCCAGCTTGAACATCTGAAAGTTCTCGGTTTATGTACTATTGAAGCCTGGCTTGGAGAATCTTGAGCATTACTTTGGTAGCATGTGAGATGAGTCCAATTGTGCAGTATTCTGAACACTCTTTGGCATTGCCTTTCTTTGAGATTGGAATGAAAACTGACCTTTTCCAGTTCCGTGACCACTGCTGAGTCTTCCAAATTTGCTGGCATATTGAGTGCAGCACTTTCACAGCATCATCTTTTAGGATTTGGAATAGCTCAACTGGAATTCCATCACCTCCACTGGCTTTGCTCATAGTGAAGCTTTCCTAAGGCCCACTTGACTTCACACTCTAGGATGTCTGCCTCTAGGTGAGTGATCACACCATCATGGTTATCTGGGTCACTAAGATCTTTTTGTATAGTTCTTTGTGTTCTTGCCACCTCTTCTTAATATTTTCTGCTTCTGTTAGGTCCATATCGTTTCTGTCCTTTATTGTGCCTGTCTTTGCATGAAATGTTCCCTTGGTATCTCTAATCTTCCTGAAGAGATCTCTAGTATTTCCCATTCTTTTGTTTTCCTCTATTTCTTTGCACTGATCACTGAGGAAGGCATTATCTCTCCTTGCTATTCTTTGGAACTCTGCATTCAAATGGGTATATCTTTCCTTTACTCCTTTGCTTACTGATTGAGGGGGAAACTGGGTCTTGTTCTGATGTGTGGGGCCATGCTCAGTAAATCTTTAGTCCAATTTTAATTATTGATATATATGTTCCTATTGCCATTTTCTTAATTGTTTGGGGTTGATTTTGTAGATCTTTTTTCTTCTCTTGTTTTTCTGGACTATATAAGTCTGTTTAACATTTGTTGTAAAGCTGGTTTGGTGGTGCTGAGTTCTCTTAACTTTTGCTTGCCTGAAAAGCTTTTTATTTCTCCAATTCTGAATGAGATTCTTGCTGGGTACAGTAATCTTGGTTGCATATTTTTCCCTTTCAGTACTTTAAATATATCCTGCCATTCCCTTCTGGCCTTGCAGAGTTTCTGCTGAAAGATCAGCTGTTAAGCATATGGGGTTTCCCTTGTATGTTACTTGTTGCTTCTCCCTTGCTGCTTTTAATATTCTTTCCTTGTATTTAGTCTTTGTTAGTTTGATTAGCATGTGTCTTGCCATATTTCTGCTTGCTTATATCCTGTATGGAACTCCTTGTGCCTCTTGGACTTGATTGGCTATTTCTTTTCCATGTTGGGGAAATTTTCAACTATAATCTCTTCAAAAATTTTCTCATACCTTTTCTTTTTCATTCTTCTCCTGGGACTCCTAAAATTCAAATGTTGGTGCATTTGATATTGTCCCAGATGTCTCTGAAACTATCCTCAGTTCTTTTCCTTCTTTATTCTGCTCTTCAGAAGTTGTTTCTACCATTTTGTCTTCAAGCTCACTAATTTGTTCTTCTTTTTCAGGTATTCTGGTATTGATTCCTTGTAGAGTATTTTTAATTTCAGTAATTATGTTGCTTGTATGTTTTTTCTTTAATTCTTCTAGGTCTTTGTGAATTGATTCTTGTATTTTTCTCCATTTTGTTTTCAAGGTTTTTGATCATCATTACTATCATCATTCTGAACTCTTTTTCAGGTAGTTTGCCTATTTCCTCTTCATTTATTTGGACTTCTATGTTTCTAGTTTGTTCCTTCATTTGTACAGTATTCCTCTGCCTTTTCATTTTTTTTTTTTTTCTTTTTCTTTTTTAATTTACTGTGTTTGAGGTTTCCTATTCCCAGGATTCAAGGTTGAATTCTTTCTTCCTTTTGGTTTCTGCCCTTCTAAGGTTGGTCCAGTGGTTTGTTGTGAGCTTCATATAGGGAGAGATTTGTGCTGATTTTTTGTTTGTTTTTCCTCTGATGGGCAAGGCTGAGTTAGGTGGTAATCCTGTCAGCTGATGATTGGGTTTGTATTCTTTTGTTTGTTGTTTAAATGAGGCATCCTGCACAGGGTGCTGCTGGTGATTAGGTGATGCCTAATGTCTTGTATTCAAGTGGTTTCCTTTGTGTGAGTTCTCACTATTTGATATTCTGTAGGGTTAGTTCTCTGGTAGTCTAGGGTCTTGGAGTCAATGCTCCTAATCCAAACGGTCAGGGCTTGATGTCTGCTCAGGAATGAAGATTCCACAAGTGGTTTGTTATGGCATTAAGTGAGATTAAAACAAATATCTAAAAATGAAAAACCAAAGATGAACTCCAGACAAATGGCAGTTACAAAATCAGGCAAATAATAGTTAAAATAATGGAATATACACATATACATATAGATCCACGAGCAAAGTCAAAACAGTCCAACAAAAACATTGTAGATTGACCCAACGAACAAGGAAATGAAAAATTATATTGACCAGTTAGGAACAAAACTCACTTAAGCACAAACTGGAAGACAAAACTAAAGCAAGGTGCCAAGTGGGGAATAAAGCAATGAAAACAAAGCTAACAAATATGTTGAGAGGAAAGGAAAGAAAAGAAAGAAAGAAAGAATAGATATGCAAAGTTAAATAGAGGTAGATGAAGATTTATATACATTAAAGATTAACTGCAAGAGGAAAAGGACAGTAGGAAAGGGAAACAAAGGAATAAATATAGAAAAAATGTAATAAGTTTAAAAAAATTAAAGTTATAAAAAAGAGGAAAAAAAAAAAAACGGAAGAAGAATGAAAAAAGGAAAGGAAAAAAAAAAGGAAAACTCCACAGAACTGCAAAAGCCCAATGTAGAGGCAGAGGTTTATAAAAACAATAAAAAGTGTGATTGAATATACACATATACATATACGCCCATAAGCAAAATCAAAACAGTCCAACAAAAATAAGGTGCAATAGATTGATTCGGAGAACAAAGGAAACCAAAATTATATCTACCAGAAGAAAACTAAATACAGCACAAACTGGAAGACAAAGTAGAGGAAGGTGCCAATTGGGGAATAAAGCAGTGAAAACAAAACTAACAAATATGTTGAGAGGAAAGGAAAGAAAGAAAAGAAAGAAAGAACAGATATACAAAGTTAAATAGAGGAAGATAAAGAAGATTTATATGCATTAAAGATTAACTGTAAGAACTGTAGGAAAAGCAAACAAAGGAATCAATGTAGGAAAAAAATAGGTTTAAAGAACTAAACATTAAAATTAAAAAAAGAGAAAAGAAACAAAAAAGAAGAGGGGGAGGGGGAGGGAAAACTCCACAGAACTGGACAGGGAGGGCTGGCATGCTGTAGTCCACAAGGTCACAAAGAGTCGGACATGACTGAGCGACTGAACTGAACTGAATTGAACGGAGAGATGTGAATAATTACTTTAAATGTAAATGGATTAAATGCTCCAACCAAAAGACCCAGACTGGCTGAATGGATTCAAAAACAAGACTGAGGGAGCAGTCTCTCGGAGCAGTCTCTCAGAGCTATCTGAGATGCTGCCTCCCGGGCTGCAGTCCTCATTTTGCCCCAAATAAAACTTAACTTACAACTCCCAAGTTGTACATCTTTTTTAGTCGACAGTTATGGTGACTGACGAAGTGACCCAGGGTGGACTTCCTTCCTTCGACTGGACTCCACAAGGAACTGGAGCTTTGGTACCAGCAGCGGCCCCTTGTGCCCATCTGCCTCCTCGGGGAGTGCAGACAAATTTGGTTAAGTCTCTCCTGGTTCTCACATCTCCCATATTGGTTGAGATTCTGAGTTTTACTTGGTGGTGGAGCAGGTTACCTGCCCCCTCCCAGTAGGAAAGATACTGGGTGGGGCCCGGGTGAAACATCTGGGGCATACCCACTCATGGTCTAGATACTGAGTGGGGCTCAGCTGAAAGATACAGAGAAATTCCTACTCAGTCAAAAGATACTGGATGGGGGGCTGGCTGAAAGATGCCAGGGGAATTACCCACCCAGTGGAAAGGTACTGGGTAGGGGGGCTCAATTGGGAAAACAAAATCGAGGAATAACTGGGGCTCAGCTGAAAGATGCCAAGGTCGCTCCATTGTGGGAACTGAAGGGTCTTGGCTGAGCGGTTAAGTAAGAGGCTGATCTGACACTTTTCCTCAATTTGACTGCCATTATAGAATTTGTCGGGGTAAAAGTGAGGAAAATAAATGAGAGCTTTACTCCGAAGAAAAGGGACAAGACTCCTCCTGGCCAGTTTTGCTTTTCTCAGGTGACTGAGAAATTTACAGGAGTGGTGGAGGCCTAGTCCTCATACCATGTGCAGTGGTCCCATAGGAAAACCCACTCATTAATTAAAATACTTGCTCGTATAGGGGTCGCACGTAAGAACTGGACATTCAGCGACCTGAGAGGCCATGGTGGTCTTAGATTGCCGGAGGCAGAATCCGAGACACATAAGACGAGCTGAAACGACTCTGGGGTGACTCCTGGAGGAGTTAAGCTCGCAAGCAGCACATGGGCCCACTGCACAAGTTCACTAGTGATTTTTATGCCTGACAAATTCAGCTTAAAATGGGAAACAGAATCTCTCAAAAACAGAAACAAAGGGGTGTCAGAAAGTCAGCCTCTGACTAACACTCCAGCCAGATTCATGTACAATATGTATGGAATTCATATTTGCAAGTAAAAAAGAAAAAAAATAAAAAGACTGATATATATATGCTGTCTATAAGAAACCCAACCCACTTCAGACCTAAAGACACATATAGATTGAAAGTGAGAGGGTGGAAAAATATATTCCATGCAAATGGGAAGCAAAAGAAAGTTGCAGTAGCATCCTCATATCAGACAAAATAGAGCTTAAAGAATATTATAAGAGATAAGGAAGGACACTACATAATGATCAAGGGATCAATGGAAGAGGAAGACATAACTATTGTAAATATCTATGCACCCAACATAGGTCAGTTCAGTTCAGTTGTTGAGTCGTGTTCAACTTTTTGTGACCCCATGGACTGCAGCAGGCCAGTCCTCTCTGTCTATCACCAACTCCCGGACTTTACTCAAACTCATGTGCATTGAGTTGGTGATGCCATCCAACCATCTCATCCTCTGTCATCCGCTTCTCCTCCCACCTTCAATCTTTCCCAGCATCAGGGTCTTTTCCAATGAGTCAGTTCTTAGCATCAGGTGGCCAAAGTATTGGCGTTTCAGCTTTAGCATCAGCCCTTCCAAGGAATATTCAGGACTGATTTCCTTTAGGATAGACTGGTTGGATCTCCTTGTAGTCCAAGGGACTCTCAAGAGTCTTCTCCAACACCACAGTTCAAAAGCATCAATTCTTCAGCGCTCGACTTTCTTTAGAGTCCAACTCTCATATTCATACATGACTACTGGAAAAACCATAGCCTTGACTAGACAGACCTTTGTTAGCAAAGTGATGTCTCTACTTTTTAATATGCTGTCTAGGTTGGTCATAACTTTCCTTCCAAGGAGTAAGTGTCTTTTAATTTCATGGCTGCAGTCACCATCTGCAGTGATTTTGGAACCCCCAAAAATATTGGAACCCCCTGCCACTGTTTCCACTGTTTCTCCGTCTATTGGCCATGAAGTGCTGGGACTAGATGCCATGATCTTAGTTTTCTGAATGTTGAGTTTTAACTCAACTTTTTCACTCTTCTCTTTCACTGTCAGCAAGAGGCTCTTTAGTTCTTCTTTGCTTTATGCCACAAGGATGTGTCATCTGCATTTCTGAGGTTATTGATATTTCTCCTAGCAATCTTGATTCCAGCTTGTGCTTTATCTAGCCCAGTGTTTTTTTCATGATGTACTCTGCATATAAGTTAAATAAGCACAATGACAATATACAGCCTTAACATATTCCTTTTCCTATTTGGAACCAGTCTGTTGTTCCATGTCCAGTTCTAACTGTTGCTTCCTGACCTGCACATACATTTCTCAGGAGGTGGGTCACGTGGTCTGGTATTCCCATTTCTTTCAGAATTTTCCAGTTTATTGTGATCCACAGAGTCAAAGGCTTTGGCATAGTCAGTAAAGCAAAAATAGATGTTTTTCTGGAACTCTTTTGCTTTTTCGATGATCCAGCATATGTTGGCAATTTGATCTCTGGTTCTAAAACCAGCTTGAACATCTGGAAGTTCATGGTTCATGTATTGTTGAAGCCTGGCTTGGAGAATTTTGAGCATTACTTTACTAGCGTGTGAGATGAGTACAATTGTGTGGTAGTTTGAGCATTCTTTGGCATTGCCTTTCTTTGAGATTGGAATGAAAACTGACCTTTTCCAGTCCTATGGTCACTGCTGAGTTTTCCAAATTTGCTGACATACTGAGTGCAGCACTTTCACAGCATCATCATGTAGGATTTGAAATAGCTCAACTGGAATTCCGTCACCTCCACTAGCTTTGTTCATAGTGATGCTTCTTCAGGCCCGCTTGACTTCACACTCTAGGATGTCTGGCTCACAGTGAGTGATCACACTATTGTGATTATCTGGGTCATGAAGATCTTTTTTGTACAGTTCTTCTGTGTATTCTTTCCACCTCTTAATATCTTCTGCTTCTGTTAGGTCCATACCATTTCTGTCCTTTGTTGAGCCCATCTTTGCATAAAGTGTTCCCTTGGTATCTCTAATTTTCTATCTAATTTCTGTCTCTCCTATATTGGGTGCACCCAACACAGGAGCACCTCAATACATAAGATAAACACTAACAGACATAAAAGGAAAAGTTGACACTAACACAATAATAGTAGGAGACTTTAACAACCCACTCACACCAATGGACAGATCATCAAAACAGATAATTAATAAGGAAACACAAGTCTTAAATGATACATTAGATGAGATGGATCTCATTGATTTCTTGAGGATATTCCATCCAAAAGAAGAAGAATGCACCTTCTTCTCAAGTGCACCTGGAACATTCCTCAGGATAGACCATATCTTGAGTCACAAATCAAGCCTCAGTAAATTTAAGAAAATTGAAATCATAGCAAGCATCTTCTCCCACCACAACACCATGAGACGAGACATCAGTTACAAGAAAAATGCTGTAAGAAACACAAATACATGAATATTAAACCATATGTTTCTAAATAACCAACAGGTTACTGAAGTTAACAGCAATACAATCCTACCTCAGGAAACAAGGAAAACATCGAATAGATAACCTAACTTTACACCAAAAGCAACTGGAAAAAGAAGAACAGAAAAACCTTAAAATTAGTAGAAGGAAAGAAATCATAAAGATCCAAGCAGAAATAACTGGAAAAGAAATGAAAGAAACAATAGTGAAAATTAATAAAACTAAAAGCTGGTTCTTTGAGAAGATATACAAAATTGACAAGCCTTTAGCCAGACTCATCAAGAAAAAAAGAGAGAAGAATCAAATCAACAAAATTAGAAATGAAAAAGGAGAGGTTACAAAAGACAATGCAGAAATACAAAGGTTTATAAGAGACTATTATGAACAACTATATGTCAATAAAATGGATAACCTGGAAGAAATGGATGGATTTTTAGAAAAGTTCAATCTTCCAAGACTGAACCAGGAAGAAATAGAAATTATGAACAAGCCAATTATAAGCACTGAAATTGAAGCTGTGATAAAAAATCTCCCAAAAAACAAAAGCCTGGGACCAGATGGCTTCAGAGGAGAATTCTATCAAACATTTAGAGAAGAACTAATGCCTGTCCTTCTAAAACTCTTTCAAAAAATTGCAGAGGAAGAAACACTGCAAAGTCATTCTACAAGGCCACCATCACCCTGATAACAAAACCAAACAAAGATAACAGAAAAAAGAAAACTACAGGCCAATATCACTGATGAACATAGATGCAAAAATCCTCAACAAAATTTTAGCAAACAGAATTCAGCAAGACTTCAAAAAGCTCATACACCCTGATCAAGTTGGGTTTATTCCAGGAATGCAAGGATTCTTCAGTATATACAAATCAATCAATATGATACACCATATTAACAAATTGAAAGATAAAAATCATATGATAATCTCAATAGATGCAGAAAAAGCCTTTGACAAATTTCAGCACCCTTTTGTGATTAAAACTCTTCCAAAAATCGGCAGAGAAGGAACCTATCTCAACATAGTAAAGGCCATATATGATAAGCCTACAGCAAACATTATTCTCAATGGTGAAAAACTGAACACATCCCTCCAAGATCAGGAAAAAGACAAGGGTATCCACTTTCACCACTGTTATTCAACATAGTTCTGGAAGTTCTAGCTATAGCAACCAGAGAAGAAAAATAAAAGGAATCCGAATTGGAAAAGAAGAAGTAAAGCTCTCACTGTTTGGAGATAACATGATACTGTACATAGAAAACCCTAAAGATAGTATCAGAAAATTACTAGAGCTAATCAGTGAATTTTGCAAAGTTGCAGGATACAAAATCAATACACAGAAATCACTTGCATTTCTGTATACTAATGGTGAAAAATCTGAGAGAAAATTAAAGAATCAGTCCCATTCACCATTACAACAAAAAGAATAAAATATCTAGGAATAAACTTACCAAAGGAGATGAAAAAACTGTACACAGAAAATTATAAGACACTAATGAAAGAAATCAAAGATGACATAAACAGATGGAGAGATATTCCATATTACTGGGTAGGAAGAATCAATACTGTGAAAATGACTGTACTACCAAACACAATCTACAGATTCAGTGTGATCCCTATCAAATTACCAATGGCATTTTTCACCAAACTAGAACAGGAAATCTCACAATTCATATGGAAACACAAATGACCCCGAATAGCCAAAGCAGTCTTGAGAAAGAAAAATGGAGCTGGAGGAGTCAAGCTTCCTGACTTTAGATTATACTACAAAGCTACATTCATGAAGACAGTATGGTACTGGCACAAAAGCAGAAATATAGACCAATGAAACATGATAGAAAGCCCAGAAATAAACCCATGCACCTATGAGTACCTTATTTTTGACAAAGAAGGCAAGAATATACAATGGGTCAAAGACAGCCTCTTCAATAAGTGGTGCTGGGAAAACTGGACAACTACATGTAAAAGAATGAAATTAGAACACTTCCTACTATACACAAAGATAAACTCAAAATGGATTAAAGACCTAAATGTAAGACCAGAAACTATAAAACTCTTAGAGGAAAACATAGGCAGAATGCTCAATGACATAAATCAAAGCAAGATCCTCTATGACCTACTTCCTAGAGTAATGGAAATAAAAGCAAAAGTAAACAAGTGGGACCTGATTAAACTTAAAAGCTTTTGCACAGCAAAGGAAACTATAAGCAAGGTGAAAAAACAACCCTCAGAATGGGAGAAAATAATAGCAAATGAAACAACTGATGAAGGATTAATTTCCAAAATATACAAGCAGCTCATTCAACTTGATACTAGAAAAGCAAACAGCCCAAACAAAAAGTGGGAAAAAGACCTAAGTAGACATTTCTCCAAAGAAGACATACAGATGGCTAACAAACACATGAAAAGATGCTCAACATCACTCATTATTAGCGAAATGCAAGTCAAAACTTCAATGAGATATCACCTCACACCAGTCAGAATGGCCCTCATCAAAAAATCTACAAACAATAAATCCTGGAGAAAAGGGAATGCTCTTGCACTGTTAGTAGGAATGTAAATTGATATAGCCACTATGGAAGACGGTATGCAGATTCCTTAAATAACCAGCAATAAAACCCCATATTACCCAGCAATCATACTCCTAGGCATACACTCCGAGGAAACCAAAATTGAGAGACACATGTATCCCATTGTTCATTGCAGCACTATTTACAATAGCTAGAATATGGAAGCAACCTAGATGTCCATTTACAGATGAATGGATAAAGAGGTTGTGGTATATAATCACAATGGAATATTACTCAACCATAGAAATGAATGCATTTGAGTCGGTTCTAATGAGGTGGGTGAACCTAGAAACTATTATACAGAGTGAAGTGAGTCAGAAAGAGAAAGATAAATATTGTGTTCTAACGCACATATACAGAATCTAGATAAATGGTACTGAAGAATTTATGTACAGGGTTAGCAATGGAGAAACAGACATAGAGAATAGACTTATGAACATGGGGAGGGGGAGGAGAGAGTGAGATATATGGAAAGAGTAACATGGAGACTTACATTACCATATGTAAAATAGATAGCCAATAGGAATTTGCTACATGGGTCAGGAAACTCAAACAGGGGCTCTGTATCAATCTAGAGGGGTGGGATGGAGCAGGAGATGGGAGGGAGTTTCAGAAGGGAGGGGATATATGTATACCTATGGCTGATACATGTTGAGGTTTGACAGAAAACAACAAAATTCTGTAAAGCAATTATCCTTCAGTGAAAAAATAAATTTAAAAAACAGTAGATATACACTTAAAAGGGAAAAAAAGCATTTTGGCCTCTACTTCAAGATGAATCTTAAACCCAAGTGTGAAAGTTGACACAGCAAGAGAATATTTTTATGACCTGAGAGTGGATAATGATTTCTTATAAGGAGAAAAAAAGATTGATAGATCGAACTCCTTGTTATATACCCAAGAGATTTGAGTTCTTATGTCCACAAGAAGACATTCAAGAATGGTCATAGTAGAATTATTCATAATAAAAACTGGAAACCACCCAAAAGTCCGTCAATAATATAATAGATAAATTGTGGTATAGTCATACAGTAGAATACTACACAGCAGTGAAAAGTAAGCCGTGAATGAATGTCACACACTCTATGTGAAATGAAAGAAATGTGAATGGAAAGAGTATATACTGTAGGATTCCATTTACGGAACATTCAAACACTTGCAGAGCTCATCTGTGCTGTTGAAGGAAAGAAGTGATTATCTCAGAGGGAATACTAACTGAGAAGGGGTAGGAGGGAGCCTCATAGGAGCTGAAATGTTCTGTAGCTTGATTCAGGTAACAGCAGTGGTTGTGGACATATATAACAATTTCTTTGAGTGGACTTAAGATTTATATGCAAATTACTGAATACAAGTTATACCTAAATTGAATGGAGAAAAAGAATTAGCATATTAAGTATTTACCTAAATATACAGTGCTACTTTTTTTTAAGTTACTGAAAGAAAATGAAGAAAAAGAGCCACTTTCAGGATTGACTTGGGAAAGGACAATTTTACTTTCGATTTTATGCAGTTCTATGAAACTTGAATTTTGCTTGTTTGTTTAACTGTGACTTTTTATGGTACAGAAATATCTTTGATTTTATAAAGTAGACTTTTTATTTTATTATATAAATATTTTATATTGTTATATTTATGTTATATCTCTGTTACCTTGCATATTATGTTATACTTTAAAAGTATCTCTCTAGATGGGTGAAGTTACAGATAATGTTTTTCTTTTTCTACTTTTCTATATTGTATGGCTTTATGTATAACTTTTAAAAATCAGAGGGAAAAAAAACTTTCTGAAAAGAGAAAAAGGGAAAAAACATTTGGAGAAATGTTGCCTAATTTTCCACATTTAAAAAATAGATTATTGTTGTTGTTCTTATTTATCTACTCTGTCAGGTTTCTGTAGGACTACTAGAATAGGAACTATTTTTATTTCATTTGATTGTTTTGTCACACAAGCACACAAAAACAATTTGGAAAATCTTCTCAGTGATGTTTCTTTAGTGTGGCTCAAGATCAAATCCACACAATCACCTGAAATGCTCCTTAAAAATGCACAGCCCTGAGCCACACCTCAGGACTCCCTGATGAACATTTGAGAAATGTGGTTTTGCAGTCTTTCTGCATGAAAACTCTGACCAGGGACAAGCTTAGCTGACTCAGAGACCATTCAGGTGGGGTGCATATGAGAGCGAGAGTTTAAGATTGTTTGGCCTGAGATCAACTAGAAGAAGTGCCTTCTGCTTAAATATCACTCATATTCAATCTTTAAAAAGAACATTGAGTTGGCCAAACCGAGTCCATTTACAGGCCACAGGTCAACTATCTGTGTTAGAGGGCCAGGCTATAGTTCTAGATAGTGAACCCATTTATAATCCTAATTCTTGGTTATCCAAGCATATAAACTATTCTTGTGACACGGATTATCCTATTTCCTGGATTTGTCATATCTTGTATTAATTAAATGCCTCTTAATAATTTGATAAAAAATCTAAATGTGGTAAGAAAAAATGAAACAGATACAGAGGTAATGGAAGGGAAAAGACAGCCGAGGAAAAAGATAATTTGCTTTAAAAAAGGAGAATTGTCAGTACTGATGGAAGCCAAATTGGTGCTGGAATCTGAGGATTTTCTTGTCTCTTCTAAGGAGAAGCGTACAGTAGATTTTGCTTTTATACAGAAATCCAGAGACGACTGTGGTAAAAACTGAAAATAGTAAGCAGCTAGAAGGGCCCAGATGTTTGTTTAGGCTTCTCTGGTCTCCCCAGAGCCCAGTTCATATTTCAGTGTGAGAGCACGACGCGTCCTTGGCCTGTGGCCACTGTTTGCATCACACCGAGGTGAGCCTGGATCAGAGTTTGGCCTGACAAGCATTTTGTTAACTTATAATTCATTTAGAGACATTAATTGAACCAGGGTGATTCAAACGTTTTGAACCAGCAGGGTTTAAGATGCATAATTCACCATCTCTGCAGTTTTCCGATGCATCTAAATGTCTATGGGAGTTCAAACATCTGTTCTAGTAAATTTCCACCCTCCCTGTCAGCTTATTGATGGAATTAGCTAAATTTAAGTAAAAATCATTTGGCAATCGATACATGAGTTCTCTCATGTGGTAACTTTAAACTACAGTCTCTAACTTGAATTGTAATCATACTTTCCAGTCCCTAATGGGACATTTAAGATATATGTGGTATATCATGGCAAAGTTCTTCACTGAAATGAAAAAAATGTATTTCAGATTCAGTGTATTTAAAAACATAATTTGCTCTGATTATGATTCCAACTAATTATTTTTATTGTTTAGTTGCTAAGTTGCATCTGACTCTTTGTGACCCCATGGACTGTAGCCCACCAGGGTCCTCTGTCCATGGGATTTCCCAGGTAAGAATACTGCAGTGGGTTGCCATTTCCTTTTCCAGGTGATCTTCCAGACCCAGTGAACAAACCCATGTCTTATTAATTATGTATACATAACAGTTATACCAATAATCATGTGATGTATATATTACAACATAGTATATATATTTAATGTGCCAACATTTTGTTCTTGTGTTTTTAGGCAGTGATCTAAAACTTATAGACTTAGGACTTCCCTGACAGTCCAGTTGTTAGGACTCTGTGCTGCCAGGGGAGAGGGTCCATGTTCCATCACTGGTTGGGGAGCCAAGATCCCACATGCTACGAGGCACAGCCAAAAAAAAATTAAAAGTTACAGACTTAAAATCTAATCAAGACAAATTAAAGGGGATTTTGAGCTCAGATTCCCTTCCCTTTTGCTTCCAAAGCCACTCAGACAACTGTCCACTCTCACTGAAGCCTGGTAGAGCACCAAATACATCTGAGTTCTGGGGCATAAGTTACAGGGTCAGAACACCACTGTGTACAAAGTTAGGGCTCAAAAGCTAGAAGAGGCTATTTCTGTGGTGGACAAGGGACAAAGACAACAGATTCCCATTGGGCTTGGGTTGAGGAGGTACCAGCTGCTTTGAGTAGATGCCTCTCTTCTAACATTGGCTGATAAAACTCAGTTCTTCACCCTCTGAGGGATTTTATATTTACCTAATGGTATGAATCCGGAGAAGGCAATGGCACCCCACTCCAGTACTCTTGCCTGGAAAATCCCATGGACGGAGGAGCTGGCAGGCTGCAGTCCATGGGGTCGCGAAGAGTCAGACATGACTGAGCGACTTCACTTTTACGTTTCACTTTTATGCATTGGAGAAGGAAATGGCAACCCACTCCAGTGTTCTTGCCTGGAGAATCCCAGGGATGGGGTCGCACAGAGTCGGACACGACTGAAGTGACTTAGCAGTAGCAGCAGCAGCAATGGTATGAATCAGCCAAAAAGATCACTAACCTTTTAAGAGGATACTGTCACTTGAAGGCAGCACACCCACCAAATAATCAAAGCACTTGGCACCCAAGGAGGAAGACTTAATTGAAGGGTTTTAGATGCTTCACATGTTTTACATGAAGTGTTACAGAGGAGAGGGGCATTGGGATAGAAATGTTTGTGTGCTACACCCTCCCTTAATAGCTACCCTGCAGTCCTTAAACACATGATCATCATCCATTTAGAGTTAACTAGGACTTCTCTGGTAGCTCAGATGGTAAAGAATCTTTCTGCAATACAGGAGACCCAGGTTCGATCCCTGGGTCTGGAAGATCCCCTGGAGGAGGGATTGTCTACCCAAGGGATTTTCTTACTTGGAAAATTCCATAGAGAAAGAAGCCTGGCTACAGCCCATGGGGTCGCAGAGAGATGGACACAACTGAGAGACTATCTTTTTTTTTTTTTTACATTTTTCAGCAGTATCATACAATTCAACGCTTTTCCTGTTCCTTGTATTTTTTATTTCTTCCTGTCGAGATCATCAAGTTAAAGCCCAGAGTAATGGCAATAAAGAAGAAAAAGAAATCAAAGATAACTCAAGATAAAGGCAAACTGGTAATAAATATCAAGCATTTACCCTGCCTTTCCTACACAAGCTTACCTCCGTCTATTAGTTTGCTGTGATTGCCACAACAAAGTACGGGTGGCTTAAATACCAGAAACTTCTCTCAGTTCTGGAGGCCAGACGTGCGAGATTAATTTGTCCTGTCTTGAGGCTTCTCTCCTTGTCTTGCAGACGGACACCCTCTTGCTGTGTCCCCACCTGGCCTTTCCTCTGTGCACATCCCTAACGTGTCTCTGTGTGTCCACCAGTCAGACTGGGTTAGAACCCGCCTTAATGGCGTCCTTTTAACTTTTTAAAGTTTTTTTTAATTGGAGTATAATTGCTTTGCAGTGTTGTGTTAGTTTATGCTGTACAACAGTGTGAGTCAGCTGTGTTCAGTCGGTCGTGTCCAGCTCTTTGTGACCCTTTGGACTATAGCCCATCAGTCTCCTCTGTCCATGGGATTGTTTAGGAGTGGGTCGCCATTTCCTCCCCCAGGGGATCTTCCCGACCCAGGGATCAAACCTGTGTCTGCTGTGTCTTCTGCCTTGCAGGCGGGTTCTTTACCTGCTGAGCCACGTGTAGACACATACCCCTCTCTCCCGAGCCTCCCTTCCCCCCACCCCTCTAGGTCATCACCGAGCACTGACCTGAGCTCCCAGTGCTGTTCGGCAGCTTCCCACCAGTTACCTGTTCTACACGTGATAGTGTATATATGTCAGGGCTACTCTCTCAGTTTGTCCCACCCTGGCCTTCCCCCGTTGTGTCCACAAGTCCATTCTCTATGTCTGCATCTCTATTCCTGCCCTGCAAACTAAGGACCCTATTTCCGTACAGTCATATTCTGCGGTGCTGGGGGTTAGGGCTTCAGCATATGAATTTTGGGGGAAACAATTCAGTCCATAACACTTAAGGTAACCAAATGGTTGTTGAAGGGAAGTATTTCTTTACAGGGAAATTTGAGTTAATAAACAAAGAAGGGATGATAGAATTAAATATAACCTTTTCATAGTCTGTGACTGATAATTTCACATGATGGAAGAAGACCAGACATTATATAACGAATGATGGAATGTTTTTGTCAAAAAAAAAATCGAACATGAGTGTGAAGCCTCTAACTACCATTTTACAGATACCAGATCATACAGCAATCTCACCTCTGGGAATATAAATATATGCAAAAGAATTGAAGACAGGATCTTGAAGACATAGTCACACGACCATGTTCATTATAGCATTATTCACAATAGCCAACAGATGGAAGCAATTTAAATGTCTGTCAGGAGATGAATAGATAAAGGAAATGTGGAATATCCATACAATGGAATATTATGAAACCTTAAAAAAGGAAGGAAATCCTGTCACATGCTACAAAAGGGATGAATCTTGAGGACATTATGCTAAGTGAAATAAGCCAATCACAGAAGGACAAATTCTACATGTTCCTACTTACATGAGGAATCTAGTCAAACTCTCCATAGATGAGTTGATAAAGAAGTTTGGTACATATATACAATGGAATATCTCTCAGCCATAAAAAGGAATGAATTTGAGTCAGTTTTAGTGAGATGAAGAAACCTAGAGATACTATACAGAGTAAAGTAAGTCAGAAAGAGAAAATGAAACATCATCTATTAACACATATATGTCAAATCTAGAAAAATGGTACTGATGAGAGTAACTACAGGGCAGGAATAGAGACACAAATGTAGAGAACGGACTTGTGGACCCAGCAGGGGAAGGAGAGGGTGGAATGAATTGAGAGAGTGGCACTGACATATAAACACTATCATGTGTGAAACAGATAGCTAGTGGGAAGTTCCTGTATAGCAGGGGAGCTCAGCTTGGTGCTTGGTGACAGCCTGGAGGGATGGGATGAGGAGAGTGGAAGGGAGGCTCAAGAGGGAGGGGATATATGTAGACCTAGGCTTATTCATGTTGTTGGGTGGCAGAAACCAGCACAACACTGTAATTCTATTATCCTCCAATTGAATATAAATTTTAAAAACTAGCCAAAGTCTTAGAAACAGAAAGTAGAATGTTGGTTTCCAGGGCCTTTGGGGAGGAGGAAAGGGGAATTGTTCAGTGGATATAGACTTTCAGTTTTGCAAGCTGAAAAAGTTCTAGAAGAGTATTGTGCAAATGTGTACATATGGTTAACACTGGAGTGTACACTTGAAAGTGATTAAGATGTATTTTTGATCACAATTTTTTCAAAAAAAAATCACCTCAAAGTTACATAAAAATTGATTTTATTTACATGGAAAGTTATGTAAGAAATGATTTTATTTTACTTGACATCCTCAATCGTCAAAGCTGTAGTAACAGACAGTAGTTGCCAGAGATTTGGGGGAAGAAGCTGGTTACCAAAAGCAGTGTTCAGGAATGATGGAAGTCTCCTGTCACCTGAATGGGTGTTACATGAATGTCAACATGTGTTAAAATTCTTTTCCACTGTGCACCATACCCTGAAATCAGTCTTTCTAAATGTTAAAATTTTAATAAAACTTGAGTACAAAGTGCATAATTTGGGTCGTATGATTTTATGACTGGCTTGTAAGCCTTAATAGTTCTGTTTCATGTTGGCATTTAGGTGAGCAAATTATAGTAAAGAGTCGTGTGTGCGTGTGTGAGTGCTCAGTTGTGTCCAACTCTTTTTCAACCCTATAGACTGTAGCCCTCCAGGCTCCTCTGTCCATGGGATTCTCCAGGCAAGAATACTGGAGTGGGTTGCCATTATCTCCTCCAAGGGGTCTTCCCCACCCAGGGATCAAACCTGCATCTCCTGCATTGGCAGGCAGATTCTTTACCACTGACCCACCAGAAAGCAGAGTCATTTTGAAAGAACTTTATATAATAATGACCATTTTAGCTTCTGTACCACGTTACAGATTGCTTTCTGTGGCCTCTTTCAACATTGTTCTTCTTTTACTGTGTTTTTTTTTTTCTTTTAATAACTTGACTTGAAATTGTTTCCCATACAAAACTATCATTTTATATTTTTCCTGTTTAATTGGGAGGTGTACATTTATTATTCTATCCATCTACCTCTCCTTGTGTTTTTCCTCATATCATGTTTAACACCTCCCAGCTTGGAGTCCCTTAAACATGTGATTAAGGGTTCTTTTAAATCAATCTTCTAGATTATTTATGAAGATGTTAAACAAAGCTGAGTTTGACCTTAAACCCTACCAAGTCTGCTAATCTAAACCAAGATCGTTCACTCACATGCTTCTTCATTTTAAAGTATTCCTTGTTTATAGTCTTATCTAAGATCCATTTCGTGGTATCAGTAACCAAGGGAATTCATCTCCATTTCTCTAATGCATATGCTACCAAATGCTTACCCAAAAGTCCAGATGTTTTACATCTCTTTGTCTATTCATTTGATAATTGTATGAAAAATGTGATTTCACAGAACTCTTAGTGGCCACCTACAAGGAAGCAAGGAGCAATGTGAATCCCTTAGAATCAGTTTGCTCCTAAGAGTTAGATAATAAGTCAGTAAGTAAACAGAAGAAATGAGCGCTAAAGACAGATGCCTTCTACAGATAAGCAGATCTTCCTCAGCCCGGAGTAACAACATAGAAAAAGAGAGAGAGCAGAAGGAAGGAAGGAAGGAAGGGAGGGAGGGAGGAAAGAGAACAGTGAAGCAGAGAAGCTTCTTATTATGAAGGATAACAATACTTGATTCCACAGACAGAGTTAGAATTAAGCAAAACCTGTGATGAAAAGTAGTAGACAATACAATGTGATGTCTGGATGCAGACACAAAGAAACAGCAGAAAAGTAGAATCAAAGCTGCATTCTAATAAGAAATGTGGCTGTTTAAGACGCTGAGCAAGATTCATCATAGGAGGAAAGAAAATAATTGAAAAGAAAAAGCATCTGGACTCTTTCAATTGAGACAGAAATAATAGGTCCCTGATAAAATGAGGAGAGCTCAGAAAAGATGAGCTAAACACGAAGATCCCTTGGAGTATGAAATGGCAACCCACTGCAGTATTTTTGCCTGGGAAATCCCATGAACAGAGGAGCCTGGAGAGCTACAGTTCGTGGGTTCTCAAGAATCAGACTTGACTGAGCAATTGAGCATGCAATCATGTACAAACAAGTGAGCAGATGCTTAAAAAGCAAAATTTAAATCTTAATATTTGTAGGGTGTCCTAGAAACAGGTCTGAAACAAGGTGTCTAGGCATAATATCATCAGAAGTATCTTCCTTCTGTTAAAAAAAAAATACATGAAATAACGTTAAGTCACATTTCTAGATGCGAGATTCTGGTGACTTGGTTTATGGGAGGAAAATGGTAAATTTGATCACTAATGGTGGTAAGAAGCAGTATGTCTTGTTAAGGTAGTTATAAACTAAAAAAAAAAGCTACACTGCTCTGATTAAGTCATTCTTCTACCTAAAGTCTTTACATAACCTTGCCTGGGTGACCTTAGGCCCTTTGCAATCGGCTGGGCCCCTCTAACACCTCCTCATCTATTCATGTATCTAATAACTACCTTCTCTGTGTCTCATTACTACCTCACTACCATTCTTTCAGGAAAGTTAATGATACAAAGTACCCAGTACCTGACACGTAATAAGGGCTTCACAAGTGATGATTTCCTTATTTTCCAACTCTCTTTCCTGAGAACCCTATATTCTCTACCACACCAGATTATGAGAACATGCTGTACTCATAACAGCTCTGTGTCTTTTTTCATAGACACTCTCTGAAATATCTTCAGAGATTGTTTTTAATTTAGCAAGATGCAATTAATTGTAGAGGAGCAGATTCAATGTCTATCTTTTTATCCTGCCAGGCAGAAATGATCACTATCTCTTAGTACTCAACCTTTTTGGCATCAGGGACTGGTTTTATGGAAAACAATTTCTCCATGAATGAGGAGGGTGGATGGTTTCAGGATGTTTTAAGCACATTACATTTACTGTGTACTTTATTTCTATTATTATTACATAAATTCCACCTTAGATGATCAGACATTAGATCCTGGAGGTTGGGGACCCCTGTCTTAGCTGAGCCGTAGAACTCTGTTACTATTGCCAGAATTTCATCTATTTCTTTGTTTTCTCTCCCCCTGACTGCAAACTCCCTGTCCCAAAGAGGACAGCAACTGTATATCCAGAGTGTAACAAAAATTGATCATTTGTTCCATCACTAAACTCTGATTGAGCACCTATTATGCTACTAAGTGGGTACAAATTTAATAAGAATAGTCATTGCATTCAGAGAACTCCAGTCTATTGTGGAAGAGAGATACCTAAAGAAATACTATTGGGAATGACTTTTGAATGGGATTTCAGGGGAGTTGTGATTTCTTTTTAATGCTTTTCTGGATTGCTTGCAGGTTTATAACAAACATTTTGTTTATAAAAAGTCAATGTGATATTTTTCACTTGGAAAAAAAGAATTGATGATAGAATTCTGTAAGGCATAATGGGGTCATCACAGAGAAAAGCAAAGGAAAGGCAGCTCAAAAGATGCTTCCTAGGAGGTGTCAGCAGTGGGCTCCATCCACTAGAAGCACTAATGGGTAAGAGAGCGGATCTCAAGCCCAACCTCATTGCCCCACGCAGTCGTGCACTAAGAAAGCTAACCTGTGCTCACAGAATTATCTTCTGACTTGTCAGGACTTTGGTTTCTTAATTCATATCTCCTTTTTAAAATTTTTTTTTATTAGAGTATAGTTGATTTACAATATTGAATTCATTTCTGCTATACCGTAAAGTGAATCAGTTATACATATACCCCCTCTTTTTTAGATTATTTTCCCATATAGGTCATTACAGAGTATTGAATGGAGTTCCCTATGCTATACAGTAGGTCCTTATTAGTTATCTATTTTGTCTATAGTTGTGTGTATATATCAATCCCAGTCTCCCAATTTATCCCCCTCTTTCCGTCTCATAACCATAAGTTTGTTTTCTACATCTGTGACTCTATTTCTGTCTTGTAAATAAATTCATTTGTATCATTTTTAAGATTCCATATATAAGCAATATCATATGATATTTGTCTTTCTCTGTCTAACTTCACTTCATATGATAATCTCCAGGCCCATTTTCTGCCCATAATCTTCAAGCCCAAATTATGTGCTTTAAAACTCCACATCTTGGGGACTTCCCTGGTGGTCCAGTAGTTAAGGATCTTCCTTGCAATGCAGGTAAATTGGGTTCAATCCTTTGTCAGGGAACTAAGTCTCACATGCCTCAGAACAGCTAAGTCTGTGCATTGCAACTACTGAAGCCCACACAGTCTGGAGCCTACATGCCACAGCTAAGACCCAATACAGCCAAATAAATATTTTTTTAAAATAAAAATAACCCAGATCGCATACCAAAAGAAAAGTATACTCCCAGACTGACTTTATCACATATATCTCACTTTATCACACAATTCCAAGAGGACTTTCAAATTAGCTTGTATCTAATATTCTCTCACTCATTAATTTAAAACCACTTAGTATAGGGACCAGTCCATCCTAAAGGAGATCAGTCCTGGGTGTTCATTGGTAGGACTGATGTTGAAGCTGAAACTCCAATACTTTGGCCACCTGATGCGAAGAGCTGACTCATTTGAAAAGACCCTGATGCTGGGAAAGATTGAGGGCAGGAGAAGAAGGGGACAACAGAGGATGAGATGTTTGGATGGCATCACTGACTCAATGGATAAGGGCTTTGGTGGACTCCGGGAGTTGGTGATGGACAGGGAGGCCTGGTATGCTGCAGTTCATGAGGTCGCAAAGAATCAGACACGACTGAGTGACTGAACTGAACTGAACTGAGTATAGGGGCTTCCCTGGTGGTCTGGTGGCCAGGACTCCACCCTTCAATGTAAGGGGCTCAGGTTTGTTCCTTGATCAGGGAACTAGATCCCCCATGCCACAAGCGAAGATACCATGTCCCACAACTAAAACCTGGCACAGACAAACTAAAATAAAAATCTTGAGTATATCATCTAGGAGGTGTACTGTTCTATGATCAACAATGGCTCATTAATTTAAAATATTATCTATATTTGAATATAGATAACTTGTATTGAATAGCTTGTATTTTTATTTTTCAGACACAGTTCCTCAACGTTTTTTTTCTATGATATGCCCCCAGACTTTACCCCTACACATACTTGCCACTCCTCTTAGGCCCTTGTCATTTCCTATCTGTGATGGGAATATTTTCTGTTATTGATGGCTTTGATTCTAGGGATTAAAGGTGAATAAGGCGAGTTCTTGTCTTTGGAGGACTTGCAATTGAGTCAACAGGGGCCTGAACAGAAGAATTGCTTCAGGTCTCCATATTACAGTATGATAGTTCCTTACAGGATGTAATGGCAAAATTCTCTAGGCACCAAAATTAGAATCAGACATAATCACATTTTAGACTTGACTAGACAAACAATCATTGGAGAGAGCAATTTACTGTTTCTCAAGAAAAATACTTAGTAATGCCTTCTAAGTCCTCCTACCCATTGTGATGGTGGAGCCACTACAGTGGGTTCAGATTGAAAGAACGTTGATGGGAAGGGATTAGGTAAGTGGGTTCTGGTCCTTGCTGCTGAACACAAACTAATTGTAGGAATCTGGACAAGTTATTTAATGTTGTGGGTGCCTTATTTATAAAATACTAGGGTTGCTCCTGTACTGTTTGTGGAAATATAAATTGGTACAGCCACTATGGAAAACAGTGTATGGGTTCCTTAAAAAACAAAAGATAGAGCTACCATATGACCCAGAATCCCACTCCTGAGCATATATATCCAGAAAAGGTGAAAACTCTAATTCAAAAAGATACATGCACCCCGATGTTCATAGCAGCACTATTTACAACAGCCAGGACATGAAAGCAGCCTAAATGTTCATCAACAGATGAAGGGATAAAGAGGATGTGGTATGTATATACTCAGTTGTAAAAAAGAATGGAATTGGATCATTTGTGGAGACACCGATGAACCTAGAGTCATATAGAGTGAGGTAAGTCAGAAAGGGAAAAACAGATTTTGTATATTAATGTATATATATGGAATCTAGAAAAATGGTATAGATGATCTTATTTGCAAAGCAGAAATAGAGACGCAGATGTAGAGGACAAATGTATGGACACCAAAGAGGGAAAAGGGAGGGAGCAGCAATTGGGAGATTGGGATTGACACATATATAGTATTGATACTATGTGTAAAATAGGTAACTAATGAGAACACAGTGTATAGCACAGGAAACTCTTCTCAGTGCACTGTGGTGAGCTGAATGGAAAGGAAGTCCAAAAGGAAGCAAATCTATGTATATCTATGCCTGATTCATTTTGCTCTAGGGTAGAAACTAATGCAACATTGTAAACCAATTCTACTCAAATAAAAATGAACTTAAACAAACAGTGTAAACTCTTGCTTAAGCCTATAACATCTGGAAAGGTGTGAAGGTACTATTCCTTATCAGAGAAAAATCATGTTTTTACATAATCTGTTCACAAATACACAAAGACCCTATTAAGTCACAAACAGACCAGTTTGCTTTTTGCATCAAGTCCCCTCTCAGTACTGAGAGGCCACATCAGAGAGGTGTTTGGTAATCTCTGTCTTTGTTCCCTCACTGTTTTTATCCCTCACTCGGGCTCTCTCTCCTCCACCCCAATCCCAGTTAATTAACCACTTTGGTTTTCCTCTCAATAAAGCCAGACTAGGCAGCATGAGTTTTGGGAGGGGATTGTAGGTCCTTCCGAGAAGAAAAATCCTCCACCAGACCAACTCCTTTTTCTTCTCTTGCTGATATTGATCACTTTAATAACATAAATACCGAAGGGTTATTTTGCTCTGTTTCTTTTTCCACCTAAAAAAGATCCCTCCCAGGATGGAGGGTGGGGAATGAAAAGAGGGATGCTAGGAGGAGAAAAGCTTGTCTGCCACCCAATCTTAATGGAAATTAATAGAGACTAGTATCTTTAAAGGGCTTCCATGGTGGCTCAGACAGTAAAGAATCAGCTTGCAATGCAGGAGACCCGGGTTTCATTCCTGGGTTGGGAAGTTCCCTTGGAGAGGAGAACGGCAACTCACTCTAGTATTCTTGCCTGGGAAATCCTATTGGCAGAGGAGCCTGGTGGACTACAGCCTATGGGCTCACAGAGTCGGACATGACTGAGTAACACACATATAGCATTTCTAAAGGTCTTCCCAGGTGGTGCAGTGGTTAGGAATCCATTTGTCAATGCAGGAGATGCAAGAGACATAGGTTTGATCCCTGGGATGGGAAGAGCCCCTGGAGAAGGAAATGGCAACCCACTCCAGTATTCTTGCCTGCAAAACTCCGTGGGCAGAGGAGCCTGGTGGGCTGCAGTCCACGGGGTCAAAAAGAGATGGACACAACTGAGCACAAACCCAGAATCTGTAAAGCCTGGCATTGCTGTTGCTGGCACTCTTGATAAATTAGCTTGCTCTCTCTACTGCCTGAGTGATTTCCATTCAAACTGACTCAGTCTCAAATAGGAAAGGAAGGATAGATTACATCATGTTACATTTTGAAAGATACAAGCACAACTGCAAGTACATTTGGAATTTTTTGAGTTTAAAATCTAGTTGTTTAAAGTTTAAAGTTTATGGTTTTATGTATTGTGGTATCAAGTTAAGTCAAAGTGAATACCTTTGTCTTCATTTGATGGGAGTTGTTTCACTAGTGATTTTGGATTTAGTAGAAGTTTATACTTAAACCAGGAGTTTATATTTTAAAAGGTAAAAGTTCACACAAAGCTAAATAGGAAAAGTATACTCCTAAGGTTCCTAATGTTTTCAAAATCTATCATGGACAAGAAACAAATGTGATATATGTTTTAGTTTAAAAAAAAATTTAGAGAAGAGGGACATAGCCATCCAGTGTGGTAAGGTAAATTTTCTTTAATAAAAGAGCTGTGAACTCAAACTATACTGTGAGGCCAAAGTCATTTTTACTGAAATACATCTCATATAGTTATAGATACTACAATAATACACCAAGCAGTTCAGTTCAGTTCAGTTGCTCAGTCGTGTCCGACTCCTTGTGACCCCATGGACTGAAGCATGCCAGGCTTCCTTGTCCATCACCAACTCCCAGAGCCTACTGAAACTCATGTCCATCACATCAGTGATGCCATCCAACCATCTCATCCTCTGTCATCCCCTTCTCCTCCTGCCTTCAATCTTTCCCAGCATCAGGGTCTTTTCCAATGAGTCAGTTCTTCAAATCAGGTGGCCAAAGTATTGGAGTTTCAGCTTCAACATCAGTCCTTCCAATGAATATTCAGGACTGATTTCCTTTAGGATGGACTGGTTGGACCTCCTTGCTGTTCAAGGGACTCTCAAGAGTCTTCTCAACACCACAGTTAAAAAGCATCAATTCTTCGGTGCTCAGCTTTCTCTAGAGTCCAACTCTCACATTCCATACATGACTACTGGAAAAAACATAGCTTTGCCCAGTGGACCTTTGTTGACCAAGTAATGTCTTTGCTTTTTAATATGCTATTTAGGTTGGTCATAGCTTTTCTTCCAGGAGCAAGAATCTTTTAATTTCATGGCTGCAGTCATCATCTGCAGTGATTTTGGAGCCCCCCAAAATAAAGTCTCTCATTGTTTCCATTGTTTCCCCATATTTGCCATGAAGTGATGGGACCGGATGCCATGATCTTAGTTTTTTGAATGCTGAGTTTTAAGCCAACTTATTCACTCTCCTCTTTCATTTTCATCAAGAGGCTCTTTAGTTCTTCTTGACTTTCTGCCATAAGGATGGTGTCACTGCGTATTTGAGGTATTGATATTTCTCCTGGCAATCTTGATTCCAGCTTGTGCTTTATCCAGCCTGGTATTTCACATGATTTACCCTGCATATAAGTTAAATAGACAGGGTGACAATATATAGTCTTGATGTACTCCTTTCCTGATTTGGAACCAGGCTATTGTTCCATTTCCAGTTCTAACTGTTGCCTCTTGACCTGCATACACATTTCTCAGGAGACAGTTCAGGTGGTCTGGTATTCCCATCTCTTTCAGAATTTTCCACAGTTTGTTGTGAGCCACACAGTCAAAGGCTTTGGTGTAGTCAATAAAGCAAAAGTAGATGTTTTTCTGGAACTCTCTCGCTTTTTCAGTAATCCAGCAGAGGTTGGCAATTTGATCATGTGTACTAATTAGACTTAGTATGATTTCACAGTTTGCTTTCATTATATAGTTCATTATATTTCATTAGTAACACTGTGGGCCACAAATCCAATCAAGATTTCTTACTATCAGTCCATCACAGAGTTCTGCAATTCCAAATCCAAAGTATCTTTATTTCTACCACTTATCGCACCCCATCATCCCTCCCTCAGACTATTGGCCTAGTCTCCTAATCTGTCTCCTCCTCCCTTCCACCCTGGTCCCTCTCCCATCTGTTCTCCACATTACAGACAGAAGGTGTGTTTGCAGATGCACACAGGTGAAAAGACATACTATTTATTGTGACCTACAAGGTCCTTATTATCTGGCCCTTACTTACTTCTGGGCTCTCGTCCTGCACAAGTTACTGCTCATGCTGTGTCTTTCAGCACCTCATACTGGCCTTCTGCCACAGAGACCTGCACTTGTATCTAGAACCATCTTTCCAGAATCCTCTCCCCTCCCCTCTTTACTTCATTAACTGCAAGCACCTTTCAAGTCTCAACTCAAGGGTCACTTCCTCTAAGAACCCTGCCCTGACCTCCTTCCCCAATTAAATCCCTCTGGCTCTTCTTTTTCTTTTTTCAATTTGGCTGCACTGGGTTTTAGTTGGGGCACATGGACCTTTGATTTTCATCGCAGTGTATGGTGTCTTTTAGTTGTGACATGTGGGATCTAGTTCTCTGACCAGGGATTAAGTCTGGGCCCACTGCACTGGGAGCATGGAGTCTTAGCTACTGGACCACCAATGAAGTCCCTGACTAGATCTCTCTTTACCGCCTTCTCTTAACCTCCTCTTAACCTTCCTTCTTAAGGACTGTGATCAGCCCTGTGTAACACTCCTTCCTAGCTCTTGTCACAGTCACACTGCTTTATTGGTTTAGAGATTAATTGATTAATGTCTCTCTCTTCTACTTAAAAAAAAAGTGAAAGTGTTGGCTGCTCGGTGGTGTCTGACTCTTTGTGACCCCATGGACTGTAACCTATCAGGTACCTCTCTCCATGGGATTCTCCATGCAAGAATACTGAAGTGGGTAACCATTCCCTTCTCCAGGGGATCTTCCCGACTCAGGGACCAAACCCAGATCTCCTCCATTGCAGGCAGATTCTTTATTGTATGAGACACCAGGGAAGCCCCTCTTCTACTTGTCTGACAGTGAAATGAGGAGAGGAATCAAGTCTTTTTGCTCACTCCAGGCCTAGAAGCATATCTCATATGTATTAACACTCAGTAAGTCTGTTGTATGAATAGCATGAAAATAGCCCCAAATATCAATAAATATAGGTACATTTATATTATATGAATTGAAAAGTGTAGATACAAAGTTACTATTATGCATGAATCCGACTATTTTGACAATGAGGAGAAAAATAGCAAAACTTAATTAGGCTTTTATTTGTTTGTTTACTGGGAAATGGTAAATCATTCAAAGGGTTGTTTTAATTAAAATGGTTAGTTTTTCATGCTGTCCATGAATATGAAATGGTCAGACTATGCATGTCAATCTCAAACTCTAATGACATTCTTTTTACCCTCCAAAGTTAAAAAATTTATTGGTTCATGATTTTGAAATATTAAAGTGATTTTCAGTTCTGTCTTTGATTGAGTTTTACAGCTTTTTTAAAAATAAAGAAACCTCTACCGAAAAATTAAAATGGAAAGTGTTACTGATGGTTAGCATAGTAGGCAAGATAGCAACAATTTAAGAAAACTAGGAGTATTGTGCTCTGTTTTCAGATGGTTTCTCATAATTTATGTTTCTACTTCAATAAATATTACTGTTTGGGAATTTTTCCTTGCCTGGACTTCATGCAGGTTTAAATGTGTTTAAAAATTTGGATAGTTAACTTTTATGGTCAGAAACATTTGATTCTAAATTTATAATCCTTGGTGCTTTTAGTGAAGTAGACACGTGTGAACAGTCTGGAAGAAAAAATTCCATTACCACATTGAACAGAAACAGAATTAACTCCTTACTTTTCTGTGCAATCTTTTTTTTTCCCCTGAGCAGTCTTTGTGGGGAATTTCCTCTAATAGCTTGACTTTTCAAATAGAAAAAATTTATCCGGGTCAAATGTTAGCAGTTAGATACTTTGGTGATGTAGCAAAGTACTCTTAAAAAAAATCATGCTAGTGATTTAAGAGCACTTCCTGTTTTTTTGTTCAGGGGGATCCATACCATCTGAAAATAGTGCCTGGCACAGCGTGGGCATTTAATATTTGCTGAGTGATAAAACGTATATGTAAGTCTAATTTTAAAAGCTTGATTAATCTATAAGATAATAAATCTTTCACTTTGGGAAATTAATTCTTAATTCAGCTAATCTTAATAGCTTTGCAATAAGTAGACCTTCAGGCTCTCATGCTTTAGAGAAAATGGAATGCATTCCATTTGTAAAGAAGGGAAATTCTTTTCAGTGAGTTTTTAATGTCTAAAAGAGGCTGTGGGCCAGAATGAAATGTTCAGTTGCTTGTGATTTAATTAATATTCAGTCTATTCAAACCTGTAGATTCAACTTACAGAAATTGATGTTTTATTTATAAATCTAACACTTGTATGTTAAAATACATAATTATGATTTTCACTTTTTCTTTGGATGGTCTCATAAACTTGACACTTTAATTTCTCCTAGTCTTATATTTATGTTTGAATATCAAAGGTGCAAAGAATGATAAAGTACAAACTGATGCCTGCCACTGGCTTGAGAAGTAAAATATCACAGATAACTTTTGAAGTTTCCAAACTTCTTCTGAAATGTATTTTCTATCCCCATACACCACCACTATTCTGAATTGCAAACTATAAATGTTTACTGTCTATAACACAGTATATGGTTTGCATGCTGTAAGGTTCTATGAACAATGTGTCACAGGTTGGGCTCTCTAGAAGCAGACACTAAAAGTGAGTGGTTTGTGGCTTGTCTGTGACTTGTCTTTTCATTCTTTTTTTAAAATGTAGACTTGTTTGCTAGAGAGAAGGTTTTTTTTACCCTTTCATGTAGTCAAATTTGTCAGTCTTTTTCTCTGCCGTTTGTATTTTTTGGATCTTATTTTCAAAATCTCTTTCTATCTCAAGGTTATAAATATATTCCTCTACATATTAAAGCTTTCTTGCTACCCTTTATATCTTTAACTCCTGTGATGGTTAATTTTTTGTGTTAACTTGGCAGGGTCACAGGTCCCCAGATAGTTGGTCAAACATTGTTTTGGATGTTTCTGTGAGGATATTTTTGATGAGATTAATATTTACTCAAGTAGATTGAGTAAAGCAGATTGCCTTCTCTAATGTGGGTGAGCCTCAACCAATCAATTGAAGGCTTGGGTAGAACAAAAAAGCTGACCCTTTCCTGAGTAAGAGAGAATTCTCCAGCTTACTGCCTTTATATTTCATCTGCAACATAAGCTCTACCTACCTTATGGCCTTAGAACTGGGACATCAGCTTTCCCTAGGTCTCCCATACCATTGGCCCACCCTGAAGATTTGGGGCTCACCAGTCTCTGTAATTGTTTGAGCCTATTCCTTATGGCCACCTGATGCGAAGATCCGACTCATTTGAAAAGACCCTGATGCTGGAAAAGATTGAGGGCAGGAGGAGAAGGGGACAACAGAGGATGAGATGGTTGGATGGCATCACTGACTCAATGGGCATGGGTTTGGGTGGACTCAGGGAGTTGGTGATGGACAAGGAGGCCTGGCATGCTGCGGTTCATGGGATCGCAAAGAGTCGGACATGACTGAGCGACTGAACTGATTCCTTATAATCTATTTATCTATCTATCTGTCTATCTGTTTGTCCATCTATCCATCCATGCATCCAGCTATCTAGCTATCTAACCATCCATCCACCCATACAGCTATCTAGTCATCTAACCATCCATCCATCTATCTATCTAACCATCAGTCCATCCATCCAGCTATCTGCTGTCTAATCTGTTTGTCTTTTTACCTATCTACCCATCTGTATCTTCTGTTGATTCTGTTTCTCTGGAGAATTATGAGAAACATAATCCCCCTTCAACCCAAGTAATTTTTGTGTGTGTATAGTAATTTTTGTATATGTATAGTAATTGTTGTGTATGTATAGTAATTGTTATGTATGTGTAGGAGGTACAGATTCAATATTACACTTTACAAACAGAAAACCAAGTGTTCCATCATCATTCATTTTTATTATAATTTCATTGTACTTTATTGATTTGTAGAGGATTGACATATTTATATGACTACATTTTTCTATTCTTAAATTTATTTAGGGTATAAAGTTCTTATACATCTGTTTTTAATATTTATTCATAAGGACTTTTATTTTCATTCCAAGGTTCCCTTTGTTGCTAATGTATAGAAATGGCATTGATTTTTTTTTTTAAATAATTGATTTGCTTTTTCTATATCTACTGAGATAAAATTTAAAATTTTCCTTTAGTGTGGTAGAATGCATTAATTGATTTTTCTAATGTCAAAGTGGTTTTGCATTTCTAGAATTATCCTATGTTTGTCATTGTATGTATTACTTATCTTTTGCTCTATAGCAAGTCATCCCAAAATATAACAGCTTATTTATTATCTCATACTATGTCTATGGGGTGGGAATCCAAGAATGGCTGAGCTGGGTGATTCTAGTTCAGAATCTCTTCTAAGGTATCGGTCAAGGTGCTGGCTGAGGTTACAGACGTTTGGAGGCTTGACTGGACTGAAGGGATCCACTTCCAAGCTCACTCACAAAGCCCTGGGCAGGCTTAGCTCCTTCCCATGAGAGATGCTCATGACACAGCTGCTGGCTTCACACAAAGTGAATGATCTGTGAGGGAGATCAATAGTTAGAAGCCATCACATCTTTAATAACCATATCTCAGGAGTGACACTCTATCACACTTACTGTACTCTTTTGGTAACATCCACCAACCTTGATACAGTGGGAACTATCTGGAGGTGGGGATCATAGGGGATCCTGGAGGCTGGCAGTCATGGTGTTTTATCCTATGTATCACTGGATTTCATTTTGCTAGTATTTTACTTCTATATCTATATTCTTGAGTGAAATTGGGCTATAATTTTTCTTTCTCACTACCAAGTTTATACTAGCCTTATAAAGTGAGATGAGTAGTGTTCTGTCTTCTCCTATTCTCTGAAGGAGTTTGTTTGTGTTATCAGAATAAAATGTTCAGAATATCAGAATAGGGAAGACTACAGATCTCTTCAGGAAAATTAGAGATACCAAGGGAATATTTTCTGCAAAGATGGGCACAATAAAGGACAGAAATGGTATGAACAGAACCAGAAGATATTAAGAAGAGGTGGCAAGAATACACAGAAGAACTGTACAAAAAAGATCTTCATGACCCAGATAATCGTGATGGTGTGATCACTCACCTAGAGCCAGACATCGTGGAATGCAAAGTCAAGTGGGCCTTAGAAAGCATCACTACAAACAAAGCTAGTGGAGGTGATGGAATTCCAGTTGAGCTATTTCAAATCCTAAAAGATGATGCTGTGAAAGCGCTGCACTCAATATGCCAGCAAATTTGGAAAACTCAGTGGTGGCTACAGGACTGGAAAAGGTCAGTTTTCATTCCAATCCCAAAGAAAGGCAATCCCAAAGAGTGTTCAAACTACCGCACAATTGCACTCATCTTACATGCTAGTAAAGTAATGCTCAAAATTCTCCAAGCCAGGCTTCAATAGTACATGAACTGAGAACTTCCAGATGTTCAAGCTGGATTTAGAAAGGCAGAGGAACCAGAGGTCAAATTGCCAACATCCATTGGATCATCAGCTTATTTCACTGTTGTTTAGTTAAAAAAAAAAAAAGGTCATCTCTTTCTCCTTTTCTTCAAGTAAAATTGAATCCCATGGGCTTACTTGTTGCTCTAAGTAAAGAATAAAATTCCAGAGTTGGCTCTTAAAAATGCAAGTCTTCATAATTACCAAAATGAGCCCAGGAGACATTTAGGAGAGGTGCTTTCTCCCTTGCAGCTACAAAAAAGTGACCATCCTTGTGTCATAAAACATGTTCAGAGAATCTGATCTGATGTGGCATTGGGACTTGCATGAATATTTATAAATATATTAACTTGTTCTCTTCTTTATTATTAATATTATAAATTTATCCTTGGAAGGATAATACAAACAAAGACTCTGGAAATCATTGCTGTGTTTTCAGTCTCCAATGGAGTCAACAACTCCATTGCTGTGTTCTCAGTCCTCTATAATTCTGATAAATTGTCTTACTTAATAATCTGATGCTCTCTAGATGTCATGTTGGGCATTTCCATATTTCTATACAGTATATATGAATACTTATAAGATTGTTCTGTCAAACCAGTAGAAGATTACTAGCATTTTTTTCCTTCTCTCACCTATATGGTAAAAAGAGTAAATGCCCATAACTCCACTGGATTTCTTATTTAACAAAGAGATCGATCGTCTTGCTCATTTACGTTAACCAGCCTAATAGCTGGGCTTCAGTGTTTTTGTATTCTGTGTCCTGCCTTTTTATTGCCTGGATTAGAAGTTCCCAGACCTGAGCAGGGTATCAGTTGGTGGGTTTGCTAGACTTTTGTCTTTGTATTTGTATCTATGGTTGTGTTTTAAGAACTGCACCAGAGTTTATTTCACCTAATCAGGTGTATTTCTATCTACTCTCATGGGGACAGGGGCATTGGGGGTGGGAGGAAGCCTACATCCTAATTATGCCTCTAATTTGTATCAAGTCTTTAGACTGTCAGAAACTGTTAGCTCTGATGGAGCATTCTGTTGTCCTCTCTTTATCCACCAGCCACATCCCAAGCCTTCTTCTGACCAAAAGGAATGAGCAATGCAGGGTTTCTTCCAGTTCAAGCTAAGAATATTTATACTTATAATAAATATATATTATACTGTATACTATTTGTGTATACAGCAGAAGAGAATGGTTTCACAAGGGACTTTCCACCTACCATCTATGTTTCCACTAGTTTTTAACTTTTTTAATCAAAAAATGTTTATGGAAGTATAGTTGATTTACCGTTGATTCGGGTGTACATCAAAGTGATTCAGTTATACATATATTTATTCTTATATATATATATTCTTTTTCAGATTCTTTTTCATTACATTACCTTCTTCTTGCTGTTTACTTTTTCTTTCTCACTCTTGCATCTGCAAAATCTACCTAAGGATTCCTACAACTTCTGTCTCAGAATAATGCTTCTCAAATAACATGGAAGAAATTTTTGCCTCCCTCTAGTTTTATAACTGTGTATATGTATGCCATTACTCTGTCTTATAATTTGTTAAGATTTTAATGGGAGGGAGAGGGAGATTCTGTAGTCCTGCCATTTTTTTCACTGGAAACAAATACATAGATTATGTGTGTGTGTAATTTGATTTTAATAAACTCTATATAAGTCAGAGTTTTCCAAAGAAACAGACCTATTGGTTATGAAAGGAGATTTATTATGAGAAATTGGCTAAAACAGTTACAGAGGCTATGAAGTCCCCTCACCTGACCTCCCCCAATCCAGTCAAACTGACACATAACATTTACTGTCACAAATTCTAGAAAAAAATATGAGTCCAAAAAAAGAGTTCAGAATTTTCCCAGAGGGCAGTTTGCCAATTATTTACCAAAAGTTTTTGACTGAATAATTTTACAATAGGAATTTATTCAAAAGTTAAACTCACACAGGTTTACAATGGCATAGAAGTAGGGTACTTTGCTGCAGTATTGTTTCTAACTGCAAAAGATTTTTTTAAATATAAGTATGCTTGAAGGGCTTCCCTGGTGGCTCAGTAGTAAAGAATCTACCTGCCAATGTAGTAGACACAGGTTCGACCCCTGGGGCTGAAAGATCCCACATGCCACAATGCAACTAAGCCTTTGTGCCCCAACTATTCAGCCTGTGCTCTAGAGCCCAGGAGCCACAACTATGAAGCCCGAGTGCCCTAGAGCCTATGCTCTGTAACAGCAGAAGCCATCACTCCCAAACAAAACAAAAACAAAAGGGCACAAGGGAATTGGGACATTTATCCCCTTGATTTTGGTGCTGGTATCACATGCGTCTGCATAGGTCCAGACTCTTCAAATTGCACACATTAAGTATGTGCAGTTTTTTGACATATAAATTATACCTCAATAAAACTGTTTTTTTAAAACTAGAATATTATCTATATGACCTCTTCTTCCAGATAAGAATCCAAAATTTTCCAACATTTTACTTTACTGTTTCTAAAGGTAGGAGGTAGAATTATGTATGTATTAAAGGCAATTATGGGGCTTCCTTGGTGGCTCAGTGGTAAAGAATCCACCTGCCAGTGCAGGAGACACAGGTTCGATCCCTGGGTTGGGAAGATCCCACATGCCATGGAACAATTAAGCTGTGAGTCAAAACAATTACTGAGCCTGTGCTCTAAATCTGCAGCTGAAATTGCCAACTCCACAACAGACTGGATCCAAATCAGGAAAGGAATACGTCAAGGCTGTATATTGTCACCCTGCTTATTTCATTTATACACAGAGTATATCATGAGAAATGCTGGGCTGGATGAAGCACAAGCTGGAGTCAAGATTGCCAGGAGAAATATCAATAACCTCAGATATGCAGATGACACCACCCTTATGGCAGAAAGGGAAGAACTAAAAAGCCTTTTAAAAAAAATTTATTTATTTTTTTATTGGAGGATAATTTCTTTATAGAATTTTGCTGTTTTCTGTCAAACCTCAACATGAATCAACCATAGGTATACACATATACCCTCCCTTTTGAACCTCCCTCCCATCTCCTTCCCCATCCCACCCCTCTAGGTTGATACAGAGCCCCTGTATGAGTTTCCTGAGCCAAACAGCAAATTCCCACTGGCTATCTATTTTACACATGGTAATGTAAGTTTCCATATTACTCTTTCCATACATCTCACTCTCTCCTCCCCTCTCCCCATGTCCTTAAGTCTACTCTCAATGTCTGTTTCTCCACTGTTGCCCTATAAATAAATTCTTCAGTACCATTTTTCTAGATTCTGTATATATGTGGTAGAATATGGTATTTATCTTTCTCTTTCTGACTTACTTCATTCTGTAATAGGTTCTAGATTCATCCAACTCATTAGAACTGACTCAAATGCGTTCCTTTTTATGACTGAGTAATATGCCATTGTGTATATATACCACAACTTCTTTATCCATTCATCTATCAGTGGACATCTAGGTTGCTTCCATGTTCTAGCTATTGTAAATAGTGCTGCAATGAACAATGGGATACATGTGTCTCTTTCAATTTTGGTTTCCTCGGGTTATATGCCTCGGAGTGTGATTGCTGGGTCATATGGTGGTTTTATTGCTAGTTTTTTAAGGAATCTCCATACCGTCTTCCATAGTGGCTGTATCAATTTTCATTCCCACCAACAGTGCAAGAGCATTCCCTTTTCTCCACACCCTCTCCAGCATTTATTGTTTGTAGACTTTTTGATAAGGGCCACTCTGACCAGTGTGAGGTGATATCTCATTGTAGTTTTGATTTGCATTTTGCTAATAATGAGCGAGGTTGAGCATCTTTTCATGTGTTTGTTAGCCATCTGTATGTCTTCTTTGGAGAAATGTCTATTTAGGTCTTTTTCCCCACTTTTTGTTTGGGTTGTTTGTTTTTCTAGTATTGAGTTGTATGAGCTGCTTGTATATTTTGGAAATTAATCCTTTGTCAGTTGTTTCATTTGCTATTATTTTCTTCCATACTGAGGCCTGTCTTTTCACCGTGCTTAAGTTTCTTTTGCTGTGTAAAAGCTTTTAAGTTTAATCAGGTCCCACTTGTTTACTTTTGTTTTTATTTCCATTACTCTAGGAGGTGGGTCATAGAGGATCTTGCTTTGGTTTATGTCATCGAGTATTCTGCCTGTTTTCCTCTAAGAGTTTTATAGTTTCTGGTCTTACATTTAGGTCTTTAATCCATTTTGAGTTTATCTTTGTGTATGGTGTTAGGAAGTGTTCTAATTTCATTCTTTTACATGTAGCTGTCCAGTTTTCCCAGCACCACTTATTGAAGAGGGTGTCTTTGTCCCATTGTATAGTCTGGCCTTCTTTGTCAAAAATAAGGTACCCATGGGTGTATGGGTTTATTTCTGGGCTTTCTATCTTGTTCCATTGGTCTATATTTCTGCTTTTGTACCAGTACCATACTGTCTTCATGAATGTAGCTTTGTGGCATAATCTGAAGTCAGGAAGCTTGATTCCTCCAGCTTCATTTTTCTTTCTCAAGACTGCTTTGACTATTTGGGGTCTTTTATGTTTCCATATGAATTGTGAAGTTTCTTGTTCTAGTTTGGTGAAAAATGCCATTGGTAATTTGATAGGGATCACATTGAATCTCTAGATTGCATTTGGTAGTATAGTCATTTTCACAGTATTGATTCTTCCTACCCAGTAACATGGAATATCTCTCCATCTGTTTATGTCATCTTTGATTTCTTTCATTAGTGTCTTATAATTTTCTGTGTACAGTTGTTTCATCTCCTTTGGTAAGTTTATTCCTAGATATTTTATTCTTTTTGATGCAGTGGTGAATGGGACTGATTCAGTAATTTTCTTTCAGATTTTTCACTGTTAGTATATAGAAATGCAAGTGATTTCTGTGTATTGATTTTGTATCCTGCAACTTTGCAAAATTCACTGATTAGCTCTAGTAATTTTCTGATACTATCTTTAGGGTTTTCTATGTACAGTATCATGTCATCTCCAAACAGTGAGAGTTTTACTTCTTCTTTTTCAATCTGGATTCCTTTTATTTATTTTTCTTCTCTGACTGTTATAGCTAGGACTTCCAGAACTATGTTGAATAATAGTGGCTAAAGTGGACACCCTTGTCTTGTTCCTGATTTTAAGGGGAATGCGTTCAGTTTTTCACCATTGAGAATAATGTTTGCTGTAGGCTTATCATATATGGCCTTTACTATGTTGAGGCAGGTTCCTTCTCTGCCCATTTTTGGAAGAGTTTTAATCTTAAATAGGTGCTGAAATTTGTCAAAGGCTTTTTCTGCATCTATTGAGATTACCATATGATTTTTATCTTTCAATTTGTTAATATGGTGTATCACATTGATTGATTTGTGTATACTGAAGAATCCTTGCATCCCTGAAATAAATCCAACATAAACATGGTGTATGAACTTTTTGATGTGTTGCTGAATTCTGTTTGCTAAAATTTTGTTGAGGATCTTTGCATGTATGTTCATCAGTGATATTGGCCTGTAGTTTTCTTTTTGTGTGTTGTCTTTGTCTGGTTTTAGTATCAGGGTGATGGTGGCCTCATAGAATAATTTGGAAGTGTTCCTTCCTCTGCAATTTTTTGAAAGAGTTTTAGGATAGGCATTAGCTCTTCTCTAAATGTTTGATAGAATTCTCCTGTGAAGCCATCTGGTCTTGGGCTTTTGCTTTTTGGCAGATTTTTAATCACAGCTTCGATTTCAGTGCTTGTAATTGGCTTGTTCATAATTTCTATTTCTTCCTGGTTCAGTCTTGGAAGATTGAACTTTTCTAATAATCTGTCCATTTTTTCCAGGTTATCTATTTTATTGCCATATAGTTGTTCATAATAGTCCCTTATAATCCTTTGTATTTCTGCATTGTCTTTTGTAACCTCTCCTTTTTCATTTCTAATTTTGTTGATTTGATTCTTCTCTCTTTTTTTTCTTGATGAGTCTGGCTAAGGATTTGTCAACTTTTTCTTCTCAAAGAACCAACTTTGGGTTTTATTAATTTTAACTGTTGTTTCTTTCATTTCTTTTTCATTTATTTCTGCTTAGATCTTTATGATTTCTTGCCTTCTACTAATTTTGGGGTTTTTTTTTTTTTTTTTTTTTTTTGTTCTTTTTCCAGTTGCTTTTGGTGTAAAGTTAGGTTGTCTACTCGATGTTTTTCTTGTTTCTTGAGGTAGGATTGTATTGCTATAAACGTCCCTCTTAGAACAGTTTTTGCTGCATTCTGTAGATTTTGAGTTGTTGTGTTTTCATTGTCATTTGTTTCTAGAAATTTTTTGATTTCTTGAGTTTGATTTCTTCAGTAACCTGTTGGTTATTTAGAAAAGTAGTGTTTAATCTCCATGTGTTTGTGTTTCCTACATTTTTTTCTTGTAATTGATATCTAGTCTCATAGCATTGTGGTCGGAGAAGATGTTTGATGTGGTTTCAATTTTCTTAAATTTACTGAGGCTTGACTTGTGACCCCAAGATGTGGTCTATGCTGAAGAATGTTCCATGTGTACTTGAGAAGAAGATGTATTCTCCTTTTGGATGGAATGTCCTGAAGATATCAATGAGATCCATTTCATCTAATATATCATTTAAGACTTGTGTTCCTTATTAATTTTCTTTTTTGAAGATGTGTCCATTGGTATGAGTAGGGTGTTAAAGTCTCCTACTATTATTGTGTTACTTTCAATTTCTCCTTTTATGTCTGTTAGTGTTTATCTTATGTATTGAGGTGCTCCTATGTTGGGTGCATAGATATTTACAATTGTTATGTCTTCCTCTTGGAGTGATCCCTTGATCATTATGTAGTATCCCTCCTTATCTCTTGTAATATTCTTTAATTTAATTTAAGTTCTATTTTGTCTGATAGGAGGATTGCTACTCCAGCTTTCTTTTGCTTCCCATTTGCATGGAATATATTTTTCCATCCTCTCGCTTTCACTCTATACGTGTCTTGAGGTCTGAAGTGGGTTTCTTGTAGACAGCATATATATGGGTCTTTTTGTATCCATTCAGTGAGTCCATGTCTTTTGTTTGGAGCATTTAATCCATTTACATTTAAAGTAATTATTGATATCTATGTTCCTATTGCCATTTTCTAATTGTTTGGAGTTGATTTTGTAGATCTTTTTTCTTCTCTTGTATTTCTTGACTATATAAATCCATTTAACATTTGTTGTAAGGCTGGTTTAAACCTAATAATATGTTTAAAAAATAAAATTAAAAAAAAGAGAAAAGAAAAAAAAAGAGGAAAACTCCACAGAACTGCAAAACCCAATGTAAAGGCAGAGGTTTATGATGACAATAAAAAATGTGTCTGGGGAAAAAGAAAAATAAAAAAAGCTCAAAAGCTTAACTGGATTTCTTAGTGCTAATAAAATCGACAACTACAACAGAGGGGGAAAGAAAGGGGGGAAAATCCAGAAGAATCTAAAGAACAAGTCAAAAAATAACACAATAAATGTTTTTCTTGAGTCACTGCTGTCTAAGTCCTTTCCCTCGCTGGGAATCACAGTTCACCTTACCTCCCTAGGATGCCCTCTAACACTGTACTGATCTCTGGACCCGCTGTGGGGGCTGCTCACATTCTAATCTGGTCCTACTCCTGTGTGTTCTTGCCTCCAATGTCCAAACTAGTGCATTTTCTTTTGTGGGAGCTCTCAGTGGCCTTTTATATATTCCATAGACACAGAGTCTGCTTAGTTGATCTTGTGGATTTAAATCTTCTGGATTTAATCGTATGACTTGTACAGCTGGTGGGAAGGTTTTGAGTCTTCTTCCTTAGCCACACTGCCCCTTATGTTTCAACTGTGGTTTTATTTCCACCTCTACATGTGGGTCGTCCACTGGGGTTTAGCTCCTGAAGCTGCCCTAGATGGCTTGGGTTTGCCCCTGTGAGAGCCAGGTGTGGAAGTGGTGCAGCTGCTTGGGTCACACAGGGGTTCTGGCAGCGCCAGGTACTCAGGGGGGTTGGTGTCTAGGGTAGTAGGAAATACAGTGCTCTAGAAGGGTATGGCAACCAGTATTGGCCAAAACGCTCCAGTATTCTTGCCTGGAGAATCTCCTCTCTGACAGAGAAGCCTGGCAGGCCACAGTCTACAGGGTCGCAAAGAGTTGGACAGGTCTGAAAGGACCTTGCACGCATAGATGCAAGATTTTTTTTTTTTTTTGCCTGTAGCAGCTCTGCCCCTGTGATAGTTGAGCATGAAGGTGGTGTAGCTACTTGGCTTGCGGGGACCCTGGCAGCACCAAGTGTGCAAGGACACAGACTGCCTCCGCAGCAGGAGTTATGGCCCTATCGGAGTCTTTTTTCGAGCCTCTTGTAGCTGGGGATCAGAAGGCTTCTTTGGCCAGTCTTTCTCCATAGCTCTGCCCATTCAAGCACTTAGAGGGATCCCTTGCCTGGGGTCCTTCTCTGTTGCTCAGCACATCGGTCACTTAAAGGGGCACTCTGGCAGGGGGGGTCCTACCCTGTAGTTTCCATGCATCAGTCACTGAAGGAGCACCCTGTGTGGGGTTCTACTCTGTAGTTCAGTGCATCAGGTGTTTGGTGGGCCAGCCTCTCTGTTGTTCAGCTGCCGATGCTGGCGTGTGGAGAGACAGAGGCTATGGTGGTGGCTTCACCCCTTACACGTGACTCAGCAGTATCGCCTTGCTTCCATGGTTGCTTGGCTTTCCTCCACAGGCATTTTCCACCACGATCTCCTCCCTCACATCCCCTTGATCCGTCTCTTTGCAGTCAACAGAAGCCCTCGCCCAGCGATTGCTCCACAATCCCTAAACTCCGCTCCCAGCAGCTGCCCCTTCCAGGAGACCCACGTTCCTGCCCGGGGTTCATATGACTGTGGCAAGGACTGTCTGATTCTCATTTCATTTAGGCTGCCACAGATCAGCTGTTTCACTCTCAGCCTTAAATGTTTCTCTTCTGACTCAGACAACTGTCCTGCTGTGGGGATCAGACCCCTGTTTCAGTTCCCCCACCGTGGAGGGCAGGTCCAGTCCTACTAACACTCCTGATTTTCCCCGTAGTTCCTTCATCCTACCAAGTTTTGTGTGGTTCTATGTATTCTTTTCCACTGGTCAGATACTCCTGTCCACTCTCAGCTGGTATTCTGCATGCACTTCTTTGTGTGAAGGTGTATTCCTGATGTATCCGTGGAGAGAGATGTACTACATGTCCACCTACTTCTCCGCCATCTTTTTCTCTCCTAAAGAGTCTCTTGATGAAAGTGAAAGCAGAGAGTGAAAAAGTTGGCTTAAAACTCAACATTCAGAAAACTAAGATCATGGCATCTGGTCCTATCACTTCATGCAAATAGATGGGGAAAAAAATGGAAGCAGTGAGAGGCTTTACTTTTGGGGCTCTAAAATCACTGCAGATGGTGGCTGCAGCCATGCTCCTTGGAAGAAAAGCTATGACCAACCTGAAAGTGAAAGTGAAGTTGCTCAGTCGTGTCCGACTCTTTGCGACCCCATGGATTGTAGCCTACCAGGCTCCTCCGTCCATGGAATTTTCCAGACAAGAATACTGGAGTGGGTTGCCATTTCTTTCTCCAGGGGATCTTCCCAACCCAGGGATTGAACCCAGGTCTCCCGCATTGCAGGCAGATGCTTTACCATCTGAGCCACCAGAGAAGCCCAACCCAGACAGCATATTAAAAAGCAGAAACATTACTTTGCCAACAAAGATCCATCTGGTCAAAGCTATGGTTTTTCCAGTAGTCATGCATGTATGGATGTGAGAGTTGGACCATAAAGAAAGCTGAGCACCAAAGAATTGATGCTTTTGAACTGTGGTGTTGGAGAAGACTCTTGAGAGTCCCTTGGACTGCAAGGAGATCCAGCCAGTCCATCCTAATGGAAATCAGTCCTGAATATTCATTAGAAGGACTGATGCTGAAGCTGAAACTCCAATACTTTGGCCACATGATGCGAAGAATTGACTCATTGGAAAAGACCCTGGTGCTGGGAAGGATTGAAGGCAGGAGGAGAAGGGGACAACAGAGGATGAGATGGTTGGATGGCATCACAGACTCAATGTACATGAGTTTGAGTAAGCTCTGGGAGTTGGTGATGGACAGGGAAGCCCAGTGTGCTGCAGTCCATGGGGTCGCAAAGAGTCAGACACGACCTAGCAATTGAACTAACTGACTGACATGCCACGACTACATAAGCCCGAGTGCCCTAGAGCCTGGGCTCCACAACAAGAGAAGCCTATGCAGCAAGGAAGACCCAATACAGTCAAAAAGTAAGCAAAATTTTATATATATATATATATATATGTAAAAGCATATCTTCTATTTCTTGTTTGTTATTGGGAGTAAAGCTCAATAAAAGCTTCTGTGAACTATTGTTATCTATTGTCATTCTAGAACCAAACTCTGTGTTCTGGTCCAGCCCAGTTCGTCAGGTCTTAGTTAAGACATGAGGGAATTTTAGTTGAGGCATGTGGGATCTAGTCCCCCGACCAGGGCCTGAACATGGGCCCCCTGCTTTGGGAGCACAGAGTCTTATGCACTGGACCACCAGGGAAGTCCCTGATCAAGCCCATTCATCCATTTAGAAATCAGAAACTACACACAATATGAAGTTACATCACGACTTCAATCCTAAAAGCAGCAGGTCTGAGCTGAACTCTGACCTTACTACATACTGTTTAGGTGATCTATAAGAATGACTTAATTAAAAAAAAAAAAAAAGAATGACTTAATTTTTCTGAAACTTTATAAAATTCTTTATAAAATTGGGACAATAATGCTTACCTCGTGATATGGTTGTAAAATTAAATATATTTATGTAAACTGGTAGGCCCTTAAGTACTCACTATTTCATTAGTTACTTCCTCAACTTGTGGTTAATTTGTAGAGCACAGTATAATCTTAGAATTTATATATACTATATAAATTATATCTCTAGTTGTGTGTGTGTATATATATACATATATATATATATATAAATTGAAAGTATTTTCCATTCTTGAACCTGAATAGTGGTAAAGTTTAGATAACTGCCACCAGTTCTTCTACTTTATTATTAATTCTATCTCTTTTTTTCACAAATCATTATTTTTATGTTTATTGCTTTATTTTAAAAAGCTAATGATAATAGAATATAAAGAACATTTATTTTTATTTTCTAATATAAGATTACCTTGGCCACAAATTTTAAAACTAAAGAGTTCTGATTTTTATTTATTTTCACGTTTTCCAAAAATACTTTTTCTATTGCGATGTGAAAGAAACAAATAAGAAAACCCACCCAGAATTATCTCTTCCTGTAATCAGGTAAATAGAATAGTGCTCTGACTGACATACAAAAACAGACTAGAATATTAATAGGACTGTTCTTCAAATCCGGGTCTTCAGAAGCTGACTGAGGTCAGTTTCCCTGGGAAACAGACTCTGAGATGAAGATTTGTGTGTAGTAATTGTCAGTGAATCTTATGGGTCTGAACACCTGTGGGGAAAGGGGAGGAAACAGGATTGACTGAGGGAGAAGCTGATGTGTGGTGGGGTCTCACAGGCACCTCTGGAGCTGGGAAGGCCTGTCATGAGGCAGCGGAGTGGGTCAGGGTGGCTCCATGTTGTCCAGCCCTCAGCTGTGAGCTGTCAGGAAGGAAGGTCGGGTGGTTCTTTTTGGCTGAGCGCAGTTCCCAGGGAGGATTCAGCTGAGAGCTGGGGAGTGGGAGGTGGTGTGAGGGGAGCCTGAGTCACTCTCTGCAGTATTCACTACAAGCTTAAGTCAAAATATATTCAGTCTTTCTTCAAATCATATTTTAGTTGTGTACTGCAAACTAATGTCTCCTGAGTCACAGCAACAACCAAGTTCAAGGCAGGGTACCTCTCAAAATCATCTAGAAGGGGAAAAAAAGGAAAATACTAGAATAAAATCCTCATTTGTTTGGAAATAGCCTTTTGTGAGCAACATCATTGGTTTTGTTTTAAGATTTTTTTTTTTTAATGTGGACCATTCTTAAAGTCTTTATTGAATTGCTTACAATATTGCTTCTGTTTAATGTTTTGGTTTTCTGACCACAAAGTACATGGGATCTCAGTTCCCTGACCAGGGAACGAACCCACACTCCTTGTACTGGAAGGCGAAGTCTTAACCACTGGACCATCAGGGAAGTCCCAATATAATTGTTTAACATGCCAAATATCTTTAAAAACAACAACCACAACCCAGACTGTTTCCGAATATACAGAATCCTCTTAGTGGCCTGTTTCTCTTACTGTATCTCCTGAGTATTCAGTACTAGGGTTACATTACTCCCCACCTCCTAATGCCCCAGAAGAGAAACACAGATTTGATGTATGTGACTACCAGTCCTGGGGCTATTCATGCAGAATCTCTGACAGTAAGAAGGCATGAGACTGTCACTGATGGGTGGGGTATTTCAGAGTCCATGAGAGATGACCTTGGGCTAAACTCTAGGTCAGGAATTGATTACTTTCTTGAATCCACACTGAGAAAGAAAAGCAATAGATGAGGGTAGGAGACAATTGGGGAAGATGAGAGGCAGAGCTCTTTACAATGAAAAAGTACAGAGAACTGTGACAAAGACTAATGCCCTCCTCCAATATTTATTTACCCCCTTTCCCCCTACAGAAGTAGGACTGCTGAATTTCATGTCAGCAAATGACCACCCAGAGGAAAGACATGATACTTCATTGCTTCTTGCCATTGGTTTTGCAGTAATGGGATTAGTTTTTAAAGAGAAGTGAGTGAAAATATTTTGTACAATTTATAGAATAGGGATTGAGCCCAGGTCTCCCGCATTGCAGGTGGATTCTTTACCAGCTGAGCCACAAGGGAAGCCCAAGAATACTGGAGTGGGTAGCCTATCCCTTTTCCAGGGGATCTTTGCGACCCAGGAATCTAACTGGGGTCTCCTGAATTGCAGGCGGATTCTTTACCAACTGAGCTCTCAGGGAAGCCCTTACAACTTACAGAAAGTGTCCTTAAATATGGGTTTCCCCAGTGGCTCAATGGTAAAGAATCTGCCCATGATGCAGGAGACACAGGAGACTCAGGTTCTAACCCTGGGTGGGGAAGATCCCCTGGAGAAGGGCATGGCAACCTACTCCAGTATTCTTGCCTGAAAACTTCCAGGCACAAAGGAGCCTAGTGGGCTACAGTCCATGAGGTCACAAAGAGCTGGACATGACTGAGCACAACTAATACACACAAATATTTATTCTAAATTAATATAAGAAAAGTACTCAAGGGACTTCCCTGGTGGTCCAGTGAGTAAGACTCCACATTCCCAGTGCAGGGGGCCCAGATTTGATCCCTGGTCAGAGAACTAGATCCCACATGCTGCAGCAGAGAGTTCACATGCCACAACTAAAGATGCTGCATGCCACAACTAAGACCCATCCCAACCAAATAAACAAATAATTTTTTTAAAAGAAAAATACTCAAAAAAGTTCTCATTTTCAGAATCTTTTTTTTTCTTTTTTTTTTTCATTTATTTTTATTAGTTGGAGGCTAATTACTTCACAACATCGCAGTGGGTTTTGTCATACATTGACATGAATCAGCCATGGAGTTACATGTATTCCCAATCCCGATCCCCCCTCCCACCTCCCTCTCCACCCAATTCCTCTGGGACTTCCCAGTGCACCAGGCCCGAGCACTTGTCTCATGCATCCCACCTGGGCTGGTGATCTGTTTCACTATAGATAATATACATGCTGTTCTCTCGAAACATCCCACCCTCGCCTTCTCCCACAGAGTTCAAAAGTCTGTTCTGTACATCTGTGTCTCTTTTTCTGTTTTACATATAGGGTTATCATTACCATCTTTCTAAATTCCATATATATGTGTTAGTATGCTGTAATGATCTTTATCTTTCTGGCTTACTTCACTCTGTATAATGGGCTCCAGTTTCATCCATCTCATTAGAACTGATTCAAATGAATTCTTTTTAATGGCTGAGTAATATTCCATGGTGTATATGTACCACAGCTTCCTTATCCATTCTTCTGCTGATGGGCATCTAGGTTGCTTCCATGTTCTGGCTATTATAAACAGTGCTTCGATGAACATTGGGGTGCACGTGTCTCTTTCAGATCTGGTTTCCTCAGTGTGTATTTCCAAAAGTGGGATTGCTGGGTCATATGGCAGTTCTATTTCCAGTTTTTAAAGAAATCTCCACACTGTTTTCCATAGCGGCTGTACTAGTTTGCATTCCCACCAACAGTGCTAAGAGGGTTCCCTTTTCTCCACACCCTCTCCAGCATTTATTGCTTGTAGACTTTTGGATAGTAGCCATCCTGACTGGCGTGTAATGGTACCTCACTGTGGTTTTGATTTGCATTTCTCTGATAATGAGTGATGTTGAGCATCTTTTCATGTGTTTGTTAGCCATCTGTATGTCTTCTTTGGAGAAATGTCTGTTTAGTTCTTTGGCCCATTTTTTGATTGGGTCATTTATTTTTCTGGAATGGAGCTGCAGGAGTTGCTTGTATATTTTTGAGGTTAATCCTTTGTCTGTTGCTTCATTTGCTATTATTTTCTCCCAATCTGAGGGCTGTCTTTTCACCTTACTTATAGTTTCCTTTGTTGTGCAAAAGCTTTTAAGTTTCATTAGGTCCCCATTTGTTTATTTTTGCTTTTATTTCCAATATTCTGGGAGGTGGGCCATAGAGGATCTTGCTGTGATTTATGTTGGAGAGTGTTTTGCCTATGTTCTCCTCTAGGAGTTTTATAGTTTCTGGTCTTACATTTAGATCTTTAATCCATTTTGAGTTTATTTTTGTGTATGGTGTTAGAAAGTGTTCTAATTTCATTCTTTTACAAGTGGTTGACCAGTTTTCCCAGCACCACTTGTTAAAGAGGTTGTCTTTTTTCCATTGTATATCCTTGCCTCCTTTGTCAAAGATAAGGTGTCCATAGGTCCGTGGATTTATCTCTGGGCTTTCTATTCTGTTCCATTGATCTATATTTCTGTCTTTATGCCAGTACCATACTGTCTTGATGACTGTGGCTTTGTAGTAGAGTCTGAAGTCAGGCAGGTTGATTCCTCCAGTTCCATTCTTCTTTCTCAAGATTACTTTGGCTATTCGAGGTTTTTTGTATTTCCATACAAATTGTGAAATTCTTTGTTCTAGTTCTGTGAAAAATACCATTGGTAGCTTTCATTTTCAGAATCTTTTAAAGCAGCAAAAATTTAATAAATACACTTTTATTTATTTAAACTCAAAGATTCATAGATAATAAAATAATTTGCTGAACAAATTTGAAACTACCCTGTGCCAAGTGCTGTTCTAAACATTGCTGATACCGCTGTGAACAAGACACACAAAGTCTGCTTTTGTGACCTTACATTGTAGTGGCAAGAGGCATTCAGTCAACAAATAAACATGAAACATGGCAGGAGGTGGTAGTGTGACCCCCAAGTAGGTTAAGAGTGTTAAGGAGCGGCAGGAAATGCTTTCCTAGCAAGATTATATTTGAGCACAGACCTGAAAGAAGTAGTAAAATCAAAAACACTTGGTTATCTGGGAAAAGAACATTCCAGAAAGAAATACCAGTAAATATCAAGTGGGAGCAAGGTTGACAAGTTTGAAGAATAGCGAGGCTTTGTGGTTGAAGCTGAGGAAGCTAGGGGAAGAATATAAGAGATCCAAGGGTTTCTATGGTAAGAACTTAGGGTTTTCTCTTGAGTGGAGTGATTAGAAAATTTTGAGGGACTTCTCTGGTAGTCCAGTGGTTAAGAATCCACTCTTCGAATGCAGGGGACATAGGTTTGATCCCTGTTTGGGAAACTAAGATCCTACATGCCATGGGGCAACTAAGCCCAAGTATCTTGCGTGAAAGATCCTGCATGCCACACCTAAGACCTGACACAGCCAAATATATGAGCAGGAGAACTGAAGTGATCTGAGTTATATTTTCAAAGCATCCCTATGGAAAACAGACAGGTCAGGTGGGAGCAGAAAGACCAGGTGAAAGTTGATGGTGGCGTAGATCAGGGGATAGTTATGGAGAAGTGTTCAGATTCTGGATATATTTTGAGGGTAGAGAGGGCATGATTTCCTGCTGAACTGAATGTGTGGGGTGAGAGAATAAGGACTGAGGACTGAGTCTAAGATTTAGCCTGATAGGTGCTGTCTTGATAAAAATCCTGCTTATAAATTCCAGTGTGGAGGCAGAGACTGGGGGAAAGGGAAGGCTTTATGGGGAAAAGGGAAGGCACTTCTCAAGACGTTCATTCTAGTGGGAACTAGATTCACTGTGACCTTGCACGTGCTAAACTTACATGTATTCCTTCATCTTATTTTCACAGATATCCTGTGGAATGTCTATTACCATCTTTGTTTCACAAATGAAGACATGGTTGTAAATGGGTTGCATAACTTGTCCAAGGTCACACAACTAGTGAGTGGCACAGTCAATATTTAAACCCTGACTCCAAACGTGGATTCCAAACCACTCTGCTACACAGACTTCAATGTTTCTACTCTTTCATCCTTTTAGAGTAGGGCTAGCAAATTAATCCCCACAGGCCAAATATGGCCCTCTGTCTGTTTTTGTACAGCTCGTAAGCTAAGACTTTTTTTAATCAAAAGAAAAATATTTCATGACTGTTGAAAATTATATGAAATTCGAATTTCAGTATTGCTAGATAAAGTTTTATTGGAACAGAGTCATGTCCATTTATTTACCTATTGCCTATGGCTATTTTCAGGCTCCAGTGACAGAGCTGAATAGTTGCAGTAGAGACCATTTGACCCACAAAGCCTAAAATATTTACAGTCTGGCCACATACAGAAGACGTTTGTCAACCTCTGGTTTAGAAAGTGATTTCTGTCCTAACTTTTATGATATGCCTTTCTTGTGAAACATTTCTATTGTAGTTAATTTCTCTAGGGTCAAGAAGGCACCCCTCTGTAGAAGTTTGTTCAGTCAAAGATTAATTACTCATGTCGTTTTAAATTGAAAGTGGAAGTGAACCCAGAGTCAAAATAATGGTAATAGCCTTGATGGTTCACTCTCTCTCTCTCTCGTTGCTCTCTCTCTCTTTCTCTTGCTGTCTCTTTCTCTCCTCTCTTCCTCAAATATGGGCTAAACACCACTTAAATAACCTGTACACTTTGGGCTTCCCAGATGGCGCTAGTGGTAAAGAACCCACCTGCCAGTGCAGGAGATGTAAGAGACAAAAGATCAATCCCTGGATCAGGATGATCCTCTGGAGGAGGGCTTGGCAACCCACTCTAGTATTCTTGCCTGAAGAACTCCCATGGACAGAGAAGCCTGGCAGGCTACAGTCCAAAGGGTTGTAAAGAACCTGTACATTTCAGGACATTGAGAACTCCTGTTATTTTGAAATTATTAAAGAATTTATTTGTAGGGTCTCTTTTTGAAAATTTTAAGTTCCCAAATTTCTAGCTTTGGAACTATATCACACACTGGGGATATGGACCCAGTCAAGTTTCCTTCTACTGAATGCCAAGGGTGAATAATCCTGGTAACATCGATCAAGGGACAGTAGTCTATAGATGAACAGTTACTTTATTTCCACCAGAAAAGAATTATGTGAGGTCTACAAATATGATTCTCCCAGCAAAAAGCTTTGTAATGATCTAGTGTGGAGGGAAATAATACAGAAAACAAGATAAGAGCTACATACGGAAGGAGAGTATTCAATCTGTGCCAAGAACAGAAAGGCTGTCTTAGTCACAGTTTTTATCTATGAATCTAGAAGCTGCTGATGTTGTGAAGCCCAGTGTGTTTGTGTATTCCTATGACTTTTTCTGGCTTTCTCTTTCAATAAAAATCTATTTTATCTGAATTGAGCTGAAACAGCTTTTCATCCATGCCATTTTTGACTCAGTGAGAGGTGATAAATCTCATCCTTAGAGTAGACTTGAAAAGAGACTCATCTGAATTGCATTTGAGTGTGAATGGTAATGCTACAGACTCCTCAGAGAGCAAGAACACGACCTTTTTGGTCATGCCCCATTGCCTCTTGTCACACTCAACTATATCTTACATATAAACCATAATGTAGACATTATGTGTATCTACTACTTTTTCATAATGTTTTCTTTGGAACCAAACTTTTGCTTAAAAATAATTGGACCAGTCTTGGTGTGGGGGGAGGGTGGGGGTTGCATACTGTATGATTCCATTTATAGTTGTTGAGTTGCTAAGTCATGTCCAGTTCTTTCGCAACCGCATGGACTGTAGCCCGCCAGGCTCCTCTGTCCATGGGATTTCCCAGGCAAGAATACTGGAGAGGGTTGCCGTTTCCTTCTCCAGGGGAATCTTCCTGACCCAGGGATCAAAACCCACATCTCCTACATTGGCAGGCAGATTCTTTACCACTGAGCCAACAAGGAAGCTCCATTTATATAGCATTCTCTTTTTTGACAGCTTTTATTGATATATAATTCACATGCCATACAATTCACTCATTTAAAGCATACAATTCACTGGTTTCTAGTATACACAGAGTTGCACAACCACTACCACATTCACACTTAGAACATTTTCATTAACTCCCCCCAAAAAACACTGCAGCTTTCAGCCATCACCATCCATTCTCTCCCATCCCACCCAACCCTAGACAATCACTAATCTACTATCTGTCTCTATAGATATGTCCATTCCTGTAAATGTCCTGTAAATGGACAGGAAATGGACATTTCCTGTGAATGGAATCATCCAGAATCTGGTCATTTGTGGTTGGCATGTTTTCAAGATACATCTACGCTGTGATGTCAGTACTCTATTTCTTTTTATTGCTGAATAATATTTCATTGTATGATATAGCCTGTGATACTTTTTAAATGACAAAAATTATAGACCTAAAGAATAGATTAGTGGTTACCAGGTGTTAGGAGTGGTGATTGTCCGGGCAGGGGATGCTATGACTGGCTATAAGAGGATAGCATGAGGGATCCTTGTGGTAGAACTGTTAGTTATCTTGACTGTGGTGGTAGTTACACAAATCTACAAATGTGATAAAATTATATAGAATTAAATACACACACGAGTACATAGAAATAGTAAAATCTGAATAAGATCAGTGAATTGTAGCAGTATTATTTTCCTCCATGGGATATTGTATGCTAGTTATGCAAGATGTTATCTTTGGGAGAAACTGGATGAAAGGTATACAGAATCATTGCATTATTCTCTATGACTGCATGTGACTTCACAATGATCTCAAGATAAAAATTGAAAAATAATAAAAATAGAAATATGCCTTCTAAGAATGCAAGTAAGGACCTCTGAAAATTCATTCCTCTGTAAAAGGAAAAAGATCGCTAGCAAAATTGGTCAAAATTAACTTTTTCAGAACTCTAGAAATTAACCAAATGCTTGTAACAATTTGAGGAGTGCTTATTCAAGAAAAACACTCACTCCTGGTAAAAGACATTGAGTTTTGTGGCACTTTAACCTACTCTGTTCTCATTCTCCTCTCCCCAGCTCCAGGGTAGCCTTGAAAGCAAACAAACCTGCAATCATGGTGAAAAGCAATAGCAACCACTGGAAGGGATACAGTGTTGGAGCTTCCCCAATGCTCCCTTGCCAAACAGCTGTCATTATGTGACCTGTCGGGCAGTTCCCTGGAAATTCCCACTCACAAGCCTTCTTTTTTTGATGCACCTGATATTAAGAGACTTACTCCCTGCTCATCTTCCCCTAAATTCTCCCCCCTGGCATAATCTGATGGAGAAACAGATCTATTAGGCATCCTGATAATGGCCACAACTCAGGTAGTTTTTATTTCAGTCTGATTCCAGCATCTTGTTCTCGTTCAGTAGGCAGGCAGTTGACCACCTTGAGCATTCTGTGCTCCCCATGGCAACCACATATCCTGATGCAAGAAGCTGAAACTGCCACAGATTCTAGAAGAGTGGCTGGGTTGTGGCACATGATTTAAGTATAAGCACTGAGTTTAATTAACTGCTCACCTATTTATTCAATATACCTTTGTTGCCCACACTCTCCATACACATTGCTTTGTACAAGGTGATGGCGATATGAAGGGGAACATGATGGATGGGGGATCCTGGCCCTTATAGACCTTTCCTCTGGAATGGAAAGTTCTCTGCCCCGGGGGCCAGCACTTCACTTCTAGAGTGGAGCTGGTTGTCACTCTCAAACCTCATGTTCCTGAGACCAGAAAGATGGGAGAGTCCTCCTTGCCCCTCAGATGCCATCCCCAGGCTTTATCTCTCCCACCTTCCTCCAACGGTCATATCATCAAACATCTTGCTGTCCAGATCATTGCACCTTAGTCACTGATGACTTTAATACCTGCCTCATTCTCTGTTCTTTCATCTCTACTCCTGTTTTTACTTTTTGACAACTTATTCAACAGGCTCATGGATAATGCATCCAAGACAGGGTGAACCTCTAATTTCCTGTGTGTTTTCCATAAATTTCTCCCCTCTCTAGAAACTTGAAGACTGTTTTTCTTTCTCACAGCACACAGTAAAGAAGAAGCAGACTCCAAGGAGCATCTATTGCACATGTGAGACAGAAAGATCCAGACATGTTGAGAATGCTGGGGCTCCAGGAAAAGGAAAGAGAAGGTACGTGGATGGTTCACAAGGAAGAGGAAAGCCTAGGAGGAGCAGAGTTCTTGAAATGGGGAGAGAAAGACCCTTAGTTGAAAGAACAAGGAAGTGAAGTGGACAGGACTTGGTACTGAGCCATCCTTACATGGGAAGGAAGCTCCCACCCACCGGGGCATCCTGCTATTCCCAGGCTTATATTGTATCCTGGAGCAGAAGGTGGGGAACTTGGTTATCTTGTATGAGAACAGAGCCACAGAGGGAAAACTCATACCTGCTGACCAAGATGGAGCCAAAGAGGATCAGATTACACCTTCCTAAGCCCTGTGCAGGTTTTCCAGGTGGCACGAGTGGTAAAGAACCCGCCTGCCAATACAGGAGACATAAGAGATGTGAGTTTGATCCCTGAGTCAGGAAGATCCCCTGGAGGAGGGCATGGCAACTTACTCCAATATTCTTGCCTGGAGAATCCCATGGGCAGAGGAGCCTGGAGGGCTACAGTCCATAGAGTCACACAGAGTTGGACACGACTGAAATGACTTAACACGTACGCACAGAAGCCCTGCCCAGCACTGCCACACCCCACTGCCACATGTTTGTGTCATGGTCTTAGTTCCTTGACCTCTCACCACCAATGATTACTGCCTTAGCCCACTTCAGATGCCCACTATCATGACGACAGCCTCATCATCAGCCAAGACCAAACCTGATCCGCACCCTGACATTCTCTTCCTAGCCATCACCACACACACCCTGCAGTCCCCATGAACTTCCTGGTCTCTCCCTCCCTCTGTTCTCTAGGAAAGCCCCAGCCCAGCTGAAACCAACCCTCAGCCTGATCTGTGCCCAACCCTGAGCAGCAGAGGAGTGCTGGAGAAAAACATACAGTCCTGCTAAATGAAGAGTTTCATTGCAAATCATAAATCACAAAAGGATACCCTGCACTAACGAGGATCTTATTTTTTACATCCCTGGTGTATCTGCTTTCCCAGCTCCAAAATGGCTGTTTTCTACCCTCTTTCCCATCAAATTCCCTGTGCATGCCCCTCCCCCAGCTCACTTCCTCACACAATCATTCTCTCAGCCTTCCTTCACCAAGCTGACTGTCTTCTCTGCACACACCTCACCCCACCAAGCTCCCTGCTAACTCCTCCTCTTGGGCCCCAGATCCCACCCCCTTTCTTGTTCTCAAGGGCCAGGCTCCCACCATTCCCCCAACTCTTCTAGACTTTTCCTGCCAGTATCCAAACACGCTGTAATCTGTCCTATGAAAAATAAAATCAAAACACCTCGAATGACCCCAGAATACTTTTCAAATTCCCCTCCTGTTTCTCTGCTCCCCTTCAAAGCAAAATACTTTGAAGGCAGTGGTTATAATCACTAGCATTTCCACAACCTCTCCTCAACACACTCCATGCAGTTCCCGTCCACACCACCCCACCAATACTGCTCTTGTCATGACCCCGCGTGGCCTCCACATTGCCAACTCCAGCCTCATGTCTATGTCTTCATCTTACTTACCCAGCATTGGATCCAGCGAACCACTGCAGCGTCCCTCCGCCCCTCGGAAGTCTGAAAAGAAAATGTCAGAGCTTCTATTTCCATCATTTTCTTTTCTCCAAACAAAGCAAGGAAGAAATTAAGCTTTACTAATAGGTAATACCCATTTTTACATTGGTGCCCCCACTTGGTTGCTCTATCAGACAATTAAGTGCTGTATGTATATGCTGTATCAGATGTACACACGCTGCCCAGGGAATGCTAGGGGATGCTCCATAATCAGAGAGGTTTCTGTGGGCTCTCATTTATTTGTGCACAGTTGGTGGGTTTACAGATGACATTATCTTCTTTTAAAAAGTGTTTCATTGTGGTAAAATATACATAACATGAAATTGACCATTTCAACCATTTTATTTATTTATTTAAATTTTTATTGGAGTATAGTTGCTTAACAATGGTCTGTTACTTTCAGCGGTACAGGAAAGTGAATCAGCTATACATACACATATACCCCCTTTTTTGGATTTCTTTCTCTTTTGGGTCACCACCGAGCACTGAGTGCTTGAGTACATAGCACAGGAAACTTGACTGAGTTCCTGATACGGTAGGTTCCCATTAGTTCTCTATTTTACACATAGTGGTGTATGTGTTGCTCTTAAAATGCACCATGTAGTGGCATGAAGAGCATTCATATTGTTGCACTATCATCACCACCATCTATCTTCAGAACTTTTTAATGTTCCCCAATTATACCCAGTAATTGAACCTGTCCCTCTTTCCCCTCAGCCCCTGGAAACCATCATTCTAATTTCTTTCTCTCTCTTATTTTGAGTACTCTAGATACCTCATAAGCAGAAACATACATTATATGTACTTTTGTGACTGACTTCACTTCACTTCATAATGGTTCACTGTAATCCATATAACCCCATGGATAAGTGTATTTACCCACATTGTAGTATTTATCAGAATTTCTGTCCCTTTTCAGGCTAAATGATATTCCATTTAATTATATGTATATAGTACGTTTTGGTTATCCCTTCATCTATCAATGAATATTTGCCTTTTTATAGCTTTTGGCTATTGTGAATAGTCCTGCAGTGAATGTGGTGCACAAATACCTGTTGAATCCCCAGTTTCAGTTCTTTGGGGTAGGTACCCAGACGTAGAATTCCTGGATCATGTAGGTTTTCTATCTTGAATTTTTTGAAGATGTGCCATACTGTTTTCCACAGCAGCTGCACCATTTTACTGTCCTATCAGCAATTCACAAGGACTCCAGTGTTTTCACATTCTCATCGTTGTTTTGTTTTGTTTTTTTGATAATAGCCATTGTAATTGATGTGAAGGGGTATCTCACTGAGCTTTTCATTTGCCTTTCTCTAATTACTAACAACATTGAGCATCTTTTCATATACTCATTGGCCATCTGTGTATCTTTTTGGAGAAATGTCTATTCAAATCTTTTGCTCATTTTGGGAGGTCATTTGGGTTTTTTTGTTGTTGTTAAGCTGTATGAGTTCTTTATATATTCAGGTTATTAATCCTTTATCAGATGTATGATTTGCAAATATTTTCTCCCAAAATGTGGATTGTCTTTTCATCCTGTTAATAGCATCTTTTTTTTTTTTTTTTCTTTTGGGGAAGGAAGAAGGAAGGGGTAATAGCATCTTTGATACACAAAAGTTTTAAAAATTTGGTGAAGTCTAATTTAACTATTATTCCTTTTTTGGTTGTATTTTTGGTGTCATAGCTAAAAAATCACTGTCAAATCCAATGTCATGAAGATTTTCCCCTAAGTTTTCTTCTAGAAGTTTTATGGCTTCAGGTAATACTTTTAGGTCTTTAATCCATTTTTGAAATAATATTTTATGTGTTGTAAGATAAGGGTCCAACTTCCTTTTTTTAGATTGGGGGTTGTTCAACTGTTGTGATTTGCCTATAGTCATGAGAGGAAGTGAGCTTAAGGTTCTTCTACCCTGCCATCTTTGTCTCCTGAATTTTCCAACTTCTTTTTTTTGCACCTGGATATCCAATTTTTGTAGTCCTGTTTGTTGAAAAGACTGTCCTTTGCTATTGACATTCTTGTCAAAAATCATTTGACCATACATGTAAAGGATCATTTGTGGTCTCTTCTAGTCTGTTAACCTATATGTCTGTCTTTATGCCAGTACACACTGTTAAAATTACTGTAACTTTGTAGTAAGTTTGAAATCAGGAAATATGACACCTCCAGCTTTGTTCTTTTTCAAGATTGTTTTGGCTATTCAGAGTCCCTTGAAATTCCATATAAATTTTAGAATAGTTTTTTTTCTGTGTCGGTAAATAGCAAGCTCCTAATGTATACTGGAGTGGGTAGCTGTTCCCTTCTCCAAGGGAATCTTCCTAACCCAGGGATCAAACCCAGGTTTCCCGCATTGCAGGCGAATTCTTTACCAGCTGAGCCACCAGGGAAGCCCAAGAATATTGGATTGGGTAGCCTATCCCTTCCCCAGTGGATCTTCTTGACCCAGGAATCAAACTGCATTGCATTGGCTCTTTACCAACTGAGCTGTCAGGGAAGTCATTGGGATTTTGATAGGGATTGCATTGAATCTGTAGATCAAGCCTATACTTTACGTAGTATTGGTATCTTAACAATATTGTCTTTCAATTCATGAAGACAGGATGTCTTTCCATTTGTTAGTGTATTCTTTAATTTCTTTCAGCAATGTTTTGTTGTTTTCAGTGTACAAGTCTTTCACCTGCATGGTTAAGTTTAATCATAAATAGTTTATCCTTTTTTATGCTATTAAAAGTACAATTGTTTTTTAAATTTCCTTTTCAGATTGTACAGTGTATAGAAACACAACTGATTTTTGTGTGATGATTTAAAATCCTGTGACTCTCCTGACTTCATCTATTTGTTCTAACAGATTTTCATTGTTTTGTTTTTTGCGGATTCTCAGGTTTTCACTTATTTTTGAGTCTTCCTCTTCTCTCTTGCTCTCTTAGTCCTCTATATGCAAATAGTTTGTTTCATTTCAGTTTGTTTTGATTTCACAATGTTTCTAATATTTGACACTTTCTTTAGTATCATTATAATTCAGTGTGATTGAATGAATATTTGTATCCACAATGTCTAGGGCAATGTGTGAAGAAATTATTTTCTAAAATAATCCTCTTATCTCTCTTTCCCACTCAAACCTCTAGGAGCTCCATATAACAGTAGAGGTTCTAGCCTTCTCTCCCATCATCTCAGAGGCGGAACTGAAGCTTTGGGTTCAGGAAAACTTAAGGTAGAAGAAGATATGCTGCTCACTAACTGTGTGACCATAGGCATGTAATGTAGACCCTCCCTGGAAACTGACGTTGATAATAATAATAATCTCAGAGGGTTGTTAGGAGTATCTTAACCCATTTGGGCTGGTGTAACTAAATACTGAAGACTGAGTGGCTTATAAACAACAAGAATGTATTGCTCATAGTTCTGGAGGCTGGGAAGTCCAAGATTAAGATGCCAGTGTGGTCACATTTTAGTGAGAACACTCCTTCTGGTTCTTAGCTGTGTCTTTCTGTGTCTTCACGTGGTAGAAGGGACTAAAGACCTCTTTTATAAGAGCACTAACCCATTCATAAGAACTCCACCCTCCCAAAAGCCCCTCCTTCTAACACTGTCTCATTGGTCCCCAACCTTTTTGGCACCAGGGACTGGTTTGTCAAAGACAATTTTTCCATGGACCAGGGTGGGAGGAATGGTTTCAGGATAATGCAAGCAAATAATATCTATTGTGCACTTTATTGTTACAACATTGTCATATGTAATGAAATAATTAAATTACCATACTGCAGAATCTGATGGGAGTCTGAGCTCAGGCTGTAATGTGAATGATGGCGAGTGGCCGTAAACACAGAGGAAGCTTTGCTTCCTTGCCTACCACTCACCTTCTGCTGTGTGGCTCAGTTCCTAACAGGCTAGGGACCTAGGTACCAGTCTGTGGCCCAGTGGTCGGGGGCCCCTGTACTATCACATTTGGCATTATTGTTCCAGCATGTGAATTTTTGGAGAGCAACACAGACATTCAGACCATAGCAGAAAGCTTAAAAAGGATGATGAACATAAAGCACTTAGTAAAACACTCCCCTTTTACCTTCTCTCTTTCTCTAAAGCCACAGATAGGATCGATCTCCTGAATCCTCTTGTCTTTATTACTCCTTTGGCTCTTATCATCTATTACCTTGTACTGTTTATTATCTTTTTATGTGTATCTGTGTTATCTTCCCCACAAAATTTATAAATTCTCTAGAAGCTGAGAGTTTGTCTTTTTTCTTTTTCCCTTCTCTTGTGCTGGTGTCATGTTGTAACACAATGCTTTATGCATGGTAAATGCTTAGTCAATATTTGCCTTTTAATTGTTTGACATAAATGAAATCCTTTACTGCTTGGTTTCCATTTTATTTCATGGAGTTCCCCCCTCCACACTTTGATTTTAAAAAAGCTGACAATGTTTAAAAATAGCAAACAAAAAAGTAATGAAGACATCACTATATCCTGGAAGACTGTGTATATATCAACCAATATCTCTATCAAAAGTGGGAAAAACAAAGATAGACTAGGGTTACCAGATAACATACCCAGTTAAATTTGAGTGTGAGATAAAAAAGAAATAATTTTTGTTAGTATAATTATGTCCCATATAATATTTGTTGTTTATCTGACATTAAAATTTAATTAGGTGTCTTATATTTTTGTTTGCTAAATATGACGACCCTATCATGAAGGCTTTAAGTTTTTTTAAAAAATTGTGAATAAGCATTATTTTATGTTGAAATGAGACTATCCCCACGTGCTTGAAAGAAAATGTTTTGTTTAAAAAAAAAAGTTTTATGTCAAAAGAATACAGCTTGAGACATCATTATAAAACAAACTTTAACCACAGCTGTGACCTTATGTGGACAAGATACGTGATGAAAAACCTAATGAACAGTAACATTAACTGAAATATCAACACCCATTTCTTTTGAATATAAATGAAAACATTGATGTTTCCATAAAATGCAATCCTATAGTAAATTTAAGAATAGGTTGGGCTTCAAAATCATTTATAGTGAGTGTATAAAATGATCATATTTGCATATCTAAGCCTCCTCAGAAATACTATTGCTCTGCGGGTAAGACTTAGAATTTACAGGACAAATCTGGAGGAAAATTAGAATTATCAGTGGTGTGAACAATGGACTGGTTCCAAATTGGGAAAGGAGTTCATCAAGGTTGTATATTCTCACCTGCTTATTTAACTTATATGCAGAGTACATCATGAGAAATGCTGGGCTGGAAGAAGCACAAGCTGGAATCAAGATTGCCTGGAGAAATATCAATAATGTCAGATATGCAGATGACACCACCCTTATGGTAGAAAGTGAAGAAGAACTGAAGAGCCTCTTGATGAAAGTGAAAGAGGAGAGTGAAAACACTGGCTTAAAACTCAACATTCAAAAAAACGAAGATCATGGCATCCAGTCCCATCACTTCATGGCAAGTAGATGGGAAAACAATGAAAACAGTGACTTTGTTTTCTTGGGCTCCAAAATCACTGCAAATGGTGACTGCAGCCATGAAATTAAAAGACACTTGCTCCTGGGAAGAAAAGCTATAACCAACCTGGACAGGATCTTAAAAAGCAGAGACATTGCTTTGCCAACAAAGGTCCGTCTATTCAAAGCTATTGTTTTTCCAGTAGTCATGTGTGGATGTGAGAGCTTGATCATAAAGAAAGCTGAGCACTGAAGAATTGATGCTTTTGAACTGTGGTGTTGAAGAAGACTCTTGAGAGTCCCTTGGACTGCAAAGAGATCCAACCAGTCCATCCTAAAGCAAATCAGTCCTGAATATTCATTGGAAGGATTGTACTGAAGTTGAAGCTCCAATACTTTGTCCACCTGATGCAAAGAGCAGACTCATTGGATAAGACCCTGATGCTGGGAAAGACTGAGGCAAGAGAAGGGGACAACGGAGGATGAGATGGTTGAATGGCATTACTGACTCGATGGACATGAGTTTGAGCAAGCTCCAGGAGTTGGTAGTAGACAGAGAAGCCTGGCGAGCTGCAGTTCATGGAGTTGCAAAGAGTCGGACATGACGGAGTGACTGAACTGAACTATCCTATCACTACTTGCTGCTGCTGCTGCTAAGTCGCTTCAGTCATGTCCGACTCTGTGCGACCCCATAGACAGCAGCCCACCAGGCTCCCCCATCCCTGGGATTCTCCAGGCAAGAGTACTGGAGTGGGTTGCCATTGCTTTCTCCTTATCACTACTTCAGTTCAGTTCAGTTCAGTTCAGTCGCTCAGTCGTGTCCGACTCTTTGCGACCCCATGAATCGCAGCACACCAGGCCTCCCTGTCCATCACCAGCTCCCGGAGTTCACTCAAACTCATGCCCATTGAGTCGGTGATGCCATTCAGCCATCTCATCCTCTGTTGCCCCCTTCTCCTCCTGCCCCCAATCCCTCCCAGCATCAGGGTCTTTTCCAATGAGTCAACTCTTCGCATGAGGTGGGAAAGTATTGGAGTTTCAGCTTCAGCATCAGTCCTTCCAATGAACACCCAGGACTTATCTCCTTCAGGATGGACTGGTTGGATCTCCTTGCAGTCCAAGGGACTCTCAAGAGTCTTCTCCAACACCATAGTTCAAAAGCATCAATTTTTCGGCGCTCAGCTTTCTTCACAGTCCAACTCTCACATCCATACGTGACCACTGGAAAAACCATAACCTTGACCAGATGGACCTTTGTTGGCAAAGTAATGTCTCTGCTTTTTAATATGCTATCTAGGTTGGTCATAACTTTCCTTCCAACGAGTAAGCATCTTTTAATTTCATGGTTGCAGTCACCATCCGCAGTGATTTTGGAGCCCCCAAAAATAAAGTCTGACACTGTTTCCACTGTCTCCCCATCTATTTCCCATGAGGTGATGGGACCAGATGCCGTGATCTTAGTTTTCTGAATATTAAGCTTTAAGCCAACTTTTTCACTCTCCTCTTTCACTTTCATTAAGAGGCTTTTTAGTTCCTCTTCACTTTCTGCCATAAGGGTGGTGTCATCTGTATATCTGACATTATTGATATTTCTCCCTGCAATCTTGATTCCAGCTTGTGCTTCTTCCAGCCCAGCATTTCTCATTATGTACTCTGCATAAAAGTTAATAAGCAGGGTGACAATATACAGCCTTGACATACTCCTTTTCCCATTTGGAACCAGTCTGTTGTTCCATGTCTAGTTCTAACTGTTGCTTCCTGACCTGCATATAGGTTTCTCCAGAGGCAGGTCAGGTGGTCTGGTATTCCCATCTCTTTCAGAATTTTCCACAGTTTATTGTGATCCACACAGTCGAAGGCTTTGGCATAGTCAATAAAGCAGAAATAGATGTTTTTCTGGAACTCTCTTGCTTAGGTGAACATAAATATAAATTATACCTGTCAGCTGAATTTATTCACGATGTCAGTGAGAATTTTTGTAACACTGAAGAACTTTTGGACCTAGTCTTCATTCTGGTGCCACGTTAGAGTCTAATTTGTTTTTAGAAGTCATTCCTAGTTTAATATATGCTGATCAAAATGACTGAGAATACCTACAGTGTCCCTGGTGAGTCCGTGTTGCTTCAGACTTGTGACCCAACCAAATAGTTGCAACTAGTGTAGGTCAGTTCATCACATCTTCCTGCATGAACTGCTTGGTTGTACAAGGTGAAACATAAAGCTTGTCATGCAGGTTGTAGCTTGTCTCAAGAGCTGGCTATTCCTTGGTTTGAACTTAGGCATTTCTCCAGTTTACTTGATTGTTTTGTTTTAGGAATCTGATCCATAATACAGTAGTTTGTTACCCTCGAAGAAGGAAAGGAGTTTTCTTTTTCAATTCAACCATATTTATTGAAAACTTAATATGGGCTAGGCACTATTTGGAGGAATGAGCTAGACAGACAAAATCAGGCCCTCATAAAGCTTGCATTCTAGTAATTGAAGTCACACAAAAGAAACAAATAATGAATGAATAAGGAAGATAAATAACTAAGGGACTTCCCTGGAGGTCCAGAGGTTAAGACTTCACCTTCCAATGCATGGGGTACAGGTTTAATCCCTGATTGGGGAAGTAAGATCTAACATGCCTTGGGGCCAAAAACCCAAAACATCAAACATAAGCAATACTGTGATAAATTCAATATAGACTTTAAAAAATGATCCACAAAAAAAGATCTTTAAAAAAAATAAAGGGAGATAACTGAGATTGGTAAATGCTAGGCAGAGGGTTGAATGGCGGGGGGGGGGGGGGGGGGGTCATGTAAAAGAGAGCAGCAAGGTGCCCTTTTAGGTTAAGGGATCAAGATAAGCCTACCTGAGGCAGTAGCAGCCATACAAAGATCTGGAAGAGTTCTGGAGCAAAGGGAGGGTGAAGGTCCTAAAACAGAATGAGCCTGGTATGCTCTGAAGGAAAATCAGTGTGATGAGAGAGAGGATGGTATAAGGTGAGGCTGCAGTTAGACAGAGGCCAAATTGTGGGGGACTTTTAAAAAATGAGAATTTATTCTAAGTGTGATGGGAAGTCATGGGATTTTCCAAGCAAAAAATAAATAAACATACAATATCATCATTCAAATAAAGGTAGTGTTTTAACAATGAGCAAAGGTTAAATACTTCTAAAGAAAATTAAGCAATGGATAAAATACTTTTAAAAATTAGCCTTAAAACCAAAGCATTGATTAAACCAAGATTTTCTCTGAAAAAATGAAGAATATTATCACCGTCTATCTTTATTGAGAGAAATACTGTTAAAAATGATGTGTAAGTTTAGAATGTGGCTGAACATTATGTGATAAATTAAAGGGTAGATTTTAATTTCAATTTGTATGGATGCTTAGTCTGAACGGATGTCTTAAGTGAGAAAGATCCCTCACAAAGTTTAAGTAAAATATAGAGTGTTAGTCGCTCAGTCATGTCTGACTCTTTGTGACCCCATGGACTGTAGCCCACTAGGCTCCTCTGTCCATGGAATTCTCCAAGCAAGAATACTGGAGTGGGTTGCCATTCCCTTCTTTAGGGTATCTTCCTGACCCAGGGATCTAACCCAGTCTCCTGCATTATAGATAGATTCATTTACTGTCTGAGCCAAGAGAGATAGATCCAGATGCAAGAAGTGTATGGTTGGGTTTGCTATAAGTCATAGGCTCTTTTTGCATTTCCATTAAGCAACTGTGCAAAGGTTTTTGCTAAAAATTTGGCTTAGTAATTCTCAGTCCTCCCTGATATCATATAATTGTTCTTGGAAATGAACTGAAAATGAAAAGGTTTTTATATTTTTAACAAATGGATTTTTAAATCCACTGAAAAATCTACATTTGTAAGATTTAAAACCAGTTCTCAAGCATCCAGAGAGGAGTACTTTTATTAGTGACACATAGCATTTTGTGCAAAAGAAAAAATATCATATTCATATAATGGGAATATTTCCAAATGTCCATTTCCCTACTTTCTCTGTAGTATGAGCTTCTTTCTCAGTCATTGTTCAAATATTGTCTTTACCTTACATAAAGATTCTATGTGGTTGAAAAGTTTTTAGAAAATTGCAGGCAGCATGCTACTGACAATAGTTTGCCATTACAAAAGGAGATGAGAAAATTTGGCCCAAGTCAAGGTGCCTTCAGGGCACACCTGTGGGAGGCTGGTTGAAGCGGTGTGGGGTGTGGGGCTGAGCACCCTGCGAGGTTAGTTTACACACAAGGACTTGGCTAGATACACCAAGTTACCTAACACAGGCTGTCACATATCAGAGTGAAAAGTCGAGCCTTCAAGAGCGGTCAGTGGCTGGGCCACAGCTTGAAGACACACAAGAAAGAAGGAGTCCATCAATTTACATCAAAACAAATAAAAGCAAATTGACAGCATAAAATATATTGCTTTATCTCTACATTTCCCTTTATCACTAATATGAAAGGGGTCATCATAGGATGTTCCTTTAGTGTGCGCCTCTAAATGAACCCTGAGTGCTGACATTTTGCAATTTCTTTTTCTCCTTAAGTTTGTGGTCAGTATTTATTTCAATAAGATTTTGTCTGGACAAAACTATTCTGTAGGTGAACATATGGTGGTATCTGGTCTAATTCTGCATCCCCTGGAGACAGCCCTGGTGCCGGGAGGCTGACAGTGGAGATGGTGACCAGGCTCCGGGGAGCAATGGAAGGAAAGAACAGTAGCAGATCTTACCAGATCACTGTGGTGTCCATTCTACCTCGGGCCTGATTTGAAATAGTGGCATTGTTATCATCAATTGATTCAGGGAAATGTGGTCTCAGCAGGTACTTAGAAGCAGGAAGAGGAGATAGAAAATAAGCCAAGTGGAATAAAATGTGGTGGTTTGCCTACACCACAGATACCTCGATTTAAAAACTCTCAGTTTCGCTTCTGTTACCAGGACTTTTATTGATATACAAGTGAGAAATAATCAAATACGCTGTAATTTCAGAATATAGGACTTGCATGTGTTAGACCAAAATTTTTATATCTTACCAATAGTTTACTATACTGATAACTTCTGTTTCTTTTCTATAGGTTATTTGTGAGTCTGGTACTCTCCCAGCAAATTCAGGGATATCGAGGTCTCAAATGAGATAATTGATGAATTGATGTGCTTATCAGTTATTTACATAGTTTTAACATTACAAAATTAACAAATGGCAAAGCATTAATCAAGTCAACGAAACTGATTTTAGAAGGAGGTTAAGACCTGAGTTTATCAGTTAATCACATTGAGTTAACAAAAAAGTAGAGCCAAAATACATGCTTAGGAAACCATTTGTCCAAAAATACCATAAGCCAAAGCCACTGAAAGGCCAGCATGCTGCTGCTGCTGCCAAGTCGCTTCAGTTATGTCCAACTCTTTGTGATCACATGGACTGTAGCCCACCAAGCTCCCTTCTCCAGGGGATTCTCCAGGCAAGAATGCTGGAGTGGGTTGCCATGCCCTCCTTAAGAGGATCTTCCCCATCCAGGGATTGAACACGTGTCTCCTGCAGCTCCTGTATTGCATGCGGATTCTTTACTTCCAAGCCACCAGGGAAATGTGCATGTGTGCTAAGTCGTCAGGGGAGCACAGACAAAGGCTAAATTAGTATTTCAAAACTTCAAATTATACTTTTCCTCCTCTTGTGCAAGGGCTTCCCAGGTGATGCTAGTCCATGGCGCTGCAAAGAGACAGACATGGCTGAAGCAACTTAGCATGAACACTTATGCAAACACATGAAAGAGAAAAGGGAGTTGGAAAATTTTTTAAGTGTCTAAAACATGATAGTAAATGAAAGAGCACTTGGTTAATGGTAATGTATAATTTTTTCTTTCATAAACATGATTCTTCCTTAACCTTAAATGTTTAGGTTAGTATCTATATCTCTAAATTTGCAGCTGTTGAAATTTTAACAACAAAAACTGTGTTCATGCAAGGTAACTCCTTTCGAATGTCAAAAATAATCTTTGCCTGTAAGCATGTTCTTTGCCCCCTGGTGGTGAAATTCTTAGTATTTAATTTTTTTTTTTTAAGTTAGACTCATTATGGAGTCTTGGCACTAAAAATCCTTCTGTGGTTTACAAAAAACAAGAGAAGATTATATATTGAAGTGAAGAAAGATGAAGCTAGGCCAAAGATATGGTTAAAAAAAATGTTTTTTAATTGCTCCTATCTTACCATTCGGAACTAAGCTTCCCTTAATCTGTCTCTTTTTGCTTCCATGTTGATTGCTAATTCAGTATTATTGTAAAACACCACCTCCTTTTAATAAATTTAATAGTAAGCATTTATGAGGCTTGGAATTTCTAAGTATAATCTAATGCCTTCACTGTGTGGCATGTTGACCGAGGTGATCAGCAACTTTGTACTGTTTCCATTGTGTTTCAGTTTGGCATCACAAACAATATTAGGGCTCAACGGCAGAATGCCAAAGCCGGGCTGTTCAGCCTAGAAGAATGGATGATGAAGAGGCCTGTTAAAATTTTCTTTTGCAGACTAATTGGTGCTTTTGTATATGAGGAAAATACAACGATTGCCGTCTGGGGCTGAATTGAGGCGTCAGTAAGAGAGAATATCCTTCTTGGTTGGTTAAAGGAAAAAGGAGAGAAACTCATTTTCAGATTTAAAAAGTGATTCATGTGAGTTGATGGACACATTTGAAAAATGAATGATAATCTTGGATATGTGTCAGATGTTAGAAGAAAGAAATTTTTACATAGAGTCTACTGAGGCACATTCAAGTCTATATAAAGGAGAAAACATCATTATCTGAAAAGACAGAGCTGTTTCAGGGAAAGACAATCACCAGTGAGTCTTTAATGACTTCATCAGTGAATGTGAATGTTTTCCCTTCCTTTTGTGCCTTTGGGTCACATGCTTCTAATTAGGTATCTATTGTATGTCCTTAAGCCGAATTTAGCAGGAAAATCACAAATAATATGTTTTATGGAGTTGAAACAGAAAAAAGAAACTGACTTTGAGAACTAGTCATTATTTTGTAAAGGTGGTCTTGTTTCTCACCATCTGGGACAGATAAGTGATTGCATACACTTCTGGTGAAGTGGGCCTTTGAGCCTAAGTTTAATAACAAATGACTAAAGACAAAATTTAAACATTTAAGAATAGATAAGCTTTATTTATGGAGCTCTTAATACAAGGTAGGTAGAAGTGAAAGTGAAAGTCACTCAGTCATGTCCCACTCTTTGCGACCCCATGGACTATACAGTCCATGGAATTCTCCAGGCCAGAATCCTGGAGTGGGTAGCCTGTCCCTTCTCCAGGGAATCTTCCCAACCCAGGGATCAAACCCAGGTCTCCCACATTGCAGGCAGATTCTTTACCAGCTGGGCCACAAGGGAAGCCCAGAGACTTTCCATAATCATAATGGTAATATTTAAATAGCAATTACTATATGCATGTGTGCTTGGTCATGTCCTGTTCTTTGGGACCTTATGGACTATAGCTCACCAGGCTTCTCTATCCATAGGATTCTCCAGGCAAGAATACTGGAATGTGTTGCCATGCCCTTCTCCAGGGGATCTTCCCGAACCAGGGATCGAACCCTAGTCTCCTGCAGCTCCCGGGTTGCAGGCAGATTCTTTACCACTGAGTCACCAGGGAAACCCAGCAATTACTATATAGTGAAGTCACTCAGTCGTGTCCGACTCTTTGCGATTCCATGGACTGTAGCCAACCAGGCTCCTCGGTCCATGGGATTTTCCAGGCATGAATACTGGAGTGGGTTGCCGTTTCCTTCTCCAATACCAGGCTCTAATTATCTCCCTTAACTCTTACAACAATTTTGGTAGTATTTTATGGTTTCGGTAGTACTAGCTCTTTTTTAGTTGATTTATTTATTTTTGACTATGCTGGGTCTTCATTGCTGTGGCGGCTTTTCTCTAGTTGCAGTGCACTGGCTTCTTATCGCAGTGACTTCTCTTGTTGCAGAACATGGGCCTTAGGGGCTCAGAGTTGCGGCTTCCAGGCTCTAAAGTGCAGATTCAGTGGTTGTGACACACAGGCTTAATTGCTCCGAGGCATGTGGAATCTTCCCGGATCAAGGATTGAACCTGTGTCCCTGAGCCACCAGGGAACCCCGGTTTTGGTAGTACTATTATCCTAATTTTTCAGAGGAGGAAACTGAAACACAGGGGTCACCGGTTTGTAAGTGGTAGAGTCAGAATCCGAACTGAATCAATTTTGGCTCTGAAATCTGTATTCGTATGCACAATGAAATTATTTGAGTAAACAGTACATTATCCAGAAAAGTAAAATCCATAGTGTCAATATAATAGAAATATATGTATTATTTATAACATGAAGAACATCTGTATTTATTTATGAGGACCTTCAAAAGATTAAAATTCAGTACTGCAATAAAAAGGGATTATTTTCAAGGAGGTTCTTCCCCAAAATACTATTTTTCTAACCTTTGTCAACCCAGTGTAAGACTGTGAATGCTGTTTGGGTAAATAAATTACTGAGTGAAGATAATGTTCCATTAGAGAACAATGATATCTTAAAACTTTAAGTCCATGTATTTGAGAAATAGCCAATAGGCGGGCAAAAGAGAAAAATTTCAAGATTTAATGAGAGCCAGGCATTTCAAAACATAGGATTTAGAAATGGTGATTTTAAGTGAGATTTGGATTTTTGCTGTTATAAGTATTATATTTAAGTTTGTTTAATGTAGTTAAATTGGATCTTACCCAAAAGTGAGGGATAGACCACCTCTTTGAGCCCCACTGGTCTATGAAATTACCAGTGATGTTTCCTGTTGCCACCTGGTAAGGCGTGGTCATTTTGATGTTCAAGTTCATGTATAATAAGATCAAAACTTCTTCTATCACCCTCTATGTGGATAACCATCCAACACTCTAGATTCTCCCTGCTTCCCCATTCCCATGTGTGTGTTAGTCACTCAGTCATGTCTGACTCTGCCATCCCATGGACTGTAGCCTGCCAGGCTCCTCTGTCCATGGGATTCTGCAGGCAAGAATACTGGAGGGGGTTGCCATTCATTACCAGTGGTATTCAATATATTCTTCCAAAGCTGCTTGGCCACACACTATCATGGTCACACCTTGAACCTTGAAAATACCAGAACTTACAAACTGATAAAATTTTAAAGAATTCTTCATATAGGGGTTGATGTAAGCCCAGCTGACTTGCAAAAGTGTCATGTTGAAAACAATTAGGTGTCTTCATTCAAACTTTAATTTTGTTTACTCTTTGGTTATTTATGTAACTCCTTATGTTGCACATTTAGCTCACTAATTTTCTGCCTTCCTTCTTTAAGACATTTAAGGCTAAAAATGGTCTTTGAAGTTATCGCCTTCAGTAAATCCCACAAACTTTTCTATAATTTCACTATGATATACTTAGGTGTGACTTTTTTTGTTTATTTGCTTTGCATTTATCCTACTTGGGGTTTGCTAAGTTTATTGTATCTTTCTTTTTCAAACAGCCTTATTGAGATATAATTGACAAACCACACAATTCATCCACTTAAAATATACAAGTCAAAGTTTTTTAGTATATTCTCAAGGATATGCAACCACCACCACAATCTAATTTTAGGATATTTACATACCCCCTAAAAAATTTCATATTCATTAGTAGACAACCCCCAAGCTTCTCTACTTCTAGTCCTCAGTAACCAATAACCTACATTCTGCATTTGTGGTGGTGGCTTAGTCGCTAAGTCGTGTCTGACTCTTTGCCAATCCATGGACTGTAGCCTGCCAGGCTCCTCTGTCCATGGGATTTCCTAGAAAAGAATACTGGAGTGGGTTGCCATTTCCTTCTCCAAGGGATCTTCCCTGACCCAGAAATAGAATCTGGGTCTCCTGCATTGCAGGCAGATTCTTTACCAACTGAGCTACAAGGGAAGCTTGAAAATTTGCCTATTCTGAGTATTTCATATAAATGGAATCTTAACGTGGTCATCCATGTTTGGTGTCTTTCACTTGGCATAATATTTTCAAGGCTTGTCCATGTTACAGCATGTATCACTATTTTCTTTGTTTAGTTGCCAAATAATATTCCATCATATGGATGTACCACATTTGTTTATTCATTCATCAGTTGAATGGACATTAAGTTTGTTTCCAACTTTTTGGTATGAATAATGCTGCTATGATCATTTGTATACAAGTTTTATGCTTTTATTTTTCTTGTGTATATACCTAGGAGTGGAATTGCTGGGTCATATAATAACTGTATATTTAGTTTTTGAGAAACTGCCAAACTGTTTTCCCAAGGGGCTGCATCATTTTGCATTCCCACCAGCAATATATGAGGGTTCCAATTTGTATGTCTTCACTAATTTCTTTTTTGTCTCTCTTTTTAATTATTGCCATCATCATGGCTATAAAGTGGTATCTCTTTGAAGTTTTGATTTGCATTTTCCTGATGGCTAATGATGTTAGGCATCTTTTTTGTACTTACTTGCTTTTTGTATATCTTCTTTGGAGAAATCCATTGCCCATTTTAAAAAATATTGAGTAGAAAGAATTCTTTGCATTTTCTAGATGTAAGTCCCTTATCAGGTATATGATTTGCAAATATTTCTACCATTATCTTGGATGTCTCTTCATTTTCTTGATGGTGTTGTTTGTGACACAAAAGTTTTAAATTTCTATGTAGTTCAAATTATGTTTTCCTCCATCACATGCTTTTGCTGTCATATCTAAGGGACCACTGGCTAACCCAAAGACACTAAGATTTACCATTATTTTTCAAAAAGAGTTTTATAATTTTAGCTTTTATCTTTGGGCCTATGATCTATTTTGAGTTAATTTTTTCATGTTTGGCTTCATGTCTTTCATTGGTTTTGCAAAATTCTTGTCTATTGTTTCTATAATTATTTCTTCTGTTCCATTCTCTCTCTCCTCTTTTTCTAGGAGCCTAGTTATATGTGTTTTGATTTACTCACTATGTCCCACCTGCATTTTAAGCTTTTAAATGTCCTTTTTTTCTCTCTGTGCCTCAATTTGGGTATTTTTTTTTTTTTTTTTTTGACCTGTCCTCAAATTCATTAATCCTCTGTTCTGCTGTTAAACCCACCAAGTTTTTTTAATTTCAGATAGTATACTTTTAAATTTGAGATTTTCCATTGATTCCTTTTTATGAATTCAGTTTATCTGTTAAAATTCTGCATCTTCTAATCCATTCTATATACTTTTTCTTTTATAATAGAAATTTTAAAGTCCTTATCTGGACTCCAGTAGCTGGCTTACTGTAGGTCTTCCATTATCTACTTTTTTCCCTTCATATTGGTCAGATTTCCTTGTTTGTCTCACATCTCATAATTTTTTGTCATATACCAGACTTTTATATTAAAAAAATAGGCAATAGAGATGATGATATTTTCCCCTACAGATGAAAATAGACAAATGGGGTGAGGGTCAGGGACTGAACTGGGTTGGGATTGGGTTAGAGTTTTGGTAAGATTCACTCAACTTCTGCTTTCTCTGTTTCTTAGGTGTGATTCCTCTGGGATTTTGATAAGAGAGCCTGCAAGGTTTCTATCTCCTCAGCCCAGCAGTTTTAGTTCTGCTTTTCAGAGGTTTTAAACTTAGATCTTTATCCTCCTACTCATACAACTTCAGAAATATTGCAGATGTCTTGAGGGGGAAGACTACTTGTATATCTAAAGCAGGCTCCTTTTTTTAGGCAGAGTTCATTTTGCATGCACTGGTAGAATGTGGGGAAATTTCACGCCTCCTACCCTTCAGTCCTTTGGGCTTCTGCACTACCCTAGGACTCAGCAAATGTTCTGTGGGAAAGCTGGCTGGAAGTTTGGGGCTCCTCTCTACGTCTCCAATCCATTACACAACTCACATGACCGTTAAACATTTCACTGGCTTCTCTCTTCCTGTGTACGCTGCCTCTACAGACTAAGCTTCATCAGTCAATGCCCAGGATCATTAAATGTCACCAGATAAGAAAGCAGCTGTCCATTGGGAGCTTGCTTAGTTCTGGCATCAGCAAATGATTCATTCAATTGCATTGTCCTTTAGGGCAGGGGTTCCCAAGCCACGGGAACAAGGCCACACAACAGGAGGTGCGTGGGTGAAACTGAAACCATCGCCACTGCACACCGCCCCCCCGGCCCCGCCCAGACCCTGTCAGTGGAAAAACTGTCTTCCACAAAACTGGTCCCTGGTGCCAAAAAGTTTGGGAATTGCTGCTCTAGAGGACAAGATAGAACATGTGAATATGACAAACTAGAAGTCTAAATGTAAATATCACTGTGGTCTTTGCAGAGACCTAGACCAGAACAAGCAAGGGCATCATTTCAGAGTGGACCAGTGCTATCGGAGCTGAGTAGGAAGAAGCTGCCAGAGCAAAACCTCATACCAGTGAGAAACAGGAATAGTGTTGTACTGAACAGACTCCAGTTCTACTTCAGCTTGGCCTTGGAAAGAGAACCATTCCCTTTAGATGGAGGAAGTCCTTGGGGTTCTTGGACAACATAAGAATAGAGCTCAGGAGGGAAATATCAGATTGCTAAAATATCAGTGGCAATATGGCACCAGTTTCAAATGTTATATTGCACTTAATTTAATGGTCAAATTAGGAGAAAAGATGAATGTTGGGATATTATGTAAAAGTAATGCTAAGATTATTGCTCTCATTTTATGTTTTCATTTTACTCATTCAATAAACAGTAAGATAACTTAAAGACTTAGTAAAGTTGCCTTTCACCTTAAGAAAACTGACCTATCAAAAATCAAACTAAAAATCTGTAGGGGGAGAAATGAAGGTGGGTAGGTATTCACAGGATTCAATTCAACTAATTGAATGCTAGCATGTGTTATGTATTGTGCTCAGCACTGGGGATAAACAGAAAAGGTGATATCCCTTGCTATGGACTGAATGTTTGTGTCCTACCCAAATTCCTATGTTGATGTCCTAATTCCCTATGTGATGGTATTTGGAGGTGCAATCCTTGGGAGGTAATTAGGTTTAGATGAGGTCATGATGGTGGAGCCCAAGTTGTGAGGTTCAGTTTAGTTCAGCTGCTCAGTCATGTCTGACTCTTTGTGACCCCATGGACTGCAGCACGCCAGGCCTCCCTGACCATCACCAACTCCCGAAGCTTGCTCAAACTCGTGTCCATCAAGTCGGTGATGCCATCCGACGATTTCATCCTCTGTCGTCCCCTTCTCCTTCTGCCTTCAGTCTTTCCCAGAATCAGGGTCTTTTCTGATGAGTCGGTTCTTTGCATTAGGTGGCCAAAGTACTGGAGTTTCAGCTTCAGCATCAGTTCTTCCAATGAATATTCAGGACTGATTTCCTTTAGGATGGACTAGTTGTATCTCCCTGCAGTCCAAGGGATTCTCAAGAGTCTTCTCCAACACCACAGTTCAAAAGCATCAGTTCTTCAGTGCTCAGCTTTCTTTAGAGTCCAACTCTCACATCCATACGTGACTATTGGAAAAACCATAGCTTTGACTAGACAGACCTTTGTTGGCAAAGTAAAAGCTTTTTAATATGCTGTCTAGGTTGGTCATAGCTTTTCTTTCAAGGAGCAAGTGACTTTTAATTTCATGGCTGTAGTCACCATCTGCAGTGATTTTGGAGCCCAAGAAAATAAAGTTTCTCACTGTTTCCATTGTTTCCCCATCTATTTGCCATGAAGTGATGGGACTGCATGCCATGATCTTCATTTTCTGAATGTTGAGCTTTTAAGCCAACTTTTTCACTCTTCCCTTTCACTTTCATTAAGAGGCTGTTTAGTTTTTCGCTTTCTGCATTAGAGGAAACACTAGATCTCTGTCCCCCTTCCCCACACTGCCGCCATGTGAAGGTACAACAAGAAAGAAGCCCTCTGAAACCTGGAAGAGGGTTCTCACCAGAACTTGACCATGCTGACACCCAGTTTGTGGTATATTGTTACAGCAGCCCTTGAAGACTAAGATACCCCTGTTCTTGGATCTTTGAAAGTAAAGCCTCACAATGAATTTAAAATAGGATTAATTCAAGCATTATATTGTATTATTTTTAAGCATTCATAACTATTTAAAAATATTTTTTAAACTCTACAGTAATGGAAGGATTTAAGTAAGATTTACCTACTGGATATTGTTCTACTAACCTTTGTCAAACACAACACTTTTTACTATGAGAGTATTATTATAATCCTATTGAGCTTAATTCAACTGTTGGGATCCAAAATGGGAAAAAGGAGATCAAACTCTCAAAACTGCTGAAGCATCCTGAGTTATACAAGCATTTATTTATTCCCTTCTACTTCCTCAGCAAGAGTAGGGAGTCAGGGAGGAGAAATGTGAGAAAGCTAAGAAGAAAATAAGCTTCACAAAAAAGAAAGCAATAGTGATGAGGGGGAAAAAGAATAGGAAGTGAGACACTTGTGGGAAAGAGAGAACGCGTTTTTAGCTTAAATGTCTTTAAAAATAGACGTCAATTGGGAAAGGAGCATCAATTGTAAATGGGCTAACGGCGATAAGCTGCACTTACCCCTACGATTCTGAATGTCTGTCATGCTTATTACTTTCTACCGGGTTGCCTATTTTATGGTATTATGCCTGTAAATATTATTTCATTATTGGAAGTACACTTTTTGTCTTGGTTCAAATTTTATTTCTTCTTCACCTCTCTTAAAAGGAAACTTTAGACTGCTCACTAGATTTGCCCCTTTCAAGCCCTGGGTTCAATTCCTCCTGTATTTTGGGGGATGGAATAATTAAATGTATGAAACAGAGGCTGTAATCAATAACTCAGTTTTCAAATATGCTTTTAGTTTTCAATATCTGGGGGAGGACAAGGAGGTCGCTGTTTCACAGATACTTAGGACGTTCCAGATAGATGCGCGATGTCTGTAACTGTCCACGTCTCTTAATCTGTGCCAACATTCGTGTGGCTCCGCGGAGCACGCCAGCGACTGAGAAGCAGTTTGCTGAGGCCCAGGTCTGGGGCGCCGGCACCCGTACTTCCGGCCCCGCCTCCTCTCTGCGGTTGCTAGGAGACGTGATGTCACCGGAAGCAAGGCCTGGGATAGGCTGAGGCGAGGGGAAGCCTCTCCCCCCTCGCCGCGCTACCTAAGCGCCCGGCGCTGGCTCGCCAGCTGTTTGTAGGCCCGGGTAAAGGGTGAGGGTCCGCGGAGGCTAGGGCCGCCCGCGGCTCCGTCCGCGCTCTCACTGGACGAAGCGCCCGCCGTCTTTCGCCGCCCCTGCCTTCTGGCCAGGACCGGCCGCTGGGCGGGAGACTCCGGGGCGGCTGCCCGTGCTTCTGACTGACAAGCAGTGTTCCCACAGTCCGCGCTGCCCGCCACGTCCCCGGGTCTCGGCCGACGGCTCTGCGCGGCGGCTGACCTCTCCGAGCCCGGCGCGATGACAGCGCCCTGCTCCCGGTTGGCCCGGCTTCTTCCGCGCCGCCGGCCGGGACTCGTGCCGTTCCCGCCGCCGCTGCTGTTGCTGCTGCTGCTGGCGGCCGCGGGGCCGGCGCGCGGCTGGGAGAGCGGAGACCTGGAGTTATTTGACTTGGTGGAGGAGGTGCAGCTCAACTTCTACCAGTTCCTCGGGGTGCAGCAGGTAAGCGGGGCCGCCCGCTCGCTCGAAGGCTGCATCTCCTGGGCAGAACGTGTGGGTTGGGGCGGAAAGGAGGGGGTGGGGCGGGTTCTGACCGGGTTTTCTCCGAGGGAGCCCGGCTTGCGGGGCAAGACTTGGTCGTCCTGGGCTCGGCTGCCGTTCTCTGTCCGATTGACCACGGTCTTCTCCTAACCTGGCTCGGAGGGAATGGCCCGCCTTCCCCAGTCCCTCACCGCCCGGCTCCTCTTCTCAAGTTCCGGTCTCTGTGACAGTCTGGACGGTGCCACCAGCCTGGGGTGGGGATCCCTTCTCTTCCCTCTGCCATTCTGGGGGAGATCCTTGCACCCTGCTGTGCTGGAGGAAGGAGGAGTGGTGGGGGTAGATCTTTTACTCCTAAACCCTTTCTCTTCCTGCCCCTCTGATTGTGGGGAAGGTGGTCGTGTCTCCCTCTAAATTTTCACCTTCCCAGTTACCACTTATCCTTTTAAGAGCCTCCTTTCCTGTCTTTGCGGAAAGGTAGGAATGCCTTTTGGTTGGCGTCTGGGTTGCAGAAGTTTTTCTTGCACTGTACTTTGTAATGTGTGTAGCCTGTTGGATTAGGCATTCGTAGCCCCGTTTAGAAATCTGCAGGAACTTGAAGCCTCTACTATGTTGTTCGGGAAGTCAGAGAAGGAGCCATCAAGTGCTGGGGCAGTAGAGGCACTTGGGGTGCTCCAGGAAGAGGAGCTCAGCCAGTAGCACAGGATCGTTTTCTTTTTCTTTTCTTTTCGTTTTCTTTCCTTCTTCAGCTCTAGACTTTAACTTGTCCTTTTTTTTTTTTCTGATTGCTTTCACTCTGGGAGTGCTGAATGACTCATACTGAGAAGATGCCATTTCACTGGTTTAACGAGTATACGGTGAAAGAATTTCAGACCTTCTGATTGAGCCCTTCATAAAAATGCTTTGAATAGTTAGGGGGCAAAAAGGTATTAATGTTTACCCACAACTGTTATTCAGGGCACACTTGGCGTTACCAGAGGTGAAATGGACATTTCGCCCCAACAGGTTATCATAAATGTGTGTGAACTGTTCAGCTTAACACAAAATGGAAATTTACTTTTCAATTAAATGTAAGTGAATATAAAAATGCTGTTGCCACGGCACCATTACTTTAACGAATTTCAATTTTGTAAGAGTTATGAAGTAGTTTAAACATTTCACACTTAAAATTTTTACATGCATACAATTTCGTGTTGTCTGTATTCATTATCTTCATCTGGTGCCACTTATTGCTAGTAGAGACAAAGTATACCTTATTTCAAAGTAAATAGTGATGCAGTATGTGTAAGAATCATTAGTGAAATAAACTCTGAAGACTCTTAAGAATGCCTTTAATACTGAGAATATTTTTTATTAGAATTTACCAAAATTGATTAAATTCTGTAGCTAGAGTCTTACACATAACCTATCCAAAGATTTTGAAAGATATTTTCCAATTACTCAAGGAAACCTTTTAACAGCTGCTTTAAGAGAACACAAACTTAGTAGCAGTGGTTTAAATTTTAGATTCTGTGATCTAGCTTGCATGTGAAGTCTCATAGAATTTTCATTTATAAATTCATGCAGTTAAAGTTGCAGAGTTAATTAGGTAATGTGGACAACCAGAGCATTTAACTATATGGGCAAAAATGGGAAAATAAAGAAGCATAGGTAATTGAGAAGATTCCGTGTGGAGGTAGAAGTTGAATAGAAGGATCCGGAAAATTGTTTTCATCATCTGTGTTTCTCTACGCAGTTGTTTTGAAATTGGAAAGAATGCAGAAGAAACTTTATTTTACCTAAGCAAAGAACCTGATTGGAACACATTCTTTACATTGACTCTTAATTTTCTCAGAAGACTTTTAGGAGACCAAAAATTTGGTAGAGACAGATGCAGCCTGTCTTAGGTCCATAATGTGTAATTTTCAGGCCAGAGACAGCCAGTCTCTCTTGACTAGCCAGCCATGAGGAGCCAGAGCTAAGTAGGTAGGTTACTCAGATGTGGTGACCAGGCTCTATGCATTTAATCAATTTGGTTGTCACTCATTCAACAGAGATTTAGTTCATGTCTACTAAATTTTAAGCACTGGGAATTGGCCAGTATATAAAATAAAACCCCTGAACTCAAACGAAACTCACATTTTGGTAGGGGGAAACAGATAATAAACAACCAAACAAGTAAACATAAATGTCAGATGCTCAGAAAAGGCCTCAGAAGGAAGTAAGGGAGTGAGCCATGTGAATAAATGCATTCAAGAAAGGCAACCAGTTAAATGCAGAGCTCTTGGAGCTAGCTTAGTATTTGAGGAATGACACATCAGCCAATGTGGCTGGAGCAGGGTGTATGGTGAGGACAGTAGTAGAGACTTTTCTTTTTCTCTTTCAGGTGGAGAAAGTATTTCAAAGAGAAGAAAGCGATCAGCTGGGTTAAATGCTGATGGTAGTTCAAATAAGATGAGCTCTGAATGTTGAATTGAACAGTGTGGAGGTCATTAGTTACCGCTTCTAAAGCTGTTTCAGTGGTGTGATGAGATCAGTAGATTAGTTGATTGGGGTAAGGAGATAAGGAACAGGCCAGAATTGGAGACAATTGATAGAAAAATCTTTTTGCGATCTCCATACCCTGAACTAAACACCAGGGATGATTAGAGACTGAATGTGGTATCCATTTTATCCTCTTTTCCACCAGGTCTGAAGTAAACTTGCTCAGTCACTCCCTAAAATCTATAATTGGAATAGTCAGTGCCTTTTAAAAACTTGAACCAAACCATTTACTCACTTATGACCTTGTGAAGTTAGTTGCCTCATTTTTAGGACAAATGGTATTTTCTTTATTTTCTTCATAGCAGACTCTTAAATATTTACTGAAAGAAAAATATAAACATGGTTAACTAAAACTAAACAGGAATTCACTGAATAAGTAATTGCTTGACAGTTTTTATTTAATGGATTATATTTATTAATATATGACCTTTTATTGCTCTGATAAAGCAAAGGAATTCCTTTCGATGTATTCCTAGGTTTCAAATTGGTTCTAAAAGATTTCAGAGGGATTCCAGAAGTTTTTGGTGGAGGGATGTTTACAGGTGACAGGCCAGAGGCTCACTGTATTTTAGAATGACTTTAATTGTCCACAAGGCTTTTGTATTTGGATATTGCATCATTTTAGAGGATACAGGGTAGAAGATTAGAGGAATGTAGGGGGGAAAAGTGTTTATATCTTTCATTAGTAACTAAAATTCTAGATCCCCAAGCAATATTTATATCTCCTCTAACAGCTTCTGGTCCTTGGACACCTGTATTTCTTGTGGGGTCAATAGCAATTCTGCATGTTTTTTTCATTATCTTTGGGGCCTTGACTTTCTTTATACTTTGTACAGGGTTCTAGTCAACAATAAGTACTCCATAATCATTTAAAAAATCTTTGAAATTTTAACAAGCTAAGTTATCTTAAATTTTGCAGTGTTTACTTTCTGATGAAATCAGAGTACTTGGTCCCAATCATTACAGATTTCTATTCATAGAACTAGAAAATGTGTCTCTTTCTCTTATAAATTTTTAAGTAACTGCATCCTTACATTGAGATGAACACTGAAACCTGATTAAAAGAAGAAAACTATTAAGTGACATATGCTTACAGAATGTTGGACTTTAGGTTTTTAATCAGAATTAATCTTTTAAGCTCTTCCAGTTTGTATTTCAGATGCACTGATGTGTAAAGGCACAAAGTAGCAGCCTGTATTAGGGAGGGACAGTTACATTGCACTTATCCTATATATATCTCCAAGGGGAGCGTCTTCCTTAAAGAAACACTGCTGGTCTCTTGACCCATCTCTTACATCTTTCCATCAATGAGTGAGTTACCTTGTTGGAGGATGATGACCTTTCTTCTTATTGGGGTGTGTCAGTCACTCAGTTGTGACCGGCCCTTTGTGACCCCAGTGGACTGTACCCACCAGGCTCCTCTGTTTGTGGAATTCTCCAGGCAAGAATACTGTAGTGGCTAGCCATTCTCTTCTCCTGGGGATCTTCCTGACCCAGAGATGGAACCCAGGTCTCCTACATTGCAGGCAGATTCTTTATGGTCTGAACCACTAGGGAAGCCCTTTGATTAGGGGTAGCTAACTAATTACAAAGCTGTAAGTAATGAGGCTCATTCTCTTCTCTGCCCTAGACCAGTAAGAAAGTTATTATCTGGGCCAGACTTTCTCTTGAATGTACTGTCTCAACGCCTAGGATGGAGATGGAAGGGCAAAAATGGCTAGCAAGCCCTTTTGGCTCTCATACATAATCTCAATTCACCCAATAGCTTTTCATTAATAAAGGTGCTATTTGATCTCTATTTGCCTGACCTGTGTGTTCAGTTTTTTGGATGGGGGAGAAGTGCAGAGTCATTAAAAGGGACTTCTCAAACCCCAGCACAGTGCTTTTTAGAAATAAAGAGGAAGATTTCTTTCATAAATGACTGGTGAACCTGTACTATATCAGTTCTCTCCAGTGATTCTTGTGTTAGATTCCACTGAGCTTCTGGTGTTAGTTGAATATAGTTCAGTCTGTCTCTAGTGAGTCTGTTCCCTTAGAAATCTGTCATGTAATAATCACTCCCTGATTTTCATTGTAGAGTCCAAAATTATTAATTCAGAGAAAGAGATAATACAAAATCTGGAATGGTAGATAACCTTCTAGTCATTTATGTTTCTGATGTAAAACATATCATGTATAGAGTTAGAGCTTAATAAATATTTGTTTAGTTGTATATGTATTTGCCTCAGATTGGATTATTGTAAAATTGGTTTTTCTTATGTACACACTGTTTAGTGGAGATTGCCTGGACATACTTTATGGGGAAAAAGCAAGTCTGTTGGGAAACTCTTGCCACATAGTCTAGGGCTGATTGAACAGAAATCCTCTTTTAATGGTTATTTTTTTTTTTTAATGCTATTCTTTTCTTTTTTAAAAAAAGATTTATATTTTTTTAAATTTATTTTTGACTGCGCTGGGTCTTTGCTGCTGCTCATGGGCTTTCTCGAGTTGCTGCAAGTGGGGACTACTCTTCGTTGTGGTGGTGCACAGGCTTCCCATTGCGGAGCATGGGCTCAGTAGTTGTGTTGCATGGGCTTAATTGCTCTGAGGCATGTGGGATCTTTTCATTCCAGTCCCAAAAAAGAGCAATGCCAAAGAATGTTTAAACTGCTGAGCAATTGCACTCACTTCACATGCTAGCAAAGTAATGCTCAAAATCCTTCAAGCCAGGCTTCAACAGTATGTGAACCAAGAAATTCCAGATGTACAAGCTGGATTTAGAAAAGGCAGAGGAACCAGAGATCAAATTGCCAACATCTATTGGATCACAGAAAAAGCTAGAGAATTCCAGAAAAACATCTGCTTCATTGATCTAAAGCCTAAAGCCTTTGATCACAACAAACTGGAAAATTCTTGAAGAGATGGGAATACCAGGCCACCTTACCTGCCTCCTGAGAAACCTGTATGCAGGACAAGAAGCAACAGTTAGAACCAGATATGAAACAATGCACTGGTTCCAAATTGGGAAAGAAGCATGTCAAGTCTGTGTATTGTTACCCTGCTTATTTAACATATATGCACAGTACGTCTTGTGAAATGCTGGACTGGATGATGCACAAGCTGGAATCAAGATAGCTGGGAGAAGTATCAATAACCTCAGATATGCAGATGACACCATCCTTGTGGCACAAAGTGAAGAGGAACTAAAGAGCCTCTTGATGAAGATGAAAGAGAACAGTGAAGAAGCTGGCTTAAAACTCAACATTCAAAAAACGAAGATCATGGCATCTGGTCCCACCACTGCAGGGCAAATAGTTGGGGAAACAGTGCAAACAGTGACAGACTTTATTTTCTTGGACTCCAAAATCACTGTGGACGGTGACTGTAGCCATGAAATTAAAAGATGCGTGCTTCTTGGAAGAAAAGCAATGACAAACCTAGACAATGTATTAAACAGTAGAGACAGTACTTTGTCGACAAAGGTTCGTGTAGTCAAAGCTAGGGTTTTTCCAGTAGTCATGTATGGATGTGAGAGTTGGACTGTAAAGAAATCTGAATGCCGAAGAATTGATATTTTTGAACTGTGGTGTTGGAGAAGACTCTTGAGAGTCCCTTGGACAGCAAGGAGATCCAACCAGTCCATCCTAAAGGAAATCAGCCCTCAGTATTCACTGGATGCTAAAACTGAAAAGTGAAAGTTGCTTAATCATGTTGGACTCTTTGGGACCCCATGGACTTCTACAGCTGAAGCTCCAGTATTTTGGCCACCTGATGTGAAGCGCTGGCTCACTGGAAGAGACCCTGATGTTGGGAAAGTTTGAAGACAGGAGGAGAAGGGGCAACAGAGGATGAGATGGTTGGACGGCGTCACCGACTCGATGGACTTGAGTTTGAGCAAGCTCTGGGAGATGGTGAAGGACAGGGAAGCCTGGCGTGCTGCAGTTCAGGGGGCTGCAGAGTTGGACATGACTGAGGGACTGAACAGCCACCACATGTTGGATTTCCCAGACCAGGGGTTGAACCGTGTCCCCTATGCCTGCGGGAGGGTTATTAAGCACTAGACCACCAGGGAAGTTCTTTCCCCTCACCGTTACACTAGTTATGAGAACAGTCCTAGAATCGTTTGTCTTTTATTTAGCCACATCACTCAGCATGTGGGATCTTAGTTCCCTGAGCAGGAGTGGAACCCAGGCCTCTTGCCCTAGAAGCTCAAAATCTTAACCACTGCACTACTAGGGAAGTCCCAGTTTATCTTTTATTATTCATAGACATACCCTAAGCTGAAAGGGGAAATTGGAACTGTCCTTTATTGCAATTATTCATAGAGATGGATTCTAAAATCTTTTCATAAAAGTCACCACCTTACCCAGTGATTGGTGTGATGTGAATTGCAACATTGTATGTTTTATTCATTGTTGGGAATGATGCACAGGATGGGATAGAGGAGAGGGTAGATACTTGACCTGATTGCAGAGAGGGGAACTTCTGTGGCAGTTGTAAGTAACACCAGGTGATAAAATGCCTAATGTCTGTATTAAGCCTGGTCTCCGTTCTATGTTTTCTATCAATGAACTTCTTATTCTACAGACTGCTACTATATGGTTTTGGGAATCTTTTTCTAAGTCAGGCCTTACTGGGTCTATTTGAACAATGATGGCATTAATTAATTTCACCCAGAATTAGAAACAACTCCAAAGCTTTTCTTGTATAGAAGTGTGCAGAGATGAAATAAAGCAGTTGAAGTGGGAAGAGACTTCTGATTGGGTGAAGCAAGACCCCATACCCTTTTATAATGAATCCACAGTCCTTTCTTTCTTTTCTTTTCTTTTTTTTCTTTTTCCTTTCTTTATTTTCATCAAAACACCTCCTCGTGAAAGATGGGTCCTACACTAATGGATGTAAAATATGATTATGTTTTAAGTAACATCATAGTATGCCATTTTAACAGCTAAGTTTTTTTAAGCTTATATTTACTGAAATTTTCGTGTAATCGTGTCTCTCGGATTTAATTAGGAATTTAATCTAAAATTAGTGTCTCAAAAAAATAAAAAAAATTCGTGTCTCATTCTCCTTAATACTACATTAAATAAGCTTAGGACTCATTCACTTAACATTTCTGATTACCAACATCCAGCAACTGGAATCTTGTATATAAGCAGACATGTTGCAAAAGCAAGGGCATGCCGCAGTCAACATTTCTGTTTAGAGAGAATATATGCATAAAACAATATGCTTCATTGTCAGGCAGACTCCTATTTTAGTGCCAGTGAGGCAGTGGGCATAAAGTTATGTGCAGCTACACAGTCAGCTCATAGAATTTCAGTTAAGTATTAAAGGCAAGAGTCTAAGATCAAGAATTAAATAAAGGACACGTCATGGTATAAGCAGCAGTATTAAAATGGGAAAGAAGCAGTACTAAATAATGCCGCTGAGGGCAAACACTAGAATTCTAAAAGGGTGTAATTTTTTAATTTTAGTTAAATTCTGGAACACATGCAACTCCTGGTTGTAGAAAGCGCAAGGATTTTCTACATGAGACCCCCCTGTGCCATGTGGTGAGCAGCTGTCAAATGGGTTAAGACCAGAACAATTGTTGTTGCCGTTTATTGGGACCATCTAAAGAGACCATAGGAAAATCCTAGGGTTCATATACATGCCTGCTAAGGAGGGTGGATACTTCATATTTCTAGCCAATACTTAAGGACTTCATACCATTAAAATGGATCAGGTTAAGGACGCTAACCCATGGCCAATTACAAAGAAGCCTCTGACTTTTTGGGAATGAAAAAAAAAAAAAAACTATTAGCAGTCATTTTTAACTCCCAACTTTTAGTTAAGAGATACAAGATTAGTGTTTAGGTTCTTCTCTGACTTGAAGTAGTGTTTTGTGTTAATACTGGTGATTAAATTTGATTTAAGGAAGTGACTATAAGTATGTATAATGTAGGGTGACTGGAAATTGTTGCTTGTATTAAGTATGTCATAATGTTCAGATGATTGTCACGCTGTGCAGTTCTATAGTAGTTCCACAGAGTTAGTGTGACTATTTGTATTATACCTTTGGAAGTATATAAGGTTTAACTTAGAGTTAATTAGATCTGGAAATGAGTTTTTGTGGAAAGCTTCACAGACTTTCAACAGTGCTGCCACTTCCCAAAACATTGTTGAAATTGCTTATTTTGAATTGCTTTCAAAGCCTGTAACATATTTGACAGTGTCTTCATTAACAGTGCATCTTTAAGATGAGTTTGATTTTTGCCTATGTTAATAGTCATTTGAAGCTAAACTTGGTGACTAAGTTGGGTTAACAAGCTGGGGTAAGTACCCTTTGGATTGATAAAGAGATCTGAAAATAAATTTCCAGTAAGGCTCATGAACTGTTTTGAGGACTGTTGTCAAAGAAGAATTCCAGGGAAATTTGGAGGGGTATCAACATGAAGTATTATTGGGTTGACTAAACAGTTCACTTGGGTTTTTCTATATGATCTTAAAACCAACCCAAACGAACTTTTTGCCCAACCCAATAAATATGTAGCCTTATAAAGTAGCAGAATGTACACCAGTAAATGGCTTTTGGAGTACCTATTTCCTAGCAGATAGCAAATTTTTAAAAGAATTCTTGCCTATCGGAGAAAAATTTGTAAATAAAAATATTTATTTTGAGCTTAAACTATTCTAATTATCTGCCTGCTTTTAATATTTAAAATAAGGGACATAAAAGTACTCATTATATTTCTCTAATAATGCTAGTGAAGGCCAAAGTGGCAGAGGAACCAGTATAAATGTTAGGGATAGAGACAGTAAGTGAGAATATCACTGAAGGAGAAAGTAAGACATATACTGAGAGAGGGAAATATACATGGGGAAAAAAACAACACATCAGTACAAATACTCTGATGGAGTAATATCTCCATCTTGTGGCCTTTTTTGTATATTGTTGTTAAAAATGTTGAGGGGTTGTATTTTCACAACTGTAGGCATAAGTAAGAATAAAATATGAGTCAGATGAAAACAAAGTATGGGGCAGAGATATTTTGCAGTGTTCTGCGAGGCCCTCTGAGCCCAGGCCTCCTGGTGATGTACAGTAAGCCGGTGTCTTGGGACATTGATGCCCTCCCTGGAGCAGCCTTAAGTTAACTCCAGAGTGTCTTTCAAATGTAATTTTCTTTGAAATGCCATGATATGGAAAAGGTTGGAAGAGCACTGTGAAGGCAGCCAGATACAGTGTTTTTCTTCTGTGGAAAATTTATAAGCCTGTATATATATGTGTATACATATAAACGTAAAATTGTCCCGTGTAATTACTCTCATCAAGATCTTTGCTCTACTAAAGATCGTTGTTTAGGTCTTTAGAACTAAAGGCATTAACATATTGGTGAGAGAATCCAGATTTAAAAGACATCAAGTGTCTTTCAGTTACTTGATTACTTACTCTGGATGGTGGAATGACCATTAAGCGTACCCACAGTTTGTACTAACTCAAAGGAATAGTTTAATGATTTGTAACAATCTTCTGTGTGAAGAGGATACACAGGTCTTTGGAACGTATAAATACACAAATTCCGAGTAGACTGAAGTAATATTTTGTGGCACTAGGAGATAAAGAAGTATTTTACTTACAAATCCTGACTGACATATATCTCAGGTTTTAGACAGATGACATTCATTTTAAAGTCATTGATCTCTTAGAGCAGCGCTGTTCAATAGATACATAATACACAAGCCACATATATAACTAAAATTTTCTAAAAGCCACATTTTAAAAAGTAAAAAAGAGATAGGTAAAATTAATCTTAATATATATATTTTTTAATCTTAATATATTTTACTTAATCTCATGTATCAAAAATATTTCAGCATGTGTTCACATTTTTTTAAATTATTGAGACATTTTACACTTGGGCTTTTTTACTAAGACATCAAAATTTGTTATATATTTTCACTTTACACTTCTTAGCACACTTCAATTTGTATAATTTTGATTGAAAATACTTAATCTGTATTGAGATTTCATAGAATGCGGCTAACAAGTAGATTCATGTACTCAGGCTCTTCCAAACATACTTTCAAAAGCTTTGCAGTAACTGAAGCAAGTGACATTTAAAAAATTTAAATATAAGTGACTCAAATAAAAAATTTACACTGACACATTTCAAGTGTTCAAATATGGCTAATGACTATCACATTGGATATCACAGCCTTAGAGAATGAACGTTTCTGTGTTGTATATATCTACATATTTTTGGATAAAATCACTGATTGCCGTTTCCATTTTGTCAGGGACATCATTTGTAAGTTTTGTGTTTTAACTCATGGTACTTGTTGTTTTGCTTTGTTTTTAGATTGTTCCAGTTGTGCTAAATATCATCTTCCTATTTTGTGCGATTTATCCATTCTTCTCTTTGGCCTGTAAAGGCCGTTAGTATAGTCTGTGCTGCTCTTCTCGGGACAGTGGGTTCAGAGGGTCCATGCATAGAGGCCTGTTCGCTGAGGGTGTTTTCAGTAATCAGCGTCATCCAAATTAGTCATTTTGCTGACTTGCCTGTTACATTTTGTAATTTTTTAAAGCATTATTAAGTTAATATGTTAGGTCTTTAGTGACACTCTGACCAGGAAATCACCAGTGTTCCTACTTTGTAATTTTAACTTTGAGGTTGCCTCGTCTCCCTAGTTACTCTGAAGCTCACCCATCAAATACATTATTAGCTATGAAATATTCACTACATTCTCTACTGTCATCTATTTTGATTATTATAATGTCTTTCATTAAATAATTTAAAAAGGGATTTCCAGATGCAGTTCTATTTGTGCCATTCTTTTTGCTCTTATACTATCAATTAGGGATTCCAAAGTCATTATTGTCCACTGGCTGGCCGCCTTTGCCACCACCACATTGCTCCTAAATGTACTGCTTTATTTTGAACTGATTAACTAATTGCTGATCTTTTCCCCTTTTCCTTTGTAATTTCATAAACAAGTAAGGAAAGGAAGTAGATCATTATATTAGTGGTTCTTATACCTGGCTATTATTGTTTTAAATAGTCCTAGCTTAGGAAAGAAATTGCATTGGAGTCAGAGATACTGAAAACTCTATGCTAAGGGGAAAAACAAAAATTAAAGAACCAATACAGAATCCTGAAGTTAAAAGAGACCTCAGCAATATATAACCTATTTCCTCATGTAGCAGTCTCTTTCTGTAGCTCTCCCAGAAGAGGATCATCCATTCTGTTTTATTTATGGCTAACAATGGTGGGAGGGATTATGAAACAACCTGTTAAGTTTTTTTTTTTTTTCCTGTTAAGTTTTTGATGAAAGTACTCAACAGAAATTTTATTCTTATGTAAAGCCCAAAATCATAATTCTCACATCCACTTTATTTACTGTCTTCTTTTGGAGTACCCCTGAATATATATACATATATATATATTTCCTCTAAGTTATTTTCTTTAATGCCTTAAAATAAAATGCACAAGAGAAATAATGACCTTTGATTCTCTCCACAACAGTAGAGTTATTTTTTAAAAAATGAACAAACCACGGTTCTTTCTATAGCATTTCTACCTCAATAAAGTTGGTTTTTTTGTTTTGTTTTTTAAATACAGGCAAGCTGAGAAGCCTACTTGATTTCATAGTCTTTAGATATGTATTAAATCTACCCTGGAGAAGACCCGAGCCACTGTTGTTCCAGTTGTCTTGGAACTACACCAAGCGTGATTTGAGGTTACTATAAATAATTCTCTGGGCTCATCAAAGTTAGCAACAGGAAATTTCTGAACATTGCAAACACAAGATGGTTTAGGGTATGCCAGCTTTGATAATATGGACCACAGGGTTAATTTAATTGTGCCCAGAAGTCTCAAAGCAAGACCCGCGCATACAGTTGTGCAGGCTGTGTGTCTGCTTCAAACCTATCAAGATATAAAGATGTTTTAGACTGAGGTTTTTATGAAGAATTGCACATAGGTAATTAAACTGAAAAGGAAATAATTTCTCTTTCATAATTAAAATGTTATATTTAGGTAGAATTTTCATTTTCAGGTCTACCCCGAGTGCGTGTTTCTCTCTCCTTTCTGTTCACCTATCCTCCCTAGAGGCTCAGTAGTGGCTTTTACTTCTTTCCCTGAGATACCTAGACAAGCCTCAGGTCTTACACAGGCAGCTTAGGGCTCCCTCCTGAGGCCATTGCAGATCCAGATACCAAGCCTGCAGATTGCTTGGTCTGGTTTCAGCTGTTGTGCAGAAACTATGGTCTCTTAATATCTCAGATACATAATATTTTATAAGCTGTAGCTTCCGGCAGTGTCTTTCTCAACTTTTTACACCTTTTTCCCATGAGTGGTGGAGTCCCACTGCACTCCTTGGTTTCTAGCATCATCCTGGCTCTGATCCCAGGCCTTTTGTAGAAGTACTTTAAGTTCTCATTGCTCTGTGGAACACAGACTTTTCATTTCTTCTGCCTACTTCACAGGTGTGGAGTCCAGGCTGTTAGCGTAAGCTCTGTTTGTGGCTACAGGTTTCCATTAGTTTTTGTCTATAGAGATACTTGACTAGTTTTGACCATAGCTGTATAGTTATGATTTTCTCTTCATTTCATCTAGATATGTATTCGGAGTAGGGTTTAGGAGGAGGTCCCTCAAGTATTTGCAGTGCTACTTTGACTCCTGAGTATTTTTAAAGCTGCACTTCTTTTAAAATTATTACTGTTTTTAATACCATTTTCCTTTTATCTAAGAGCCTTTTACCACTTGTCATCCAGAAATACAGTCAGGCCTATTATTCACAGCAGTATAAGAGCTGTTACTTAGGCATTAAAAGGAACAGTAAATCATTCAGTTGTGTCCCTCTTTGTTCACTATTACTAGGCTTGGTCCAAGTCTGGGTGCTAAAACAGGCAAGTAACATTTCTAGAACAATCAGATCCGACAGGTTTTGAATACGATAATAAGTAGTCCGTTTCTTCAGAGTGATGTACGTGGCCCTGTACTGGGAATGTTTGGAGGAGAGTCCTGAGCTCTGTCCTGAGTCTAGTTAGATTCAACTGTGCCAGATGGGAAAATAGTTATTGAAACTCAGGTACATGTCAGAAAAACCACTTCTGGAGGAAATGAGTGGTTCTGAAGACATATACAGGTAATTTTATTTTTGATGATTTGAAAATATTCCAATTGCATACCTCTTAAAAAGACTGTCTTTTTCTGGATGTGAATACTATTATGTTTTCTTGTGGTCTTCAAAATGCACAAAACAAAAAATAGGACAGTGAGGGTTAATCTCACTGAAAACATTTTTGTAACCAACTTGGTGGACAGTACTAAAATCAAAGAGTTTCAGTGGATATTAGTTTCATGCAACATATTTCAAATACACTGTTCTTACCTGTATGAGGAGTTGTTCTTTAAATAGTTTTTATTACTTTTCTCAGTGTAAAAGTAAAGAAAAGGGAAATTTTAAATATCCAAAGAAAACCACTTTTTAATGTTTTTAACTATATCATTTCAAATTTTTTCCCTCATATATGTACCTTTTTTTTTAACCTCAGTAACTTTGCTCATACTATTGACTGCCTAAAATTTCTTCCACCTCCAAAAGTACTCTATATGAGTACTTTTATATGAGTAGAGCATGCTAGCTCCTTTTTAAATAATTGTGGTAAAATATGCATAACCTAAAATTTACCATTTTAATCCTTTTTTAAGGATTGGCATTAAGAATATTCACAATGTTACACAACCATCGTCACTATTGATTCCTAGAACTTTTTCATCATCTCAAATAGAAACTGTTATCTATTTTCTAAAAATTACTTACCCATTCCCTCTTCTCTCAGGCCCTAGTAACCTCTAATCTGTTTTCTGTCTCTAAGAACTTGCCCTTTCCAAATATCTCATATAAGTGGAGTCCTACAATATTTATTCTTCTGTGTCTGGCTTGTTTCACTTAGTCTTCAAGGTTAATCCATATTTTAGAATGTCCCCGAATCATATTTCTTTTTATGACTGAATACTATTCCATTGAATATATACATCACATTTTGTGGAATATATACATTGATTTGTTGATAAACTTGCTTCCACCTTTGGTTACTGTAAATACAGTTGACCCTTGAACAACATGGGTCTGAACTACCAAAGTTCATTTATGGATGCTTTTCATTAGTAAATAGTATAATATTACATGATCAAACAGTTGATTGAATCTGCCAATGTGGGGGCTGAGTATAAGTTGTATATAGATTTTTAACTGCTCAGAACATCCATGCCCCTAAACACACACCTCCCCTATCCCCACCAAACATTGTTCAAGAGTCAACTGTAATGCCACCTTCAACACTGGTGAATAAATATTTGTCTGAGCCCTTGCTTTTAATTCTTTTGGGATATACCTAGAAGTAGAATTGCAGGATCATATGGTATTTTATATTTGACTTCTTGAGGAGTTGCCAAACTCTTCCACCATGGCTGCATCATTTTACATTCCCACAAGAAGAAAGGCTGCATCATTTTACATTCCCACAAGAAGAAAGGTTCTAATTTTCTCCAGAGTATTACCAGCATTTACTTATCTATTGATAATAGCCTTCATAGTGGATAAGAAGTGGTATCCTTTTCTCTAAATGATTGATAATGTTGAATATCTTTTCATATGCTGTTCACTGTATGTTCCTTGGAGAAAAGTCTGTTCAAATAATTTGCCCATTTTGGGGGGATTGTATTTTTGTTGAGTTATGGGAGTTTTTGACATATCTTGGATATTAATCCCTTGTTAGATACATGATTTGTGAACAGGGATTGTTTTTTTACTCTCTTGATAGTGTCCTTTGATGCACAAAACTTTTAAATTTTGATGAAGTCCAAATTAATCTTTTTTTTCTTTTGTTCCCTGTGTTTTTGGTGTCATGTCCAAGAAGTAATTGCCAAATCCAACTTCAAAAAGTTTTGTAGTTTTAGCTCTTACCTTCAAACCTTTGATCCCATTTTGAGTTAATTTTTGTGTATGATGTAATATAAGGGTCCAGCTTCATTCTTTTGCACCCATTTTTCTGCTTCCTGCTTAACTATATATTATCTTATTTAATCTTAAACAATTCTATCAAGTTAAATATTTAATCAGTGAGGAAATGGAATTTCAAAGACTTCCCCAAAACTAATAATTGATGGAGTTAGGATTTACACTCTTGTCTTTTATGTTAAAAAATTATAACCATTATTCTGTATTATTTTTTACTATTCAAATGCTACCTCTTTTTTAAAATCTAGCCTAAATTTAATCCCTTTATTAAGATTTACCCTCCTCTTCCAATCAAATATGACCACTCCATGGCAAATTTTTGTATAGACCCTTAATTTGTAATAGTACACTGTAAATAGTATGTATTTAGTACATGGTGAGTGAGTTTTAGAATTGTACTTCAAAATAATCTAATTGGTACCCTTACATGTAAAATATGAGCAGAAACGAAAAGGGTGGAAATAATCACAGAAAAAGGTAATTCCATATTTTCCTTTTGAAAATCAATTGCAAAAAAAAAATCAGTTGCACAAGTATAAAATGGGAAGATCTAATTTGTCTTTAGTAAAGATAAATGCTAAAGTTTTAGTTGATCACAATTTGGCATTAGGCCAACAGTATTATGCATCTGCTTTTAAAAACCAGTTCTAGGTTGCATTAACATACATACTTGATCATACAAAGTGAGAAATATAAAGCAATCTAAAACAGTATATTATATACCTTCCTGGTAACAAATGGAGCTTTTTAAAAGTGGAGCTATAGTATAAGTAGGAGTTCTGGGCATCTTGTCCAATGAAGAACATATTGAATGTGAAAAAGAAAGGCTAAGGGCGTGTATGATCTCTTAACTTTGAATATTAGAATTAAGAGCTACATAAACTGTTTACTTATGATCTTTCATTTTGGAATAATTTTACACTTAATGAAAAAGTGGCAAAAATAATGCAGTTCCCTTACACCCTTCTGCTAGTTTCCCCAAATGTCTTACATAACTTAATAAAATGATCAAAATCAGGAAATTATCATTGGTACGTATTGTTATAGAATCCGCCTGCAGTGCAGGAGACCCCAGTTTGATTCCTGAGTCAGGAAGATCTGCTGAAGAAGGGATAGGCTACCCACTCCAGTATACTTGGGCTTCCCTTGTGGCTCAGCTGGTAAAGAATCCATCTGCAATGTGTGAGACCTGGGTTTGATCCCTGGGTTGGGAAGATCCCTGGAGAAGGGAAAGGCTATCCACTCCACTATTCTGGTCTGGAGAATCCCATGGACTGTATAGGGGTCTCAAAGAGTTGAACATGACTGAGTGACTTTCACTTTCACAGTATTATTAACTAATAATAGTAATAATCTTATTCAGATTTCATCAGTTGTCCTACTAGCATCTTTTTTCCTAGTCCTGAATCATAACATTTAGTTCTTACCTCATTGATATTCTCTACTCTGGGACAGTTCTTTAGTCTTTGTTGTTCTTGACTTTGATACTTCTCAAGAGTATTGGATTAGTTATATTTTAGAATGCCCCTCAATTTATTGTTGTTTAGTTGCTATGTTGTGTCCAACTCTTTATGCCCCCCTGGACTGTAGCCTGCCAGGCTGCTCTGTCCATGGGATTTCCCAGGCAAGAATACTGGAGTGGTTTGCCATTTCCTTCTCCAGGGGATCTTTCCCACCCAGGGATCAAACCCACTTGGGAGGCAGTTTCTTTACCACTGAGTCACCAGAGAAACCCATCCCTCAATTTGGGTTTATCTAATGTTTTCCCTTAACTAAATTCAGGTTATGCATGTTTTGCATGAATACTGTGGAAGTGATGTTGCACCCTTTTCAGTGTAACGTATCACCAGGCCCATGATGTCGCATTACAGATGAGCTTCACTTTGATTTCATGGTTATGTTTGCCAGATTTTTTCATTGTAAGGCTATTAGATTGGTACAAAAGTAGTTGCAGTTTCGGACCATGAATTTTATATCATTATAACTAGGTTTAAACACATCTTTATTAACCAAAATAGGAACCATTACAATCAACAGATTTTTGCCAGTGAGAAATGTTTTTTCCTGTAGCATAAAAATCCATGCTTCAGGATTTGACAAACTCTTGGAAGCATTTTCTTTGCAAAAAGTTGTTGAGATGCTTGAAGTGATTGGCGAGCAGTCAGGTGAATATGGCAGATGAGGCAAAACTTTGTAGCCCAATTCGTTTAACTTTTGAAGTGTTGGTGTGACGTGTGGTCCAACGTCATGGAGAAAAATTGGGCCCTTTCTATTGACCAATGCGGCTGCAGGTATTGCAGTTTTCAGTGCATCTCATCAATTTGCTGAGCATACTTCTCAGATGTAATGGTTTCAGTGGGATTCAGAAAGCTGTAGTGGATCAGGCAGGCAGCAGACTATCAAACAGTGACCATGACCTTTTCCTGATGCATGTTTGGCTTTTGGAAGTGCTTTGGAGCTGCTGCTTAGTCCAGCCACCAAGCTGGTCATTGCCAATTGTCATATAAAATCCACTTTTTGCTGCATGTCACAATCTGATCAAGAAATGGTTAATTGTTGTGTAGAATTAAGAGAAGATGACACTTCAAAACGATGATTTTTTTTTTTTTTCAGTCAGCTCATGAGGCACCCACTTACGGAGTTTTTTCACCTTTCCAATTTGCTTCAAATGCCAAATGACTGTAGAATGGTTGATATTGAATTCTTTGGCAACTTCTCGTGTAGTTGTAAGAGGATCACCTACGATGATTACTCTCAATTGTCATTGTCTACTTCCAGTGGCCAGCCACTACTCCTCATCTTTGAGGCTCTCATCTCCTTTGCAGAAATTATTGAACCATCACTGCAGTGAACCTTGGTTAGTGGTTCCTGGGCCAAGTGAGTTTTTGATGTTGCAAGCTGTCTCCACTACTTTACGACCCATTTTGAACTCGAATAAAAAGTTGCTCAAATTTGCTTTTTGTCAAACATCATTTCTATAGTTTAAAATAAATATAAAATACATAGCAAGTAATAAGTAATTAACAAAAAACAAATCGAGAAATGTGCATTAAAATAATGTTTAACATAGCCACGTTTATTTAAGACTGTATTCCAATATTGACTGACAAAGTTCAACAATGTAAAACAGCAATTACTTTTGCACCACCTTAGTACTATTTTCCCTTTGTTATTTTTCTTGTGGGAAAATACTTAAAGATTATGCAGATATCTTATTTCTCATCATTCTTTTGCCCATTAATTTTAGCATCTATTGATGATTCTTGCCTGTGGTCAGCATTACCATGCTACTATGGTATTTACCAAATGGTGATTTTTTTGTTTGTTTGTTTCCATTATTCTTTCTATATTATAAGCAAGAGCTATCCCTTCTCACTGTTTGGTCAGTTACTTATTTCAGTCTATGGGTTATGCTCCATTACTATCATTGTTTTCTTACTCATACCACATTTAGCCATTAAGAACTTCTTCACATCAGATCCCTTGTCCTTTGTCTCACTTATCTGTGTTGTTTTTCAGGGCATTTATTTTCTGGCAACACAGGATATTCCAGATCTATCTTGCACTTTCGATACCCCAGCCCTGGCATCAGTCATGTCTCCAAGGAGCTCTGGTTCTTTTTATTAAAGACTAATATTTGGAAACCAGAATACAGGCACCACGTGTGCTTGTTGCTTCTGCGGCGTCCTGTGTCTAGTATTGCTCACAGGACAGACTAGCAAATATATGTACACATATGGTTTGTCAGTATCTGGATTTTGTGTCTTTTTTTGTTGTTTACTGCTTTAACATTTAGCACAGTATTTATCACTGTGGTTAATAGAAATTTGTAACGCACAATATAGAGGGGATTCCTCACGTAGAGAAGGTTAGACTAGATAACTTAAGGACTTTCCAGCCCCATAAATCTGTTATGTTTTGATTCTGAGAAAGGTAAGCTGGGGAATTAGACAAAAAAATCAATTCAGAATAATGCAAATCAAAAGCTGTGGGAGAAGAAACTTTTGATTCTTATCAGAAACAGTGAAGAAATCGAAGGCCTAGAACAAACTCTGCTCAGAATAGTAGGTAAGCAAGAGAAGGTTGATAGTCCTTTTATCCATTATGCATTTTCGACTGACTTGAGTTGCATCAGTGAGCCTTGAGACAAATCCTCCAAGAAGCAAATGAGGGTCTCCTCTTGACTAGAATACTGTTTTTAATTTGCTTTCTGTTATTTTCTACTTTATCCAGGTGGACCAGATCTATTAACAGTTATTTCTGCTACAATACCATATTTGGCTTCTCCTTCTGCAAAATCACCCCCTTGAAAGTAACAGATTTTTAGGAGAAATAGGATTGAGTAGAGGGCAAAATCTATGGAACTTTATAATAAGTACTAACAAAATAAAAAAATACTTAATCTCCCACCAACATTTGTATCTAGCATCATAGTCAGCCAGTTTTTAGAACTCTTTTAAACTCTTTTGTTCCTGCTCCGTTATTTAAAATGTACCTTTTTTAGGTCATTTGAATAAAAATTCAAAATATGATTCAGGGTAGAATGCTTTTCACTGATCTACAGGTTGAAAAATGCAGGAAATGTGCTTCTTCAACTGTATTCTTAGCTTCATCAGATAGCTTTACATAGTTGGAATCATAGATGTTCTCAGAGCTACTAAACTAGGTACTGTTATATGCTAGTTGCTTAGTCATGTCCAGCTTTTTGCAACCCCATGGATTGTATCCTGGCAGGCTTCTCTGTCCATGGGATTCTTCAGCAAGAATACTGGCGTGGGTAGCCATTCCCTTCTCCAAGGGATCTTCCCAACCCAGGAATTGAACCCAGGTCTGCACTGCAGCCAGATTCTTTACCATCTGAGCCATGAGGCATTCTTCTCTGGTGGCTCAGGTTAGGTACTACTTACATTAAAGGGAGGCATTTCTGTGAATTTTTAGCTTTTTTTCTTTTCTTTTTTTTTTTTTTTTTAAGTTCTTCATATGTTGCTAAGGCTTTCTCTTTAATTGCAAGAAAGCTCATCTCCATTTAAAAAAATGAATGAGCTGGTTAGAGATCAAATTGAGCTAACACCACTTCTGCAGTATAAGGACATCATACCACTCTACTAATCACATGGAAGGTAGTTCAAGGTAAAGAAGCACATGTCAACAGTAATTAACCTACAATAAACTTAGTAATTGATTGCTAACAAAAGTGCACTTCAGTGACAGTGTTTAACCAGAATTGATATTTGCATTTTCTTATAGCCTTAGACGTTTCTGATACAGAGTCTTCGAATAGAAGATGGCCCTGTGATGTCTGTAGTACTTTAGCCTTCAGATTCTCGTGTTTTAGAAAGGTGCTTTTGGATTCTGGTTTTGTATATGTTTCCACAGTCTTTTATATTCCTTTCCCTTTTTCCTGAACCTTCTTCCATTCTTCCATCTATTCTATTAGTCCTTGGCACTGTGCTGGTTTTATGGAATCTTTGAAAGAAGTATATAATGCCTGGAGGAGATAAATTCAGTTGCATTTCTAGACAAAATATAATCAGTTGATGGACTGCTCATGTGATGCATGAAAACAGTAGGCCTACCTGTGCTCTGGCGTTGTGTAGTTTGGCTAAACATACTTCAAGCTTAAGAAGTTGCTGACCCCAGTCTGACCAGGTTCTGAGTCAGTCCTTTCACTTGCTGATTGACTTCCCTACTTTACTGAGAGACTGTGAATTTTGCAAATTACTGTATCAGTATGTGAGTACAACAAAATCTTGCTTCATGACCTAATGGAAACTCCTGGAGAGTTTGCCTGTTTTATTTCTCTCCTTCACTCCCTATTAAAATTTCCCTCTCTTAATTGAGATGTGTTTTCAGGTGGCTACTGGCCTTTCATATTTTATGTTTTTTAGTCTTCTTGACTATTGTATTACCTATTAAAAGTTAATTAAAAAAACTGAATTAATATTTGGTTGGTGAGGAAAGAGAAAGGTGGAAAGTCTTGAAGTAGAAGAGCTTCCGAAAGAAAACTTTTGATGCTTATCTAATTTACAAAATAATCCAAATGTTCCTATACAGAGACTAGACATCATTTAAAAAGAAAACTTTTGCAGTTGTGTATTATCTAAATGTTGACTTGATGTATAGAATGTAGAAAAATAACATGGGCATGGATCTTTTCCCTTGTCACTTTGAAAAGCATTTTCTTCATTTATTTATTACTTTCCTGTAGATTTTTCAAAGAATTTTTATATTAGACAATCTTGTCATTTTTCTAAAATAGAGAAAAGACTGATTATCAGTCCTTATTATTCCAGGTGGGGGACATGGAGATCTATAGTGATGTAAGGACTGTTTGTAGGGTCAGTACTAGAACAAAAGCTTGACTTAAATGTCATATTGGATGTATTAAGGTGTATTTGTTTTATTTAATGTGAAAAAATCATCATAACTGTCTGTTGTCTTCTGGGTATGTGTCATTTTGGTCCCGTGCACTGGGGATCAATTCTAAACTCAAGACCAAAATTGGCTCCAGAGATTCGAGGTTTCAGAAGAGAAACAGGAAGAGAGATCTGTACTTTTTTAAATCACACAAATACTTGCTTGGGTTAAATTAATAATTACTACTTTTGGAAGCCATTTCTCATTCAGAATTTTATTTTAATCATATTATAGTTTATGTGTTCGTAGAACAGAGAAGTCAATTCCTGAAGAAAACCTGATAATAGTTGCTTTAGAGAAACTGAGCTTTGTAAATTAGACTGTCTGTATCTTTCCGCTTTAAGCTAAATGGTATTTACATGGTATAGTCTCTTTCATTTTTCTTTTACATTTGGTGGTTTTCTTTTTTAAAAAAAATCACGTAAGATAAAATTTTGACTCTTGTTTGGCATTGAAGTACTAAGCGCTGCGATGTACACCTCTGAGTGTGAGAGGGCCTGAGGGAGTAGGAGGCGGCTGCGTGAGTGAGCGCCACAGTCACGCCTGCCTGCAAAGAAGCGCCCTGTGCCCTGGCGCGTTCCTGAGGGCAGGTTTGGATTGTCGCCGCTCCTTACCACTGGCTCCATCTCCCCCTCACTGATGATGCTGGTCTCCATGTGCTGCTTCTGCGGTGGCTGTGCTGTTGCTTTTAGGAAAGAAAAGAGAAGTAGGGAAACCTGGCCTAAATTCAGGAACAGACTTAGAGAAAGGCAAAGGCTGCTAGCCCTCTCTTCCTCCACTGGTTTTATCACAGCTCTTGGCTTCAGTGAACAGCCTCTGTGCTAGATGAGGGCTGAATTCTCCAGCTCTTGCCTTTTGTTACCCATTGAGAAGAAACTAGAAAAGCCAGAACTGGGAAGAGTCCCTTGCTCCCAAAAGCAAGTATAACCTTTCAGGGTGGTATTGATCTTTGTTAGGTTAGGAAATAAAGTATATATTCCTTAAAACCCCACTTCAAAACCATCTGTTGGCATTTCCCCAGTATTTGGCATTTTAAAAATTACTGCTATTAAGATTCGGTGATAAATCACATGGCCAGGAAAAGTTTTGGCATGGAATTTTAACTAATAGTGGGATGATATTGGTACGTTCAGGAGCTAGGGGTAGTAGGGAAAAGAGTGTTAGGATTAATGAATAAATATGTATGTAAATTGCCTTAATTTACTATTCAACAGTACAGTTTATACTTTTACCATTGGCCCTCTTTGTCTCATAGAAGCAAGACCTTTCACACGTACTAAACATCTCACAACATTACTCATTACCAAATATTTGCATGCCTAGTATATGATGCTTTTCATAGAGTTTTATAGAGTGTGTGGAAGATATTAATATGATCCTTGCTCTCAAATATAATTTAAAGAGGATACCTGGCTGTATTTTGGAATCAGGAAGATGAATACAGTTTCCAGTGATAAAGGTATTACTGTCTTTAAAAAAGAAAGTCCTATTTTATAGCCCTTCAAGATACAAAGTTCCCCTCACAGTAGTAAATTATAACTACCGGCACAGCTGCTTATGCAGCAGCCAGTTGATTTGCAAACCTCTTCAGTGTATTTCTCTATCACATTTTTACCCATTTAATTATGTTACTTTTTTCCTGATTTCCCCCTAATTTGTTCAGAAGAAATTTGAAGTGAACCTAACCTTAAAAAATCCTTTAGGCCAAAAAAACCTGAGTAGTAATCAATTCATAGTTTAATAAAGGACATGTGTACTTTGAATTTCTGGATAACCTCTCTTCCTTTGAAAGTGTTCCTTAATTAAATCCAGATGAGAGTAGCAAGGAAGGTATTCAGAACACTAAATAAAATGGATGTGCTTCATGGAATTTGCAGAATTCATCAATACATGTAACAGTGATTTATAATTGCGTTTGGTCCTAACACATATCAGTGTAGATCTAACAGAGGCACAGTGAGTGAGACAGTTAGTATGAAACGCTAAGGTGAAAGGGTTAATTGGCCTTGCACAGTTCACTTTGCCACTTTAGTGGCACTTTCTGTTGTCTGTGTAAACACAGTTGCTGAGTACTTTCCCACTATGCTGCCATCCTTTTATTTATACAGTTGAACCACCGTTGAGGGAATGGATCAGTTTACCAGTCGTTAGGCCTTTTCTTTCTGCCTTTTCAGCCCACTTCATCCTTTCCCACTACACACCCCACCCCAGCTGTTGCTACATACTTCTGTAATCTTTCCTCAGTCTTTATGATTTTTGTGGGTTTTTTTTCCCCCCTGCTTTTTCTTATTCATTGATTCAAGTCTATGGGTTTGTACACCCGGTTCTGCTCATCTGTACCTCATCATTTCTCATCCCTACCCCCATCCATTCATTCTATTCCAATTGCTATCTTAAAATTTGCTGCAACTTGTCTATTTTTTTCAAGTAACATTAAAATATTCTTTAAAATTTAAGCATTATATATCTAGCTAAAGGCTTCTCTAGCTGGACTTTACCTTCTAACAAACCCACACCTTGCTGTGAGTTAATATATTAATATACATATACTCCTAGACCATTTTAGTTATTTTACATATGTATGTGTACCTATCCAAAATCATAATATGGTATTGTTGGTATCATTTATGGAATTAGGATAAATGATAAAATTCTGGAAATACTGTTCTGCTTGTTGTTTTTTTCACTCTATATTTTAAAGATATATGCATATTATATAGATCTAATTTAAACAATTAATTGCTTCATAATATTACATTGTATTTTATGTTTAAATTATCCAGTTGTGTGGATGGATATATAAGTTGTATCCAGTTTTCTCTCTATTTTAAACAGTGTCACAGTGAGCAGCTTTACAGATGTTGTCTTGAATAGCTACAGTTTCTTAGGGCAGCTTTCTAAATAGCAGGTAGTGAAATCAGGTTAGTAAGTTGGGATTTACATTCTGAAAAAGAATAGTGTCAAAGTAAAAGGCACTTATTTTTTCATGAACTATGTCACAACTCAGAACACAGTTATGTAGAATGCATTTCCTACTGTAGGTCCCAATCAAATATATATTTTGTACTGTGTATCTCAGTCTGCTTGGGGGTGTATATATGTACTCAGAGTATCATGGGCTGGATCATAGGCTACATAATATTTTTAATTTTGTTAGACACAGCCAAATTGCTTTCCCTACTGGCTACATTAATTTATACTTCTCAGACTCTAATTACTATTTTATATTTTAGTCAGAGTTTTACATTTTCTAGTCTTAAGGGTGAAAAATTCCATTTAATTTTAATTTTAAGTAGTGAAGTTGAGCATAACTTCCTTTATTACTAAAAGGAAAAATATTAAGACTCATCTGGTTGGTAGATCGCTATTCTTGCAAATCATATTTCAGACTAGAGAGACCTTCATCTCCAGTCTTTGCTGACACTTTTTAAAGTAGTGAACATAAAACTATATGACCTCAGTAAGTAATTACTACTAAATATAATTTTGTCAACCATGCCACATTGTATTACATTCAGGTTGGTCTCAAATTTGTTTTGAAACACAGTTCTCCTACCCAATGTGAGTAACTTCGGATAAAATACCATATTTGAGGAATCCTGATAAAGATTAGATTCATTTCAGCAAAATTCTATCTATCATGCCTATTCCTTCTGTTGTGGAAGAGTTCTAGCCAAGTGCTAGGACATAGGTCATCATTTTGTGAGGATTACTGTGGACTGATATGATCTTAATATTGAGCAGAACATTAGAAAATAATGTTAGTTTGATTGTTATTACTTTTCTGCTTGTTTGATTTTCTCTGGTAATAGAGATACTTTCTTCCTAGACAGCCTGTTGGTTTTATTCACTGGTGCCTTCAAGAGTCACATAGGAACGACTATATGCTTCTTTAATTATGACGATTCAGTGTTGGAAGCAGTAAGATTTCTTCTTTGTTATGGGAATTTTGATGTCTAGAGAGTTGAGAGACCAGAACACACAACCAGTAACACAACTCAGTTTTTAGAGAATTGAGAAAATGGAACACATAGCCAATAATACAACCACCAACAACAGCACAAACTATCATTTCTGGGTTTATTACTTCCTAAGACTTACTCCATAAATTGCCGATTTTAAATATTACTTCACTTCAGTTAAGTATGTGGTTTGTAAAGCTGTAAACAAAATTGGAAGCTAATTTGAAAAATAGAGTTATATTTTGAAGAGCCTTTCAGTTTGCTTGCTTGCTTCCTTCCTTCCTCCCTCCCTCCCTCCTTCCCTCTATTTTTCTTTTCTTAAGTGAAGACTTTTTACTAGAATGTATTATGGTATTTAGGTGATCTGGTTCTGTTTTTAACCTGAAATTACCCCATTTCTGTTTTCTTGCTGTAGAGCATGAAGTATACCAGCAACTATTCTCAAGTAGTAGAGACAGAGCAGAAGTAGTTCTGAACTAAAACCAGTGGGTAATGATCCGGGGCTTCCCAGGTGGCTCAGTGATAAAGAATCCTCCTGCAATGCAGAAGACTCAGGGTCGATCCCTGGGTGGGGAAGATCCCCTGGAGGAGGGCACGGATCCCACTCCAGTATTCTTGCCTGGAGGATCCCATGGACAGAGGAGCCTGGCGGGCTATAGTCCATGGGGTTGCACAAGAGTTGGACAGGACTAAAGTGACTGAGTGCACACACAGGTGACAGATCAGTCCATTTTGTGCTATCCATGGCAGCAGCCTCCTGACCACTCATTCAGAGCGAATCATGTTTTAAACTGGCCAAGTGGGAATTGTGTATAAGGCTGCTTGGACAGCCCAATGTTACTCTTGAGGGAAACAGATTAGGTTAATTTAATTTACAATTTTGTTTATTTTCAAGACATTTTTCTCATTTAAATTAATTGAATGCTCAAAATCATTCACACTTGGCACTTGCCTTCAAATGTGGTAGAACTGCTTCTTAATTTTAAGAAAGTTGTAATCAATGCATTTATTTTAGATTTAAGTGTGAACACTTAAAGAGCAAATTTATGGAATATTTAGCACTTGAATAAAGCTTTAGTCACTAATTCCTAATTAATTTTTTGTTGTTACATTCTGAGATAGTGCTGCTCAAAGTGTGGTCTATGGACTGATGCTGGTTTGTAAACTGTTACTTGTTTGCTGTGAGTTAAACCGAACTGAGAGTAAGCATTTAGAAATTTTTATAGCAATTGACAGAAATTTTATGCCTGTTAGATAATAATAACAATTTGTGATTATATTTTATATATATCCTTGTCTTAAAATTTGTTCTTCCAGTAATTGGTTTATATTATACTTAAAAAAAATCTCTGTGATAGCAAAACATTAGGTCACACTCCAGTAAGTAAAAACTACAGCAGAGTGGAGTTCTTAATTATCTGCAGATGTATATTAAATAAGGAAGATAAAGGGAAAGGGGCGATGATGAGCTTAAATTATAGTTTCAACTCCTGAAACTTTTCTAAGAACAACATTTTATTTTGTGTGTGAAATCTGTTTACATGATATATTTAGTCATGTTGCCTTATCTCAACATGCTCCAGTTGCTGCATATAGCTTATAATACCATCCAGGTTGTTCTAATATTCTAAAGTTCTGTAAATTATTGAGATTTTAAAAAAATGCTATATATTTGTGCTGTTTGCTCTTTGGTTTTAATGATTACTTTCAACAAACATAATTTGAATAATGTCAAACTCTAAGTTCAAAATATTTTCCAAATGAGTTTTAGAGGAGTTTCTAATGTGAACAGAAATGAGTTATGACAAGTTACTTAAAAAAAAAAAAAGTCCAACATACTTTGTTTCTCAAAGGAAGAAGCTTAAAAAATGACTCTTGTGTTTCTCTTGTATCAATTTTTCTAAGGTAGTATTTCTTATTTAAAAGTTCACATTTTATTGCCAGATGTCCTTTTCTCTTGAATTCTCATAAACCTTAAAAATTCCTCTTTACTTAGTCCTTATGTATTAAAAAAGAGGACAAGATATGACTCTTCAAAATGATTCTAACTTCTACAGGTGAAATATATTGCTAAGATAAACAATTCATTGATGTAAATAATGTATTCAAATATCTTTCATTTCATTCCTAGTTATTATTTAGTTGTTGATGAGCCAAATGTAACGTTTGAAGGAAAACATTCATTAGTAGTCACTTTTTTTCTAAACATCCCTGAACAAATTATAAAATTAAAGGCATTACATCACATGTATGTTTAGACTATTATTATATATACTTCTATGGCCAGAGTCATATCAGGATATACTAAAATACTTATTCTAATTAGTATGGAATAAACGTTTAGAAGCTACATTTCAGAACATTATTGTGATATAAAATATATATGAGAGATTAGCACTGTAAAAAAAATTAGGGTATGAGTAAAAAAAAAAAACAAAAAAACCTCAGAATATTTAGGATAAGATTAGAAACTCTTAGGTTGATAATTTTATCTTTTCTTCCTAACATAGTCAGTGACCTTACTAATTATCCTCAAGAAAATAATTTTAGGAATTTTTTTTGTGAAGGTAGCACAGCAGAAATCAACTCCATGTTCTCTTGTGGTCCATGTTTGAAATACATCTTTGGTCTGTCAACTTTAGATAGAGATGCTGACGTAGGAAGGAGTTGTCAAGGTTTACAAATGAAAACATTCTTTATGGAAGGACAGGAACAAATATTTGAATAGGGTTGCAAGTACTTTCTCCCCTCTTGATAAACTTCAAATCCTTTATTTAAAGGTGTTTTATTAGTCTGTCTTATAACTGAGAATTTCCTGCTTCTGTTTGGTTTCTGGTTCTAGTGCTGTTTCTGCATTTTTCCACTAAAAAAACCAAACTTATGTTTTAATACTTATAGAGAAATATGCAATATTTTGTTTTTTCCTAGCCTCCTTTAAACAACTTAGGATAAGAGGGAAAAGAGGCTATTAATTTATTAGGTAACTTCAAAATAAAAATTGGAGAGCCACAAAAAAGAGGATTTACCTAATTCTTAATGTTCATTCCATTTTTATTTCATAGTACAAAAATCATATTAATATAACTTTGAATTATGTTATTTTTTACTTTGTGTTTGTAATAAATCTACCTGATCAAGAAAACTTAGAAATATCAAATTGCTGAGTAGCAAAAATAAAGCTGATTGAAATCAGCAGTTAAATTGATTGCTAAAATTGTTAAATTTTAACAATTTGTTCATTTAACAATTTAACAAATTATTAAAATCTTTCATGGTAACATGGATAATTTAAGAGTAACTAAATGCCTATTGTTAAGTTGTTTCCCCAGCCTTGCAAATTATATATAGGTTAAAAAAATTTATATAGGTTAACATAAAACCAAGAATTGAATACATTTGAAACTCATCAGAAACATTATACTTGACAAATTGGAAAAAAACTGTGAAAGTGTCAATGCATATGATTTGGGTTAAACATCAGATTTTTATCCTGCATAATGCATGAACTCCTGGTCAAAAGATGAGGTTGGGAGGAGGGGGCATGATTTTATTGATGTTATATCTGAAGCTCAGTATTAAGATGTCCCATCGTGAATTATATAGTATGCTGCTTTTCTGTCATAGCATGTTGTACCATTATTTTATATATGACTTAGAGAACACACTGTCATTTTACCATTTAGAATTTTCATGTTCATCAAAAGAACCCTTACCAGAATTAGACATAGATTTTATTTATAACTCTTACATATACCTGAAAATGGAAAATACATGTGAAATAAATTGGTGAAGTGATCGTTAAAGTTCTTTACATTCAGACTCAAGCTCTTCTGAATCACTTTTTGACTCAGTCACTGATGTCTAGTTTTTCCTCACAGAGTCTGGCACTGTGCTGTATTTCCAGAAAAAAATCAGGCACCCTTGGTGCTGCTTTCTTCAGTCATCTTTGCAATTATTTGGCATTAGCCTACTTTTGATATCCACTTTGGAAATGCTGGGTTTTTTGGGTTGGGAAGATCCCCTGGAGAAGGGAAAGGCTACCCACTCCAGGATTCTGGCCTGGAGAATTCCATGGACTGTATAGACCATGGGGTCGCAAAGAGTCAGACACAACTGAGTGACTTTGACTTCACTTGGAAATGCTGCTAAGAATGTCCAGTTTTCCCCATCCTGCCCTTTCCTCACAGTTGTTTACTTCTTAGGAATTAAAAAGACTGATCCAAGGTCATTTCTAGGATTTTCTTCCTACACAGATTGTAGAGTGTTTTGGAGGTTCACAGACACATGAGGAGTGACATCTTGGAATTGCTACCACAGCAACTGTAATACACCAAGTTTAAGATTCACCCTGAATTTAAAGAGTTAAAGTACAGGGGAAATGTTTATTTTAAAACATAATGGCCAAGAGCTCAGAGTTGGGTTGCTCTAATATTTACTTGTTATATGATCTCAGATAAGTAGCATAAAGTCTCTGAATCTTAGTTTTCTCATCTATGAGATAAGCAGCCCTTACCTTATAAGATAGTTGTAAGGTTTCAGTATTATGATATATGTAACATATACTACTTACTAAATGTTGCTATTTATCTTAGTTTTTATGAGAATATAGTTTTATTGAGCTCCTTGTATATTCTTTTATTTATGTATTCTTCTACTTTGAAGGAAGTAATGACTTGTGGAGAAGAAAAGATACAGATAAATTTAGATACTGAGTGAAAATTTTGGAAAAAAAATTACTGGAACTTTTAAGTGGTGCAATATAAAACTATTCAAATATGCATTTAAAATTAAACAATGATATTGTATATAATGAGTCATTTTAGAAACCTGACACTAAGTTATTTCTATTGTTTTAGAAGCTAATTAATGATTTTAAGGTTATAGACTTTGAAATGCTACATTTTGTAACCACTATAAGGATGAAAGCTTAAAGCTGTTTTGTAGCCTTCATTTTTGTTTTTGATCTGTGATCATTCGATGCCATTCAGTTGCCACCTTGCACGATTTAAGAGAGTAGGCAGTAAATATGGTTTGTAGTGTGGTGGAATGATCCTGAATGATCCTCTCAATTGAAACAATTAATATACTGAATAAAATAGGAAAAAAGTTAAATGCATTGCTCAGCTGGCCTGAGTTAGCATTCTTCAAAGTTTCAAAACTTGCCATCTCAACCCAGTTGCTTAGGAGAGAGGCAGAAATATCTCCTCTGAGATTTTGTAACCAGGAGTGAGTCCTCATAAGTTGGTGGTTCTAAGTTATGTGACTATATAGGACAAAACCTCATGTGGGGAATTTAATTTGAAGTTCCTCTAATTGGCACAAATCTCTTGTGCTAGTTATCCACCAAGAATTCCTAGGTTGTAGATGAATATATGGCTTATAGCTGCCAAGCTGAAAACTATATTCACTAACTTCCCTTGAAGGTGGATGTGGCCAAGGCTAAGATTCTGGCAGTGGAGCGTGAACCCAAGTCGTGTGTGACCCTTCTGTGTTCTGCCTGAGGAAGGAATGCCTGTGTGTTTCCTCTGCCTCCCTCCCCGCCTGTTTGTCTGTGTGCTACTAGTTGACGAAAACTCGAGGCAGCAGAATCTGGACACAGAGATTGTAGTGTGTGTTGCGCTGCCCTTTCAACTCTGCATGGCTTATTTCTAGACTATCACCTGAGAAGGAAATAACCTTCTATCTTATTTAAGCCACTATATTTTAGGCTCTCTTTGTTACAGGAGCTTAGCCTGTATCCTAATGAATGTTCTCTAAAGAATAGCTAAACAGATTTGAAAAAGGACCAATTATTATTTGTGTAAATGAAGAAAAAAATTTGAGAGAAAAACTCAGTAAATTAAAAGAACCAGGGCTACATGGAAAAATGGTTGATTTCAGAGCTAGATCAGGAAAAATAGAAAATGAATTTAGAAGATTGTGTTGCAAGAGAATAAGAAAGTACCTAAAATATGATAAAGTTGGAATACTACTCAGTAATTTTTTTAAAAAAATGAATAACCGATACATGTAATGTCATGGATGAACCTCAAAAACATGCTGAATGAATAAAGCCAGATACATAAGACTACATATTGAATTATTTCATTTATATGAAATTTCTAGAAAAGATAAAACTAAAAAAACTAATGAAGATGAAAAGTAAATTTCTGTTTGCCTTGGGTTGGAAGTTGGAGTTGGGGTTGACTGCAGATGGATTTGCAGGAATGTTTGGGATGATAAGTGTGTTCTAAAACTAGATTGTGGTGAAAGTTGCATAACTGGATAAATTTGTTAAAAGTCATTGAGTTGTATACTTTGATGCTGCTAAAACCATTTGAGAGATACTGTGAAAAAAATGATAGGGTAGCAAAAGCTAAATTAATCATAGCAAAAGAAAAAAGTTAATAGTAAAGTAGTAGGCTTTAATTGTAGATCAGACTTCAGAGTAAAATTAGAGTGCTCCAATTTCTAGGAAGGTTTAAGAAGTGACACGTCTTAATAGTTTAAGAAGTGACACGTCTTAATAGTTGATCAATAGTCTTATATTGGTGATTAAAATAATTCAGTATTCATTCACTCAGCAGTGGTGATTTACTGACTGCTTACAATGTGCCTGGCACTGTTTTAGGGTCACAGCATTGAATGAAATGGGCAAAATTCCTGCCCTTCTGGTGTTTACATTCTAGAGGAAGAAAATGACAATAAATTTGTGATTTTACACACACACACACACACCAGATAAAGTGCTGTGGAGGAAGATAAAGTGGAAAAGAGCTAGGACATGTTGGGGGAGGGTTAGTCACCCTTATTGAAAGGGTGCTGTGTGAGCGAAGACCCACAGGAGGGAGGATGTGAGCCGTGAAGGTGAGGGGGCGAGTCCATTACAGATAAGGGACGGGCAGCGGGAAAGGTTCTCAGCAGGACTCTTGCCTGTGTGTTCAAGGAATGGCACGGAGGTGTGGGTGGGGAAAAAGCCAGAGGGAAAGTGGTTGCTGATGAAATCAGAGATACTGGTGACTTCGTAGGCCTTTTAAAGGATTTTAGAGGTTTTAATGTGATTGTAAAACCTTTGGCTTTTAAAAAAAAAAAAGAAAAGTGTGGTAAAATGTAGAACCAAAAGTTTGCTTTTTAAACCATTTTTAAGTGTACAATTTAGCAGCATTAAGTACATTCACAGTATCATACAGCCCTAACCACCATCTGTTGCCGAAGTTTTTTCATCACCCCAATCTGAAACTCCATACATACTAAGCAGTAACTTCCCACCCTCCCTCCGCCAGCCCCTGGTAACCTCTAATCTACTTTCTGTCTCTGTAAATTTACCTATTCCAAGTACTCATATAAGTGGAATCATACAACATTTGTCCTTTTGTAGCTGGCTTGTTGCACTGAGCCCAGTGTTTTCAAGGTTCATCCATGCTATAGCATATATCCATACTTCATTGTTTTTATGGCTGAATAATTTTCCACCATATATATATATAGACTATACTGTATAGTATATACATTCATCTCTTGATGACCTTGTGTTATTTCCACTATTGTAAATAATGCTGCTGTGGACATTGGTTTACAAAATATCTGTTTGAGTCCCTGTTAGTTTTTTTAGGATGTATCCTGCGGAGTGGAATTGTTAGTCACATTGTAATATGATGTTTAACTTTTTGAGGAACATACTTGTTCCATAGTAACTATCATTTTACTTTCTCACCAGCCATGCATAAGGGTTCCCAGTTTCTCTATATCCTTCTCTACACCAGTTTTAAAACTTACAGCCATCTTAGTAGTTCTGCAGTGGTATCCTTTATGGTTTTGATTAACAGTTCCTGATGCTTTTGAACTGTGGTGTTGGAGAAGACTCTTGAGAGTCCCTTGGACTGCAAGGAGATCCAACCAGTCCATCCTAAAGGACATCAGTCCTGGGTGTTCTTTGGAAAGACTGATGCTGAAGCTGAAACTCCAATACTTTGGCCACCTCATGCGAAGAGTTGACTCGTTGGAAAAGACCCTGGTGCTGGGAGGGATTGGGGCCAGGAGGAGAAGGGGACGACAGAGGATGAGATGGCTGGATGGCATCACCAACTCGATGGGCATGAGTTTGAGTAAACTCCGGGAGTTGGTGATGGACAGGGAGGCCTGGTGTGCTGCGACTCATGGGGTTGCAAAGAGTCGGACACGACTGAGCGACTGAACTGAACTGAATTATTAGTGATGTTGAGCATCTTTTCATGTACTTTTGGCCATTTGTATATCTTTGGAGAAATGTCTATGCAAGTTGTTTGCCCAATTTTTAACAACTTGAGTCTTTTTGTTGTTGAGTTGTAGGAGTTCTTTATGTATTCTGGATATTCACCCCTTATCAAGTATATGATTGGCAAATATGTTCCCTCTTTTGTGGTTGTCTTTTCACTCTTTCAATGGTATCCATCGACATTATTTGACTATAGCTTATGTTTTTTTGTTCCTTAATTTCTCTATCACTTCCTGGTGATAGTTGACTTTTTGCAGTGCACCATTTTATTCCCTTCTTTCTTTAAAAAAAAATTGTTTTTTTTTTTTTTAGTTATTTCTTAGTGGATACATAGGTTGTTAAAAGTTAAACTAGGTTGTTACAAGTCTAAGATGTTAGTTGCAATCAATAAGGGCTTGGACTTTTGATCTGAGTAAAAGGGAAGGAAAGCTGTTGGAGGTTTTTGACTAGATGTGTATTTAGTTTTAGTCTAGTTGCTGTGCTGAAAACAGACTATTGAAGGAAGAGACCAGTCTAGGGCTGAAGTCAGGAGTTGTGTTAGAAGTTTTTGTCATGATCCAAGCAAAAAAGAATGGTGGCTTTGGACCTTTGTAATGGTGAAGGCATTAGTGTTCAGATCCTGAATATAATTTGATAATAGAACCTTTAGTATTTGCTAATGAATTGGATGTGGACTGTGAGAGAGAGTTTAGGGTGACAGCAGAAGTTTTTGGAGGATGGATTTCTATTTGGAAGTAGAATTCCATTTGAGGATAGAATTCCAAATTTGAAAAGACCTGTATTAAATGGGTTTCTCATCAGTTTTTAAAAGTGTATTCCACATTTAGGAGAAACTAAAACATCTCAAGGACATAATATGTTTATATGCTGGATTTCTGTTTTGTTTTTCATTCAACTATCAGAATATGTTTTGGAGTCTGTATATAAAAGCCCATTTCTTATACCTTCCATGTATATTGTTGTTCAGTGACTGAATTCTGTTCCAACTATTTGCAGCCCCATGGACTGCAGCATGCCAGGCTCCTCTGTCCTCCACTGTCTCTCAGAGTTTGCTCAAATTCATGTTCATTGAGTCAGTGATGCTATCTACCCTTCTCATCCCCTGCCACCCCCTTCTCCTTTTGCCTTCCATCTTTCCCAGCATCAGGGTCCTTTCCAGGGAGTCAGCTCTTCCTCATCAGGTGGCCAAAATATTGGAGCTTCGGCTTCAACATCTGTCCTTCCAATGAATATTCTGGGTTGAGTTCCTTTAGGATTGACTGGTTTGATCTCCTTGCTGTCCAAGAAACTCTCAGGGATCTTCTCCAGAGCCACAGTTTGAAAGCATCTGTTCTTTGGTGTTCAGTCTTCTTTACAGTCCAATTCTCACATCCATACATGACTACTGGAAAAAACTATAGCTTTGACTATATGGACCTTTGTCAGCAAAGTGATGTCTCTATTTTTTAATATGCTGTCTAGGTTTGTGATAGCTTACCTTTCAGGGAGCAAGTGTTTTTTAATCTCACAGCTGCTGTCACCATCAACAGTGATTTTGGAGTCCAAGAAAGTAAAATCTGTCACTGCTTCCTCTTTTCCCCCTTCTGTTGTTAACCAGATGCCATGGTCTTAGGTTTTAGAATGTTGAGTTTCAAGCCAGTTTTTTCACTCTCCTCTTTCTCCCTCATCAAAATGCTCCTTAGTACCTCTTTGCTTTCTGCTATTGGAGTGGTATCATCTGCACATCTGAAGTTGCTGGTATTTCTCCCCGCAATCTTGATTCCAGCTTGAGATTCATCCAACCTAGTATTTCACATGATGTACTTTGCATATAAATTAAATAAGCAAGATGACAGTATACAGCCTTGTCATACTCCGTTCCCAGTTTTGAACCAGTCCGTTGTTCCGTGACGGTTCTAATTGTTGTTTCTTGACTTGCATACAGGTTTCTCTGGAGACAAGTAAGGTGGTCTTAAATTCCCATCTCTCCACAGTTTGTTGTGATCCATACAGTCAAATGCTTTAGTGTAGTCAGTGAAGCAGATGTTTCTCTGAGGTTCCCTTGCTTTCTCTGTGACCCAGGGAATGTTGGCAATTTGATCTCTGATTCCTCTGCCTCTTCTAAACCCACCTTGTACATCTAGAAGTTCTCAATTCACATACTGCTGAAGCCTAACTTGAAGGATTTTGAGCATAACCTTGCTAGCATGTAAACTGTAGTGAGAAACCATGGTCTGTTAACAGAGATGATTATTAAATACTACAAGAGTGAAAATTGGCAAAAGGAAGAGAGGAAGGAAATGAAGAAGGGAGAAGAAGGAGTTCAGTTATATTGATAGCATCCTTACCAAATGAGCAAGGTGTTTTAATAACTGCAGAAAAGATTTCAGCAAGATCTTTATGCAAAATATTTTTGCTGCTAAATCTGACATGTAAATATATCAGAAAAGTCATCCCTTCCCTATATATGAAATATTCAGGAAAGGCAGATCTGTAGAGATGGGTATGAGAGGTCTTTTTGGAGTATTGGAAATATTCTAAAACTGAATTGTGATAATCTTTACATTTACTAAAATAATCACTATACTTAAAATGTGATTTTTATGGCTTATACATCAATAAAGCTGTTTAAAAAATAAATATACTATAAAAAAGTAAAACCCTAATTCCTTTATCATTCTAATTAATATTTTAATACTGACATTGAATATTTTTGTTAAAACTTTTAAATCCAGTAGTAGTTTTAGTTTCAGGTCACTACTTACATACTTTATGTGTTAGGATAGTGTGTGTTTCACCTGATGGTATTTTCAATTAAATATTTCCAGTAGTAAACCAAATCCTTGATAAAACTAATGTCAAGTAGCATATCTTGTATGAAAATGAATATTAACGTCAAAGCCCAGCAAAGCAATATGTGAATGGACAAAAGCAGACCATTATGAGGTCTTTTCTTTTTTAATGCAAGGAAAGTATTTTGCTTAATTGTGGTATAAAGTGGAAGGTTTCTACATGTACACATACATGAAAGTGCATGCTCAGCTGGTGAGTCATGTCCGACTCTTTGCTACTCGGTGGACAGTAGCCTGCCTGGCCCCTTTGTCCATGGAGTTTCCAGGCAAGAATACTGGAGTGGATTGCCATTTTCTTTTCCAACGGATCTTCCCAACCTCGGGATCAAACCCATGTCTTCTGCATTGGTGGCAGATTCTTTACCACTGAGCCACCTGGGAAGCCCATATATGAAAGTAAACTTACTTAAAAAAGAAAACCTAGAAGTATTTATAATGTATGTGCACAAAACTGATGACCATAATAACTTGGAGGAGTTGCATTTGCCAGGGAGAATAGTTAAAGGGGATGTTTTACTCTGTATTATTTAAATTTTTATAAGAAGATATGTTTACTTATTCATGTAACCCACTCCAGTGTTCTTGCCTGGAGCACCCCAAGGACAGAGGAGCCTGGCGGGCTACAGTCCATAGGGTCACAAAGAGTCAGACATGACTGAAGTGACTTAGCTAGCAGGGATGCACACTATTTCTATAGTTAACAGCAAAAGTATAAAGAGACTAAACAATTGAAAAGAACAAGGGAAAGAAAAATCAGAGCCTAAACACGGGCAGTGAGGATAGAAAAGAAGGTAAAATGTGGAAAATATTTATTTGCTAAGTTGATACAGTACAAAATCATTGCAGAGATCAACAGAGAATGGCTAAGTAGATAATACTAAATCATGTGAAGCTATAAACATTACCTGAATATAAACATTACTTCATTAAATTTATAAAACAAAATGGAAAATTGATATATATACTGACTGAAAGAAAAGGATACAATGTATATGCAATTTAGTTTACAGTAGTAAAAATAAGTAGGAGAATGAAGGAAAAGAAATTAAAATGACAATGAGAGAATGTATAGTTAAATGATGAGAAGAGCACTTATTACTGTTTTCTTTAAAGGATTTCTGGATAATCAAAAGTAATTGGAGCAAAAACTTGCTGTAATTGGGGACTGGCAAAATGTACATGGTTAAAGTTATTGCAAAGAGTTCTAGAAAAAAAAGTTGTTTGAAAATTGTATACCCACTTTTAGTCACATCTTTAAGCAGCACTCTTGAAAATATATATCTCTAGTATCCTCTTAATTATTACTAGTTTACTAGCTTTCAGACCCATGGCTAACTAATTAATATTTTTGTCTAGTTAAGCACGATTATTTTATCATGAATTTGTTGTATTTCCTTTGTTAGCATAACAGGGAGGTATATGGGAAAACCAGTGAAAGCAGCCTATGGGAAAATATTAATGAAAACCTGGAAAAAGATTCCTCTAAGCTCAGCACAGAGCATTTGAATCACTGCCTGGGTTGGGCATGGGGTTTCCCAGGCCACACGTGACCACATGGGCTCTGCCAAAGCAGCCTGGCCTGAGCTGTGGACTGAAGCCCTCAGCTTCAGCACTGATGGAGATGTGTTCTTTAACAGCCTCAGCAGACACCCAGCTGGATGGGTCCTTCCTCAGTCTCCCCTCTGTCCCATATCAGACCCTACAGTTAATAAGTCATAACTGAAATGCTGATGTCAGAAAGAAAAAGGTTTCCCTAAAATTTGGTTTCTAAAAAACTTTGTAGAAAACCAACATGTTGTTTGAAAAAAAAGTTAACATGACATTGAACTACATGAAGTGAAAGGCAATATTCCCACACTTTGTCCCTCCATCTCATTTTCCAGAGGTAACTACTTTTATAAATTTGGATGGAATTTTTACATCTCCTTATTATTTTCATGTTTGCCTACATAAACCTTGTATTATGAGATTTGCCCCTTATATTATGATTTTTAATTATGTGACATGTCATCCCCTAAATAGTAAGACTCAGAGTATTGCTAACCTAAACCACCTTTAGATCTAAAATTTTCTGTATTTTGATAAATAATTTAAAACAGAGGAAAACTAATTCCAGATTGATTGGTCATGATTTGTTTCTGCAATGTTATAACAGATTAAATAATCTTACCTATCAGTGATTTTTCACTGGAGGCAATCAGCCACCCCATTCTCCCTCTGCCAAACTTCGGGGTGTCTGGAGACATTTTTGGTATCATAACTGGGGTGGGGATTGAGGTCATGTTAGTGGCATCTGATGGTAGATGCCAAGGATGCTGCCAAACATCTGATAATACACCATACAGCACTCTCCCCCCAGATGAAGAATTATCTGACCCCAAATGTCAATAGTGCCAAGACTGAGAAAACCTGCCTTATACCCGGACATACCACTTAGGTTCATATCTCATCCCTCCCCCTTACTGTGTGACTGTGGGTGGTTATTTCGTCTCTCTGTGCCTGTTTCCTTATCCGTATAATATTAATAATACCTATCTTAAAGGGTTGTTGAAAGAGTACTTAATACATGTGAAATATCTTGAAAAGTGCCTGGCACATATTAGGAACTCACTGAATGTTGGCTGCCACTGTTAATTTAACATGGTAATTCATACCTACAATCAAAGCTACAAAATTTTCAGTTTCTTTGACTTGTGAACAAGTGTCTCAGTAAAAATTTAAAGAAAGAATAAAATCACAGTATTCTGTAATTTTCATGTTACAAATATACAAAACAGAAAGAGTGGTCCGTCAATATCTATTTTAGCAATGTTGGAAAGTTTCTAAACATGATTATGAGACTTTACGTTAACTACATTCCTACCTACTATTTCATACACAAATAATATTTTAAAATTAGGTCATGAGTGATGCATCTCGCAGAGCAGAATTCCTTGACCTGAGACATTATTTCATTGGTCTTTTCCCTTAGGTTCTGTAGTTTGAAGTTTTGTTTCTTTGACAGTCTTGACTCCTGTAACATAGTTCAGGAAGTATGTGCTCATTAAAAAAAAAAACAAAAGTAAAGATATTAAAGTCAGAAATTGAATTCAAATCTAATTTATTTCCTCATGGTTAAATTTTTTTCTTTTGCTTTTCAGTGTTAAATCCTGACTATCACCACATTCTGAGAGTACAATGAGAATGTTCAGTTTATTAAAATCTAGATTATTTTTAGAGGTAATAGAAAATCCTTACTTTAGCTACATCATGATTTTTTTTCCCTTTTAATAGCTGTTGTAATGCACTATAAAATTCATCAATCTTAAGTACACCTTTGTGTTTCTCACTGCTGTCCCTATCAGGGAAGTCATTTATGAACTGTGCTTACATTAAATATGTCACTAAACCACAAGTGTTTTTATGTACCTTGTAAATGGACAAATATCCAGAAAAGTTTCTAATTTACAGGTAACAACTATTTCTAGAAACAGATGGCAAATCTGTTTTCTCCGTAATTACTGAGAGAGTAAATGACACAGGAAAAAAAAAAAGACCTCATTTCTTGAACCAAAAAAAGAGGGTATGTAAGTGGTAGAGAGTACATAATTTTCTTTTTCCTGGGTGTTTTTCCCCCTGCCCCCTGCTTCTTTTTTTTCTCTCAAAGTTCAGTTTTAGTTTTTTACCACTTGATGGCAGTGATGGAGCTAGAGCTACCCCAAGAAGGTTAAGGCAGGAACTCATTATGAATAACAAAAGAGTAAACACAAAAGAAATCTCTGACATTTTAGTATTATTCACATTTCTAGGTGATATTACTTTTATTGCAAGTGACAGTAATAGGGGGAAAAGCCTCTAGATGGAGCTTCAGTACTTTCTAAGGGAGAACATTTGCCAAATACATGCTTTATATTATTTTACATAATAAATTGCATGCAGAGTAGATTAAAAAAAATATTTAAGGATGAATATGTCAGTTTTAACTAGGGGAGCCAATTCACCAAGTGCAACAATCATTTGAAAAAATGGCTATTTAAGTATCTATTTCATTGTTAATATTTGTTGAAAAAAGTATGTTAAAATTGTTAGTCAAACGTTCCTAACTAGTATTAGAATAAGCTTGCATATCTGACAAGTTAGTAAAAGACATTTTGTTAATATAAAATCAGGTGCTTAAAATCAGTATTGCTTCATAATTAAACATGACCATCTATATTGTTAATTATTATGCTTGTTATCTATCATTCAGCATTTGAGCTCTTAACATATTTTTCCAATTCAATCCCCCAGTTTTAAAAAAAATCAATTTAAATTAACCCAAATACCAAAATATTTTTTGGTAAAATATTCTTTACAAGAACACACATTAAAAAAAAAAAAAGAACACACATGTTCTTTAAGTAATAAATACTTACTCTCATCAGAAATGATTTTCTTTTATAGTCAGAGTCCATTATCACTATATGTAGAAGTCTTTTTAATAGAGAAAAAATATGGATGTTATTGTTCTCTGTGCATTGTTGATTTGTATCTAATTCTTTTAGAATACAAAAAAAAACTGGAAATAAGAGTAGTGAGTTTTCTTACCTTCCTACTCATATATCATTACCTGGATTAGTTTTGATGTCCTAAAAAGCATTTCAGTAAGTATGTGCTATTGGTTTGCAATAGGTATCTTAACCCTCAAAATATTAGCAAACCATGATTAATATTTGGTTTGATATTTACATGAGATACTTGTTTTTTGTTGAAGGACAGTGTATAACTGGAAAATCTTATGAGAAGCATGAAAAATGATTTACAGTGGCTTTACTTTCTTTTAGTTTCTTAAATTCTTATTCTCTATTGAGACCAAAACACTCACTGAAACAGAGTCATTGCCAGTAACTCTTTATAATTACATTTAATGATAGTGTTAGCAACAGTTGATTTTCTTCTTGGCTAGACAAATATTGTATAAATTCATTTTGGGGTGTGTGTAAAGTCAGCTAAATTTGCAGCATAGTTTGCTTGTGAGTCACCTCCGTAGTAACAATCTCCTAGAAAGCCATGTGTTGCTTTGTGCCTTATCTTATTAAGTTTGTGGACTCTGGTAAGAAAGAAACACATTTCAAAAGCCTCTTGCAATTTTTCAAGCATTTCCTTTTGTTATTAATACCTCCTAAGCCAATATAATTATTTTAAATTAGCTTTCAGTTGTGTAATGACTTGGACTTGAAAAGATATGGTCTGTTTATCAGGGATAGGAAAACTCCAAATCAAAAATTGTTATGCTAAACCACAAATATCTATAAATGGTAACCTTACAATGGTAGTTCCTAATGAAATTAATTCATTTAAAATAGTTATGGTTAGGTTTCAGCTTAAATTTTAACTTGAGGAATCTCTCTTGACGAAGGGAAACTGAAACATTCTGCATCTCTCTGAAGCACTTGCCCTTGAAGAAATCAGTTATACATATATCAAGTTAATTTTACATGTCAAACATTTTTTAAAAGGAAAAAGGTTAAAGGCAGTTGTTATTCGCTACAGACAAGTTTATAACTTTTTAATTCTGTGGAGGAAAAATTCCTGTATGTTACATTGATGTTGCCAAGTTGCCTCTTCTCCTTTATAACCAGTGTGTTGGTGTTAGGTAGTATCATCTCTAGCATTTAAAGCTGACTTAGATTACTTGTTTTATCTTGCTGGTAGTAGCAATCGGCAATGAAGCACTCCTGTCAACCAGCACTTAACTGATGTATTTAGAGTATTATACTCTCAGTTGTGAAAGTATTGAAAATGTTTACACTTCAGTAGTATAAACATAATTAGCAGTAACTTTTGTCCACAAGACAAAAATAAAATATCAATAGAAAAGGACAAACTTTTCATTTCTTTTTGTAAGTTTTTTTTTGTTTCTCTGAAATGTAGTCTACTTAACAGGTTTTTATTAAACTGTATGTTGAAAGTATAATAAATGCAATGAAATCTGTAGCAGTTATTATAGTGTCTAATAAAAATCTTTTGTCAAAGCATTCTGTTAATATATCAAAAAAAACACTGACACAACCCCTGCTGTTAATACAGACTTCAAACAATGCAGGTTATGTTTGTCAGTTCTTAAAATGCGTCTGGACAGCTCTATATTCCCATTAGTTCTGTATGCGTTCTATTACCGTTTGTCTTTTCACTCTGTAGTGAAGTTTCGATTTTATATTATTATTGGATAATTTTCAGTACTACCTAAAATACAGTCATACAGCAGCTTGAGAAACAATTTGGTGCTCTATTTTGTTTCAATAAAAAATTTATCCTTTTCATATATTCTGTCATTAAAGAATTCCTGCTTTATTTTGCTTTTGAAAATTATATATAGTAAAATCAGTTTCAATAAGTTTCACTTTATCTTATACCATGTGGCTATCTAAATAGCTATTGAAATACTTCCCCAAAGCTCAGTTTCTTTTGTAAAAAGGATTTTTTTAAATGAAATTGTATGATACAGATTACATCTTTGGGTTGTTCCCCCACCCTGGGTCTAATCCCTTTTCCTTAAATTTTTCATTAGTAAGCAGATATAATATATGATTATTTCTCTAATAACACCATGGCTTTTTAAACCAAAAAATAAAGTATATCAATGAATAAACCCTCTGAATTTTGTCTTTTATTTTCTTTAAGTTTTTATGAAGGTAGTTAAGGCCGTATTAATATAAATGTAATTTTTATAGTAAAGGCATTATTTTAAAGTATAAATTTTATGGTAAAGCATACTCTTTTAAATGAAGTAGCCCTGATTTATGAAACAAATTTATATGCATCCAAGTACAAGTGTGTTGTGCAAAAATTGTAGTTGTATATGTATCTCAAATTCATTGATATGTGAAAAAAAAATTAACTGAGACATATAGAGGAAATTCAGTTATGAATTTGTAGCTTATTAAAACATGCATGCTCAGTTGTGTCCTACTCTGTTAACTAAATAATAAAGTTATACTGTGTGAGGCAAAGAGTATATAAAGTGTGTAGAGCAGATTATATACATATATGTAATTGTAATATGTAAGATATATATTTTGTGACACATGAGGACAATGAAATAATTAGTTATCAATATGAAATAATAGTAGTGGAAACATCAGGAACTGTGTAGAAAATTACCAAGTTTCTGTTCATCTTTTCTGTAAATGTCAGCTGGATAGTTTATTTTAATATTTTGGTAAGGCCTTAAATAAATATGTTGACCTAGTCCTCTTGCTAGTGTATTCATTGAACTGTACCACAAAAGTAATGATAGCAAAGTAAATTTATGTAACTAAGGATGACCTGTGAGAAGAAAGTTGAATGGGCATTTATTATGTGTATGTAAAGAAACTAATGAAATAACTTTTAGGGTTCTTTCATAAAGTTTATTTCCTTATAGGCTAGCATAAATACTGCATTTAAAACCGAATACATTTTATCTTAATAGGTATAATGTTTTGATATGAAAATCTAGAACTTAAACCCTTTTATACTAAAAAATGTTAACATGTCCAAGTTTATCTATAAATTAACAATACTTAAGTAATTAATCAGTAGTAATTACTAAATACTTCATAGTAATACATCAAATATTGTGATTCCAGAATAATAAGAATTTAAGCACAAAGTGACACTTAAATTGACCAAGCTTGCTTGATGTGCCGTTTTGCATTTAGTCATGATTGTTAAAAGAAGAGCAGAGGATTAAAGAAACTTTTTCTTGTCTGAATTCCTTACTTCTTGAACATGGGTACTTTTCTCTGTGTATACTAATTCCTCTTTCTGATTCATTATATACAAATAATCATTACAAAAGTATATGATTGCCGAGGTCTTTGAAGGAGAATGTTTTGTTACCAATATAAGTTCTAATTTGTCTTTTAAAAATTAATTTGGCTTGACTTAAAATTTTTTTAATCAAATTGACTTTAATAGAGTTCCCAGAAAAATCATGTAGCCTCACAGAACTGTTATTTGTTAGTTAGCAAAGTAAGCCTGAATTATTCAGATAAGGACCTGTAAGTGTAGTTAATTATCATTCATAATTTTGTTAGCTTATCAATTAAATCACTTGACACATAATTGTGATTTTAATCAGTAATAACATCCAGAGGTTGGTTTTGTTTTAATTTTGAGTACAAATATTTTTCCAGAAATTTTTTTCCAAGTTATTTATTTTTTAATTAATTTTTGATTGGAATATAGTTGATTTACAATGTCGTGTCAGTTTCTGCTGTACTGCAAACTGAATTGGTTACATATACACACATCTCCTCCTTTCTGGATTTCCTTCCCATTTAGGTCACCGCAGAGCATTGAGTAGAGTTCCCTGTGCTCTGTAGCAGGTTCTCATTAGTTATCTCTACATATGTCAATCCCAGTCTCCCAGTTCATTCTACCTCCCTGTTTCCCTATTGGTATTCATACATTTACTCTCTACATCTGTGTCTATTTCCACTTTGCAAATAAGTTCATCTGTACCATTTTTCTAGATTCCACATATAAGCAGTGTTATTTGATATTTGTTTTTCTCTTTCTGACTGACTTCACTCTGTATGGCAGTCTCTAGGTCCATCTACTTCTCAGCAAATGGCGCAATTTGTTTCTTTTATATGGCTGAGTGATATTCCATTGGGCTTCCCAGGTGGCTCAGTGGTAGAGAATCCACCTGCCAATGCAGGAGACACAGGTTTGACCCCTGAGTCAGGAAGATCCCCTGGAGGAGGAAATAGCCACCCACTCCAGTATTCTTGTCTGGGAAAGCCCATGGACGGAAGGAGCCTGGCGGGCTATGGTCCATGGGGTCACAAAATAGTTGGACACAACTTAGCAACTAAACACCAACAACAAATATTCCAATATTGGGGTATTACAAAATTTGGGGTACCTGTATCTTTTGAAATTATGGTTTTCTCCAGGTATATGCCTAGAAGTGGGATTGTTGGGTCATATGGTAGTTCTATTTTTAGTTTTTTAAGGAACCTTCAGACTGTTCTCCATAGAAACTATATCAGTTTACTTTCCCACCAACAGTGTAGGATGGTTCTCTTTTCTCCAGACCCTCTCCAGCACTCATTATTTGTAGATTTTTTGATGATGGCCATTCTGACTAGGTGTGAGGTGATACCTCATTGTAGTTTTGATTTGCATTTCTCTAATAATTGGTGATGTTGAACATCTTTTCATGTGTTTGTTGACCATCTCTATGTCTTCTTTGGAGAAATGTCTGTTTTAAGTCTTCCACCTAATTAAAAAAAATAATTTATTTAATTTTGGCTGTGCTGGGTCTTTGTTGCTATAGGGCTTTTCTCTAGTTGCAGCACGTGGGGGCTATTCTCTAGTTGCTGTGCGCCGGCGTCTCATTGTGGTGGCTTCTTTTGGGGAGCTCGAGCTATAGAGCACTTGGGCTTCAGCCGTTCTGGCACGTGGGCTCAGGAGTTTTGGCTCTGGAGCTCTTAGAGCACACAGGCTCAGTGGTTGTGGCACACAGGCTTAGTAGCTCCAAGGCTTGTGGAATCTTCCCAGATCAGGGATTGAACTTGTGTTTCCTGCTTTGGCAGGCAAATTCTTTATCACCGAGCCACCAGAGAAGCCCCTTCCACCTCATTTTTGATTGGGTTGTTTGTTTTTTCATACTGAGCTACATGAGCTCATGTATATTTTGGAGGTTAAATCTTGTCAATTGCTTTGTTTGCAAATATAGTTTCCCATTCTGAGGGCTGTCTTTTTGTGTTGTTTGTGGTTTCTTTTGCTGTGCAAAAGTTTTAAGTTTAATTAGGATTAGATCTATTCTGGGTGGGGGTGGAAGTGTGTTTAACTGTTGAAGCTAGTTTGATTTCTCAGATATTTCTATGTCATGATTCAAAGAAATGGCATATAATAAAAGTATTAGTAGTTACCAGTACTTATTTCCTTACCAACTTGTAGTCTTTAATATTTAAGTTTATAGTTATGACTATTTGAAATTCTGTATATTTACTGCTTTTAGTAAGTACAGTGGTCAGCAACCACTGTACAAAGTAATTTTGGGAACAAAATAAATGACAAAAGAATCTCTAGATGTAATATCACACTAGTCTCCAAATCAGTGCTGATGGGAACTTTCTAATTCCAGACAGACTGTGTTTGGTGACCTGTAGTGTACAGTAGGAATCAAAGGTCAAATAAACTAAGGTTAAGGACAGGTTCAGAACACCTCTTCTTTAAAATACTTGCCACCTATATCAGCTTCATTCTCCACTTCCTCCCAATTGGGGACTTTCTAGCAAAGCAGTGTTACTAAAAACACATTTAATTAATTTAGAAGAGTAGCTCAAAGAAATTATATCTGTTTGGTGAGAGGTCAGACTCCACTATTTACACTGAAGGCAATGTAATTTTAAATCTTTCACTCACCATCAGTAGTTGAAAGTTTTAAAATTTGGGTTTTCCTTCTCTATCTTTTTCAGCTTTTTAAAAACAAAACAATCAAAAAAATAAGATTCCAGAGAGAGAAGTGAAATAACCCTAGCCAGTTTAAGAATAAAGTTTCAAAAATTTTCCCTCATGTTACCCATATATGAGAACCAGGAATAAATTACTGAAATAATTTCTGGATTAATCTGAGTATAGGGTTTTCTTTTTTTTTCCTCTACCCTTAACTGATTTAGTAAATAATTTAAAGTCATCTCCAGATTCACGAGGCTTATGTCCTATTCTCTTTTGAAGACATAACATATGTAGTGGTATCTCCTTAGGACTCTAGTTTGCTTTTCCCCAATGATTAATGAAGTTGGATACTTGTTCATTTGTTGGCCATTTGGATATAAAATGCACAGATCATAAAGTATTATCTATTTGTGTGTAATATTGTTACATAGATAAGCTGGGGATTTGAATTTACTGATCACTAAGCAATCATCTAGTATAATTTTGATTTTTTACTTATCACTTCTCAGATTACTAAGTAAACAGTTATCTTGCATAAAACTGGAAATATGAAGAGACAGTAATGTAGAAGAAAGAGTTAAATGTAGAAATAACCACTATGTACTTCATATCTTCTGATATAGAATGGCTTGGCAAAATTATACCGACTGAGTTACTAGTTCTGTCTCCCCTCTGTCTACATGTCCACTTTGTTCCTTAGTATGACCTTCCTAGTACCTGTGATGAAGAGTTCAAGCCTAAAAGAATTCTCTTACCATCAACTTGCACCTTTATTCCTGTTAATTCAGGGAATGCCCTTCTCAGCTTTTATGAGTCATGACATTTCTATATCATCAGGATTTATAACATTCAGAGTCAAATGCTTCCAGCTTCCCACAATCTACCCTACTGACTTGCTTCTCCATCTGTCATCTTCTTCCTGAAGGCTAGTTTTTCTCATAATTTGGATTCTATCCCCACCTGCTCTGAAACAGTCTCTCAATAATCCTGCATGTCACCTATGTTTAAATTCTTCTATCAGCAGGCTCCTTCTCATCAGTGTTAAAAAGGAAAAAAAGCCCTTTCTCAATCCACATCATCTTCCAGTAGTCAGATTTCTTGAAAATATGTCCTCATTTCCTAACTTCCCATCCATTCCTCATACCCCTCCAGTTTGGCTTCTGTACCCATTACATTAGCAAAAAACACTTCCTGAGGTCGTTGGTGATCTTCAAAATAACAAATTCAGTCAGTACTGTTTCAGTGCTCATTGTACACCAGTAGCAGTGTTGATACTGCTGACCATTCTTTTATTCTTGGAATAAAACTAAACTCTTCTGATTTTCTACCTAACTTTGGTTTTCTGTCATTATTTACATTCTTCATACTCATTTAGGCCTTCGTATCTTATCACTCCATATTTTTTTCCTTAAGCAATCTTATTCGTGCCTGGGTTTGATTCTTCTTCGTGTACCAGAAGCTCCTAAATTTAAATGTCTAGAATTAACTACTTCTTTGAGCTTCAAATCTGTATATTCAGATGCTTAATTAACAGCTCCGCTTGACTATTTCGAAGGTACTTCCTGCATGATAAACTCTTCTCTACCCTCTAATCCTACCCTTCCAGTGTTCCCTATTTCTACCAATGGTACCAGTATCCTTACTTGTGCAAGTCTACACTACAAGTCACCTATCATTTACATCTCCTTAACCTAATTCTCAGCAGAAGTTCTCTTAGTAATATTTCTTGAAGACTTTTTATTCTTTCCCCAAAGATAAGCTCAGGTAAACTCATTGCTACTCTTCTACACACTGAAGTTCTGTCTCTCTCGTGATTATACTAGTCTTTTGCAATATCTCTTACTTGAACTGTACTGTGATTGCTACAGTTAGGAAGTCCTCACGATCAGGGAACTATGATGATCAGTTAGTTACTGCTGTAGACCTGCTCCACTCAAAAAAGTGCCCAATGGCCATGAAGCTAGTGGTTGAAACAAGACTTTTAATACTGCCCCAAAAAAACCTATGACTGTGTTTTCTAGCAGAAGTGGTTTTTGCCTCATTTTTGCATCCTAGATCCGAGTGCATCTAACTTCTTGAGTATGAGAAGATACTCTAGAAATTCATTGTTGAATATAGACAGAGCTGGATTAGAAAGAAGGTGGACTGAATATCACTTTATATGCTAGAGAAGCCGTGATGTTTGAAGCAACATATACCTTCAACAGTCTCTCATAGCAGGGCCAAAAATAGGGTGCTTGCCCGAGGATCAGGGGAGTGTTTGGACATGTGACAAATTATATAAGGAGGCTGAAGGAAGGAAAATACTCAAGGCTTACCCTTAGATTTTTGGCTTTGGCTACTGAATAGATAGTAGTTTCATTTACTACACTAGTATACATTTACCCAGAAGGAAAAACTGGGAAATGAGGAAATTTTAAGAAACTGTATTATTTATGCTTTTGTTGTTGTTTAGTCGCTGAGTTGTGTCCGACTCTTTTGCGACCCCATGGACTGTAACTCACCAGGCTCCTCTGTCCATGGAATTTCCCAGGCAAGAATACTGGAACGATTGTCATTTCCTCCTCCAGGGGATCTTCCCAACCCAGGGATCAAAGCCACATCTCCTGAATTGGCAAGTGGATTCTTTATCACTGAACCACCTGAGAAGCCCAATTGTGCTTTCTAGTGGGAACTTAGAACTGATCTCTGTCTTCAGGGATTTACAGTCCATACTACAAATAACTTGGAAATATATCCTGACAGTCCTTGAAGAAAAGGATTACATGTCTATTTACTTAGAGATAGTTTTTACTCTTAAAAAAAAATTAATTTCAGAAAGCCAAGTAAAAGCATTCATTATCATTCCATTGCATTTCCTGCTTTGCACTTTTGCTTTGCAAATTGAACCACTTTCTTAAATGCTGTAGGAGATGGTCAGTACAGAAATCAGATTAATTATATTCTTTGTAGCCAAAGATGGAGAAACTTCATACAGTAGTTAGCAAAAGTAAGACCAGGAACTGACTGTGGCTCAGATCATGAACTCCTTATTGCAAAATTCAGACTTAAATTGAAGAAAGTAGGGAAAACAGCTAGGCCATTCAGGCATGGCCTAAATCAAATCCCTTACGATTATACAGTGGAAGTGACAAATAGATTCAAGGGATTAGATCTGGTAGAGTGCCTGAAAAACTATGATGGAGGTTCATAACATTGTACAAGAGGCGGTGATCAAAACCATCCCCAAGAAAAAAGAAATGCAAAAAATCAAAAGGATTGCCTGAAGAGGCCTTACAAATAGCTGAGAAAAGAAGAGAAGCAAAAGACAAAGGAGAAAGGATAAGATATACCCATCTGAATGCAGAGTTCCAAAGAATAGCAAGGAGAAATAAGAAAGCCTTTCTAAGTGGTCAATGCAAAGAAATAGAGAAAAACAATAGAATGGGAAAGACTAGAGATCTTTTCTAGAAAATGAGAGATACCAAAGGAACATTTCGTGCAAAGATGGGCACAATAAAGGACAGAAATGGTATGGACCAACAGAAGCAGAAGATATTAAGAAGAAGTGGCAAGAATAAGAAAAACTATAAAAAAAAATCTTCATGACCCAGATAACCAAGGTTATGTTCACTCACCTAGAGCCAGACATCCTGGAGTCTGAAGTCAAGTGGGCCTTAGGAAGCATCACTATGAACAAAGCTAGTGGAGGTGATGGAATTCCAGCTGAGCTATTTCAAATCCTAAAAGCTGATGCTGTGAAAGTGCTGCACTCAGTATGCCAGCAAAGTTGGAATACTCAGCAGTGGCCACAGGACTGGAAAAAGTCACTTTTCATTCAAGTCCCAAAGAAAGGCAATGTCAAAGAATGTTCAGACTACTGCACAGTTACACTCATTTCACATGCTAGCAAGGTGATATTCAAAATTCTGCAAGGAAGGCTTCAACAGTACATGAACCAAGAACTTCCCGATGTTCAAGGTGGATTTTGAAAAGGCAGAGGATCCAGAGATCAGCTTGCCAACATCTGTCAGATCATAGAAAAAGCAAGAGAATTCTAGAAAAATACCTACTTCTGCTTCATTAACTATGCTAAAGCCTTTGTGTGGATCACAAAAAACTGGAAAATTCTTAAGGAGATGGGAATGCCAGATCACCCTACCTGCCTCCTGCAAAACGTGTGTGCAGGTCAAGAAGCAACAGTTAGATCTGGTCATGGAACAACAGGCTGGTTCCAAATCAGGAAAGGAGTACGTCAACGCTGTATATTGTCACCTTGCTTATTTAACTTATTTGCAAGAGTATATCATGCAAAATGCCTGACTAGATGAAGCACAAGCTGAAATCAGGATTGTCGGGAGAAATATCAATAATGTCAGATACGCAGATGATACCATGCTTAAGGCAGAAAGTGAAGAGGAACTAAAGAGCCTCTTGATGAAGGTGAAAGAGGAGAGTGAAAAAGCTGGCTTAAAACTCAGCATTGAAAAAGCGAAGATCATGGCATCCCATTCCGTCACTTCATGGCAAATAGGTGGGGAAACAATGGAAACAGTGATAGACTTTATTTTCTTGGGCTCCAAAATCACTATGGATGGTGACTGCAGCCATGAAATTAAAAGACACTTGCTCCTTTGGAAAAAAACTATGACAAACCTAGACAGTGGATTAAAAAGAAGAGACATTACTTTACCAACAAAGGTCTGTATAGTCAAAGCTATGGGTTTTCCAGCAGTCATGTATGAATGTGAGAATTGGACCGTAAAGAAGTCTGAGAACCGAAGAATTCATGCTTTTGGAACTGTGGTGTTGGAGAAGACTCTTGAGAGTCCCTTGGACTGCAAGGAGATCAAACCAATCAATCCTGAAAGAAATCAATCCTTAATATTCATCGGAAGAACTGATGCTGAAGCTGAAGCTCCAATACTTTGTCCACCTGATGTGAAGAGCAGACTCATGAGAAAAGACCCTGATGCTGGGAAAGAATGAAGGCGGGAGAAGGGGAAGACAGAGGACGAGATGGTTGGATAGCATCACCAACTCAATGGACAGGAGTTTGAGCAAGTTCTGGGAGATGGTGAAGGACAAGGAAGCCTGGCGTGCTGCAGTCCATGGGGTCACAAAGAGTCGGACACAACTGTGTGACTAAACAACAACAACGTGAGAAAACAAACCTTCTGGGTGGTAAATGAGCTTCCCAGGGGGCTCCATTGTAAAGAATCCAGTCCCCCTGCCAATGCAGGAGACACGAGTTCGATCCCTGGGTAGGGAAGATCCCCTGGAGAAGGAAATGGCAACCCACTCCAGTATTCTTGCCTGGAAAATTCCATGGACAAAGAATCGTGGCAGGTACAGTCCATAGGGTCACAAAAAAGTCGGACATGACTTAGCAACTAAACAACAACAAATGTCGTAAATAGAGTGGATTAGTTTCAACATTTATTCCTTCCTTCTAGTGTGCTTTCTTGCACAAAGTGTGTAAAGTTAATGACTTTCTCAGACTAACTTGAAGTAAGTATGCTGGATGTAATAGAGCTTCGGCCAATAAGATATGCTTTGTAAATTTTGGAAGGTGGAAATCAGATGGAGGCTCTGCTTCTGCTGCTTTTGCCCTTTCTGTTGGTAGGCCTGGGTGCTTATCTTTTTTTTCCGTTGGTGTGGCATGGATTTGAAATCAACACTTTCATTGATTGTAGCACCTCACTTCCCAAGTCAGGGTGGAAGCATGCCAATGGGAAAAGGGACAAACCATTTAGCAATAACAGTCAGTTCACTGCCATCTAGATGTCCAGCCTTGGCCCTAGGGGACTATTTTCTGGGCCCGCATTGAGCAATTAGGGCTTCTGTCTTTGAAAAGAAGATACAGGAGCAAGATATCAGGAGCAAGGTACAGACTAGCAAGAACCATAGTAGAGAAAAGCCCCGTAAGGGGAACTGGTGCTCTGGGATTAAGGGCCAGTCTGCCTCTGAAATGGAGCAAATGCACAGTTGCCTTACGTGAAGGACGGATTTTGAAAGTTCCCTGGATCATCTTGAGAACTTGTCTGGGCTGAGCCTTCAGATGAGATCATTTGGCTCCGCTGTTGGACAGCACAGGAGGGAGATGCAGTGGAGAGGAAGGTAAAGCTGGTGTGTGCCCATTTTCAAGGTCCAGAAACCAGGATTCTAAGGGACTGTCAAGGCATTCTGGGTCCGGAACGTTTTATTCATCTTTCCAAGGAACCAGCTTTTTTTTTTCCTTTTCAGTTTCATTACTTTCCATTTTTATGTTTATTTTTTCGTTCTTCCTATTTTCTTTTGTGTACTTTTGTTCTTTTTCTACTTTATTAGGCTGGGCACTTCATTCATTTTCAAATTGTCTTATTAAAAGAGTATTTTAAACTACAAGCATTACCCTCTAAGTAGAGCTTTAGCTCTTAAAAGTTTTGATGTCATATATTTTCCTTTTCATTAATTTCTAGGCAATATGTAATTTCAACTCTTATTTCTGCTTTGTTAGATTTTTTTTTTTTAAAAGCATAATTTGGTGGTTCTGTCTCTCAAATTCGTTTAATATAGAACTGTCCCTCCTGCTCTGTGCCTCTGCCACTGAATTGGTAAGGAGACCTCCTTTTGAAAATAAATTAGCTGCAAAAATATAGTATAAGATAACTAATCTTGTTACCAGAAATGGTGGTTTTTTTTTGTGAATAGTTGATCTGATGTTCCTGCCAACTCAGTCCCCCAGTAATTAGATATCAGAAGCAGATGTCTCTTGGGCTGCAATATTTTGTTTATCTACATTTGGAGAATGCTTGCATTTTTAATCTTATGGGGAGGGCAGAGGTGTGTTCAACTTAAATAAACATGTTATTAATCCAGATTTATTTTGATGCAAGTTAAAAATAAGAGGGTGCAATGCATACCTCTTACTGCACTGGAAATTATCCCAACTTGTCAACAAATTATTCTTACTTATCTTGACTCAAAAAAATAATAAGATACATGTTCTACATGAGCATCAAAAAGCAGGATTTTGATATAGACCAACCTTTTATGGGTTCTTATATATGGTTTAAGGCTAAGAAAAGTCAACTAAAGCTATCATCTTACATAAATTTTAGTAGTGTTCTCCAAAAGCAGGTGACTTTAACAGTGATCTCCAGTGGAAGAACCCCTGCTTCTTTTGTAGCAGGTCAACCATAGAAGCCCAGGATTAAAATTTATTCTGAAGTTAATTAATTATTTTGCCCTGAAATTTTATTTTTTAAAATATTTTCCTTTTTCAATTTATTTTTATTTTTTTCCAATTTGTTTTGAATTTTATGTCAACGTGGTATAAAATCCCATAGTTCTGAAGTTATGCTGAGCACAAGTTTCCTGCCTCATCCTTCTGGTCCTTACGTGCTTCTGTTATTTAGTTCTTTTGCTGGTAAATGCACTTTTATCCAGGCACATAGTTTTTTGTTTTTTTGTTGTTGGCTCTTTTGGAAGGTGAAGAGTGGGAGTAGACTGTGTTGACTGATAAATTTAAATGCAAATGATTTAATTTAAATTTAAATGCCAGAGTAAAGAGGACAAAGTCATTATTAAGAGTTCAGCTTGGGCTTTTTACTCAGTAACATCAGATAATAACCCAAGGACTTAGTCAGAAAGATTACATGGGATTCCTAACTTTGAGGCAGTTAACCTTGGGTAATAACATTTCACAAATTAAGATATCTAGATGTCGACCAGAGTTTGAAGTTCTTCAACTATGTGCCTAAATATATAGTTTGAATACCTGTAGTCTTGCCTCTTTACTGAATCTACTAGGTGTTCTTCTTTTGGATTTAATGTTCTTGAGTTCTTTCAAAGCAATAGGGAGTTTTATTAAGAACACTGTGCTTTGATAGGTCCTGGGTAAGGTCTTCTGATGTTTTGATAACCTCCCAGCAGACATAAAATATCTGTATACATGTATACATGTATACATATGTGTGTGTGTGTATAGGTAGATTTCAAATTTGCAAAGATACTGTAAATAGAATGAGTTTTAGATTATTGACAATCCACAGATATAAATCAGGGGTCAACAAACTACACTGCATGGGCCAAAGCCAGACACCAGCTGTTTTTTAAAATAAAATTTCACTGGGACAGCATCACACCCATGTTTATGTGTTGTCTGTGGCTGCTTTCTCACTGCAGTGGCAACGTTGAATAATTGTAGCAGAGACTCTTTGGCCTGCAAAGCCTCAAATATTTAGTCTAGCCCTTTACAGAAAATATGTGCCAACCTCTGATATAAAGTAAAATAAGGAACCCCTCTTGGGCCACTTAAAATTTTCAGTGCTCTTACCTTGCAAAGCATTTATGAGGATAGAGATTGGGTTTATTTTGTTCACTACTGTGTCCTCAGTGCTTGTAAGTATAGGGACTCAATGAATATTGTCAAATCAGTAAATAAAAACCATCCAAATTCATCTTACTCTTCTCAGTTCCTTACTTGTCATGGTCTAAAGTACAAATCCAAGTAAATCGCAAGTCAAGATTTGCCAAGTGTTAAAATGAAGAAGAAACAGTGACCATTTAGCCTACACTTTATAACAGTTTTCATTTACTCAGCACTACTGTGTGCCAGATGCTATAGTTAGCATATTATATACATATATATGTATGTATATATATTTTCATGTATGTGTGTGTGTGTATTCATTTGTTTTAACATTATCATTCCTATTTTATAGATGAGAACTTGAGACTTAGATTTGTCCAAAATTACATAGCTAATAACTGGCTTGGTTATTTTCAACCTAAACATCATAGTAAATGGAAAAAGGGGCTAATCTAATAAAATCTAGAATGTGAACAAAATTTCTCTTGAGATTTGTCCCACATCAAACAGCCTTACCAGATCTGTTCATAAGTAAATTGGATAAGAAATTTTTCATTTAGATTACTATATCTACCTCTAGAACAGTGTTCCCAGGAACAATCTATACATTTTTAAGCGTCTCTGGGTTGAACTGTATCAGATTATTACTAATCCCACTTTTCAGACTCCCAGAGATAACTGGTTCCATTTTGATGTATAACCTAATTTACATTAGAAGATGATTGAGGAGTGGCCATAAGACATGCCACTTTAATTCTAGAAGAGGTAGCATGGGATGTAAGACTAAATTTCTGGCAGGAAATTTCTGCCACCTAGTACCTATGCAAGATTTTCGCAGATTACTTAACCTTAGTTGAAGTCCCAGTTTCCTCATTAAAATAGGATAATTATACCTATCAAGTATATAACCAAGTCACCAAGGGTTGTAAAATTCAAGGGAATTAACATATATAGTGGCTAGAATAGTGCCTAGCACATAGCATGCAATAAAGAAAATTTAGTACTGTTTCAATTTTTAAAAACTGAGATATAATTCACAAAACAAAGTTCACCATTTTAACCATTTAAGTGTACAATCCCATGACTTCTAGTATATTCACATGTTGTTCAGCAACCATCTAATTACAGAACATTTTCATCGCCCCAGAAGAAACTCCGTGTGTATTAAGCAGTCACTCCCCGTGTCCCTCTCTCTGTAGGCCCTGGGAACTACTGAAATGCTTTCTGTATCAATAGATTTGTCCATAAAAGGCAAATGGACAATTGAAATGAAATCATATAATACGTGGCCTTTTGTGTCTGGTTTTTCTTCATTTGGTTTTCTTCATCTGGTTTTTCTTCATTCGGCTTCCTTGGTGGCTCAGATGGTAAAGTGTCTGCCTGCAATGCGGGAGACCCGGGTTCAATCCCTGAGTTGGAAAGATCCCCTGGAGAAGGAAATGGCAACCCACTCCAGTATTCTTGCCTGGAAAATCCCATGGATAGAAGAGCCTTGTCGGTTACAGTCCACAGGGTCGTAAAGAGTGGGACATGACTGAGCGACTTCACTTACTTTCTTTTCTTCATTTAGCAGAGTATTTTCAAGATTCATTCATGTGTAGCATATAAAGTACTTCATGCCTTTTATGTTTGAGTAATATTAATTATTTTGATATACCTATACCAGATTTTGTTTGTCCATTCATCAGATGGTGGACATTGGGTGTTTCTACTTTTTGGCCACTGGTGAATAATACTGCTGTCAGCATTAGTGTACGAGCTTTTGTTTGAACAACAGTTTTCATTCTCTTTAATAAATACCTAGGAATATAATTACAAGGTTGTATAGTAATTCTTTGTGTGTGTGTCTGTGTGTTTTAAGGAACCACCGAACTTGCATGTGTGTGTGTGTGCAAAGTCACTTCAGTCGTGTCCAACTCTTTGTGCGCCCATGGACTGCAGCCTACCAGGCTCCTCTGTCCATGAGATTCTTCAGGCAAGCATACTGGAGTGGGTTGTCATGCCCTCCTCCAGGAGATCTTCCCAACCCAGGGACTGAACCTGTGTCTCTTATGTCTCCTGTGAAGAACTCCTGTGAGTTCTTCACCACTAATGCCACAGGGGACTGCAAAGTTTTAAATTCTGATTAAGTACAGTTTGTAAATTTTTTCTCTTGTTGCCTATTATTCTTATGTCATAGCTAAGAATCTGTTGTATTCCAAGGTCTTATAGATTTACCTCTGTTTTCTCCTAAGGGATTATAGTTTTAGCTGTTATATTTGGGACTTTGACTCATTTCAAGTTAACTTTTTATATAGTGTGAGGTAAGGGTCCAATTTTATTTTCTACATGTGGATATCCAATTATATCAACAGCATTTATTGAAAAGACTCTTCTTTACTGGATGATCTTGGCAACCTTGTTGAAAATGAATTGACCATAGATGAGAAAGTTTATTTCTGGGTGCTGAATTCTTACATTGAGCTATTTGTCTGTCCTTACATCATAACCACACTGTCTTGATGACTGTAATTTTGAAGTCAGGATATGTGACTTCCAGTTATTGCAAGTTATTTTAGGACATTTGTTTTCAAGTTATTGTAGCTATTTGGCGTCCCTGACATTTCCCTATGAATTTGAGGATTAGTATGTAAATTTCTGCAGAAATGCTAGGCAAGATTTTGATAGGGATTGCATTGAATCTGTAGATCAACTTTGGAATTATTGCCACTTTAACAATATTGTCTTCCAGTCCATGAACATAGATGCCTCTCCATTTATTAAGATCTTTCACTTCTTTCAATGATGTTTTATAGTTCATAGTGTATAAACATTACACTTTTGTTAGACTATTCCAATTTTTTAAATTCATTTGGATGCTGTTGTCAAGGATTTGTTTTCTTTATTTCATCTTTGGATTTTTTAATTGCTAGTATATAGAAATAAAGCTGATTTTTATATATTGACCTTGTGTCCTACAATTTAATAAATTTATTTATTAGCCTTAATATTTTTCCTGTGATTTTTTAGAATTTTCCACATACAGGACATATCATCTGTGAATAGAGGTAGTATTAATTCTTCCATTCCAATCTGAATTCCTTTTGTTTCTTCTTCCCCACTGACTGCTCAAGCTAGAACAAATATCCTTCTTATTATTGATCTTAAAGAAAAGGTTTCAGACTTCACCATTTAAGTAGGAAGTTAGCTGTGGTTTTTTCATAGATACCTTTTAGCAACTTCAGAAAGTTTTGAGTCCTGGTTTGTTGAGTGGTTTGTTACTAAATGGTGTTGGGTATGCTTTTTCTGCATCAGTTGAGATGATTATGTAGTGTTTTGGTCTTCATTTTATTAATATGATGTATTATATTGATTGATTTTCATACCATGACCACCTTTGAATTGATTGCATAAATCTTACTTGGTCATGGTATGTAAGTCCTTTTTATATACTGCCGAATTTAATTTACTAGAAGTTTGCTGAGGAATTTTGCATCAGCATTCATAAGGGATATTAGTCTATAGGTTTGTTTGTTTGTTTGTTTTTTGAGGTATTTGTCTGGTCTTGGTATCTGGGCCCCATAGAATAAGTTAACATTCCTTTCTCTCTATGTTTTGGAAGAATTTAAAGAGGATTGTGATTTCTTCAAATATTTGACAGAGTTCAGTCATCTGGCTTTGAGGTTTCAGGCTTTTCTTTTTAGGTACTTGGGCTCTTTTTGGGTTTTGGTTTTTAACTAATCAATCTCTTTACTTATTATAGGTCTGTTCACTTTTTCTGTTTCTTTGGGAGTCAGTTTGTGTGTTTTTAGGCATTTGTCTGTTTTATCTGGGTTTCCTAATTGTTTGGCATAATTGTTCACAGTATTTTTAGTGTATTATTTGCTTTGCTTTTTCTTTTACAATAGATTTTAAATCTAGATTTTAAAATAGATTTATTGTCTTAGTATTTGCCATGGAGATTATATAAGTGACATTAATTTGTAGCAGTCTAGTTTGAATTAATACCAAGTTAGTTTCAATCACATTAAAAAATTGGCTCCTAAATAGCTGTGTTTTCCTTCCTCATATAGTTATTGTCACAGATTACATCTTTATACATGTATGCCTATGGACATATATTATTGTTTTATTTAAGACATAGATTTATCATTGCTTTAGTAGTTTTAAAAATCATTAAAAATTGGAGTTACTAAACAGAAATACGTGAATATTGACTTTTATATTTATCTATATAGTTATCTTTATCAGTGTTCTTTATTTTTTTGTATGAATTGAGTTACTGTCTAGTATGATTTCCTTTCAGCCTAAAGGCCTCTCTGTGGTACTTTTTGTAGATTAAGACTACTAGCAGTGAACTCTAGTTTTTGTTTACTTAGAATATCTTGATTTCTCTTTCCTTTTTGATGGATAGCTTTGCTGGATATAGAATTCTTGTTTGACAGATTTTTTTTTTTCTTGAGCACTGTGAATATGTCATTCAGTTAATTTCTAGCCTCCATGGTTTCTCATGAGAAATAGATGTTAGTGTTATTGAGAATTCCTTGTACATAATGAGTCACTTCTCTCTGCTGTTTTCAGGATTCTCTCTGTCTTTGAACAGTTGGAGTATAATGTTCATAGGTGTGGATTACTTTGTGTGTACTTAGGATTTGTTGAAATTCTTGGGTGTGTATATTCATGTGTTTTATTCATGACTGAAAAGTTTAGTTTTCAGTCTTTTTCCCTTTTTTTTTTTTTTTTCTTTTCTTTTTTTTGCCTTCTCTAGTCTCCCTCTTGGACTCTTATTATGTGTATGTTGGTATATGTAGTGGTGTCCCACAGGTCTTTTAGGCTCTATTCATTTTTCTTTACTTTTTTTCTTCTTCTTGCTCCTCATATTGGATAATCTCAATTGATGTATCTTCAAGTTCATAGATTTTTTTCTCTGCTTTGGAATTCTCTAGTGAATTTTTAAATTTCAGTTATTGTGTTTTTCAAGTCCAGAATTTCTCTTTGCCTTTAAAATTTCTCTCTCTGTTGGTATTCTCAATTTGGTGAGACAGCATTCTTATTCTATTAGTTCTTTGTTTGTGCTCTTGAGCATGTTTAAAACAGTTCATCTAAAGTCCTTCTCTAGTAAATCCAATATCTGATTTTCAGGGACAATTTCTATTCCTTTTCTTCTGTGTGTGGGCCATACTTTCTTGTTTCTTTGCCTTCTTCATAATTTTTAATGAATACTGGATATTTTGAATATATAATGTGGTAATTAGATTATTTTCAGCCCATTCCAGTACTCTTGCCTGGAAAATCCCATGGACGGAGGAACCTGGTGGGCTGCAGTCCATGGGGTCGCTAAGAGTCGGGCATGACTGAGCGACTTCACTTTCACTTTTCACTTTCATGCATTGGAGAAGGAAATGGCAACCCACTCTAGTATTCTTGCCTGGAGAATCCCAGGGACAGAGGAGCCTGGTGGGCTGCCGTCTATGGGGTCGCACAGAGTCGGACACGACTGAAGCGACTTAGCAGCAGTTAGATTACTTCACCTCACCAGGTTTGTTTTGTTTTTCTTCCTTTGGTTTTTGCCTTTTTGCTGCTTGTGGTTGGTGTTGTTTGTCTAGTGATTTTTCTGAATTAATTTTGTATAGTGTATATTCTTTGCCATTTGTGGCCACTAAGATCTGTTTGATTAGCTTATGCATCAGATAATGATTCAGCAAAGATTTCCTCAATGATTTGGCACAGGAAAGAAACGAAAAGCAAAAAAAAAAATAAATAAAAACCCCTCAAAATCTTTCAGCCAGAAGTGAGAATTTAGGGCCTTCTCAAGTCTTTTTGACTGTGTACTCCACTTTGGGCATACAGATGTTGGTCGTCTAGTTTCCAAGGAATATGTGGGAGCACTTCAAATACCATATTCCCCAAAGCACCTCACTTCCCAGTCTTTTCTCCTTAGCTTTTTGATGTATATATTGTGTGCCTAACCGCAGTCCCTTCCCTCGTTTGACACCAGCTAATAAATTTGCTGTTAAATGTTTTTGACAAATGTCCTGAACAGTTGCCTGCCTGTCCTGGGATAGATCAGAGTTTGGTAAAAACAAAGGTAAGCCCTTTACGCAATCTGTCAGGCAATCAAAAGATAAGCCTAAACAAGCAACCACAGTTCTTTTAGAACAAAGTCTACTTTACATACTCTTCACACTAGAAACCCACACCAATAACTCAGATTGATAACTTCAAGACTCTTACAGAGGATTAGCTACTTTTCCTTGACTGAGTGCTTGACTGATTACTGGAATCCTTTGACTGGTTTGCATATAAGGTTGATTCTGACAGTTTTTGCCAGGGTATTTGCTGTTTCTTTTCAGGGACAGGGACAAGCCCTTGGAGTTTATTTTTGTTTTTAAAAGAATGACCATATATCCGTTCTTTACAGAAGTCATCCAGGTATTAAGATAATTCATACCCAGCTTGTCAAAAAACACACACACACACCCCACCATATCACATTTAGAAGGAAAAGAATTGAATCCTGTAGATCTGATCTGTGAACAGTGTTGAAGATGACCAGTTCACCCATTCCCTGAAAATCAGAGAGATAAAAGGTCTCATTCATTGTGTTTGTGAGATAAATGTTCTAACATTTGGGTCTGTAGTAGAAATATGGTGTAAAATGTGCTGTAAAAGCCAGCATATATCAGGATATTAACCTTTAAAACTGCAGTGGACCATATTTACATTGTAGTTGTGTGGATGTTTTCTGTATAGTTTATCAGATCAGTAGAAGTGTAGCAGTTGTTCTCACTGCCTTCCCCAAAGCTGTAGCCCCCTGTGCAGTGAGTCAGCTGAAACATACTAACTGAATCTTAAGAATCAACATGGAGAGCTATGATTCTGATGCAATATTTTTTGGGTTTGAATTCTGTTTTCCCCTACTTCCCCGAAGTCTGGAATTGAGCAAGTTACTTAACTTCTCTTTGCCTCATTTACCTTGTCAGTAAAAATGGGCCTGCTAACAGCTGCCTCTTGAGAAACCTGCATGCAGGTCAGGAAGCAGCAGTTAGAACTGGACATGGAACAACAGACTGGTTCCAAATAGGAAAAGGAGTACATCAAGGCTGTATATTGTCACCCTGCTTATTTACCTTATATGCAGAGTACATAATGAGAAAGGCTGGGCTGGAAGAAGCACAAGCTGGAATCAAGATTGCCGGGAGAGATATCAATAACCTCAGATAAGCAGATGACACCACCCTTATGGCAGAAAGTGAAGAGGAACTAAAGAGCCTCTTGATGAAAGTAAAAGAAGAGAGTGAAAAAGTTGGCTTAAAGCTTAACATTCAGAAAACTAAGATCATGGCATCTGGTCCCATCACCTCATGGGAAATAGATGGGGAGACAGTGGAAACAGTGTCAGACTCTATTTTTTGGGGCTCCAAAATCACTGCAGATGGTGACTGCAGCCATGAAATTAAAAGACGCTTACTCCTTGGAAGGAAAGTTATGACCAACCTAGATAGCATATTAAAAAGCAGAGGCATTATTTTGCCAACAAAGGTCCATCTGGTCAAAGCTGTGGTTTTTCCAGTGGTCATGTGTGGATGTGAGAGTTGGACTGTGAAGAAGGCTGAGTGCCGAAAAATTGATGCTTTTGAACTATGGTGTTGGAGAAGACTCTTGAGAGTCCCTTGGACTGCAAGGAGATCCAACCAGTCCATCCTAAAGGAGATCAGTCCTGGGTGTTCATTGGAAGGACTGATGCTGAAGCTGAAACTCCAATACTTTGGCCACCTCATGCGCAGAGTTGACTAATTGGAAAAGACCCTGATGCCGGGAGGGATTGGGGGCAGGAGGAGAAGGGGATGACAGAGGATGAGATGGCTGAATGGCATCACCGACTTGTTGGACATGAGTTTGAGTAAACTCTGGGAGTTGGTGACGGACAGGGAGGCCTGGCGTGCTACAGTTCATGGGGTCGCAAAGAGTCGGGCACGACTGAGCGACTGAACTGAACTGAACACATGCATAAGCTAGTCTGAGATGCAGCTTCTCTAGAGCATATCTTTTAGATAGGGAAAACTGAGTTTTTCAGTTCTGTCTACTTAAGGTGAAGCTTATTGGTGAAATAAATTATGGGGCAGATTCTCACGAGAAAAATAGGCAGTATTTCTGTGCAGCCTGAGAGGCCCATTCCAAAGTCGGGAGAGAACTGCGGTATCTACAGCTGGATGCAAAACAAAAACATAAGGTTGGGGAACAGGATCTTATTGTGTGATGATTTGGGGGACCAGGAAGATGGATCAAGATGGTGCAATACAAAGTTAAAAATACTGGATAAGACAAATGATGAAGGTTCTTGGGAGTTACTGAAGAGTTTGAAATAGGAGAGCCATCTGGTCACATTTATACTTAGGGTGTATACTGTAGCAGAAAACTGGAGGATTGGAGTCAGGTTGGCAAGACTGGGTCTTAGGTGAGTGTTAGTAAGTCATAGGTGTTCTGTAATGAGCATGTATTAATTTTGTAACATAAGCAAATACATTAGATCTTATTTTGTAAGAAACCTACTTTTGCAATTCCTCTATGATATAGTCCCAATTAATAAAATCTAAAATTAAAGCCCCAGTTAGACAATGAGCATTCATTTGACATTTGACCACTTTGCTCGACAGAATCTCCATCACAGTTTCAGAAAAAAATAATCATTCTTTTCTACTACTTATTAGCTATCATTCAAATATAAAGAACAGAACAATTCCATTGAGCTTGTGAGAATGGAAATTATATTACCTGCAAAACTTACTCTGCTAATTTTTTAGCTCATCAACCCTCCATGAGTCAGAAAAATATTCACACCTAAGTTGAAACTTTAGAGTGGTGGCCTGGAGCAACAGTCCCAGAAAATTGGTAATGAAAGTAATGGTTTATAAAAGAGAGCTTGACAGACTGATTATAGTCTCACTTTGGCTTGCTCCAGCTCTGTTTAATTCACAGCTATTTAGTTCCAGGAACATGGACTTTTGTTATGTTTGTTTTTTTAGTCATTTGAACTTTTTAGTATATCAGTTTTATGAATTAATTGAACAAATATTCATTTGTAAAACAAGATAAAAGTTAATAAGCAACTTTAGTCTCATTTTGCCTCTCTATGAATGTGGTAGTGTTTGGAATAAATTTTAAACTTAATGGAGACCAAGTTTTATACTTAACAGTGTGTTGTTGTTTTCATGTATTTTTTTTTTAACTAGCTATGTAAAATGGTGTTCTCTGAGTTTATATATACAAACAGGACAGGATTACATAAAGTGCAATTTTAATACTCATTTAATCCAAAGTACTCTTCCTCAGCTGTCCTTTTAAAATATATTTAAACTATGTTAATAGCACATAAATAGTGGGCAAATTTATTTCTGCAAACCAGACTGTGGAAACTGGACACTATTGAAGATACCCTGAAACGTACTTTAAAAAGTTGAGGATAATATACATAACTATTTCTAATTATAATTATTTTGGGTAAATGCAAATTTAACTGACTTCAAATAGGCATACTTTTTGACATGTTGAAATTGAGATTCCATAGGTGGCTGCTTCATGGTAAATTCAATATAAATAACAATGAGGGAACCACATATGGTAAGCCTGGGCTTCAGACATTGGCTTTAAGATTCTCAAATAAATAAAGACCTTCTTTGAAGGCACACGGATGTATTAATTTTTAATTTGTTTCTTTTTGATCTCTTAATTACTGAAAAAGATTTATTGGTTAATTTTAGGAAGGCAAGTGTTTGAAAAGTTTTGCCAAATACTGTCTTCTTTAAATGAATGTATGGTAATGAAAAGTTAAGAGGAGAGCCAAATTAGATTGAATAATTGTTCAGTCATGTGGGTCAGGCTAGTTGCATAGCCTGGTTGTTAGACTGATTGCTCAAATTACATTGCCTGGGGTCCTGCATTTGGTTGGCTGTCTTCTCAGATCTTAACAAGGTTCTGGGAATTTCTTTTTCTGACAAAGTTTGCTTTGTGTTTTTCCCCTCCCCCCCCCCCCCCCAACTACATCCAGGATGCTTCATCTGCAGACATTAGAAAAGCATATCGTAAGCTTTCACTAACTCTGCATCCAGACAAGAATAAAGATGAAAATGCAGAAACTCAGTTTAGACAAGTAAGTGAAATATGCTGCTGTTATATATTTTTGTGGTAATTTATAAATAAATGTTTATGGTAAAAACAGTAACCTATATGTAGAATATTTCCATTTAAAATGAGATTGTAGTTTAGAAATGTTATGCATACATATTTATTCAGTTTTTTAAAAAAAGTAACGCTTTTACCAGCATTTTTTATATTAGAATCTCAGTTCTGGGGGGAGTCATAATTGTCATAATTTTCTTTCTTTAAATTGCAGTTTTAAAAAGCATGTGTTAAGATAATTATTACTTTTGCATCTTTTGCAAAGATGTATTTTGGTATCAAGCCTTTTTTAACCTCTTAAGGTGCTACCAAAACCATAGAATGGTACTTATAATTAAGATTTTATCTGTTCACTGAGTGCATGGGCTTTTTGCATGTGCATTATAGTGTGTCTGTCTTCCTAAATGATTTCTTATAGGTGAAAGTATTTTTAACGTGATGCTCCTGTTTTATCTAGTTGGTGGCCATTTATGAGGTTTTGAAGGACGATGAACGAAGGCAGAGGTGAGTGTTCATCTGCTTTTCAATTAAGATGTTATACTTTGATGTCTGTTTATAAAGAAAAGAATTGTCTCATTAAAGATTTTATTGTGTTAGTAATTTTATTTTCATTCCTTTCAAGAAATGCATTGTTTTTAAAACATATATTTAGAGTGGAGTTAATTTCTACTGAAAATATTCACTAGGTTAATTCAGTACTTAGAGACTTCAGGATCATGCCTTCATTAGCTAATATTTTTAACATGAGTATCTATGCCCTGGAAAATTCGAATCCCACTTGACTTCAAACAAATGCCTATTCATTTTTGATATATCAGTAATTGCTCCTATCTGTGCTTGGGGGTCTGTCCCCCCTGAGTTTCTTAAATGTTTTGCAATTAGGCGACTAGAGATATTCAAGTTACTACCTTTTCTCAGTGTTTCCTCATATTCAAAATAATAAACCTAACTTGTGAGTGAGAGAGCAGACTTGTGTAAGTAGAAGATAGGAGTAGAAGAAAAATATTTGCTTCTTTCTCCTGTTTCTTTTGCCTCCATCCCTTCCCTTACTCTCCTCCAGCGACTCTGTGTTTAGGGTTGAACGTCAGACAGGAGGCAGCACCCTCTCTTTGAGATGTCTCTGGGTGCCTTTCAGAAGAGTAGTAATAGATTTTACAGTGGTTTAAATGCTAATGACTTAGGAGCTTGCACAGAAACCCTTTCCTCTGTTCTTCCAAATGTGTGGTATGTAGACACTACTATGACAGGTTTCAGAGTTCTTTAAGTCAGACTCATGGTAAGAAATACATTTTGCATCATGCTTCAGGACATACAGACACAACAGAAACAAAAATGTCACAGAACACTTCTTATTGTGTGTGAAAGACATATTTTATTTTTCTATTCTAGGCTAGTCTAGACTGTTCTTTTTTCTTTTTAGAAACAATGCTGATTGTGGTCTGCTAAATTGGTTTCATGAGACACTACTGAGCTACCCTCTGCAGTTCGAAAATATTACTCTATTAAAGCTAGTATATCTTAGAGAAAATCCAAAACATTATGCAATGTGACATTCTGAATCTTTCTTCAGATGTGTTACCTGGAATTATTCTGTATCCTACAGTGTCTGCTCCCACTCTTGGTTCTCATCTTTAACAGTTTAATTTGAATACCTCAGTTTGTCAGATTGCAAAGCAAGGTACTCAGGATATTCTCTTGAAGTGTTCTTTGCTTTATAACAAGGGCTGGCATTGGTCCAGATACCATAGCAGACATTCCTCTGGTTTGAGATAATCCATAGTGTTGAAAGAGTCCTAGAACCGTGTTGAAAGAAGTGTTGGTCATTCTGTGCATATTTTCTAGTTGGTTTCTCTCACTGAGCCCCTAGTTGTGTTTCACACATCAAGTATGTGTCTGTAAAGATAGCTTTATTTAGTCTCCCTGTATCTCTGGCGTCAGATTTTGTTTTTTTTTTTTTGTTTGTTGTTGTTTTAAGTCAGTAAACTTTGTAACAGTTTCTTTCAATTACCGAAATTATTTATATCTTTTCAGAACAAATCACTTCTCATGTATAAATTGTTTCTTCATTAACACAGATTCATCAAACATTTTCTTTTTAGGATTAGTTCCCTTTGCATTTATTGTAGAGTGTTAGTAGGAAAAAATGGATCTGACAGTTACACAAACAGCTGTAGTATTTATACCCCTTGAGGCACAAGTAACTCTTTGGTAACTGGTTTTCCTTGAGGCAAAAGTCGTAACTAATCAAGCTGAGAATCACTCTTCCAAAGCTTGCGCCTGAGGCCAGGTGACCTATGAGTATTTAAACTTATAGGAGAAATGCATCTCTATAATTACCTAATGTTTATAATTCCTTTAGAAAAAAAAAGCACAGTTTTATCTTTTGAAAGAAAATTGTCTTATAGTGATATTAACAAATGCTCTTTGGTATTGCAATCATTTATTATAAATATTTATTAATAAGTGCTTTCAAGTGTGTAACTTTCCAGGAACTGTAATGGACTTATTTATTTCCCTTATAAATAATTGTCTTTTCACTGAAAGCAGCCTCATTTAAAAAATTTTAGTAGGAAAGGGAATAACAATGAAGCAGATAAAATAATAGATTACCTTTTTTTTCTTTTTTAAGGAACAAAGTTTATTTTTTAAACAGCCTTATTTAGGTATAATTTGCATACCATAACAGTTAACTTATTTTAAGTGTACAAATCCATGATTTTTAATGAATTTACAGAGTTGTGCAGACTACCACAACCAGTTTTAGAACATTACCTTCAAAAACACTCCCTCAAGCCCATTTGCAGTCACTTACCATTCTGTTCCCAACCCCAGGCAATCACTGATCTCCTTTATGTGACTGTAAATGTGTTTTTTCATATTAATTAAATCATCTAGTAGTATTTTGTATCTGGCTTCTTCCTATTATCAACATATTTTTGAGGTACGCCCATATTGTAGCATATACCAGTAGCTCATTCTTCTTTATTGCTGAATAGTATTCCACATTCCACTTTCATTTATCCATTCATCAACTGATAGACATTGAGATCATTTCCGCTTTTTGGCTATGACTAACAATGCTGTTGTGAATACTCACACAGAAGTCTCTGAACAAATGCTTTTCATTTCTCTTGGGTAGATTCTTAGGAGTGTTACTGGGAGTAAACTTCTAAGACATTTTTTCTTCTAAAGACATAGACCACAGCATGAAAAAACAAGTTTTCCTGGTTAGTATAAGGGAGATTAGTAAAGAAGTCTTTTGAAACTCCTTAAGTAACTTCCTTATTTTAGGAAATAGCAGCTCAGTTATGTTCTGCCTCATAAGCTGTAGCCAGTGTTAGCTGGAACAAAGTACCGAGACGATCCTAAGCACTACATACATACACTAGATTGTGTTTTAGTAATATTAGGACATTTACTTGTATTTAAAATCTGTTTTAAAATTCTTTTGGTAACTCGCTTGTGCAACTTAGTTTTTTGGGTCTATTTTATGGTATATATTTGTAAAAGTTGAATGTAAGTGCTGTGTACCACAACTTTTGGCACATATATATATTTTATAAAGGAAAAATCAATTAATTTAAGCTTGTTTCCTATTTATGATCTTTGTACAGTTTTTACTCAGGTTCAAAATGTGGCCTAAATAGATGATGTTATTCTTTTAAGCTAAAGATTCAAACTTTTTACAGTGAGAGATTCACAATTTAGGCAAATGCTAGAATTATTTGAATATTTATTTATATAATATACCTGTTTTCTATTTTAATTTCATAGTTACTATTTTATATTTCAAAGCATGCTAATAATTTACATAATTTTTCTTGGAATTTAAACATTTTTCGATTTGCTTTTTATGTTTATATTTGGCTAAATATATTTGGTGAATTGAATATAGTCATTTGATGACTATAGAATGGAACTCACTAATGATTATATAACCATTATTATGTTTATCATATATATTTTAGAAAATCAAATGAAATAAACATTTATTAGGCTATATGTTGGATGTATGGAATAGATCAGTTAATATTTTTAATTTCTAAAATGATGCCTTTATAGTTTCATATCTTTTTTACATTAGTGGTATTTTCATCAAAGAAATTTACTTTTGTATTTTCTTACAGTATTCATATGTGTGTACATTCTTAATCTGGTTTTAACAAATTGTTAAGAGCAGTTTATATGAGCTTAATTATTTTAACAGTATTATGTGTTAGATATAGAAAAGGAATAACAGTGATACTTTGTTTTGTCAACACATTTTTTCTTAAATAACTTATGAATATATTGTCTTTGTATTTTAAGGATATCTTTATTTTTTCAGTGTTTCAGGAAAGCAGTGATTTATCTTTTAACACCATATACTCTAAAAAGTGAACTATAATAGAAGCTATCTTCCCTTAAAATGGCCAGTCGTGTGAGCCATAATGTTCATTGATAGTAAAATCAATAGAGCATTGATTCTAAGCTTAATCCTTGGAAACTGTTGTTTAGAGTGGCAGACATAGCCTAGTAAATATCTAGTTTTGTTTAATGTGTTCAGTGCATGAGATTCTGCTGTCTTGAATTTAGCTGTGCACTAAATACAATTTATATGTGGGGTAGAAAATAGTAGCTGTTAACAGATACATAGCATTTCAATGGTGATAAAATATTTGATACAAGATTCACAGCTATGAGTTTAGCTGGGTTTTCTTCTAATACTGTTTAGATCTAAAACAAGTTTAACAGTAATGCTCTTAGGGAACTGTCACCACTTTCTTAGATGTTGTTTATATTAATAGCCACACTTTTTACTTGAAGTTATTTCCTGGGAGAGAAGAGCTGAAAATAATTATATTCCTCTTTTTTTTCCTCAACAAATCTGAAGTAGAATGTAGATTTTAGAATAAATTCAGGCCTTTCTTTATTGGACTTCATTCAGATATTGTGATCTTACGTTATATCCCTTGAAACCGTTTTTGCCAATATGTTGGTAATTTAAAAAGAGTCACTTTTTAGCAGTAGATTTAAACATAAATTTTGAAGGACAGGAATGATAACTTTGGATGAAATCATGTTATATATTTATTTGTGTTCAAAAATTGCTATATAAATATTGAAAAAGAATATTTAACATCAAACTTTGGATCAGCTACTACATAATCATATTTTAATTACCAGATTCTTGTATACTATAAAGTTTGCCTGCCTTTAAGAGTTTAGTACCACTAATGTCATTTGCTTTGAACATTGGTTATTCTGATCTGCTGTTATTTTTAATAATCTAAGTTGATCCTAAAAGTCAGGTTTTCTAGATAGTCCAATAAAATATATTTTGAATTTATAACCAGTATTTTTCTACTGAAAAAAGAAGTTGCCTGTAATAAATGCTCTGCTTTATTTTTTTAAGCATATCTCCAAGGTATCAATTTAATAACTATCAAAGTAGCTACTGCAGTTGTTGCATTTAAATTGATTTACATGTCAAGACTGGCAGTTTAGCAGCTGCGCTATTATTCGTAGATCGGTCAATTTACTTGAGAAAAACCTACTACTGAGTTCTACTGACCTGCCTGACAATATAGGCCCTATTTCTATTCCTGTAATTAGGCCTGCGACTAACTCAGAATATTTTTAATTAAAATATTTTGGTCAATGTGTTGCACCAAATTAGGCCTTTCAGTGAAGATTTAATTCTGGAAATAGTGTGATTAGAATATTTAATGAGTTGTGTTCAACTAAGATTAACAAGTTGTGTGTTTTGAACATACAGTATTTGCATGAGACCATTTTGAGTTTTACAGTCATAAATGTTACTCCTTATTTTTAACGTTAAAAATATTTGCCTCCATAATGTCTGATGGGTAAATTTAAATTCAGTTGAAATTTTATTCTAAAGAAAGTTGATTTAAAGTGAATTACTAGGAAATTTGTTATGTTCTTCCCTTTCAGCAAAGACAAAAATGTGAGGAAACTGCCACCTAAATGTTTACAAATAAACAGTTTTATTGAGAAATTGGTTGTTTCCACATCTCCTGCTAATTTGGTATTGTTTTTAATTCTTAAAAAGAACATGAGCAACATAAAATTAAAAGGTGCCCCTTTTAAATAGACTTTTTATGTCTTTAAGAAGCTTTGATAAAATTATAAATATTTCGACCTTGAACCCTTGTACTGAGATTCAAATAAAAGCACTAACTAGAAAATTTATCCTGAATGTGATTCAATTAATATATAATTCTTGGAAGCAAATAGAGCTCTTGTCTTGATTTTCTCCCATTGAGATCCTTCCTTTTGTCACTGACTTTCATGGTGGGGCCTCACTGCAGCCTGTGATGGAGAGGTGGACTATAAGGCTCCTTGAGTTTGGATGTCATTCCAGGAGTCATGTCGTTGGAGTGTTTAAAAACACAAGATCTGTATATCAGATCCTGGGTATATCACTGAGTGCCTTTTCGAAGATTGTGTATGATTGAATGCAGTGTTTTGATTTACAGGCCATTGTAATGCAGGTAATCTGTATAAATGTTATATATTTTGGAGAAATTCTTTTCTCTTTCCTCTTTTTAAGTATTGATACAAATAACGTTGTTTGCTTTTATTTTTAAACTCCGTATGAAAAACTGTTGTATTTGCTCCTCTAGGTATGATGATATTCTGATCAATGGACTTCCAGATTGGCGACAGCCTGTGTTCTACTACAGGCGGGTGAGAAAAATGAGCAACGCTGAGCTGGCATTACTTTCGTTCATTATTCTCACAGTGGGTCATTATGCTGTGGTTTGGTCAATCTACCTGGAAAAACAACTGGTAAGTACTGGTAATAAATCAAGTGACCTAGCCTCCTTAATTTTATATGGAATTTTAGACGTTTATTTTTTCAACTGATAAAAATTTCAGCTTTCTTATATATATTCTTTATTCTAGTACTTTTGTATTCAACATTTAGTATTTGATGTTTCTATTTCAAGAACCCATGACATAAGAAGAAAATGTTTCCTTTTAAAAATGAGTCATTTTGAGTTTGTTAAAAAATTTTGTTAAGGTGTAAATATCAAGCTGAAAATTAGAAGGTAAAGCTATGTTTTCCTTATTGTCACCTTCTAGATATACATGTTTTTTATGCAAAATGATTTAGAATGATTATTTTAAAAGCTTTTAACTCAGTAAAATTTGAAATGAGTATAATTTGATAGAGATAAATTGGTTAAAAAATTTTTACATTTTTGTTAGACTGATTCACTATTACATAGTTTGTTCTGCCTGCCGTGAGCTTTTATTTATATGCTAAAGAGAAACATATTTATCAGTATTCATGAATTAGCATCTGTTTACTCATTCTTTTTGAAGTGACATTATTAAAGTTGGATGAATGAGAAAAAGTAAGTTGAATGCCTTCTCTTCTTAGAAAACTTTGATTGCTATGGAGATACACATGACTGACAGTGCTGAACTTCATGTGTGTTTAAGGACTGGATACCATGACAACAGTTATTGTTAAAGATTGATGATTTTACTTAATCATGTTGGACCCTACATACATTTGCATAAATGTTCTTCCATAATGTTTACCCTTCACAGAAGACTCTTGATAACATTTGAAGAGTACATGTTAATGATAACCTGTAACCATAATTTTTTCCACATTAAGGATGAACTGCTCAGTAGAAAAAAGAGAGAAAAGAAGAAAAAGACAGGCAGCAAGACTGTGGATGTATCAAAACTTGGTGCTTCAGAAAAAAATGAAAGGTGGGAACATGAAAACATGTTTATAATTCGAAATTGTTTTAAAATACATCTTTAATGTGATCCCACTTCATATGTATATCAATTTCAAATATACCAATATTTACATCTGTATTCAGTTTATAAAAGACTAATAATGTTCCATAGTTTTAAGAAACAAAATTCTGATCTTAAGCACAAGTTCCACAGGTTTTCCTCTTTGTAAAGTATTCCTATATATTTAAATAATTAAACCCCTGAATTCTTGTTTAAAATTTTTCTACTGAACTTTAGAAGCAAAATATTACTAAAAGAATGTATCACTGTAGTGTTAACTCAGGAGTGACAGTATGTAGAGAGACAGTAATATGCAGTGCACTCAAAGAGATACCACCATTTCTCCTATTGATTCATAGGAAGAAATAAAGGGTTTAAATAGTTCACACAGCAGGGCAGGAACTGGATCAATGTGAGATGGAGATCAGAGACTATTCTGCTTGTCTTCTGTCCTGATGACATCAGTGAGTAATGCTTCAGTGAACTGCAAATGACATTAATTTTTATGTATTGGTTTGTTTATGCTACAGTCTTCATATCTGCTTGTCAGCACTTGGGGACACTGTGATGCTGTTTAGTCTTTTATAGCTGAAGTAATCATAAGGTCTAAGAATTCATTTTGCCAAACTGATGAAAAGTCCAGGTTAGAAAGAGGACTTTTGTGCCTTTATCTTTATATCTTGATTATTCAAGTCTCCTTCCCCAAAACCTTAGTCTACATTCTCTTACTTACTATACATAATTGCAGTTGTTGTACTAACATATTTATTGATGGAATATGTCAGATTAAGTGATAACTGTCATAAATATTTCATTGAAAAACTTTTTTTGTTGAAATAGCTGTTTAAAACAGAGTTCATGATTATTATAAAAATATTTTGTTTTTCAACTCTTTATACTTTGCTTTTAGATTACTGGTGAAACCGCAGTGGCATGATTTACTTCCCTGCAAGCTGGGAATTTGGTTTTGCCTTACACTAAAAGCATTGCCTCATCTAATCCAGGTAAAAAAAAATACCTCTTTCATATGATACTAGTGCTTTGATTTTAATTATTCATGAAATAATTTATGCCTGCTATCTGAAGGCTGAATATAACAGTAGATGCTTCATAATGCTGATTGAATGAATAGTATTTTATAAGTATAAACCTAGTTTAGAATAGTTCTAAAATTTATTTAGGTATCTATTCCTTTAACTATCTCTTAATGTTGCTTTTATAACACCTTAGAATTCCAAGACAATAAAAAAGGAAAAAGCAATACTATCTTTAGGACAGACATAAAAACAATAACAATTTAATCATTTAAGGCATATTCAGTAAAAATAGAGCTCAGATACCTTGTCACCATTATTTTAAAAGCATTTAGGTAAATAGTATGGAAAAAAACACTTTGGGTAAGTATTTGTATAATTAAGCAAAAGTATACATAGGTTACCATTTTGTTTGCAGCTTTTTTTTAAATTTAATTTTATTAAAAAAATTTTTTTTTGTTTGCAGCTTTAAGAGGAGTGCAGATATTTTGTCTTATACTGTAATCGAAGTTTCTATTGCTAGTCAGTCTTGCTCAAATGATAGAAATTACACACCATATTTATATGGCAGTTTCTCTTTTTTTTATATTTAGCATAACAGTACATTTCATTAGGTTATCATTTTGCTAATTTTAATTATTGCACCTGTTTAGAAAATTTCCAACACATAAACAGAATATTTGAAAGAATATATAATGGTTTGGTGTACAAATTTTGAAATTCTTTGAAGTTGTAGTTTTGGAGGAAATGTTTTCATTTCAGAAAACACAAAGAGTAAGAGTGAGAGATAATTTCTGTTTACTTACTTTTTTTCATACAGTGGCTGTTTTTCCTTATCGTTTAGGGAAGTGAGTGACTCCATCTTCTGTATTTTATTCTTTTCCTCTAATGATGGAAATTATATTTGAAGGGAGAATTAACTAAAAGTTACTAGTGTTTCTTCCTAACTTTTGAGAAATTATTTACCAGTTCTTTGTCAAAATAGTTTATCTTAACAGTTATTGCATACAGAATCATTTGTTTACATTTAATAAAGACAATTGAAGTATTTTGGTAATTTAAAAGTTTTTTTAAAGTTGTTTAGTGTATTGTTTATTTGGATAAAAATCCACAATCCTTGTATGCTGTGTATGTAAGACTTAGTATGAGAGAGAAAATGTGTTTATCTTACTGGTATATTTGTGAGAGGATGTGACAGAAAAATATTTTAGGACATGATTTCTTACATTTTTAAGAGAGTGATTATTTTTTGCTAGCTTTAGAATCTGTGTAATAGGCAAATCAGAGTGCAAATCAATTTAATAGTCATGAGGCAGCATAAATAACACATAAAGTGTCAGTCTGAAACACTTTATTTTTTTTCTTCTCATTTATTTAAAAAAAAAACTTCTGTTGGAGTGTAGTTGCTTTATGACATTGTGTTAGTTTCTACGGTACAGCAGAGCAAACCAGCTGTATGTGTACATATACCGCGCCCCCTTTCCTTTGCTTTTCTTCCCGTTTAGGTCACCGCAGAGCACTGAGAAGAGTTCTCTGTGCTACACAGTCGGTTCTCTTTAGTTACCTGTTTTATACATAGTAGTGTATATATGTCAGTCTCCCAGTTCATCCCACTCACTTCTTTGTAGTTTTAATCTAAGTCATTTGAAACAAAGTTTATTTGGTAAAATCAACATATTTCTTGGTTAGCATGCAGAGCAATTTGCAAAAACAATCAATATATTAAAATGACTTAAATTTTACAAGTTATTGTTTTGCCTCGTTGCAAATTTGTAGAAAACTTGTAAAAGTAAGGAATTTTGTAAAAACATTTTAGCCTCTTCAGAAACCTTTTAAAACTGTTGAATCAATTGGAAGTTTAATGTCTTTCTCATGTTCACTACCAAAACAATATAGTTGATTCTGATCCAAATTGTAATAGTGAAAGTATTTCTGATCAATAAACATACAGCTTATACTTTCACAAACATCAGCAAAGCAATACTGAATAGTTGCTATTAGGATTAGATTTTGTCTGCTTTTTTTTTTCTTGCAGTCTTCTTTGACCTTTGTATTAATTTATCATTCATAAAATTGTGTAAAATGAATACATATGCCTTATCTACAACACTGAAGTTTTTTGTGACACTTGTATGAGATCTTCTTAAATAAGGTACTTATGAAATTTATAGGAAGCCCTTTTTACTTGAAGCAGTCTGGATTGGTAACTAACACAGTGGTGATAAGAGTCCTTCCTACTAGAGCCCTCAGTATTTCAAAAAATGGTACACATGACCTTCAGCATTTTCTTCACCACTCTTGTGGTACTGGGTCATTGTTTTGTTTTTAAGTAGGAATCCTTTTTCTTGCATATACCACCCCTATCTTGATTGAGAGGTTCAAAGACTTCCAGTGAATGGCCTTCATACTTGCAGAACCTGTACCCAAATTTTGTTGTCATATCAACAGCTCTTGATTTCTAACCTTTTTCTTCCCATTCTTCCTCTAAATAGCCATTCTGTATTATAGTTCACATGCATGTATGCTTGGTTATCCAGTAGGATTAGTTTAGCAGGTTCAATAAAAATTTAATAAACACAGTGTCAGAACAAGGCACTTTAAAAGCCCTTATAGCCAGAGTCATATCACATAAATTAAAATAATTGGGACACAATATGATATATAAGCTTCATATCTGTAGTATAAACAATGACTTCTATAGATGTTCTGAGAAGTAAGATTGTCTCTATTTAAGATAACCAAGGAAAATTTGAGCCAAGTCTTGAAAGATGAATAGACCATTTGACAGTGAAGTGCCCACACTGTGTACTAGTTGTGTACAAAAATAATTTCATAGATACAGTAACTCCCATATAATTACACATGTTGAGACTGAAAAAACCTTAGGAAAAATTGTACAACTGCTCTTTTTAAAAAAAAAAAAAAAATACCACATATCCCATTACTGTCATCCAAGACTATATCCTAAGTCAGCAGACTCTGAATATAGCCATTTAGGAGATTAATAGATGAATCTGACAAATCTATTAAAGGACATTGAGACAGAAAAGTGTTTCTGTCACACAGGTCTGTCAAAGATATGTATACATTGTTAGGAACGGGAAAGTTAAAGTGCATAGTGGGCAGACAGTGCTCAAAATGGTTCTGTGATCAAGCAGGGTGGAGGTAAAAGTATTTCTTTGATAGCTCCCCTTGCATTTTGAGAAGGTCTTTATTACCTCCAGTACTGGGTTTTATTCCTTTCCTTTGCTCTGAAGAAGATATTGAAAAAACTGTAAGATGTAGTGGATTAGAAGAATGAGACCAGTAACTGAAAACGATTATACTTGACACATGAAATATCTGATGTTAAATTAGTATCAAACATTTCCTAGACTGGAAAATCTTGAAAGAAAAGAGATATGGATATTAGTATATTTAGCAAAATGTGTATCCCCATATCATTCATGTACCCACATAGGCAGAAGTAAAAAGTCAAATGAGAAACCAAAGAAAAAGAATATGGAGGGTGTAAATTGACGTGTCCATTGAGATTGGAGAGAACATTACATTAAAGAGGAGTAAAATGCATGACTGTTTGCAGAGAAGCTTCGGAAACTTGAGAAGAATGTGGTTATACAGCAAAAAAGGCAGGTGGAGTAATCAACAGAAGACATGCAATATGAATTAGAATATAACAAGGAACTTGGTGTGTATCAGGAGAGGCATGGTATGCTTTCAGGCTAGAATTTAATTTTAACATTAAAAGTATAGCCCTAGTGACACTCCGTATCTTCCCAGTCTGTATTCTCACAGAACAGAAGGGAGTACACAGTCTCTTGGAATCTGACTAAACCAGTCTTCTGTGTGGACTGTATTCAGCCTGTAACCCCAGGAAAATTTTCTAACCTCCAAAATGCCCTTAGATATTTTTTATTTGATCATATATATTCTGAAACATATTCATAGCAATGTGAGTAGCAAAAACTGATGAAATATAACCAGTGCTGTGTGCATATTTTCAGTTTAACTGCCTGTTTGTGTTGGAGCTTCATTTATTTAGGCCCATTAAAAATTTAGATTGCTAACACCACCAATTTCTCATACAAATAAGTAAGTACCAAATATCCCAAGTAATTACAAATTACCAGTCTAAATCATAGTTCATAGTTTTCTACCTTTTCTAAGGTGGAAAGGTCTTAAGTGTTCAAAATTTATTTGCTTGCTTGCTTGTTTGACATTTCTGGGAATTCACCATTTAAATTGCTCTCTACCTGCTATGTTACATTTCTTAATAACATAATCTATAAAACATGCAACTCCCTTAGGAGTTCATTGCCTAAAATTGTTCATTTTTCTCATCATTAAGTCCTGGTCCCCCATCTTTTCTCACTACGAAGTTGATCTTATATGAACACAGACTAGAAATTATTGTAGAAAATTCCCAGCATGCATATGTCCACCCCATCAGGATTTATGGGCTTCTGAGGAGCAGTGGCTGAGAAAACAGAAGAATCTTCTCTGTGGTGCTATGGCTTTTACCTTAAATTGAAAGTTGTCTGAGAGTAAAGGAAATACTGTACTTTATACAGCTGTTTATAAAGGGAGGCCTCCTCCCTCCCAAGAAGCTTCTTCCATGGAAACAGCTCTGGACAAGCCCAGGGGTTGCCCTCTCTACAGTCATGGCCCTTAATTCTAACCCCTTTGCTTCTGCTTGCTGGGACAGAAACCAAATAAACAAAACATTCACAGCTAATTAGCAGGAGGAAAAGCTTCTAAAAGACTAGGAGGCATTTGCAGCAAGCTTAGTTGCCTGCCCTTCTGCTCAAAGTTAAACACAGATTTTCCAAGGGATAAGGAAGCTTACTTTTTTAGTATTCTCAGAACTTTTTGAAAAATTTTGCAGACAAGCACACTTTACATAGAGAATACATAAACCAGTGAAAAAGTTTGGGAAACTCATCTGAATTTTTATAAGGCTGAAACTACTGCTACAGAAGGACAAAGGGATACAGGAGAATTGGAAAGACCTCACAACATAACAAAGATTCCATTCCTTCCACCCTCTGAAAGGAGGCCATAAGATGCAATTATTCAGAGGTCCAAAGACAGAATATAAAGTAGAGTTATGTAGAAAAGATTTTAAAACCACAAAATGTTAGGATGTTAGAGACACACAGTCTCAATGAGTCCATATATTATAGCTGAAAAAATACTTAAGACTCAGATTGGTGAGACAGCTTGCCCAAAGTGACACAATTAGTTCATGGTAGAAATGAATCTTAAAGCAGAGGAAAATAAATTTAAAATATAAGAAATATAAAAGCTAAGAAAGGCTAAGTTTTTTTTCACTGCTAGATAGTGAGCTTGGTAACCAGTCTCACGGTCTGTGAGTAAGCTATCTGATCTTACATTCTCTGTACGGATATTGAGGCAGATTGTAATTTTTATAAAAGTTGTAGAGGATTCTTGCATTGAGTTGGGGCTGAATAGATGGCTTCTGTTGTCTCTTCTATCTCTTAGCGCAAATGGAAAAGTCACTTTGGGCCTTCTGTCTCTTAGAATATACCGACTCAGGCACAGGAAAACAGAGCTTCTTGTTTTATGTTTTATTTTTATTACTCTTGTAAACTTAGTATTATTATAGTTCCGTACAAAGAAAAACAGACTCTTATTCAAAGTATGAAATTTAGAAGTTTTCTTATATTCTTCACTGTAATTTTATACCTTGTATGTAATTACATATTACAAGTAACTCTTGAGATTATGTGCATGCTAAGGCACTTCAGAGTTGGACATGACTCTCTGTGACCCCATGGACCCTAGCCCGCCAGGCTCCTCTGTCCATGGGATTCTCCAGGCAAGAATACTGGAGTGGGTTGCCAGTCCCTTCTCCAGGGGATCTTCCCGACCCAGGAATTGAACCTGGGTCTGCCACATTGCAGGCAAACTGTTTACTGTCTGAGCCACCAGGGAAGTAATTGTCTACATTGTACGTAGTTACACATTACATGTAATTCTGAGATTACAGTATCAGTCAGCTGGAGAACAAAACTTAATAATAGAGCAGTTGAATTTGTAGGCAGATTTTCAAAACTGCACTTAAACGATATTCTCCTGTGTTGAAGGTTATATGTAAGCTTCAAACAAGAGATACGTGCTATCACACAGTCAAAGAGCAATGGAGTGTCCTCCATCCTTCTTGCACCTACCTCTCTTCAGAGTTCTTCCTGGAGGGGGAAATGGCAACCCACTCCAGTATCCTTGCCTGGAAAATCCCATGGACAGAGGAGCCTGGTGGGCTACAGTCCATGGAGTCGTGAAGAGTCACACACGACTGAGCATCTGAGCAGAGTTCTTCCATGTGGTGCTGTTTCCCTGCTCGTACCACTCTAAATTTAACCCCCTTCTTTCTTAAGATTTTTTTTTTTGGATGGTTTAATATTTTAAAGTTTATATGGAGAAGGAAAAGTAAACTGAAACGTGACAAGCAATGCCAGTTCAGCATGGTATTTTTATCACTTAAATATGTTTCAATAATGTTAAAAAGAAAGGTTTGTAATAAGGGATATTTTCCATCTCATAGCTAACTAACCTTGGGAATACTATATCTTCACAGTTTAGCTAAATTATCATCATTATGGAGCCTTTCCTGATAGGCCAACTGAAAATTTCCCATTGTATATTCTCTGTACTAACTCTATAGCACTTGCTATTTATATCAACCAGGATAGACTTTGGTAAGGTGCAGATCATCTTAAAATTCCAGTGACTTGAACTTTGTTTCCAGTGTCTTCCACTTACATAAGGAGACATGCTGCTCTAACTTGCCACTTAGGGACTCAGAATAATGATGTCTTCATCATCTTTTGGCTGAATGCATCTAGGGCTCTCTATGGCAGGAGTGAGAACTGGAGGTTTACACAGCCTTTTTTGGTATTCGGTTTGAAGTGACGCATATTTCTAACCATAGCCTGCCGAGAACTAGCCCCATAATCCCATGTAATCTCAAGAGAATAAGGAAATGTGGGGGAACAAATAGAACGCTGGGTGAGCACTACTCTCTCTTTACATATTGGATTGGCCATCAAGGACTTTTACTTTTTAAGTATTTTTCATTTTCACTAAGAACTTTATGAGCAGTATGTTCCACTGCCTTCTGCCATTTTTTCAGGCAACTTCATGATTCCATCTTCTCAAACTTATCTTTTTGAGCAAAAAGCTGTTCCAGGTACCTTTTTGAATCTTCCAGGGAATAGAAATTTTCTCCCTTAAGTGAATTTTTAAAGATCAAAATAAATGGAAATCTGAAGATACAATGTCTGGTGAATACAGCGGATGAATCAGAACTTCCTAGCTAAGCTGTAACAGTTTTTGCCTGATATTCAAAGAAACACGTGATCTTGCGGTATCCTGATGGAAGATTATGCATTTTCTGTTGACTGATTCCAGACACTTTTTGTCCAGTGCTGCCTTCAGTTGGTCTAACTGGGTGCAGTACTTGTTGGGATTAATCATTTGGTTTTCCGGAAGGAGCTCATAATAGAGGACTCCCTTCCAATCCCACCATATACACAATATTACTTTCTTTGGATGCAGACTGGAATTTGGTGTGGTTGGTGATGGTTACTACAGCCTCTTCTGTTCCAAATGATTGAACGGTATCCACTTTTCATTGCCCATCACAAGTTGTTTTAAAAGTGAAATGTCTTTGTTACGTTTCAGTAGAGAATGGCATGCAGAAATATAGTCAAGGTTTTCTTTGCTTAACTTGTGTGGCTTCCAAACATCAAATCCATTAACATAGCGAAGCTAGTACAAATGATTTTCAGCACTTGATTTGGATATTTTGAGTAGGTCGGCTGTGTCCTGCGTGATGCAGCATTAATGTTCTAAATGAATGTCTCGATGTGATCACTGTCAACTCCAACTGGTCCACCTGACCGTGGATCATTGTCCTGTAAGAAATCTCCGGAATGAAACCTCACAAACCATTTCTGACATATTCAATCAGTCACAGCACCTTCTCCATTCATTGTACAAATCTTTTTTTGTGTGTTTCAGTTGCATTTTTAACCTCTCTTGAAATAATAAACCCTAATATGCAAAAAAAATGTTGCTTTTCTCCTTCCATCTTCAATACTAAAATGACTACACAAAAATTCACCAATTTGATGTTTTTTTTAATTAATGCATAGTGATATGACAGCTGTCACAATACAATCTAACGATTGTTTCGAATAAAGTTAAAGACAACTAAGTGCTATTAGAGCTGTCTTATGGAAAAAAAAACAAGACTGAACAGTCTTTTTGAGGGTGCAGGGAATGTTAAAGGACTGTAAGTTCTTAACCTGAACGTTTGTTGAAATTTAAAGTATATATGGGCATGGGAGGATGAGTAAGTCAGGTGTATGACATCTGTGCCCTTCAAAGACCCCAGGAGAAAGCTTTAATTTGGATAGGCATGACTGAAAAGAGATAATCCAGTTCTGTGGTTTAAGTGTTCATGCATTTCCATCTGAATTGTGGTAGACCAAGGATTGAGTTTATTCCTTCACTTCCTGCAGAAATAAAACCCTGTCAGAAGGGTCTATAATTTATCTGCTCTAGGAATCACAAAGTCTGGGAATGTTACCCTAGAGTTATCCTTGATATCTCTCCTTTTCTTATTCCATACCAGTCAGTCATCAAGCTCTTTCATTTCTTTCTTTACAAATTTCTCACATCTTTCAATCTAGTTCAGTTCAAAAACACTTATTAAGTGCCTACTGGATTCTAGATACTGTGCCCTGAGTGTACAAGTTTCCTTGTCTCAAATTTCTCATTTTCTAGGAGAGAATACTGTGATACAAGCAACCATAGAGATAAGTTTAAATACAGAAGCAGTATACAGGAAACAATTAGTCTTCCAGGGAAGGTCAGAAGATTTGCACAAGAGGAGTGATGCTTCAATAGGGTTTTCAAGGATGAATAGGAGGTCTTGAGAAAAAAGGTAGGGGAGCAAAATACTCTAGTTAGAAGGCAAAGCATATAGAAAGCCATAGAAGCATAGCACAGTGTAGCCTTGCAGCTAGAAGTAGAGCTGTTACAGAACAGATGAAGTTTGAGTCAAGAGGTGTTGAAAAATGTTCTGGTTTTGTTTTTTTCACTGTTAGGAGCTTCATATGCCTGGAACACCAACTTGTTTATTTCCATGTCTGTGATTATTGAAGGCCTAGTCTTTTTTTTTTTTTTTTTTTTTGGTACTCTGTTAAAGTCTCACCTATCCTAAATGCCCCTCCTTGAGACTTTAGTCACTGTGTCTTGACACCGAAGTATTTGCATACAGTATGTGTTCTCAATCCTCAGCTCTCAATGGAGTGACATCTTTCACTTGTATCTACGTGGTCATATATGTTTCATAATCAGATTTGCATATAGTGATTTTGAAAATCTTGGAGTTAAGGGACTAATATGAAAATACTGTTTGTACTTTGTCACAATAATATAACTTACTGTACTATCAAATAATTCAGTTCAGCAAGTATGTTTTTCTGATTTCTGTCCACACACAATATTGAGAAAATATGCAATAGAAGAAAACAGAAAGAGAATACCTCCCTTATGTTTCTGACAGAAAAGGCTTTACTTAAACATATTTAATACACTCATAGAATTGCTGACTTTCATTAGTTCTCTAAGACAAATCATAGAGAACTGCTTATTCAATTTCTTCTGTTCATCATAAAATTTGAAAACATAAACACAGAGGAAAACTACTTATTAAATGAATATGCTGCTTTAAATTGAAGTTATGTGGAAAATACCATCAAAGGAAACTGACTTTTATGTTAATTTATTTGTAACTTCTTTTTTCAGGATGCTGGGCAGTTTTATGCTAAATATAAAGAAACAAGATTGAAGGAAAAGGAAGATGAATTGACAAGAGCTGAACTTGAAACACTTCAAAGTGAGTTTTAAACATTGTCTTACTATAGTAACTATATTATATAAAACTGATTATTTAAATTTGGATTTTTCCTTAAATTCAGTAGTAATTAAATTTTCTGTGCTTTCTTTGCTACTCTCTTTTGTATTTCTTCTAGGTCTAGAAGATGCATTTCTTGCATCTTCTCAATCCTTGTCTCCAGGGTATTTCTTTGCTACTCTCTAAGTAGACTTACTTGCACTTAATGTACTACATGTGCAAAATAATATATTAGTAATTTTTTTTTTTTTTTTACAAATTTTATTTCATAGAGGTTCAACACATCTTCTCCTTTGTCTCTTTGTCCTCTCCCTTATAGTAAAGTAACGTTGCTCAGTCACGTCTGACTCTTTGCAACCCTATGGACTGTAGCCTACCAGGCTTCTCCATCCATGGGATTTTCCAGGCAAGAGTACTGGAGTGGATTGCCACTTCCTTCTCCATATATTAGTAATTTCTGAACCACCCACAACTCAGTATCAGAAGGAGGGAAAAGTTATCATGGAGTCATATAGTTCCTTTCATCTGTATGTCTATGTGCTTAGTAGCTCAGTCGTGTCTGACTCTCTGAGACCCCGCGGACCACAGCCCACCAGGTTCCTCATTCATGGGATTCTCCAGGCAAGAATACTGGAGTGGGTAGCCGTTCCCTTCTCCAGGGGATCTTCCTGACCTAGGGACTGAACCTGGGTCTCCTGCATTGCAGGCATATTCTTCACCGTCTGAGCCACCAGGAAAGCCCCCTTTAATCTGGGAGGCATGTAAAATCTAGAAAGTCCTTAAACACTCCAGTGCTGCAGTTGTCATTAATATTTAGTGCTGATCACCAACTTGCTGTAAGCCTGAAAATGTCAATGATTTTTGTCTTGGAAGTCTTTGTTTAATTTGTATTATTGCTCTATTACATGAAAAACCTTGACTAAAGTATCAGTATGTTGATGACTTCCACCAAACACTAGAGACAGTTCTTGTTGATTTTAGGAAGAGTTGAACATACTGTTAAAGAAGGCATTTTCCCAGCCCTGGTCATTCTAATTTTCTATATCTACATCCTTCCCACACATTCTTCCTATTATAATGTTTTATTTTTTTAACCTGGTTTTATTTTTATCCAGAGCATTTAATACTATTTAACATTAATTTATAAATTAATTTTGTTTACCATCTGGTCCTCCCAATAGAAAGTAAGCTTCATCAGAGTAGGGATTTTATCTATTTTATTCAATGTTTTGACTATCTAAGGACATTAAGAATCCCTGGCACACAGTAGGTGCTTAATAGGTAATTGTTGATTGAATTCATGGAGGGGAAGTCTTCTTTTTTATTTTTAATTTCAATATGAATGTTCTTGGTTCAAACTTCATTCCCCTCCACCTACCTAGATTCCTAGAGAAGTGATATGGACTAATGTGGGCACAGAAAACTGTACAAACACTCATAACATTTAATACTCACTCACACCTACAGATGTATATAAATACACAGCATGTGAGATTTACAGAATAACTTGCATGCCTTAGCTATTCGTGCAGCCCACAGAAGCCATTTAGCCAAATGAAGCTGGAAAAGAGCAACTGTGTTATTAGTATTCCCATGCAGTTTACACTTTGAATATATAGAAAAATATCTATGGCAGTTACCCTTCATAAAGTGAAAGTCTAGCTTTCTGCCTTTACCTAAACACCAACCATAGTTTGAGAATAAAGGAGGATTATGTTGTCTCCAAAACCAGAGTCCATTACCACTACCTAAATGTGTGACTTTGAGGATTTTATTTTCATTTCCTTATCTGTCAAAAAACCATGTGGGACTAGATGATCCCAGTGTTAGTTTTCTATTGTTGCTGTAACAAGTGGCCACAGATTTTGTGGCTTAAATACAAATGCATTATCATACAGTTATGTGGGTCAGAAGTCAGACATGAGTCTCACTGGGCTAAAGTCAAGGTTATCAAGCAAGGCTGATTCCTTCTCCAGCGTCTCAAGGCCCCCACATTCCTTGGATCATGGCCCCCTTCCTCTTCCTTCAGAGCTAGTAATGTTGCATCTCTGATTATTCTGTAGTCACATTTCTGCCTGATCATAACGGGGAAAAGTTCTCTACTTTTAAGGACTTGTGATTAGACTGGACCAACTTGGATAATTCAGGATAGTCTCTCCTGTCTTAAGGTGCTCAAGTTTAATCCCATCTGCAAAAGTCTCTTTTGCCATGTAAGTAAAATATTTGCAGGTTCTGAGCATCAGAACACAGTCATTTTTAGGGGACCATTTTTACCTTCTACAACCTTTCGGTGTCTAGGTAGCTTTAGAACAGGGACTTTATCATCTTTGTGTCTGCAGCATTTAATATAGCATCCTGGCACATAGTAAATGTTTAATAAATGGATGAATGACTAAATAGATGAATTAATGTGTAACCTGAGTGTTAATATTAACGATGCAGATAACACACTTATGGTTACCAAGGGAGAAGGGGGAAGAGTTAATTAGGAGACTAGGATTGATGTATACACAGTACTACGTATGAAATATAGATAACTAATAAGGACCTACTGTATGGCACAGGGAACTCTTCTCAACACTCCGTAATAGGAAAAAAGTCTATGAGAGTGGGTATATGTATATATGTATAACTGATTCACCTTGCTATACAGCAGAAGCCAACACAACCTTTTAAATCAACTATACTCCAATAAAAATTAAAAACAAAAAACAGAGTTTCAACAAATACAATATAATATTCAGGTAAACTGTATAACTGTTTAAAGCAGACTCTGTTTAAGAGGAGGACATTTAGGATGCTAGAGGATTACATATTAAGATTGACTGATGTGTGTTTTGGAGAGTAAGGGTGGACAAATGATTATTACTGCTATATTAATATATCCAGAGATGCAAGCTGGATTTACAAAAGGTAGAGGAATCAGAGATCAAATTGCCAACATCCGTTGGGTCATCAAAAAAGCAAGACAATCCCCCCCCCAAATTTACTTCTGCTTTATTTGATATGTCAAAGCCTTTGACTGTGTGGATCACCACAAACTGTGGAAAATTCTTAAAAGAGATGGGAATACCAGACCACCATACCTGTCTCCAGAGAAACCTGCATGCAGGACAAGGCAGCAGTTAAGAACCAGACATAGAACAATGGACTGGTTCAAAATTGGGAAAGGAGTGCATCAAGGCTGTATATTGTCACCCTGCTTATTTAACTTATATGCAGAGTACATCATGCAAAATGCCGGGCTGGATGAAACACAAGCTGGAATTAAGATTGCCAGGAGAAATATCAGCAACCTCAGATATGTAAATGATACCACTTTAATAGCAGAAAATGAAGAGGAACTAGAGAGCCTCTTAATGAAAGAGGAGAATGAAAAAGCTGGCTTAAAACCCAACATTACAAAAACTAAGATCATAGATAGCTTCTGGTCCCATCACTTCATGGCAAATAGATGGGGGAAAAGTGGAAACAGGGACAGTCTTTATTTTCTTGGGCTCCAAAATCACTGTGGATGGTGACTGCAACCACAAAATTAAAAGATGTTGCTCCTTGGAAGAAAAGCTATGACAAACCCAGAAAGCATATTAAAAAGCAGAGACATCACTTTACCAGTAAAGGTCCTTATAGTCAAAGCTATGGTTTTTATAGTAGTCATGTGTGGTTGTGGGAGTTGGACTATAAAGAAGACTGAGTGCTGAAGAATTGATGCTTTTGAACTGTGGTGATGGAGAAGACTCTTGAGAGTCCCTTGGACAGAAAGGAGATCAAACTAGTCAATCCTAAAGGAAATCAGTCCTGAATATTCATTGGAAGGGCTGATGCTGAAGCTGAAGCTCCAGTATATTGGCCACCTGATGCAAAGAGCCGACTCATTGGAAAAGATCCTGATGCTGGGAATCACTGAGGGCAAGAGGAGAAGGGGTGACAGAGGATGAGATGGTTGGATGGCGTCCCTGATCCAATGGACATGTGTCTGAGCAAACTCCAGGAGATAGTGAAGGACAGGGAAACCTGTTGTGCTGCAGTCCATGGGGTGGCAAAGAGTTGGACACTACTTAGTGACTGAATAACAAAACCAAAGATTGAAACAAAAGTTGGTATTATAGCAATTGTTGAAACAGTTTTAATCAAATAAATTAATGAATAAATGAAACTTTAAATGTAACTTTTATATAATTGTTATTTTTAAGTAAAATTGTTACATAAAATTTTTCTAAGCCTTTTAAGACTAGTCGAAAAGTGGAGGTGAAGGGAACCCACATTTATAGGAAGAGAAAAATGTCAAACTAAACCAAAATTCACCTGTGGAGGCAGTTTGAATACACTAATTTCATTGCTTTCATAGTCATATTTTCATGCCAGTTTTACCATAATTGTTCAAAGACTTTTGTTCTCCCTAAGAATTTGATAGCAGTTCTCATGCAGATTTAATAATGCTCTTTTAAAAATTTTTTAATTGAAGTAAAGTTGATTTACAGTGTTTCAGATATGCAGCAGATTCAGCTATATATATACTCTTTCAAATTCTTTTCCATTATAGGTTATTGGAAGGTATTTAATACAGTCCCTTGTGTCATATGATAGGTCATTGTTGGCTATCTACCTTATATGTAATGGTATATATATATATTCATATATATTCATCTCAAAGACCAAATTTATCCCTCTTCTTCTTCCCCTGTGGTTTGTTTTCTTTCTTAAGTTTGTTTTCTTTCTCTGTGAGTCTATTTCTGTTTTGTAAAAAAGTTCATTTGTATCATTTTTTCGATACCACATGTAAGTTATATCATATGATATTTGTTATAATAATTTGTTATTGTTTAATTAAAATATTATGTAAAGAAACATAATTTAAAAATAGATGAATATCTGAAAACTCTCTGTATGCCAGCAAAAATGTGTGATAGTCTTCTGAAAAGTTTGACATTTCCCCATCCCTGATTCATGTCAATGTATGGCAAAAACCACTACAATATTATAAAGTAATTAGCCTCCAAATAAAATAAATAAATTAATTTTTTAAAAAGTTTGAAAATTCATTACCAGGTTATGGTTTCTTCAAACTGAAAATGATGAAACTAAATGCCAGAAAGCTTATTAAAAACAATACTCATCCTAAGCTCTGAGTAATAAGACTTTTGTTGCTCATGTTTTGGTATCAGTTCAGTAGTAAATTTAATAGAAAAGGTGACGGTACCAACATTAACAAAGTTAAAGAACAGTCAGTTCAGTTCAGTTCAGTCATTCAGTCATGTCCAACTCTGCAAGCCCATGAATTGCAGCACTCCAGGCCTCCCTGTCCATCAACAACTCCCGGAGTCTACCCAAACCCATGTCCATCGAGTCGGTGATGCCATCCAGCCATCTCACCCTCTGTGGTCCCCTTCTCCTCCTGCCCCCAATCCTTCCCAGCATTAGGGTCTTTTCCAATGAGTCAGCTCTTCACGTGAGGTGGCTATAATAGTATTAGAGTTTCAGCTTCAACGTCAGTCCTTCCAATGAACACCCAGGACTGATCTTCTCTAGGATGGACTGGTTGGATCTTATAGCGTCCAAGGGACTCTCAAGAGTCTTTGCCAACACCACAGTTCAAAAGCTTCAATTCTTTGGTGCTCAACTTTCTTTATAGTCCCAACTCTCACATCCATACATGACTACTGGAAAAACTTGACTAGACAGACCTTTGTGGACAAAGTAATGTCTCTGCTGTTAAATATGCTATCTAGGTTGGTCATAACTTTCCTTCCAAGGAGTAAGCGTCTTTTAAGTTCATGGCTGCAATCACTATCTGCAGTGATTTTGGAGCCCAGAAAAATAAAGTCTGACACTGTTTCCACTGTTTCCCCATCTATTTGCCATGAAGTGATGGGACCAGATGCCATGATCTTAGTTTTCTGAATGTTGAACTTTAAGCCAACTTTTTCACTCTCCTCTTTCACTTTCATCAAGAGGCTCTTTAGTTCTTCCTCACTCTCTGCCATAAGGGTGGTGTCATCTGCATATCTGAGGTTATTGATATTTCTCCCGGCAATTTTGATTCCAGCTTGTGCTTCTTCCAGCCCAGCGTTTCTCATGATGTACTCTGCATATAAGTTAAATAAGCAGAGTGACAATATACAGCCTTGACGTATTCCTTTTCCTATTTGGAACCAGTCTGTTGGTCCATGTCCAGTTCTAACTGCTGCTTCCTGACCTGCATACAGGTTTCTCAAGAGACAGGTCAGATGGTCTGGTATTCCCATCTTTTTCAGAATTTTCCACAGTTTATTGTGATCCACACAGTCAAAGGCTTTGGCATAATCAACAAAGCAGAAATAGATGTTTTTTCTGGAACACTCTTGCTTTTTCAATGATCCAGCGGATGTTGGCAATTTGTTCTTTGGTTCCTCTGACTTTTCTAAAACCAGCTTGAACATCTGGGAGTTCACAGTTCACGTATTGCTGAAGCCTGGCTTGGAGAATTTTGAGCATTACTTTACTAGCGTGTGAGATGAGTGCAATTGTGTGGTAGTTTGAGCATTCTTTGGGATTGCCTTTCTTTGGGATTGGAATGAAAACTGACCTTTTCCAGTCCTGTGGCCACTGCTGAGTTTTCCAAATTTGCTGGCATATTGAGTGCAGCATTTTCACAGCATCATCTTTCAGGATTTGAAATAGCTCAACTGGGTGCTCGCTTCGGCAGCACATATACTAAAATTGGAACGATACAGAGAAGATTAGCATGGCCCCTGCGCAAGGATGACACGCAAATTCGTGAAGCGTTCCATATTTTTATACACCATGGAATATTACTCAGCCATTAAAAAGAATTCATTTGAACCAGTCCTAATGAGATGGATGAAGCTGGAGCCCATTATACAGAGTGAAGTAAGCCAGAAAGATAAAGAACATTACAGCATACTGACACATGTATATGGAATTTAGAAAGGTGATAACGATAACCCTATATGCAGAACAGAAAAAGAGACACAGAAATACAGAACAGACTTTTGAACTTTGTGGGAGAATGTGAGGGTGGGATATTTGAAAAGAACAGCATGTATACTATCTATGGTGAAACAGATCACCAGCCCAGGAGGGATGCACGAGACAAGTGCTCCGGCCTGGTGCACTGGGAAGACCCAGAGGAATCGGGTGGAGAGGGAGGTGGGAGGGGGGATCGGGATTGGGAATACATGTAAATCCATGGCTGATTCATATCAATGTATGACAAAACCCACTGGAAAAAAATAATAATAATAATAAAAAAAAAATTAAAAAAAAAAATAAAATAAAATGCATTTCTGTGGAGAAGGAAAAAAAAAAAAAAAGAAATAGCTCAACTGGAATTCCATCACCTCCACTAGCTTTGTTTGTAGTGATGCTTTCTAAGGCCTACTTGACCTCACATTCCAGGATGTCTGGCTCTAGGTGAGTGATCACACCATCGTGATTATCTGGGTCATGAAGATCTTTTTTGTGTAGTTCTTCTGTGTATTCTTGCCACCTCTTCTTAATATCTTCTGCTTCCGTTAGGTCCATACCATTTCTGTCCTTTATCGAGCCCATCTTTGCATGAAGTGTTCCCTTGGTATCTCTTATTTTCTTGAAGCGATCTCTAGTATTTCCCATTCTGTTGTTTTCCTCTATTTCTTTGCATTGATTGCTGAGGAAGGCTTTTTTATCTCTCCTTGCTATTCTTTGGAACTCTGCATTCAGATGGAAATATCTTTCCTTTTTTCCTTTGCTTTTCACTTCTCTTCTTTTCACAGCTATTTGTAAGGCCTCCTCAGACAGCCATTTTGCTTTTTTGCATTTCTTTTCCATGGGGATGGTCTTAATCCCTGTCTCCTGTACAATGTCCCAAACCTCCGAACCTCCGTCCATAGTTCACTCTGTCTATCAGATCCAGTCCCTTAAATCTATTTCTCACTTCCACTGTATAATCACAAGGGATTTGATTTAGGTCATACCTGAATGGTCTAGTGGTTTTTCCTACTTTCTTCAATTTAAGTCTGAATTTGGCAATGATCTGAGCCACAGTCAGCTCCCAGTCTTGTTTTTGCTGACTGTATAGAGCTACTCCGTCTTTGCCTGCAAAGAATATAATCAGTCTTATTTCAGTGTTGACCGTCTGGTGATGTCCATGTGTAGAGTCTTCTCTTGTGTTGTTGGAAGAGGGTGCTTGCTATGACCAGTGCATTCTCTTGGCAAAACTCTATTAGCCTTTTCCCTGCTTCATTCTGTACTCCAAGGCCAAATTTGCCTGTTACTCCAGGTGTTTCCTGACTACCTACTTTTGCATTCCAGTCCCCTATAATGAAAAGGACATCTTTTTTGGGTGTTAGTTCTAAAAGGTCTTGTAGGTCTTCGTAGAACTGTTCAACTTCAGCTTCAGTGTTACTGTTTGGGGCATAGGCTTGGATTACCACGATATTGAATGGTTTGCCTTGGAAATGAACAGAGATCATTCTGTCATTTTTGAGATTGCATCCAAGTACTGCATTTTGGACTCTTTTGTTGACCATGATGGCTACTCAACTTCTTCTAAGGGATTCCTGCCCCCAGTAGTAGATATAATGGTCATCTGAGTTAAATTCACCCATTCCAGTCCATCATAATTCGCTGATTCCTAGAATGTCGATGTTCACTCTTGCCTTCTCCTGTTTGACCACTTCCAATTTGCCTTGATTCATGGACCTAACATTTCAGGTTCCTATGCAATATTGCTCTTTTTTTTTTTTTTTTTCAATATTGCTCTTTACAGCATCGGACCTTGCTTCTATCACCAGTCACATCCACAACTGGGTATTGTTTTTGCTTTGGCTCCATCCCTTCATTCTTTCTCGGGTTATTTCTCCACTGATCTCCAGTAGCATATTGGGCACCTGCCGATTTGGGGAGTTCATTTTTCAGTGTCCTGTCTTTTTGCCTCTTCATAGTGTTCATGGGGATCTCAAGGCAAGAATACTGAAGTAGTTTGCCATTCCCTTAAAGAACAGACATATTGCTATTAATAATGTCAAAAACTGTCATGTATTTTTAAATGTAGTCTCTCATGGTTACATGCAAAGAATCTTTTAATTAATTTTGTTAACTTCATTACAGTGTTCTACATTGTATACTTTAGAACTAATACATAAAGGCCTCAAATCCCCCAGTGTGCATTTCATTTGCCCCCATCCTTCTTAATTTTAAAGACCATCACTGGAATACTGAGTTCATAATAACATTTCCATCTGCTTAATTGAGTAAATGCATCTCATGCAGATTAGCAATAGCTATTTTATGCCGCCTGTTTTTCATGACCTAATTGCTAATCTGCCCTCAAGTCTTCTGCTTTACTGCTGAGACTGTGCAGTGTCCTCTGAGGGGCTACACCAGAGTTACACTGAGCGGGGTGTGGTAGTCTTACTAAAATGGTGTTTTAGAGGGGGAAGTCTGAAAAGGGTAATGTCTTAAAAATAAATATGTATCTTTCTTTTAGGAAGAAATGTGATCTATTTGAAATTTTTGAGCATTTTCTTTACTACAAATTTTTAATCAACTTTATGTTTTTTGCTGTAAATAAATTGAATATGTATTGATATAAGGTTTTGTTCAGTGTTAACATTTTATACATTCTGAATTTTAATCTAAGTCAGTAGATGTGAATTCTGAGTACTATAATGAAAACCCATATTGTGAATGGAAAAAAAATGAGTAATTCTATAAAGAAATTGATTGAAAGGTTAAAATTTAGACAAAGAGGGGATCAATGGTAGAAGGAAAACTCAGTATTTCCCTTTTTTTTCCCTCTGTACTTCTATGAGTTAAGAACAAAAGCTAAATCAAGTAATCAAAATCCTTTTTTAAGAAGTAGTTTTTTTTAATCTGAAGAAACAATTGTTCCAGACATTATGTTTCTCTTCTGGCTTTGTGGTCCCCACCCCATCCCCTAGTGATGGGCTCAAGTAGGGGTGCCAAGGGGACAGTAAGAACATGGTAGACAGACTTTGCCTCTTTAGGCAGGACAGAAAACAGTCACCTTCCTTAAGGTAACGGAAGACAGATTTCTATAGAAAACTCAGGCTCATGAGGAAAGGAGATGCTAGTGCTGATTTTTAAGTTGATTCAGGGACTGGTGGAGAGAGGACAAAGGAGATAGGGCAGATGTAATCCCAACGGGTTAGAACATTTTTCCTTTGATGATATAGGATGCTTATGGATGGGAGAGTCCTCTCTGAGATAACTTACGAAAAGGTAATATAACAAGTCACTAACTCCAGTACATTTGGAAACATGACTAAATAAAAACTCTGTACCTTATATAATATTCTGTTGTATGTGTATACCATATTTTGTTTATTTATTCATTTGTCATTAAACACTTGGGTTTCTTCCAATTTTTAGCTATTGTTGACTAATTCTGCTGTGAACTTGGGTGAACAAACATCTCTTTGAGCCCCTGGTTTCAGTTCTTTTGGATATATATCCAGAAGTGGAATTGCTAGATCATATGATAATTCTATCTTTACTTTTTTTAGGAACTGCTATACTATTTTCCATAGCACCATACAATTTTACATTCTTACCAACAGTGTACAAAGTTTCAATTTCTCTGTATCCTTGCCAGTGGTTTTTATTTTCTGGTGTGTGTGTGTGTTTCTTGTAGCCACTTATTTTCTGGTTGGTGTGTGTGTGTGTGTTTCTTGTAGCCATCCTAATAAGAGTTTCTTTAGAGAAATGACTATTCAAGTCCTGTACCCAATTTTGAATCAGATTGTTTGTTGAGTTTTAGTTTTCTGTATATTCAGTATATAATCCCTTATCAGATATATGATTTACAAATATTTTCTCTCATTATATGGCTTGCCTTTTTACTCTATTGATATCTTTTGATGCACAAAGTTTTTAAATTTTCATGAAGTCTAATTTGTCTATTTTCTTTCATTGTCTATGCCTTCAGTGTCATATCAGAGAAATCAGAGTTTTAGATCTTACACTTAGGTCATTGATCCGTTTTGAGTTATATTTTTATACTACCTTTAAATTAGCCTTATATGTCATTTAAGTTACTAATTTCCTTTTATGGCATCAGGGTTTTTTTAAAGTCACCATTTGAAAAGCTTAGATATACACAGGTACTGATGCAGTATAGGATAAAATATGGTACTCAATACCATGTAATTTCTAGATATGGTAACAACCTTTTAAAGTAGAACTGTTCCCATAACACTGTATTCTTAATACACATTTTTTTGGGCCATTTTTTTCTATTAGGCTGCTTATCCTATCAGGTTATAAGATCTCTTTATGTATTCTATATATGCATATCTTCTGTTTGTACTCTGAATTGCAGATTATCTTTCCAAATCTGTTATTTCTCTCTTGATTTATTTATTCTGTCTTTTATCTTTGTAGCATCTGGGTTTTCAGTCTTAGTTAAGATTTCTGCTTCCTTTAAATAGTATAGTTAGTATTGTAGGTTTCTTTTTCAATATTTTTATTGTTTTGGTTTTTAAATTTAAGTCTCTTATGCACCTGTGATTTTTTTCTGGTATACATTGTAAGGTTCTGTCCACTTTTCTTTCAAATGGATAGTTATTTGTGCCAGCAACATTTATTAAATCCTTCTTCCACTGAACTGAAATATTTATGAATTCTCTGATCTGTTCTAGGAATTTGTCTCTTCATATGCCAACATCATATTAATTTTATTATGTTGGTATTATAGTGCATATAAACACATATACATACACAGAGGATGAAGAAGATATGTTTCTAAGGATGGATGAGTTTGACAGTAGTGATTAAGAGTAGAGTTGCTTCTCAGTGTCAACGCTAATCAAAAAGGGATTTAATGGAGAGGCCAGTTGATAAACTGATAATCATCTATTGATAACTACCCTGGATGCTGCCAGATTACATTTTGCATTTGTAAAATATTGAAAAGATGAATGTATACCCTGAAGAGCTAGTTTTCTGCCAAGTAATGTGTTAGGGGATATATAATTTTCCTCACATCAACTTTATTAGGTTGGATTTAACTCCCTTTTACAGAATGAAAATGGACACTTGTTCTAAGGGTTAAGTTACTTGCCCTGTATTATGCAACTCTTAGGTAGTAAAGGTAGGATTAAAACACTAATGCCCAGGCTCTTGTCACTATGGCTAAATGAAATGTTTCATGAACAATACTTTGAAAACTAAAGATACACACAAATTGATATGGGGATTATATAATAATCATCTGTCATCAACATCTATGAGTTTTATTTTAAAACAATGCCATGGATAATGCACAATAAAACTTAAAGCTGATATAAGTAAAGTAATTCTATTTTTATAAAAGAACAATATATATTGTATGTTCTTTCAAGATAAGGTCTATGAATAAAATTTTAGTTCTTTTTATTATATTTTTAATTGGTGCTTTTAAACTTTTTTTAGAACAGAAGAAAGTTAAAATAAAAAAACCAAAACCTGAATTTCCTGTATATACGCCTTTAGAAAGTACATATATTCAATCTTATGATCATGGAACTTCTATAGAAGAAATTGAGGAACAAATGGATGACTGGTTAGAAAACAGGAACAGAACACAGAAAAAACAGGTAAATTCAAAATATATATATATTTATTTGTATGTGTCGGGTCCTGGTTGCGGCTTGTGGGATCTTTATTCATGGCATGAGAACTCTAAGTCGTGGCATGTGGGGTCTAGTTCCTTGACCATGGATCCAATCCATGCCACCTGCTTTGGGAGCTTGAAGTCTGAGCCACTGGATCACCAGGGAGTTCCAAAAACAGGTAAATTTTTCTAATTTTGCTTTAATTGAGTAAAATACATGCTGAAAAGTACATAAAATATATTAATAGATATAGAACTCAATAAACTATCTCATGGCAAACCAAGTTAAAGCCTTTGTACACTAGTGTATTTAGTTGCAGGGTCAACAAGTAGATAATTCTAATATATATATATGTATTTTAACATCTGTATCAATTTCTAGCTCAGCAGCAGGATTATAAACTTTAGTTACTTTGCATTCTTGCCAACACGGGGTCAAGTCCACCACAGTACGTGTAGTTAACATCCATCACCATACATGTTTACAAAATTTTTTTGTAAACTTTTAAGATTTACTTTCCTAGCAACTTTGAGGTATGCAGTACACTATTATTAAGTATAGTCACTGTGCTATTGCATCCCTATGACTTACTTATTTATACCCTTTGATCCATTTCATCTGCTCCTCACTGCCACAGCCCCACCTCTTTTAAAAACCAGTCTGTTCTCATTTTCTTAAGTTTATTATTTTTGGGGTGGTTTGTTTTGTTAAGATTCTTCTAGAAAAGTGAGATCATCTGGTATTTGTCTTTCTCTATGATTTATTTTACTTAGTACAATGCTGTTAAGGTCCATCCATGTTGTCACAAATGGCAAGATTTCCTTATTTTTGTGGCTGAATAATATTCCTGTGTGTATCTGTGTTTATGTGTGCCACATTTTCTATATCCATTCAGCCATCAGTGGACACTTAAGTTCTTTCCATATCTTGGCTATTGTAAATAGTCTACAACAAACATTGAGGGGCGTATATCTTTCAGATTAGTGTTTTCATTTTCTTCAGATAAATACTCAGAAGTGGAAATTCTAGATCATTTGGTAGTTCTATTTTTAATTTTTGGAGGAAACTCTATACTGTTTTCCACAGTGGTTGGACCAATATACATTTCCACCAACAGTGCACAAGCTTTCCCTTTTCTTCACATCCCTGCCAACACTTGTTATTTCTTGTACTTTTGATAATAACCATTCTAACTAGTGAGAGATGATATCTTGTCATGATTTTGATGTGTATTTCCTTATTGATTAGTGATGTTGAGCATCTTTTCATGTGTTGAGTATGATGTTAGCTTTGGGCTTGTCACATATGGCCTTTATTGTGTTTTGGTGCATTCCCTCTATACACAACTTTGTTGAGAGTTTTTACCATAAATGAAAGTTTTTGTCCAGTTCTATCAAATACATCTATTCAGATGATCTTACGCTTAATCATCATACATTTGTGACATTTGTTTTCTTCTTGTAATTGATTTCTAATGTCAGTACCAATGTAGTAGGAAAAGAATATGATTTGATTTCAGTCTTAAATAAATTTAAGGGTTGTTTTGTGGGCTAACCTATGATCTGTTGTGGAGATTCATGTGTATGTGAGAAGAATGTGTATCTGCTACTTTTTGATGGAATGTCCTGTCCATGTTTATTAATTCAGTCTGGTCTAACATGTCATAAAGGCTAATGTTTCTTTATTTATTTTCTGTCTGGATGATCTACCCATTGATACAAGTAGGGTATTGATGTTTCCCATTATGACTGTATTGCATTGCTGTCTGCTTATCCCTTTATTCTTTTAATATTTACTTTATAGATTTAGGTGCTCAGATTGACTTTTTTTTTTAATTCATAATATGCCCTTAAAATCCCTCCAAATTCATAATATGCTCTTAAAAATCCCTCCAAGTGTTTGAGTGTATCAGTAGTTTTTCTTTTTATCACTGAATAATAATCCATTATATTGAATAATAATCCAGGACAGGGAAGACTGGCTTGCTGCAGTCCATGGGGTTGCAAAGAGTTGGACACAACTGAGCGACTGGACTGAACTGGACTGAATTGAATAATCCATAATGGGTTAGTTTGCATGATCTAACATATTATTTCTATAGGAACATATAGTACATACTCTGTTTTGCGATTTATCCATGTTCATGTTTCTATAGTTTTCTCTTTTTAGTGCTGAGTAATATTCTAGTGTACAGGTACACTACAGTTTTTAAAATTTATTTATTAGTTGATGGAAATTTTGTTTCTTTCTGGCCATTATAAATAAGTCTTCTGTGAAGATTTATTGTATACATGTTTGTGTGGACTTATGCCTTCATTTCCCTTGGGTAAATGCTATGTAGTAAAATGAACTTGCCAAACTGTGTTCCAGAGTGGTGGTGAATTTTACATTCCCACTAGCAGTGTGTAAGTGTTGCAGTTGCTCCACATTTTGGCCAACCTTTGGTGTCAGTGCTGTTTTTAATTTTAGCCATTCTAGTTGATGTGTTGGAGAAGGAAATGGCAACCCACTCCAGTGTTCTTGCCTGGAGAAATCCCAGGGACAGGGGAGTCTGGTGGGCTGCTGTCTATGGGGTCACAGAGTCAGACACGACTGGTGACTTAGCAGCAGCAGCAGCAGATGTGTAGGACTATCTCCTTGTTATTCTGATTTTCAATTCTCTGATGGTTAATAATGCTGAACATCTTTTTATCTGTTTATTTGCCATTAGAATATCTTCTTTTATGAAGTCTCTCTTCAAGTCCACAGCCCATGATTGTCTTATTATTGAGTTTAAAGTTCTCTCTGTGTATATAAAACATCTTTATCACCTGTGTATTTTGCAGATATCTTCTTGTTTATAACTTGCTTTTTATTTTAGTAATAGTGTCTTTTGAAGAGCAAAAGTCTTAAATTCAGATGTTCAGTTTATTAAATGTTTTCCTTTGTACTAATTTCTTTTAATGTCCTAGTTAAGAAATCTTTAGGGCTTCCCTGATGGCTCAGTCAGTAAAGAACCAGCCTATAATGCAGGAGACTGCCTGCAATGCAGGAGACACGGGTTCAGTCCCTGGGTCATGAAGATCCCCTGGAGAAGGAAATCGCAGCCTGCTCCAGTGTTCTTGCCTGAGAAATCCCATGGACAGAAGAGAAGGGCCTGGCAGGCTACAATCCGTGGAGTCACAAAAGAGTCGGACATGACTTAGTGACTGAACAACAACAACAAAAAATAAGAAATCTTTACCAAACCCAAAGTTAGGGATTCTTCCTTGTCTCCATTTAAAAGTTTCACTATTTTAGCTCTTACATTTAGGTCTGTGAGATTTCAAGTTAATTTTTGTATATAGTGTGAGGTGAGCATTCAGGAAATATATTCAGAAAATATATTTCTATTTTACTGTTTAGCTACCCAGTCTTCCAGCCCTATTTGTTTAAAAGATTATCCTTTTTGAATTCAGTTGCCATGGGGCCTTTGTTGAAAATATTATAATTGGCCATATATGTGTTGGTTTATTACTGGGCTCTCTATTCTGTTCTGTTAATCTGTATATCTGTGTTTACACCAGTACAATTTGTATTGATAAACTATGTAATAAGCCTTGAAATCAGATAGTAGAAATCCTCCAACTGTTTTCTTCTTTTCAAGATTGTATTGACTATTCTAGTTATTTGCATTTCTTTATAATAAATTTAGATTCAAGTTGTCAACTTGTACAAAAGATTCTGTTGGAATTTTTATTGCATTTGAATTGATCTATAGATAAATTTGGGGAGAATCTGACATCATAAAAATATTGAGTCTTTTGATCCACATGATATATATCTCTTATCTGCATCTTTAATTTCTCTTAGGAACATATTTGGTCAAATTTATCCCTAAATATTTCATATTTTATACTACTCCAAATTATATTTTTTATTTCAGTTTCTGATGTGAGTATATGGAAATACTATTAATTTTTGTATATTAACCTTTTACCCTATAACTTTGCTACACTTAAATTATTAGTCATAGAAGCTTTCCTGAGGGATAGGTCTATAATTTTGTTACATTTTAATATTTTTGTGTGCTTTTCATATCAGGTGATAGTGGCTTCATAGAATGCATTGGGAAATGTTCCTTTTTTCTACAAGTGTTTGTGTGGCATTGCATCTATTTTTTTCTTTAGGTAGCTTTGGCAGTTTGTGTCTTTGAAGGGGTTTGATTATTTCACCTAAGTTGTTGAATAAACTGGCATAAGTTTTTTATAATATTCCTTTATTATCATTTTAATATCTGTAGTGACATCTTTAGTTTATCATATTGGTCATTTGTGTCTTCTGTTTTATTTTTGGCCACGGTCTCTAGAAGTACATCCATTTTACTGATTATTCTTTAGAAATCAACTTTTGGTTTCATTGATTTTCTGCTATTAATTTTTTCTTCTTCTTATTTGAGGTTTTACTCTTTTTCTAGTTTCTTAAGGTGGATGCTAGGTCATCGATTGGAGAACTTCCTTCTTAGTATTAATAGTAGAAGTTTTCTTTGAACACTGGATTATTTAAATGTAAAGCTTTTTAGTTTGTATTTTTTTATATATTTATATATTTGTAGTTTTAGCTGTATCTCACAAATTTTGATGGCATGTATTCATTTCATTCAGTTCAAAATAGTCTAATTTTCCTTGTGAATTCCTCTTTGACTCATGTTTATTTTCCTAAAAGATAGGTGTTTTCCAGGTATCTTTCTGTTACTGCCTTCAGTTTATATAAATTTTTTTTATTAAGTTTACAGTTTTAGAAATTTGGAATGTTCATTTAATTCATTTACATTTAGTATAATTATAATTACTAATACTTTGGGATTCAAATTGATCATCTTCGGGTTCGCTTTCTACTTGTCCCTCTTTATCTGTTTCCTCTCTTGCTTTCTTTTGGATTAATCTTTAATTTCCATTTCTCTCTTCTGTAGGCTTGGTGTCATATCCTCTTTTGTTCTTCCTTTTGTGGATAATATATAGTATTCAGTATGCATCTTATTACAGTCTTGCATGAGTTCCTATTGATACTCCCCAGACAGTAAAATGATCTTTGACCCTTTACTTCATCTATTTTATATCCTGTATTTTGTGCTATGTGTTTTGTTCCCTAAAATTTATATGTAAAGCCCTAACTCCTTATACCTGAGAGAGTGACATTTGTAAATAAGGTCACTGCATATGTAAGTAGTTAAAAAGAAGTCATACAGGAGCTTTTGGTGTGGAGAACTGTGTGAAAAAACATGTCATTTCCTGAAGTCCTTTGTTTCAAAGCTGTATTATTTTTTCATTAGAATTTTTACCTATTGTTTCTTTGAACTGACCATAAAAATGGGCACACATTATACTCTCAGTGGATACGTGATGAATTGATCAAGTGTCCAAAGTAGTTTACCATGGTCACTTCTGCTGCGAGACCATAATAATAGGGAGAGTAGGAGACAAAATACTGGATTCTTAAGATTTGAAGATCTAAGTTCTAGTTTTAACATCACTGTTTATTACCTATATGATACGGATTTTCATTTTCTTATTACTTAACACCATACAAAAAGTGTGAAATTATTTTTCTACCTTAAAGATAAATGTATGTTAAAACATTTTGTAAACTGAGAAACCCTAAAACATAAAGTTTATCTTTTATCCATCCTTCTTTTGGATCTTCCTGTCATTTTCAAAGTTTTCATCTATATTAAAATTTTTATTTTGTCCTTTTATTAGTGGAGAACAAATGAAGAGAAAGATGTGTCCCAGTTGACCTCTATGTTGTTTGTATTAAGAAAGTTGATTAACTTTGTTCAAGAGATTCTCTGATAATCTCCCTAACTAGTTTTTGTTTTGTCCAGTATATATTCAGAGTAGTTTTAAGTACTGTGTGTGTAAGCTCTTATAAAATATTGCTTTTTAAATCATGTAATGGAGAGAGGATTTTATCATTATCATCATCTTCTTTACATCTTGTGTCAGATATTGTCCCATGTTCTACTGTATATCAAGTTGCTCATTTCACTCTCATAAGAACCCTAAGTTAGATAATATTTTGCCATCTGGAAGGAATGTCTGATTATCAGGAAGACTGTACTATATTTAGTTTAGTCATATGCAATTGCTGTTTTTTAAGGAAAAAACATTCATTATCAGGAATTTTACATGGCTCAACCAGTGTAAGTAAATAGGCATTAATCCATCTATGGAATTTCTTAACCTTTTTAAGCTCTTGACAGGGTTAAACCCAGGTAATTTCTCCCAGAATTAGCCATAGCTTTCATTAGTGGCAGTGCCAGTAGCACTTTGAAGCAATAAGTGAAAGATGACAAATATTCAGAGTAGGAATATTGGATGAAAAGTGAAATGTAAAAAGTTATTTCTGAGTATAATTGTCTGACATAACTTTGTCATAGTCATTTTTTGAAAATATCCTTAACAGTGTAGTTAAATATTTTTAAGTCCAATAGCAAATGTCCCAGGTGACTCAGTGAATAAGGAATCTGCCTTCAATGCAGGAGATGTGGGTTCAATTCCTGGGTCAGGAAGATCCTCTGGAGGAGGAAATGGCAACCCACTCCAGTATTCTTGCCTGGAGAATCCCATGGACAGAAGAACCTGGCGGGCCAGCATCTGTGGGGTCATAAAGAGTCTGACATGATTGAAGATACTGAGCATGCATGCTGGAATATTGGATGAAAAAATAAATGTAGTTACTTCTGATTATAATTGCCTGACATAAGTTGGTGATAGCCATTTTTTTAACATTTTTTGAAATAGCGTAGTTAAATATTTTTAAGTCCAATAGCAGATGTCAGACATTTTTTATGTGAAAACAATCATTCATGTGTATGATTTTAAAAAGTGAGGTTTTAATGAGGGAAAATAATTTCCCACCATAAATATTATAACAAATAAGCTCTTTTAAAATAGTTTCTTCTTCATCCCCCTGGTGACCTAGTGGTAATGTTCTGCAGTGTTTTATGTAGGAGACCTGCATTTCATTCCTGTTCTCGTTATCTCTCTCCCTGGGGCTGCAATGAATAAAATAAGAAATAAAATCACTATCCTCCATCCTTATTGCCATGGGCTGTACCTTGTCAGATTTCATAAGCTAAGCTAGATGGGGCCTGGTTAGTACTAGGATGGAACACCTCAAAACAAAGTCTGTGGAACACCCATCTTCTATGTAGCCACTATTTCATCTTCCTTGAACCCTTGTCTTAAAGTCATTATTGCACTTTCCTCTTTACTGTTTGATTGATTTACTTGCTTTAGGGGGGGAAAGAAAGGTCTTTAAACGCATTTCTAGTCATTTAAATCAATGCATTTATTTATTTTCCCTTTTCAAACTTGAAAGACTATTTAATTCAAAAGGTGTTTGGCTGTATTTTTGGAAAAGACAGTATTCCAACTAGCATTGTGTTTTATTGTCTAAAAGTTTGTTTTCTCAGGGACTTCTCATTTTATTTATCTTGGTCAAGTATTCTCTGTTTCTATTTGTCTTGAGAGATAGTGTTGCCCTTGTTATATAAATAATATACAACACATGGTATTATTTTTAAAATACATATAATGTAACTGTGTGAAGATTCAAAACTTAGAATTGTTTCCTTAAAACTTCGATTACCTACATAGCCTAACTTTAAATTTTAATTAAAAAAAAAGTCAAATGCTAGTAATTTAAATTAATTAGGTCTTTGTGTATATGTGTATATATAAAATATAATGCCTATAATTCAGTTAAAAATGCACTGATGTTTTAACCATGAATAAACTCAATCTGCCTATTGCTATTGCATCCAAAACACACCCAAACACACCTTTCATAATTAAAGATGGTACATGCGTGCATGTACCCACACACACTCAAACATACGTGCATACCTAAGTTCTCTAACACACTAGTTTTCTTTCTTTCTCTTTCTTCCTTCCATTTTTCCTTCCTTCCTCCATCCTTCCTTCCCTTCCCTCCTTCCTTCCTAGTGACATTTTACACAGAACCCCAATATATGAAAGACAGACACAAAAGGCTGAGAGCTTCTCTGGTTAATGTCAAAATGAGGGAGGCTAGAGCCCCATCCATCTAGCCTCTTCCTCATCCCATAAGGCAAGATCCTTGGATAAACCCTAAAGTTGTAAGAAGCATGGCTGCGCTGCCCTCCTCAGTTTCACACTCTTCCATTATACACAGAAACTTAATGTTTTGAAAGAGTTATGGTGAGTACAGAAAAATGAGTAAAAAACAACAGAAATAAAATCAGGTTATTTTGAGAAAAGAGATACTTGAATAGAGATAATAGGTGTGTGAATATAAAAAAGAGAAAATCATTTAATTGATAAAGAAGGACATATATGTCTTTATCAGGGAAACAACTTCCAGAATGTTGTTCCTATTTTAAAAGGTTGATGGTTGCTGTGAGCATGGGCCTGAAAAGTATTCAACAATGACTTTTGGTGTTTTCTTATTCTACCATTACATCAAATCCTCTTCATTTCTGTTTAGAATGACTTCAAACCAAAACTAAACCCCCAGAGTCATAGCAGTCAGTTCAAGAGGGATGGCATATTTTCTTTATGAAATATAATGCATTTTTATGTTAAGTATTCCAGAGTTTATCAAATTTATATTTTAGTACCATTTAAGATAACAGTCCCTATATGTCATCAATGATATTTCAGAAAGTCATTTTTAAAGTATTTTATACTGTTACTCATTTTAAAATAGTCATCTTCATAAAAATTTTTAGAATACCCCATGGGAGTATTCTCTATGGGAGTGGTAGGTTGATAAATTTTTTTTTAATCAACTCTTTGGAGAGAAAAAAGAAGCCTCTATTTTAATATTTGCCAAATTAAGTGGTAATTTACTCCCATCATGGCTGATTTGTAATTGTCAACAAGAAGTCACTGAAAGTGGAGTTGGAAGAGATGTGCAGTAGTAATGTTACCATTCTGTAATATTCCCATCATGTAGATAAACTCGATGTGTATATCCTCAAGGGCATAATAATAAAATAAGTAAAATAATTAGGAAGGAATGAATCTTGACTATTATCTTTTTAGTATAATTTAATTATTTGTTTGCATTGATCACCAAGGAAGGCTTTCTTATCTCTCCTTGCTATTCTTTGGAACTCTGCATTCAAATGGGTATATCTTTCCTTTTCTCCTTTGCCTTTCACATCTCTTCTTTTCACAGTTATTTGTAAGGCCTCCTCAGCAACCATTTTGCCTTTTTGCATTTCTTTTTCTTGGGGATGGTCTTGATCCCTGCCTGCTATACATTGTCATGAACCTTCGTCCATAGTTCTTCAGGCGCTCTGTCTATCCGATCTAATCCCTTGAATCTATTTGTCACCTCCACTGTATAATCATAAAGGATTTGATTTAGATCATACCTGGTCTAGTGGTTTTCCTTATTTTCTTTAAGTCTGAATTTGGCAATAAGGAATTTATGATCTGAGCCATAGTCAGCTCCCAGTCTTGTTTTTGTTGACTGTATAGAGTGCCTCCATTTTTGGCTGTGAAGAATATAATCAATCTGATTTCAGTATTGACCACCTGGTGATGTCCATTTGTAGAGTCTTTTCTTGTGTTGTTGGAAGAGAAATGGTATGGACCTAACAGAAGCAAAAGATATTAAGAAGAGGTGGCAAGGATACACAGAAGAACTATACAAAAAAGATCTTCATAACCCAGATAATCACAATGGTGTGATCACTCACCTAGAGCCAGACATCCTGTAATGTGGTCAAGTTGGCCTTAGGAAGCATCACTACGAACAAAGCTAGTGGAGGTGATGGAATTCCAGCTGAGCTATTTCAAATCCTAAAAGATGATGCTGTGAAAGTGCTGCACTCAATATGCCAGCAGATTTGGAAAATTCAGCAGTGGCCACAGGACTGGAAAAGGTCAGTTTTCATTCCAATCCCAAAGAATGCTCAAACTACCACACAATTGCACTCATCTCACATGCTAGCAAAGTAATGCTCAAAATTCTCTAAGCCAGGCTTCAACAATACATGAACCATGAACTTCCAGATGTTCAAGCTGGTTTTAGAAAAGGCAGAGGATCCAGAGATCAAATTGCCAGCATCCATTGGATCATTGAAAAAGCTAGAGTATTCCAGAAAAACATCTACTTCTGCTTTATTGACTATGCCAAAGCCTTTGACTGTGTGGATCACAATAAACTGTGGAAAATTCTGAAAGAGATGGGAATACCAGACCATCTGACTTGCCTCCTGAGAAATCTGTATGCAGGTCAAGAAGCAACAGTTAGAACTGGACATGGAACAACAGACTGGTTCCAAATAGGGAAAGGAGTACATCAAGGCTGTATATTTTCACCCTACTTATTTCACTTATATGCAGAGTGCATCATGCAGAATGCTGGACTGGATGAAGCACATGCTCAAATCAAAATTGCAGGGAGAAATATCAATAACCTCAGACATGCAGATGTCACCACCCTTATGGCAGAAAGCAAAGAACTAAAGAGCCTCTTGATAAAAATGAAAGAGAGTGAAAAAGTTGGCTTAAAGCTCAACATTCAGAAAACGAAAATCATGGCATCTGGTCCCATCACTTCATGGCAAATAGATGGGGAAACAGTGGAAATAGTGGCAGACTTTATTTTGGGGGGCTCCAAAATCACTGCAGATGGTGACTGCAGCCATAAAATTAAAAGACGCTTACTCTTTGAAAAGAAAGGTATGACCAACCTAGACAGCATATTAAAAAGTAGAGACATTACTTTGCCAATAAAGGTCTGTCTAGTCAAAACTATGCTTTTTCCAGTAGTCATGTATGGATGTGAGAGTTGGACTATAAAGAAAGCTGAGCGCTGAAGAATTGATGCTTTTGAACTGTGGTGTTGGAGAAGACTCTTGAGAGTCCCTTGGACAGCGAGGAGATCCAACCAGTCCATCCTAAAGGAAATCAGTCCTGAATATTCATTGGAAGGACTGATGCTGAAGCTGAAACTCCAGTACTTTGGCCACCTGATGCAAAGAACTGAACTCACATGGAAGCAACCTAGATGCCCATCAGCAGATGAATGGATAAGGAAGCTGTGGTACATATACACCATGGAATATTACTCAGCCATTAAAAAGAATTCATTTGAACCAGTCCTAATGAGATGGATGAAGCTGGAGCCCATTATACAGAGTGAAGTAAGCCAGAAAGATAAAGAACATTACAGCATACTGACACATGTATATGGAATTTAGAAAGGTGATAACGATAACCCTATATGCAGAACAGAAAAAGAGACACAGAAACACAGAACAGACTTTTGAACTTTGTGGGAGAATGTGAGGGTGGGATATTTGAAAAGAACAGCATGTATACTATCTATGGTGAAACAGATCACCAGCCCAGGTGGGATGCACGAGACAAGTGCTCGGGCCTGGTGCACTGGGAAGACCCAGAGGAATCGGGTGGAGAGGGAGGTGGGAGGGGGGATCGGGATTGGGAATACATGTAAATCCATGGCTGATTCATATCAATGTATGACAAAACCCACTGGGAAAAAAAAAATAATAATAATAAAAATTAAAAAAGAAAAAAAAAAAAAAAAAAAAAGACCCTCATGCTGGGAAAGATTGGAGGCAGGAAGGGAAGGGGATGACAGAGGATGAGATGGTTGGAGGGCATCACCAACTCAGTGGACATAAGTTTGAGTAAGCTCTGGGAGGTGGTGATGGACAGGGAGGCCTGGCGTGCTGCAGTCCATGGGATTGCAAAGAGTTGGACACGACTGAGCGACTGAACTGAAAAATTCATTTATATAATTAAATCTTAATGCTGGATGTGTTTAACAACCAGCTCACACAGTTCCTAAAACTTTGGCAGCTGGCTCTCACAAACTGGTATAAGTGGGCTCCAGCATACCACTGTCCTTGGGGGAACTCCATTTCTTACCTTTTACTGTATGTCTGGTTTAGCCATCCTTCATGTCTCCGAGATTCACTGTAGTTATGCAGATTATTTTGCTATTGGCATCTAAGGGATATTTAGAGACTATAAGTTTCATCCTGTTTTCTGCTTCTTTTTATCAGTTTGTTTATATTCTGCAGTCATTTAATATCTTCCTGTTACTTGTCTAACAAGATGACTTTAAACCTGTCAAAATGATTATCTTCCCCATGTCTTAACAACAGAACCAAAAGAAACGAACCCTAAGTACATTGGAGATAATAGTGAGATATTTTTGTTGCTATATCTTCACCTACCTAAAACTGCCTAGATTGATTTGTTTTATTGGTAAGAACATGGTTTTCATTTTTAAAAGCTTTTTAATGTAATTAGCTTGATAATAGCCAAAGTCTCCAATGAGAGGTCCCAATCTGTTACCCAGCAATTAACTATTTGTAGTCATCACTGATAATAGCAGCTTGCCACTGAATATTTTCATCATTCATCAGCTTACCCTTTAATAAAATTATTTTACATATGCTTTCTAAAGTGTATTATATTTTCAAAATAATTTAGCATGGCAGTATTAGATCTAGACTTTCTGCCTTTTTCAAAAGATAAATTTTAACTTTACCTTTGGTTAGAAAATCATATATTTTGCTGAGTTGGCCTTTTGTATTAAAACTGTTTATCATTTAAGCTTCAAAAGAAAACTTTGTAAACACTGTCCCTGACTATTGTAGACTGGTGGAAAAGACACCCCAATAAATGAATTAGTACATGATGCTATTAAGAGTGCATTTCAGAGTTCTCTTGATCATCATGATGGAAAATGACCAGTAGATTTGAAATCACAAAAAACCTAATGTATTTGTTCACTATTTATGTGTCTGGTATTCTTAATTTATTAAAATTTATTTTAAATCTATTAAAATCACTTTTACAAATATTAAGCACTTGTATTTTGTGAAATTCTTTTAGAGGTTTAACTAGTTTGATAACACTAGAATACAAAAGATGTCAAACCCTCAGTATTTTTCAGAGACATTTCTGACTTTAAGCCCTTCCCCATCAGGGTCTGTGCTATGTTCTTTTAGTCATTCTTTGGGACTCTGTTCCTTTCCCACTTGTCTCTCCAAAAAGAGGTTTTCAGTCTGAGATTACTGCTTCGTTGGTTGTCTGAGTAATGCCCTCCAATTCCTTCTGAAGTGAGTCCCACTTGCTTGTCCTGCTGGTTTGGCCAGTGTGGTGTCTGTAGTCTCTGATACAGCAGGAAACCCACTGGCAGCTGCTGTCCTCATGCCAGGCTCTGCTCCCCTCACGCCAGGCTCTGCTCCCCTCACGCCAGGCTCTGCTCCCCTCATGCCAGGCTCTGCTCCCCTCACGCCAGGCTCTGCTCCCCTCACGCCAGGCTCTGCTCCCCCTCACTCAGGCTAGCCAGGGGCCTCGCTCCCTCTCTCACGCTTCCTCCATATAAATATATCGTCACTCCCTTCCAAATCCTGTCACCCCAGGGTGCTGCACACACGTCAGAGAGCCCATGTACCTATCTACCTTTCCCAGTGCTAGATACCCCCCAAAATTATCTTATTCTTTTCTTCAGCTCCCTCATTCACACTCAGATTTTCTTTTCCATACTCTTTTCACACAAATGGAGCCTAACGGCTTCAGTAAGCACTGAATAGTTCTGAACTAGGAAACATTTGTTTAAGCAGTTAAAAAAAAAAAAAAGTATAGCAGATTTTTTTATCCTGCTGTATTAAATTTTTAGTAACTCATCCTGTTATGGAAGTTTTCTCTGAGTGGGAAAAGAGAATGAATATCACAATCTTCCATCTTATAGACTAAGATAAAATGAAAGCACAAAATAAGAAACTACTTTTGTTTTAGACTGAAATATGTACACAAGATTTACATGTCAGTTTGTGTATATCACATTCATGCATATATTCAAGTACATACATGAGGATAGAACAAGGACCACCATGAGAATTACATGAAACAAATACATACCCATGGCAGACCCATCATAACCCTTCAATAAAATTAATCTCAATAGATAATTTTCTAGAAGAATTTTGGCTTTATGGTTAAGGTAGGTGCTTATCAGCATGTTTTATTCTAGTAATACTCTAACACTCTAGTTTCATGGTGTCTTTCAAAGACTATTTCTTTGAGAAACTTTTTTTTGAGCACTCATTTCTTTTGTGATGGCTGTTTGACCTTAACTTATTTATAAAATGACTTTTTAAGAAACTTTCTACAATAGAAATAGTTTACAATCTTTTGTTAAGCCTGGGTACCTTATAATTAATGACTTCTGCCACACCACCTGCTCCCTTCTGCTTGAATCTTACCACGTCAGTGTTGCTTTGAAATCTGAGAATCCTTTCCTCTTGCTGCCAACTAATATGCTACTTGTTTTATTCCAACATCATATTACTGATTAGCTGAATGAATACTATTTCCTGGATTTTTTTCCTGTATCTCTAAATAAACCACTTTCATCTTAGTAGGATTATGATGTTATAGAAAACATACTTAAATAAATTAGACATTTTCTGCAGAAAGGAGACCATAGAAAAGATGAATCATAGTACACTAAATGCTTTCTAAAAGTCAATCTTTGATAATATTTAAACATAACTAGGTATACCTGTGGGGAGAGAGTTTTTAAAAATTGAGATTTGTTTCTGATCTTCCTTTAATGATGAAAGAGTTTTTTAGCGTTCTGTAGTCTAGGATTTAGTTTTTGTGCTTTGTATATTTCCCTTGCCTCTAGTCTTATTAATAATACAAGTATTTCAGGACCAAGATGAGATATAATTCTTATAATTACCTGGTCACTTATATTATTCCATTGTGTCACTGTAAACCACCTGATGGTTGAGCTTTTAACTTTATATCCCCTGAAGTGTCTGTCTATAGGGTAAATGTTAATTGAATTGAATTCACTTGTTGGATTAAACTGATCCCACTAATTTACTTCACTCCATCACTCAATACCCATTACATGTTTTTACCCTTTGTGTGTTTATCTTTGAATGGATTATCTTACTTCTATGATTTTAAATTTCCTGGAAGTATCTCACTATATTTGCAACTAGGAATTACAGGGATAGGGCCAGTTTATTTTGATACTGGATTAGATTCAAGTTTTTGGACCAGAAAAGCAGTTTTCCAGTGTTGTTCTTTTAAGAAGAGATATTCTATTACAACAATACTGTTAGTATTGAGAAAATAATAACTTGCTCTATCTAAATAAAATACCCACAAGGCCAAAGTGTGTTCCCAATTGCTAATCTAGTCATCTGTCATGTGGAGCAGACTACTCCCACAAATGTGATCAGTTTAATTCTCTCCCAGGCTTAATCTGTATGTTAAGCTCAGTTACATGTAGAAGACCTTTTATCAAATATACTGTGAAAATCACTTTCTCGTGACTCAGAGATACTGAAGGAGAGAAAAGAGTGAATTCTTAGAAGAAAGACGTGTTGAGCAAAAACATAGGAGTAAGACACTTCAGAACATGTTCAAGGTAAGATGGTAGGCCATTGTGTCTAGAACACAGTGGGAATATGCCATGAGATAAGGCTGGAAAGACAGGTAGGTAACAAAATACAGAAGTTTAAGTTTACATTTTGTATTTTATATAGTAGAGAATCTTTGGATTTTGAGCTGGAAGTAGTGAGGTTTGATGTGCTCTGTTTTTTAAAGATGACTAGCAGCAATAGTCTGAAACTGAGAGTAGAAAGGCACTCCTGAAATGACACACGAAGTTCAGATTTACCTACAATCATAGCTAACTATGATTCTGAGTAACCCTGAACGTTCATTGGAAGGACTGATGCTGACACTGAAGCTCCAATACTCTGGCCACCTGATGAGAAGAATTGACTCATTGGGAAAGACCCTGATGCTGGGAAAGATTGAAGGCAAAAGGAGAAGGGGGCGGCAGAGGATGAGATGTTAGATAGTGTCACCAACTTAATGGACATGAATCTGAGCAACCTCTGGGAGATAATGAAGGACTGGGAAGACTGGTGTGCTGCAGTCCACCAGGCTCCTCTGTCCATGGGATTCTCCAGGCCAGAATACTGGAGTGGGTAGCTGTTCCCTTCTCCAGGGCATCTTCCCAACCCAGGAATCGAACCCAGGTCTCCCACATTGCAGGCGGGTTCTTTACCATCTGAGCCACCAGGAAAGCCCAATAAATAGCGGCACCAAGACTCAAATTATCTATCTGACTCTAAAAACCATACACCATCCTCCCCCTATAATATAAATATAGTCATCCCTGAGTATTCATAGTGGATTGATTCCAGGACACCACTCCCAACCCCAGGAGACCAAAATCCACAGATGCTTAAGTCCCCTACATAAAATGGTATAGAATGCATGTAACCTATGCACATCCGCCCATATACTTTAATCTATAGATTACTAATACAGTGTAAGTGCTGTGTAAACAGTTGCTAGCATGTAGCATATGCAACTTTTGTCGTTTTGGAACTTTACAGAATTTTTTTTTCCTGATTATTTTCAATCCAGAGTTGGTTAATCTAGAGATGCAGAATCCACAGATACAGAGGGTTATCTGTATATTGTATTTTAATTATGTAAACATCTGTTTATTAGAAGAGAACCATTACTTTTCACCTTTATGTCCCAGGGTCTTAGCACAGTGCCTAAAAAATAGTGGGAACTTCATTAGTTTAATCAGTGAACATTTATTGGGCACCTACTACGCATTGTGCTAGGGTATGCATATGATTCAGCTCTATTAGATTATTTGCCAGTTTTCCTAAGTAACTATAACCAATGCAGCACAGCAGTTTATGAGAGTTCCTATTGCTCCACATACCTGCCCACACTTGCTATTTGTCGTTTTTTCATTTTAACTCTTCTAGTGGACTTATCAATGTGGGTTTTTTAATTGAGGAGAAATTCACATAATATAAAATTAACCTTTTAAAAGTGAACTATTCAGTAGCATTTATTCACAATGTTGTACAATTACCACCTCTGTCTAGCACAAAACACTTGATCACCTGAAAGGAAACTGTACCCATTAAACATGCACCCCCCCATTCCCTACCATCAGCCTATCAACCAGTATTCTCCATTTTGTCTCTATGAATTTACCTATTTTGAATATTTCTTATAGTTGGAATCATACAGTATGTGAACTTTGTTTCTGGCTTCTTAGGCTTCACACGTTTTAATGTTCATCCACATTGTAGCATGTACCTGTCCTTTTTATGGCTGAATAACATCCCATCTTATGTGTACACCACGTTTTGTTTATCTGTTCTTCAACTGATGGACTTTTGGACTGATTCTGTGTTTTGGATGCTGTTAGCAGTGCTGTAATGAACATGTGTGTACATGTGTTTGTTAGAGTGAAAGTGAAAGTCGCTCATTCATGTACGACTCTTTGTGACCCCATGTGATACATACAGTGCATGGAATTCTGTAGGCCAGAATACTGGAGTGGGTAGCTTTTCCCTTCTCTGGGGGATCTTCCCAACTCGGGGGTGGAACCCAGGTCTCCCGCATTGCAGGCGTATTCTTTATCAGCTGAGCCACAAGGGAAGCCCAAGAATACTGGAGTGGGTAGGCCATCCCTTCTCCAGAGGATCTTCCTGACCCAGGAATCGAACCAGGGTCTCTTGCATTGCAGGCAGATTCTTTACCAACTGAGCTATCAGGGAAGCCTATTTGCTAGAGTGCTTGTTTTCAAATCCTTTGAGTGTATGCCCAAGTGGAATCACTGGAGTACACTGTAATTCTGTGTTTAGCTTTTGAGGAACCCCTAATCTGCTTTCCATAGCTGTTGAACTATTTTACATTCTCACCAGCAGTGTACAAGGATTTTGTTTTCACATATCTTCATCAACTCTTGTTATTTTCTGTTGTTAAACCATCCTGTGGTGTGCAATGGTGTCTCATTGGGGGTTTGACTTGCACCCCCCGAATAACTAGTATTGTTGAGCATCTTGTCCTGTGCTTGTTAGCTGTGTGTTCTCTTTAGAGAAATGCCCCTTTTCGGAGTTGGGTTGTCTTTTTGTTGTTAAGTTCATTATATGTTCTGCGTACTGGATACATGATTTGCTTATTAGATATGTTTATGATTCACAAATATTTTCTCCCATTCTGAGGTTTGCTTTTCACGTTCTTAAATATGTCCTTTCATGAACAAACTTTTAACATTTTGATGAAGTCCTGTTTATCTAGTTTTTCATTTGTGGCTTTTGGTACTATTAGTTATGAATCCATTGTCAAATTCAAAGTCAGGAATTTACTCTTTTGCTTTTCTCCATGAATTTTTTGTTTTTAGTTCTTAAATAGTTGATCCATTTGCATTAATATTTTTGTATACTATTCAAGTTAGGAGTCCAGTTTCTTTTTTTTTTTTTGCATGTTATATATAATATGATCTCAGCACAATTTGTTGAAAAGACTTCCTTTTCCTATTAAATGGTCTTGGTAACCTGTCAAAAATCATTTGATCATGTATGTTTGGCTTCATTTTGGGGCTCTCAGGTCTGTTCCATCTGTCTTTATGCCAGTACCCCTCTCTTTTGATTACTGTAACTTTGTAGTAAGTTTTGAAATCAGGCACTGTGAATCCTCCAGCTTTCTTCTTTTTCAGTTGTTTTGGCTTTTAGGTTCACTTGAGATTCCATATGAATTTTAGGATGGGTTTTCCCAATTGCATAAAATATCATGGGTATTTTGATGGAGATTGCTTTGAATCTGTAGATTTCTTTGGGTAAAATTCATATCTAACAACATGAAGTGTTTTAGTTCATGAACATGGGATGTCTTTCCATTTATATGCCTTTAATTTCTTTCAACAGTGTTTTGTAGTTTTTATTGTATAAAAACTTTCTTTCACTTCATTGGTTAATTCCTAAGTATTTTATCCTTTTTGATGCTATTGTAAAAGGATTTATTTCATAATTTCCTTTTCATATTGTTGATTATTAGTGTATAGAAATACAACCGAGTTTATGTTGTTGTTTTGGTTTTTGTTTTGTTTTTTTTACTTCTCCATGTTTTTATAAACCCATTTTTTCTGGCTTTGTTTTTTTCTTTCTGTTTCTATTCTCCCTTTGAAGTCCCTCAGTGCTAACCATCCTAGTCCAGTACCTCATTATCTCATGACTGCTAATAATTTCTTGACTATTATCCTATCAGTTCATCCTGTTTGCTTCTCTCCAATTAGATCTTTTAAGATACAATTTCATTGGAGAGTCAGTCTTTCCTAAAGTATTTTCTTATTCATATTACTTCCCTTATCTGAATTCTTACAGCACTATTTCTATACCACTTAATCTTATACTTGAGTATATAATAGCTTGAATTAACTAGTGTTTCACTATAATTTTTTCAGTTAACTTACTGACTGCTATGTGGAAACTGTGTCACTGGGTGATACAATGATAAATTTTAATAAGACTTACCCAATTTTGTCCTTACAATTAGCTAACATTTATTAAGTGACTCTATGTGTCTGATACTGCTCTAGGCACTTTATGTACAACTCATTTAATCTCAGAGGAACCCCATATGGTACTATTTTCCTCATTTTACAGAGGAGAAAACTGAGGTAGAGAGAGGTAAAATAGCTTTTTTCCAAATTAGTTATTAATAGCTAGTAAGTAACAAAACCATGATTCAAATTTAATTTGCTAACTTGGGAATCTATGTTCTAAGCCACTACCACTATATTACCTAGTTGAAAACATAAGACAGAAATCTAAATAAAAATGTTTTGATGTTAACTATAAGTTTTGTGACAGAGAACTTTTACAGTTCAAATGACAAGATTACTTCCACTAGGAATAAAAACAAAAGCCTTCTGAAGGATTTGGAAGTGGGGTGGGGAGAAACATTCCAGAAAAGAAACTTGCTTGATATAAAGCACTCTTGAGACAAGACTGTAAAGAGCATATTACCAGGCACAGTGAGTAATGCAGTTAACTGGAACAAAGGATGCTTGAAACGGTAAAGGAAATAATTTATAAAAGTGGGTTGCAGCCAAGTCATAGTTCCTAAATGTAAGATTAAAATGTTTAATTCATATTTTGTAAGTAGTGCAGAGATATTTTTAAGTTTGTATCATAGAAATATTTGACTATAATGATGTAAAAGGTCAAAGGAAAGAGAAGGACTAATTAGAAAGTTATTGCCATAGGCTAAGTAAGAGATGATGAAGCCCTGAATAAGGTAACTAGTAGGGAAAGCAGAGACCAGAGAAGAGGTCTTGTGAATCTTCTTGAATCTTCACAATTTGTCAACTGATTGGCTACACAGCAAAGGTGGGTCTGGGAGACTAAAAATGATAGTGGACAGTTGGAAGAGGTGGATATCATTAACAGAGATTAAAAAAGAACATGACAGTTTAGGAAATGATAGTTTGGAAGAAAGATATATAATCAGTTTAAGACATGCCAAGTTTATGACACCAGTGGAAGGAAACATTTAGCAATAATGTAGAATTTTTTTTAACAATGTAGAATTTAAGAGATGAAAATTACAGATGTAACTATTAGAGCCCTTGATGTACATTAGAGACCTAAATCCCGGAAAGCAGGTAGAGGAAAAACATCTCGGGGACATATGGAAAAATCAATACCTCCGAAGGCATATTCCCAGAGTAAGAAGAACCAGGAGATTATGGAAGATAAAACAGTAAGTGAGAGAGGAGGATGTTTCAGAGGGTAAAACAAATGTGGCAAAACATCAGCATTTATGACATATAGAGTGTGAGTGAAAATCCCTCAGTTGTGTCCGAATCTTTGTGACCCCATGGACTATAGTCCATGGAATTCTCCAGGCCAGAATACTGGCATGGGTAGCCTTTCCCTTCTTCAGGGGGTCTTCCCAACCCAGGGATCAAACCCAGGTCTCCTACATTGCAGGCGGGTTCTCTATACCATTTGATCCACCAGGGAAGCCCAAGAATACTGGAGTGGGTAGCCTATCCTTTCTCCAGTGGATCTTCCTGACCCAGGAATTGGACCAGGGTCTCCTGCATTGCAGATGGATTCTTTATCAACTGAGCTACCAGGGAAGTCCTAGAACATGAGTAGTTGTACTTATACATGCTATTTTATATTCTTTTTCTCTTATATTTTTATTTTTCTTGTTTCTTTAATTGGCTGTTCTACTTGAAATCACTTTCTAGTTGTTATATCTTATAGTGAATTCTAGGTCCCTTCATAGCACTCAGAAATCACAGATTGACAATAGTATCTACACATTTATATAGATATGGACAAATTGAACATTAGGTTATTAGACTTAAGAATAAATGTATGTTAGCCCTTAATAAGACCCCCTTGAGAGATTTCTAGCACCACAAAAGACTGAGCTGATACGAATGAGCCCTGCCCTCCACTACAAGATTAAGTATTATCAAAAAAACAGAACAAAAAAACAATTATAGCCTTGATTAAAAGAATAAAAGGGAAATTCAGTTTTGTTTTAATGCCAGTAACAGCTCAAAACCATACTGATAAGCAGGAAATGACACCACAGAATCTAAGGCTTGGTGCCTGGGGTTTTATATAACTACTTGAAGCAAAAATTGTGCCTTTGGGACTGCAGGCAGCTGGAATTGAGCCTCCTGCATAAAGCCAGTCTCAAAAGGCTACCATTTTATGAAAGAAGAATGAGAAAAATTCGATGGTTCAGAGATATTAAAACCCTTAGGACCCTGACAGAAGCCAATGCAAAAACTGTTCTCTACCACAAAACTTAGGGCTTTGGGAGCTCTTGTTAAGGAACTATTTTTAAAAGAATCAAAAACTTAGTGAAGATGTGCTCACAATATAGTTATGAACTGTGAGGAAAGTCAACAGATGCAGCAAAGAAAACTGCCATTCTGAGAACAGAAGGTAAGAAACCTAATCTGAAAGATACCATAAAACTAATCATTTTAAAATAAATAGATAAAAGAAGGGATAAAATCTTAATGAAGAACATGCAGGATAAGAGGAAAAAAAAGTATAAATGAAAATGTTCACTGATTTTCTTTTTAATGGTTGGATTAAACTGCTGAAATGAGAATTAGTGAACTAGATGATCTGGTCAAACCACCCAGAATACAAAACCAAGAGATCAGAAAGGAAAATATAAGAATGGTTAGGAGACATGGAAGATAGATATATACTGTACTTTACCATTCTATCTAATGACAGTTTTAGGAGGAGTGAGTGGGGAATACAATATAAAATAATAAAATAATGGTTGAGGTTTTCCAGAATTGACAAAAAAGATAAGTACACAATATGAAAAGTATACAGTATCCTGAACAGGATAAATAAAAATTCACACTTACACAAACCATGCAGAAACTGTTCAAGATTAAAGCAAATAGAAAATGTAAAACCAATTACAGAGCAAAAACTAAGGAAAACACCAGTTATAATTGCCTTCTCATCTGCAACAGAAGATGTCAGAAAAAATTGAAAAATATTTCTATTTCTAATTGCTTAGAGAAAATAATTGTCAACTTAGCATTTTAATACCTCGTTAAAGTATTAGTTGAGAATAAGATAAAGATATTTTCAGGAAAACTAAGACATCGGTTTCCCATTCATAGACCCTTACACTGAAGGCAAATAAAGGATATACCTTGGCAGAAGAAAGTTGAATACAGAATGAAGGAGAGGGCAACAGGAAAACGTTCTATCTCAAACATGTTGATAAATCTTAAGCACTAACTGTAAAATAAATTATTTTAATGATGATGACAAATTTGGAGGGGATTAAAAACAATGTGACAGCAATACTCAGGAGAAGGAAATCAGAAACATTTTAGCATCCTTGTATTGAATGGGAGGAGGATAAAGATACCAATTAACTTTAGACTTTGTTAGTGATCATTTTTTAAATATAAGGGTACTCTTTAGTAAAACTAGTATGTACAACTTTTAAAGCTCAACATTTGGGAAACTAAGATCATGGCATCTGGTCCCATCACCTCATGGGAAATAGATGGGGAGAAAGTGGAAGCAGTGTCAGACTTTATTTTTTGGGGCTCCAAAATCACTGCAGATGGTGATTGCAGCCATGAAATTAAAAGACACTTACTCCTTGGAAGGAAAGTTATGACCAACCGAGATAGCATATTAAAAAGCAGAGACATTACTTTGCCATAGTCAAGGCTATGGTTTTTCCAGTGGTCATGTATGGATGTGAGAGTTGGACTGTGAAGAAGGCTGAGTGCCAAAAAATTGATGCTTTTGAACTGTGGTGTTGGCAAAGACTCTTGAGAGTCCCTTGGACTGCAAGGAGATACAACCAGTCCATCCTAAAGGACATCAGTCCCGGGTGTTCATTGGAAGGACTGATGCTGAAGCTGAAACTCCAATACTTTGGCCACCTCATGCGAAGAGTTGACTCATTGGGAAAGACCCTGATGCTGGGAGGGATTGGGGGCAGGAGGAGAAGAGGACAACAGAGGGTGAGATGGCTGGATGGCATCACCGACTTGATGGGCATGAGTTTGAGTAAACTCCAGGAGTTGGTGATGGACAGGGAGGCCTGGTGTGCTGCGATTCATGGGGTTGCCAAGAGTCGGACATGACTGAGTGACTGGACTGACTGGCTGACTGACAACTTTTAAACCAATAGGTGGAGGACGATACAGTAAGAAAACTTGATCAATAGAGTACAGGAAAAGAGAAGGGATGAAAGAAAATACATGGTAAACAAAAGCATAAGTTAAAGAATAAATCCAGATTATTTCAGTAATTACAGTACATAAAAGTAGTTCTTCAGATTAAAAAACTAATACAAAATATAACCCCCCTGTTATTTATAAGAGAGACCTCTAAAACACAATGTTACTGAAAGATTGTAAGTAAAAGGGTAGAAAAAATAAGAATTCTGACCCAATAATCTTTATGCATCTATCAACATAATCCAAATCTACATGACAAAATACACAAATACCACACCTTCCAGGACCAGATCATATTTTATATTAATATTATAATATTTGTAGAGGAAAAACTCCCAAATTTCTTTTATATGAAGCTAACAAATATTAATTTCAAAACTAAATATGTATTATGAAAATTTGAGAACAGTGTTGGATATGCATATAGGTACAAAAGTTTTGTCAAAAAATGTTAGATATTGAGTTTTTAGAAAGTTGTTTTCTAATACCTGAGGTGTGCTTTAAAAGTTTCTGGTGCAGTAAATGAGTGTTAAAATACCTACTAGAAACATGGAATATGGGTAACCCAGCTTAGATCAGTCATCTCTGAATGTCCCACAGATGCATATGCTAGATAAATGCATGTTGTTTTAGGTACTGACAAACAAGCTAACAAGCTACAAACATACATTTAGTTAAAATTTAAATGTTGGCAAGTATGTGGAGGAAAAATGGGAAAACTCCATTGCTTTTGATGGGAATGTGAATTTTTTTTTTTTTTATTAGTTGGAGGCCAATCACTTCACAACATTTCAGTGGGTTTTGTCATACATTGATATGAATCAGCCATGGATTTACACGAGTTGTTTTTGTTCAGTCATCAAGTCGTGTCTGACTCTCCGCAACCCTATGAGCTGCACCAGACTTACCTGTTCTTCATTATCTCCCAGAGTTTGTTCAGACTCATGTCCATTGAGTCAGTGATGCCATTCAGCCATCTTATCCTCTTTCACCCCCTTCTCTTCTGCCCTCGATCTTTCCCAGCATCAGGGTCTTTTCCAGTGAATTGTCTCTTCCCATCAGGTGACCAAAGTACTGGAGCTTCAGCTTCAGCATTAGTCCTTACAATGAATATTGAGGATTGATATCCTTTTGGATTTCAATTTGGTTTGATCTCCTTTCTGTCCAAGGAACTTCCAAGAGTCTTCCCCAGCACCACAGTTTGAAAGCATCAGTTCTTCATAACTCAGCCTTCTTTTTGGTCCAACTCCCATATTCATACACGACTGCTGGAAAAACCACAGCTTTGACTGTGGTTTTGATTGGATAAAGGTACATATGGACCTTTATTGGGAGAGTGGTGTCTCTGTTTTTTAATACACTGTCTAGGTTTGTCATAGCTTTTCTTCCAAGGAACAAATGTCTTTTAATGTCGTGGCTGCAGTCACCATCCTCTGTGATTTCAGAGCCCAAGAAAATAAAATCTGTCAGTTTCCACTTTTTCCCTATCTATTTGCCATGAAGTGATGGGACCTGATGCCATGATCTTAGTTTTTTGAATGTTGAGTTTTAACCCAGCTTTTTCACTCTCCTCTTTCACCCTCATCAATAGGCTCTTTAGTTGCTCTTAGCTTTCTGCCTTAAGGGTGGTTTCATCTGCATATCTGAGGTTATTGATATTTCTCCCTGCAATCTTGATTATAGCTTGTGCTTCATCCAGCTGGCATTTCCCATGAAGCAAAGCGACAGTATACAGCCTTGACATACTTCTTGCCCAATTCTGAACCAGTCCGTTGTTCCAGGTCTGGTTCTAACTGTTGCTTCTTGACCAGCATACAGATTTCTCAGGAGGAGGGTAAGGTGGTCTGGTATTCTCATCTCTAAGAATTTTTCAGTTTGTTGAGATCCACACAGTCAAATGCATTAGCGTAGTCAATGAAGCAGATGCTTTTTCTGGAATTATCTTGCTTTTTCTATGGTCCAACAGATGTTGGCAGTTTGATCTCTGGTTCCTCAGCCTTTTTAAAATCCAGCTTGTACATCTGGAAGTTCTCGGTTCATGTACTGTTAAAGCCTAGCTTGAAGGATTTTGAGCATCACCTTGCTAGCATGTGAAATGAGCGCAATTGTGCAGTAGTTTGAACATTCTATGGCATTGTCCTTCTTTGGGATTGGAACGAAAACAGACCTTTTCCAGTTCTGTGGCCATTGCTAAGTTTTCCAGATTTACTGGCATATTGAGTGCAGCACTTTAACAGCATCAGCTTTTAGAATTTGAAATAGAAAAATTAACTCAAAGTGGAGTTAGACTTTTTGCATCCTCTTCCTTATCCTGGGAACCATCTTACAGATGTACCACTTGTCATAAGGAAATCTGGATAAAACATGAAAATTTAAAGCCTTTACAAAGAGGCACATCTTCATTGTACACTTCATCTATGTTTTTACTTTTACCTAAAAAGTATCTAATAGATTTGTTTGTGGTTTTCTAAGATATTTGTTCAAGTCTCCTTAAATTTGATGTGATTAGTGAAGACCTAAGTAGCATGTATTTTTAAAATTATGATGATTTTATAAACTATTCCCCTATTATTGTAATTTTCCTGGCTGTATTCTTGTTTTTATCCCTTTTCTGTAAATTACATAGGTCTTCCCTGTTGGTGGTTAATACTTGAGACTAACATATGATATTCTTTCAGTCAATTGAACAACTGTTTTCTGAGTACCCAGAATGTGTCTAGTGTCAACCCAAAAAATAATGCAGGAGGCTGCAAATAAGAAAAAGTGTTTATTTGGGGGTCTTAAGGATCACAGTTCAGGAAACACAGATTGAGGTAACCCTGAAAGAGTGTTCTGAAGAAGAGAAAGAGTCAGGGGCTTACTAAAACAAAAAACCAGAGGTTGCTAAAAGTTGCCTGGTGAGAATTATAATTGACGTGAGTCAGATAATATTTGTCCTTAAGGGATCACAAGTTGCTTTAGGGGTCTGTTAAGTAGATAGACTGTCGCAAGTTTTTTTAGGGTAGGAGTCCTATAAGTAACTTGAGTTTCTGGCAGGTGTTCAGGATGATTTCATCAGGTCCAAAGGTCAGTTTCCATCTAGGCAAGGCTTGCGTAAGTCATTCTTTCTTAATGGCCTCCCAACTCCATTTAAGTGAGCTATCTGAGCGATACTGACACTATTTTTATTTTCCTTTCATACTAGGACTTGGCTATCAGATGACATTACAAAACTGGAAAGGAAATTACAGTATTTATACTGATCTATAGAATTTGCAAGTATTGTCATGACTGATGCTGTCTAAAATTGTGATCCTGCTTTAATTTTGTAGAAACATTTAGAAGATATCTCACTTTCAACAGTTTGGCTTAATAGATTGAAGTTTTCATGACATTTCATTATACAATATATATGCCCACTGTCAGTGACAACACTTTTACAATTTAAAAAACTGAAACTGGATTATTGGGCTAAAATTGGAAAACCTTAGGTCTTATCCTGACTCCAAAACTGATTGCCCAGTGAGCCTGAAGAGGCTGTGTCAGCTTCCATAGGCTTCAGTCTCTTCTATTTTAAAAAGAGTGTGTTGAGCTAGGTTTTCTCTGTGATCTCCTTTATTCTAGAGTCTTATTAAATATTACAGCATGCAGATAAACCATTGGAATGCAGCTGTTGTAAAGGAATGTAACTACTAAAAGTGTTACCCTTTAAGAAAGCCAGTGTACATATTTGATTCCAGTTACTAAACTAGAACCAGGTGTCATTCTGTTGAATAATACGACCTTTCACAAATACTGGATGCATTATAGTTGAACAAAATGGAAAGAATATTACAGATTTCCAATTTTCCCCATACTACATACTACTTACCAATATATCCTTTTATCATATGTTCTGATTTTTTAAAAACTTCTCCAATTTCTTATGGTTTCAGTTTTTTCTCAAATAGGATAACAGAGGAAAATTTCTGCCTGTAGACAGAATAGTTGGTCCTTGAGGTCACATTTAATGTTAATAGCTATGAATCTATAAATTAAAATATCCCATCTGTTTGGCAGAATTTTAACGTTACTAAGCAAGAGATCTACCTTTTGAGTATCACTGATCCTGGAGGAATATGTAACTATGGTCACTGTCCACTCATGAGAGGTTATCCACTTTTCATAATACATCTAGAATTTATTGTCCTGCCTCCAAAGGGGCCTGGTATGCTTCCCATCTGTTTTTCCTTTGGGTTCTTCTACGTTTTTCCAGAATCCTCATTCAGTAATTATTCACTGACTTTATAATGTGCTCTTGGCACAGAGAATATGTACCTGAAAGGCCTAGTCCCTAAACTTTAAGAGATTATAATTCATACAAAGAAATAGTTATTAAAGAGATCATCATAATTTTTATAAAAAGTGTATATAGTTGTGGAGGGAGTATAGCAGGAGTACTTCAGTATCTTGGGAGTTAGAAAGGCTTCACAGAGGAAACTTACTCTTTTTTCTGGCTGCTCCAGATCTTAGTTGTAGCACATGGGGTCATCGTTGCTGCATGCAGAATCTTTTAGTTGTGGCACGTGGGATCTCTAGAATCTCTAGTTGAGGCGTGTGGGGTCTAGTTCCCTGACCAGGGATCAAACCCAGACCTCCTGCATTGGGAAAACAGAGTCTTTTGTGCTCCCACAAGACTGGACCTCCACGGAAGTCTCAAGGAAACTTATTCTTAATGTAGCAGTAATTTAATAGGTGGATAATGAAGAATAGGCACAGGGAAAATATTTTAAAAGGCATAGAGATATGAAACACTCTTGATGTGCTGCTAGTATTTTCAGATATCTGAAGCATTAAGGTAGAGGCAGAGATTAAGGTGAAGTAAAAGTGGAGAGGTAGGCAGGGGCCAGATACCCAGTCTTGTAGATACCTTACATAGGAATTTGGATTTCATCCTAAAGGAAATGAGAAAAATTGGTGGATTTTTAATAGTGAATCAATTTGTGATGTCAAGTAGCTTACTGCATGTATTGTCTTCTAGGAGTTGTATAGTTTCAAGTCTTACATTCACGTCTTTTAATCTGTTTTAAGTTTTATATGTGGTGTAAGGTAGTGGTCCAGTTTCATTTCTTTTGAATTTGGCTGTACAGTTTTCTCAGCACCATTTATTGAAGAGACTGTTTTTTTCCCCATTGTATATTCTTGGCTCCTTTGTCATCAATTATTTGACCATATATGAATAGGTTTATTTCTGGGATCTCTGTTCTTTTCTGTTGATCTATATATCTGATTTTATGCCAATACCATATTGTTTGGAGGAGGGGATCCATTTTTTAATGCAATTTTTAAAGGTTATTTTCCATTTACAGTTATTACCAAATACCAGCTATATTCCCTGTGTTGTACAATATGTCTTTGAGCCTTTCTTATCCCCATAGTTTGTGCCTCCCACTACTCTGCCCCTTTATTGATGCTCCTCTCCCTACTGTGTGAGTCTGCTTTTTTTTTGTTTTATTCACTAATTTGTTGTGGTTTTTAGATACCACATATAAGTGATGTCGTATAGTATTTGTCTTTCTCTGACTTAGTTCATTTAGCATAATATCCTTCCAAGTCTGTCCATGTTGCTACAAATGGCAGAATTTCATTCTGTTTTTACGGCTGAGTAGGATTTCCTGGTGTGTGTGTGTTTACCACATTTTCTTTACTCATTCATCTGTTGATAGGCACTTAGGCTATTTCCATATCTTGGCAATTGTATGTTATGCTACTGTGAACATTAGGTGCATGTATCTTTTGAATTAGTGTTTTTGTTTTTTTCAGAGGTATACCCAGAAGTGGAATTGCTGGGTCATATGATAGCTCTATTTTTAGTTTCTTTGAAAACCCCCATACTGTTTTCCACAGTGACTGCAGCAATTTACAGTCTCACCAACACTGTATAGGGTTCCCTTTTCTCCACATATTCACCAACATCATTCATTTGTGTTCTTTTTTGGTGGTAGTCATTTTGTCAGATGTTAAATGATATCTCATTGTGATTTTGATTTGCATTTCCCTGATGATTAGTGATATTGATCATCTTTTCATATGCCAGTTGGTCATCTGCACTTCCTCTGTGGAAAAATGTCTAATCAGTTCTTCGGCCTCATTTTTTTTAATAGGGTTGTTTGTTTTTTTGATGTTGAGTGTTATGAGCTGTTTATATAGTTGGATCTTAATCTCTTATCAGTCATATCATTTGCAAATATTTTCTCCCATTCAGTATACTGTCTCAAATCATACTGTTTTGATTACTGTAGGTGTGGAATATAATTTAAAATCAGGGAGCATGATGCCTCCAGTTTTGTACTTCTTCCTCAGAATTGCTTTGGCTATTTGGGGTTCTTTGTGGTTCCATTCAACTTTTAGGATTGTTTTTCTGTTTCTGTGAAAAATACCATTGGAATTTTGATAAGAACCACATTGAATCTGTAGATTACTTTGGGTAGTATTTACATTTTAACTTATTTTTCCAATCCATGAACACAGACCATCTGTCCATTTATTTGTGTCGTCTTCAGTTTCTTTCATTAATGTCTCACAGCTTTCAATATACAGATCTTTTACCTCCTTGGTTAAATTAATTCCTAGGTATTTTATTTTTTGTAAATGGGATTATGTTCTTAATTTCTTTTCCTGAGAGTTCATTATTAGTGTATAAAAACACAACAGATTGTTATAGGTGGTTTTGTTTCCTGAAGCTTCACTGAATGTATTAGTGCTAACAGTCTTCTGGTGGAGTCTTTGTTAGTTTTCTATATATTATATCACATCATCTGCAAAAAGTATTATGATAACGATGGTATATATCACATTGACTTGGGGACTTCCCTGATGGCTCATCAGGTAAAGAATCCACCTACAATGCAGGAGACACAAGAGACATGAGTTCAGTTCCTGAGTCTGGAAGATCCGTTGGAGAAGGAAATGGCAACCCGCTCCAGTATTCTTACCTGGGAAATCCATGGACAGAGGAGCCTGACAGGCAGGCCAGTGGGTCACAAAGTCAGACACAGCTGAGTGACTGAGTACACATGCATCACATTGATTGATTTGCACATGTTGAACCATTGGTGCATCCCTAGAATAAATTCCACTTGACCGTGGTCTATGATACTTTCAATGTATTAATGAATTCAGTTTGCTAATACTTTCTTGAGGATTTTAAAATGCATCTATGTTCATCTGGGATATTGGCCTGTAATTTTCCCTTTTTGTGGCTTCCTTATCTGGTTTTGGTATAAATGAGTGTGAAAGGGTTCTCTATTTTTTGGAGGAGTTTGAGAGGATTGGTATGACAGTTGACCCTTGAACAACATGGAGATTCAGGGTACCAAACCTTCACATGGTGAAAAATCTACATGTAACTTTACAGTCAGCCCTCCATATCACCAGTTCCACGTCTGTGGATTCAACCAACTATGTTTTATGTGGTACTGTAGTACATAATTATTGGAAAAAAATGGCATGGAAGTGAACCCATGCAGTTCAAACCCATGTTGTTCATGGGTCAACTATAATTCTTTAAATGACCCATCAGTATGTTGGCTACACGGGACTGATTTTAGATGTAAGGACATACAGACTGAAAGTAAAGGGATGGGCAAAGTTACTTTATGCAAATACAAACCAAAAGAAAGCTGGGATAACTGCACTTACATCAGACAAAGTAGACTTTACACAAAGACTGTCATAACAGATGGAGAAGGGCATTAAATAATGATAAAGGATCATTCTAACAAGAGGATATCATTTTGCATTATGTCATTGGTTAATCAATACAGTTTTTATTTTTATTTTTTCCCCCAATTATTTTTATTAGTTGGAGGCTAATTACTTTACAATATTGTAGTGGTTTTTGCCATACACTGACATGAATCACCATGGATTTACATGTGTTCCCCATCCTGAACCCCCCTCCCACCTCCCTCCTCATCCCATCCCTCTGGGTCTTCCTAGTGCACCAGCCCCAAGCACTTGTCTCATGCATCCAACCTGGACTGGCGATCTGTTTCACACTTGATAATATACATGTTTCGATGCTGTTCTCAGATCATCCCACCCTTGCCTTCTCCCATAGAGTCCAAAAGTGTTCTACACATCTGTGTCTCTTTTTCTGTCTTGCATATAGGGTTATCGTTACCATCTTTTTAAATTCCATATATATTCGTTAGTATACTGTCAATACAGTTTTTAAACTTGAATTTCAAAGCATGGCTGACAAGCAGGTAGACTAATGCATGTGCTCCAAGACAAACAAACAAAGAACTGATTTGTACTGCCTTTTCATGAGGTCTTAAAGTTAGTGACATGTTCTAAAATTTTTCTATTAATATCATGTTAGTTTTAAATATGATAAAACTTTATCCTAAGTAGTGTAATATTGATATATCTAACTTTGACTTTCTACACTTTACTATTCATTTTTCTCAAGACAATAAAGCTTTAGGTAGTATATAGTAGTGTAGTTCTTTATAAAGATTTTCCTACTTTTCAGCATTAAAAAAGTAGAAAACAAGTTATAATGACTACAGAGATTTTTTAACAAAAGTTTACCAATGTGCATTTTCAAAGAGTTTACCAATTTTCAAAAAGTTCACCAATGTGCATTCTTTTTAAAAATAGTATATACATACACCTGTTATTTAGTTGCTAAGTTGTGTCCCACTCTTTTGTGACCCTGTGGACTGTAGCCATATACTAAGGGAACGTTTCATGCAAAGATGGGCTCAATGATGGACAGAAATGGTAGGGCCCTAACAGAAACAGAAGATATTAAGAAGAGGTGGCAAGAATACACAGAAGAACTATACAAAAAAGGTCTTCACAACCCAGATAATCACGATGGTGTGATCACTCACCTAGAGCCAGACATCCTGGAATGTGAAGTCAGTGGGCCTTAGGAAGCATCACTGCGTACAAAGCTAGTGGAGGTGATGGAATTCCAGTTGAGCTATTTCAAATCCTGAAAGATGATGCTGTAAAAGTGCTGCACTCAATATGCCAACAAATTTGGAAAACTCAGCAGTGGCCACAGGACTGGAAAAGGTCAGTTTTCATTCCAATCCCAAAGGCGATGCCAAAGAATGCTCAAAATACCGCACAATTGCACTCATCTCACATGCTAGCAAAGTAATGCTCAAAATTCTCCAAGCTAGGCTTCAACAATATGTGAACCTTGAACTTCCAGATGTTCAACCTGGTTTTAGAAAGGGCAGAGGAACCAGAGACTAAATTGCGAACATCCGAGTCCCAGACAAACATCTGTTTCTGCTTTATTGACTATGCCAAAGCCTTTGACTGTGTGGATCACAACAAACTGTGGAAAATTCTGAAAGAGATGAGAATACCAGACCACCTGACCTGCCTCTTGAGAAATCTGTATTCAGGTCAGGAAGCAACAGTTAGAACTGGACATGGAACAACAGACTGGTTCCAAATAGGGAAAGGAGTACATCAAGGCTGCTTATTTAACTTATATGCAGAGTACATCATGAGAAATGCTGGACTGGATGAAGCACAAGCTGGAATCAAGATTGCCGGGAGAAATATCAATAACCTCAGATATGCAGATGGCACCACCCTTATGGCAGAAAGTGAATAATAACTAAAGAACCTCTTGATGAAAGTGAAAGAGGAGAGTAAAAAAGTTGGCTTAAAGCTCACCATTCAGAAAATGAAAATCATGGCATCTGGTCCCATCACTTCCTGGCAAATAGATGGGGAAACAGTGACAGACTTTTTTAGGGGGGGGCTCCAAAACTACTCCAGTTGGTGACTGCAGCCATGAAATTAGAAGACACTTACTCCTTGGAAGAAAAGTTTGACCAACCTAGACAGCATATTATAAAGCAGAGACATTACTCTGCCAACAAAGGTCCGTCTAGTCAAGGCAATACTTTTTCCAGTAGTCATGTATGGATGTGAGAGTTGGACTATAAAGAAAGCTGAGTGCTGAAGAATTGATACTTTTGAAGTGTGGTGTTGGAGAAGACTCTTTAGTCCCTTGGACTGCAAGGAGATCCAACCAGTCCATCCTAAAGGAGATCAGTCCTGAGTGTTCATTGGAAGGACTGATGTTGAAGCTGAAACTACAATACTTTGGCCACCTCATGCGAAGAACTGACTCATTGGAAAAGACCCTGATGCTGGGAAAGATTGAAGGTGGGAGGAGAAGGGGACAACAGAGGATGAGATAGTTGGATGGCATCACCAACTCAATGGACATGAGTTTGAGTAAGCTCCAGGAGTTGGTGATGGACAGGGAGGCCTGGTGTGCTGCAGTCCATGCGGTCCCAAAGGGTCGGACACGACTGAGCACCTGAACTGACTGACTGGACTGTAGCCTGCTAGGCTTCTCTGTCCGTGGGATTTCCCAGGTAAGAATACTGGAGTGGGTTGCCATTTCCTACTCCAGGGGATCTTCCCGACCCAGGGATTGAACCCAAGACTCCTGCTTTTGTCAGGTGGATTCTTTACTGCTGAGCCACACACACACATATCTTTTATATAGTCTAGTAAATAATATACTAAATGTTGGGTCTTAGTCGTTTATAATTTTATCCAAAATACTTTTTTTTGTTTTTCTTTAAAATCTTTGAATCTTTGGCTTCTTGTACTGACTTTCTGGGTGGCCTTGAGAAAATTATTACATCTCTGTTTTTCAGTTTCTTAGCTGAAATAAAGTGATGATAGTGTCATTGTTTTGGGAAGAGTAAGACAGGATATTGTTTTGTAGAGTATCAGAAAAGTGTAGCTAAAAAGAGACCACAAAGGTCACAGGTCCTGATTTAGGTCCTTTTGCCCACTATACAGCATTACTCCACAAGCAGGGATAAATAAAGATTTAACTAGATGGAATATTTATTTGTAAATTAAAATAGTTTTAATACCAGAAAAAAACCAAAATGTTGTGATGTGCTACATCTTTAAAAAAATAATAGCGCACAACACTATAATTTCCTTTTTCTGTATAATGAAAATTATATGTCATACAGTAGATCAATGTAATATTAAGAGTCCCGAAATAGACATACACATACAATTGATTTTTGACAATGATATCAAGACAATTAAAAGTGGGAAAGAATATAGTCTTTTCAACAAATGGTACTGGAACAACTGTGAAATAGTAAATGAACCTTGACCCCTACCTTAACGTTAAGACTGGCAAAGCTTTTAGAGACAGAACACTCAAGTCACTAACCATAAAAGAAAAAATTGATAAATTGGACTTCATGAAAATTAAAAACTTCTGTCATTCAAGAAATGCCATTAAGAAAATGAAAAGGTACATAGTGTCAGCTGTGAAGTGTCTGCAATTTCACTCTATTTGTAGATTTAACAGGTTAGCCTGCCATAGTTTCATGAATAGTGATAGAAGACATAAGACTCCTGGTCAGAGATAAAGGACAGTTTATTACTCATAGCAACAGCAATAACCAGAATATCAGCAGTTTTTGTATCAAGCCTATGGTATAGCAGGATGCTTTAGCAATGGCAGAGCTTCCTCCTTGGCGTCTATGGCAGTTGGGTCACCAGTCTGGCCACCTGGCCAGAGAGCTGAGGCTGATCTGAATGTCTTCCACCACCATGATAGGTAGTTTAACTGGTCAGTTCAAATAATCAGAAACAAATTTCATACCACCTTTTTCAGTTAGATGGTTCCGATTACAGGGATAACTTCCTCATGGAGGACATGAACTACAAGTCAGTTACTTCATTTTGGAGAGATCTTCTTAATATCCTGAGGGCTCTATAACCTACCAGTGGTGTTTCCTTAAACACTTGAATGTCTCTTGGGACTCCTCCCAGGGTGCAGGTTTCAGGACTTCTTGTTGTTCAGTTGCTAAGTTGTGTACGACTCTGCACACAATGAACTGCAGCACACTAGCCTTCCCTGTCCATCACTATCTCCCTGAGTTTGCTCAAACTCATGTCCATTGAATCAGTGATGTCATCCAACCATCTCATCCTCTGTTGTCCCTTTTTCCTCCTCCCTTCAATCTTTCCCAGCATCAGGGTCTTTTCAAATGAGTCAGTTCTTCGCATCAGGTGGCCAAAGTATTGGAGTTTCAGCTTCAGCATCAGTCCTTCCAATGAATATTCAGGACTGATTTCCTTTAGGATTGACTGGCTTGATCTCCTTGCATAATGGCTTGCTTTCACACAAAAAGAGTAGTCCTGAGGTGCATGCAAATGATGACCTTGTAAAGAGAATTTATTTACAATTGTTAGGGCAGTGGGAATATATTATTGGATACATATGAGACTTTTATGAGACCAGGGAAGAACAAGTTGACACTGCTTCCTACACTGCCTCCTGGCCAGGCCAGTTCAGTTTTGTATTTATTTATTTGGCTGTGCTAGGTCTTAGTTGTGGCATGCGGGATCTTTTCTTTGTTGTGACTTGCAGACTCTTAGTTGGGGCATGTGGGATCTGGTTCCCTGACTAAGGATCCAACATGGGCCCCCTGCATTGGGAGCACAGTCTCAGCCACTGGGTCGCCAGGGAAGTCCCCAGGCCAGTCCAGTTTTAACAGTGGGGTCCAGTCTTTGTTTTGTTGAGCAGCCACCTAAGGTAGTCAGCCCAGCCGGTCCTGTGGGTCTGTGCCGCCAGCGGAGTCACGTTTTCCTTCCCCACAGAGTGGGCGATGGCCATGGGGTGAGGATGGAGGTGACACTCAGAGGTGTTGATGGATGTTTTAGCATGGGAGGTGTAGGATCTGGGTCATCTGCATCATCAGAAATATTTAAGGGAATAATGATCAAATTGTGGTACGGCCAGCTAAATTTAAGGTACTTGCAACCATTTGAGAGGGTAGTACCAGGCCATTTCCTTCACAAGAGTGTTCAGGGCCTTTTATGAAAGACAGAATTACAAACACTCTTCCCTTTCCCCACATCTCTCATGATCTAAGCTCTTTCCTTTCCATATTTTGAGATGGTTGTTCTCCTTCCAGTGCCATAAAATTGGGGTATCTCATTTTAGTAGCTATAGCTTTCCCATTTTTTTAATCCCTGACTGTGTACCAAGACCTTTTTCCTGGAAGGGTCAGGTACAAGAGGAAAAAGTATTTTTATACAACTTACAGAGTTCCATTAGATCCCCCACTTTGCATTGAGTTGGTGACAAGTATAGATTTCCCTGTAACTCAAATGGTAAAGAATCTGCCTGCAATGCAGGAGACCAGGTTTGATCCCTGGGTGGGGAAGATCCTCTGGAGAAGGGAATGGCAATCCATTCCAGTATTGTTGCCTGGAGAATCCCATGGATAGAGGGGCCTGGCAGTCTAGTCCATAGGGTCACAAACAGTCAGACACAACTAAGCAACTGACACTACTACTTATTCAGTGAAGTGATCATGACCCAAGACCATGTGACTCTAACAGAAGAATCTAGGTATCTAGACCAGAAGTGAGGTTAAAACCCTTATGCCCCCTTTTGGCTGGACTGCCACCCATAAGGCATACCAGCCAGACTGGTCTGAGATTGTCAAAAGGGAAGGAAGCATGATGCCAAAATTGGGGTGGGAATCCCAGATTTTCTAAATAAATCTCAATACCCTGCCTCTCCTTTCATACTAATCATTACGTAACCATTACCCAGGAAGAGGCTCAGATAGGATTCCTTTCTGGGGAAAGTGACATTTAATGACCAACTGCCTTACTAAGGTGTAAAGACCAGGAGGAGGTGAGGGAGAGAGTCAGAAATCTTTTTAAATCAGTTTTTAAGTTCCATCAGATACTTTAACTCTTGGCCCACTGTTGAGTGGCTTTTGCAATAAAAGGCATACTGTTGACAGACTGCAAATGGCCTAGAAAGCTGGAAACATGACAAAGATTACCTTCTAGAGCCATAATGATGTGGCTGGTCACATGGGAATGGCAAAACGATAACCTGGAAAAGGGTCGGTGGTGAGGAGGCAGTTCTCAGTTCTCCTCTCTGAGCACAGTGAGATCCTGTTGTTTTTTCACAGCTGGTCCTGAGGTTGGATACTCTCAGGTTTATGATTGGCTGAGCCATCAGTGAAAAAAGCCCAGGCAATGTAGAGAACCTTTGTGAATCAAGGGCCCCATTGAGCCAGCAGCTTTGCTTCAGGTGATGGAATAGAGAGGATAGCTGCCACTTTTTCATGTTGAGATCAGGTGCCAGAGGGGCGAGGCCAGCTGGGTTCTTGAACATATCATTTCCATTTAATTGGCAAGGCTTGTTAGGCCCTTCTCAACTTATGAGTCCCTGAATCCATGTTGACTCACTCCAAAATGTGGTATCAGACTGGAGAGTCACAAAGCTTCCTTAAACCAGGCATTCTTTTTCAAAGTAGTTCAATAGCAAGCTAATAGATGCTTTTCAAAAAAAGATGTGCTTACCTGATAGCTGTCAGGAGCCAACAAGTCCAAAACCCAAGAGATGCCTCCAGGTTAAGGCTGTTTTCCTTTGTCTTGGTCTCCACTTGACAGAATCATTAGTCATAGACTTACAGCTCAAAACAGTCACGAAGATGTGGGACTTCAAAAGCAGACCGCGTGCCAGCAGCTTGCTGGTTGGGTGCCGAGGCAGCCTTGTGGGTTTGAGTCCCTTCACAGTACACTGAGAAGTAGCTCAGTCCATTTAAAGCCCAGATGGAATAATGCTGAAATGAGACACATGCCATATCCAGCACTCAGAGGTTTGAGTGCAAGTCGCTCAGTCATGCCCAACTCATTTCGACCCCAGGAATTCTCCAGGCCAGAATACTGGAGTGGGTAGCCTTTCCCTTCTCCAGGGGATCTTCCCAACCCAGGGATCAAACCCAAGTCTCCTGCATTGCAGGAGGATTCTTTACCATCAGAGCCACCAAGGAAGCCCCTGATTTGAGTAGGGTGCTTTTAAGTTTTGATTTGGACAAGCCAAATGCAACTCTAGAGTTTTGGGTGACCCATGATCTATATCAGGTGGTGAGGTCCTTGTGACTGACACCATCTGTTTCATCTTTTTTTTTTTAATTTGGTTGTGCCAGGTCTTAGCTGTGGCATGTGGGCTCTTTGATCTTCATTGCAGCATGTGGGATCTAGTTCCCTGACCAGGAATCGAACCTGGGCCACTTGCACTGGGAGCATGGAGTCTTAGCCATAGCACTATTGCCACAATGCTTTCTAGCTGAGGTCATGGCGTGTCCACTGGCTGGCTCAAGCTTACAGAGTGCTGACCTTCTTTGTGGAGTTCACCTTAATCCAGAATGATTGCTCTCCTATCACTAACATCTCTTAATTCTCATTCAGTTTCTACATAAGGGCTGAGGACTTGTCCAGGGTGGTAGGCTGATCCCAGAAATTTACCTAGATTTCTTGGGGTTAATTTCTCATTCTCTAGTTGGTGACTTACATCAGCATTCTAAATCCAGTCTGAAGTAATAAGAACCTGAATTCTAATCAATGCCTCATTCTTGGTTTCTTACAAGAGTTTATCTGTCTCTCATAGATCTCTCTGAAAGGATAAAAGTACCCATGGGTTGTGTTGTATTGTTACCCACTCAGTTGTGTTCGACTCTTTGAGACCCCATGGACTGTAGCCCACCAGGCTCCTCTGTCCGTGGAAATTCTCCAGGCAAGAATACTGGAGTGGGTTGCCATTCCCTTCTCTAAAGTATCTTCCTAACCCAGGGATCGAACCAGGGTCTCCTGCCTTGCAGGCAGATTCTTTACCATCTGAGCCACCAGGGAAGCCCAGAGTAGCCATGACCCACTTCCAAAACCTCTAAGACCTTTTACTGTCATTTCCAAATAGACTTGAGGTCGACAAGCTATAGGAAAGACAGCCCAGCTGATTCCATTTGTCCTTAAGAGCAGCGGTCCCCAACCTTTCTGGCCCCAGGGGCCAGTTTCGTGGAAGACAGTTTTTCCACAAACAGGGCAGGGGGATGGGGAGGAGGTTCAGGTGGTAACACCAGGGATGTGAGCGGCAATAAAGCTTCGCTCCCTCGCCCACTGCTCATCCCCTGCTGTGCAGTAGTGGTCTGTAGCTGGGGTTTGGGGACCCCAACTTAAGAGCATTACACACCCTGCCCGCCCTGAACTCCCAAGTAAACCAGACATCGTTCTAATGATTGGCCTGATTTATGCCCATGAATTTCTCTTCTTTCATGGTCATTATAAATGTGTGTGTCTGACATTGTCTGAAAGAGAGCAGAACCTTTTGCCTGAACAGGAACAGTACTACAGTGAATTTTAGTACTTGCTGTTCCAGTGGTGTAGACCTGAAGCTGATTAACAGAGTGGTAAGGAAGCGCCCCAGTCCAGAAGAGAGTTAGGAGCAGAGAGGCCACCTGTCAGGCAGCTGTCTTGAACCTGTGCCCTGGTGTTCAGCCTGCAGCCACCTCCATGATTCATCCTCACTAACAGGCAGCAATGGAAGGGCCATGTGCCTCCATAACTGACTCTATGATTTGATCAGCATACTCACTACAGGGTTCCCATGGCCTTCCCTCAGGTCTGTGCAAGGCTCTCATCCTTCCTCTTTCAGAAAATCATGTCTCTGTCAGAATCTTGTCCTTGTCACCAAAACTGTAAAGAATTGGAGATTCTACCCCACTTGCAGTTTCACGGATGTGGTAGAAGACACGAGACTCTTCACCTGGAGATAAAGGGCAGTTTTATCACTCACAGCAATAGCAGTAGCTAGAGCATTGCCATTTTCCTGCCATTTTCCCACAAAGTGAGGCAGAGGGGCAGATGACCCCCTCATCGACCAATGGGTTGGGTTACAGAAGAGGAATCCTGAGCTTAGGGAACCCAGATTTTTTATTAACAGTAAGCACGACTGTCTTTTCCTACAGAGGGGGGCAATTATCTCCCCTCTGCTAGACAGTAAGAATGTTTGCCCTTTGATCTTGAAGACACTCTCTTCCCATCACTGCCTGTCTGTCCGGCTGCCTCAGTGTCCTGGTGCTTTGGCAGCTGGCTTTCCTAGAGCCGAGTGATCCAGAAGAGAGCAAGACAGAAAGTGCAGTGTCTTCTGCAACCTACACACTGTCATTCCTGCGGTATCTTATTAGTTACACAAGTCAGCCCTAGGTGTTGTGGGAGGGGACTGAACAAGGGCATTCATAGTAGGAGGTAAAAATCACTGAGGACCATCTTGGAAGCTTGTAACCACAGTGGTTACGTAAGCCGTTAACATCATTATTAGCTAGATAAAGAGTATATGGAGATTATGTAAGTCTAAAACTATTTCAAAATAAAAGTTGAAGAATTTTACATGAAAATACAAGTTACAGACTAGAAGAAAATATCCAAAACACATATATCTGACAAAAATCTTGTGTCCACAAAATACAATGAATTCTTAAAAGTGAATAATAAAAAGACAAACAATCCAGTTAACAAATGAACAAAAGAAATGGACACATACTTCATAAAAGTAGATAATCAGTTGTCCAGTAAACACATGTAAAAATACTCAAGATCATTTGGTATCTGGGAAATGCAAACTGTTACCACAAGAAGATACATTTCACTCCCACCAGAGTAGTCAAAAATAAAATAGCTGGTAGCATTAAGTGTGGGTGAGGATCTGGAGCAATTTATTGCTGGTTAGAGTATAAAACAATACTTTGGGGTAATACTTACGTAGTTCCTTAAAAGGTGACATGTATACTTTCTGTAGGACCTAGCAATTCCACCAGTGAGTATTTAGAGAGAAATGAAAACATATGACCACTGAGAGTTATACACAAATACCAGAGCAGCTATATTCATAATAAATAATATCCAAGAGCTAGCAGCTACTCAAATGTTTATCAGTAGGAGAATGGATATATAAATTGTGAATCAGATCTTTTTTTGGATATTATGAATATTTGCTTCTGGTTTGTGGCTTTTTCATTTTTTAAGCAGTTTCTTGAAAAGACCAAAAGTTTAATTTTAGTAGTCCAGATATTTATGGTTTTACCCTTCTAAAGCCATTACTTGTACATAACTAGTATTCTAACACAGGGAGAAGGTTGCCAAAACTGCTACAGTGAAGGAGTCTCTGGGGGGCAGTAACAGGAGTGTCTGTTATTTTACAATTTGGACAGATTCTAGAACATTTTGTTAGAGGGGTGACCTAGCTTGCAAGTAAACAGCATAAAGTACAAGTTGTAAATGAGAAATGTTTCCTCTAGAATATAAAACCTAAAAGAAGTTGTGGGTGGTGAGAGAGTCCATAGCTATTTCTTGATAGTGTCAAATAGATGGAGCAGCCTTCAGTTTCCCAAATACTTCTAAGGAATTTAAGCAAGGTGACAAGGCCCCACCCTATGTGTGAGGCAACAACCCATCCCCTTTTTGGTGAGCTCCTGAATCACCAATGTCACACCTGAGTTTCTGGAGTGAGCAGGATGTGGCTGAGATCTTGCCCTCAGAGACTGTGTACAGTGACAGGTACTCACATGGGCTGTCACTTTAGTTGTGTCCAAATTTGTGACCCCATGGACTTAAGTTTGCTAGGCTCCTCTGTCCCATGGGGTTCTCCAGACAAGAACACTGGAGTGGGTTGCCGTATCCTTCTCCAGGGGATCTTCCCAACCCAGGGATCGAACCTGTGTCTCATATCTCCTGCATTGGTGGGCAGGCTCTTTACCACTAGCACCATGTATGAAGCGCAGGCACCCCCAAAGGGGCTGGGTAAAGTGTGTCCTTTGGAGGGGAAGACAAACTGCAGTCAAGGGACTGGTGAAGTAGGCATGGACAAAAAATATTCAATAAATCTGCAAGAGCAAAATATTTGCCAGATGCTGATTGGATGAATTTGGTTTAGTGGTGCTGGCTATGGGACCTTAATGAGATTGAGGTAATCCACTGTGTGGCACATTCGTTCTTACCAACTCTTAAGAGCAGGCCAAATGGTTCTGTTAAATAGCAAAGCAGTGGGGATGATAACTTCTTCTCCAAATACATCTTATCTAAGGGGTCTCCATCATTAAAGACTCTCTTAATTTACATTGGGCCATATTAACTATTTCACTGGGGGAGGAAGAGGTCCGTGGGTTTCTATTTTATCAAGATAATTTGTAAGTGACAAAGATTTGATTTTATTACTTGCTGAGTCAGAGTCCATGACCACTGTGGCACGTTTTAGGACAGTGGGTACTCTGATCATTAGGGATTTAGGCAAGACTGTAGTTCCTGTGGCTGAGGTAAGGCATACCTGTTTGTCCTCTTTATCATGTTTAGTAACTGCCCAACAATGATGGGAACCACCTTATTTAAATTGAGTGCGATGCCCAGTGTAACTGTCATTTGAGCGCCATTATTGATTAAGGCCACAAAGGTTTGCCAATTGTTATATTAATTCAGAACCAATGTTACAGAAGTACAAAAGCCGATCTGCCCTTTTTATATCCTTTTGTTGTAGAAATCCTTTTCAGTAAAATTTGTTACCAACTGCGCCAAATTGTGGACTTCCGTTTCAGTTTCACTTCCTTCTTGTTACTGATTGAACTGTGTCCCCACTTCATTCATTGAAGCTCTGATCCCCACACAACTATATTGGAGATGGGACCTTTAAGGAGATACTTGATGTGTGCTTAGTCGCTCAGTCGTGTCTAACTCTCTGACCCCACGGACTACAGCCTGCCAGGCTCCTGAGGTCCCAGCAGGGCCCTAATCTGATAGGACTGATGTCCCTATAAGAGGAGGGGGAGAGACCAGGGCGCGCTCTCCCTGTGTGCACACGCAGAGGAAAGGCCAGTGAGGATGCAGTGAGGAGACCATGTGCAAGCCAGGAGGAGGGGCCTTATCGGGAACCAGCCCTGGTGAGACCTTGATCTTGTAGATCAAGACTCCAGGACAACATGTAAATCTATGGCTGATTCATATCAATGTATGACAAAACCCACTGAAATGTTGTGAAGTAATTAGCCTCCAACTAATAAAAAAATAAATAAATTAAAAAAAGACTCCAGGACTGTGAGGAGACAGACTTCTGTTTAAGCAACTGTGTTCCAGCAGCCCTAGTAGGCGAGTGAACTCCCCATGTGTCAGGGGTTTTTGTTTGTTTTGGTTTGGTTGTTTTGGGTTGTTTGTTTTTTAGTGGTGGTGTTTACTGGATAGTCTTGAGAGAGGTCTTCTCTACGCTGCCCACATTAATAAATTTCTTCCTCCAGAGCCTCAAATTTGTGTGACCAGGAGTAGGATCCTTGGCCATACAGGGATGCCATGGGTGTTTCTCTGTCTAATCCTCTGATCCGAGGATCAAGACACATCGGCAGCAGATGCAGGAAAAGCATCTTACAGGGTCCTAGTGAGCTGTTTGCTTTCAGGAGTGTGAATCTCGGTAATTCAGCTCTCCAAACAGGAACTGCTGGTCTCACACACAAGTGACCACCCTGAGAGCCTATGCAAGCTGTCTTTTCCCCTGAGCCCTTTCAATGTTTATTTTCTTTGTTTCAATGTTTATTTATTTGACTTCTCTGGGTCTTAGTTTCAGCATAAGGGATCTTTAGTTGTGGTGTGCCAACTCTTAGTTGTGGCATATGGGATCTAGTTCCTTGACCAGGGATGGAACCTGTACCCCCTGCATTGGGGACCACCAGGGAAATAATCCCCAAAGTCCTCTTCAGGACCAGTGCCTGGTGGAGACACACAACCAGTAGGTCACAAGGTCTTTCTCCTGAGTCCATCAATCAAGACACACAATTCAGTCTAAGACACAAATGAATCTGGGCTAAGACGCAGGACCCAGGGCTACTTCAGGGAGGGTCCTGATCCCGTACTCCTCTGTAACACCAATCATTGATGCTTCCGACTGTGGTGGGTTAAATCTATGACAGAGGCTTGGTAGGACTCAGCAAACGCAGCATCAGGCAGTACCCCAAAGCAAGAGAAGAAACTCCAGGTAGTGGTGGCCCCTCTGAATGCCCTGCTTCTGATGCCAACTGCTGTGGCCACCTAGCAGGGATGGGATCACCACCTCCACACCCGAAATTTGGTTCCCGTGTCAGGACTGATGTCATGCACACCATGATTATACAAAAGAGGCTTTCCCTGTTGACCCCAAAATTAAGAGAACAAGAAAAGGAGGCTGGTTTGGGGCTTTTTATTGTGGGGTGGGGCGGGGATAAGGGTTCTTGTACACAGGGATGGACTTGGAAGGTTTCAGTCTCCCAGGCTTCCTGAAAAGCTTACCCAGATGTGGCGCATAAGGGGAAGAGAGAAGTGAGATTTCAACGATCTCGGCAAACAGACATCATAAGATGGAGCCAGCTGTCTATTATAATATTAAATTATGATGATTCTAGAACACACTAGGTTACAATTTGGATAATGTATATCATAGTTTCAAGTAAGACTTCACAAATTTTTCCATATAAAAACATTTCTGGGCAAATATATCCCATCCCCTTGATTACATTTATTTATGATTACTCCTTTCTGAACGGCCACAGAAGGTGAGTGAAGGAATAAGAAAGGCAGAGATTAGTACTGTCATTAAAGACTTAGAGTCTTCTCACACCCCCATCTTACTCCTCATTGCTCAACTGTTGGGGCTGTGTGATAAATTGTCACAAACCAAATTATCCGTGGCTCCAGATGCGGTCGTCATGGGCCACCTGTGTCCCTACACCTTGTTTCACTCTACCTTGGAAGGAGGGCGACTCTGGGGGTGTCTTCTCTTGCAGGACTGAGCTATCGGCGCTGTCAGTGCACTCGCTTGTGTGGGTCCCCTCGACCCCCAGTTTTGTAAATAAGCCTTCCTCAATGAAGAAAATAAACACTCAACCAACTGAAAGGGGAAAAAAATTCTCCACTGACTTCGTGTGTCAGGCAGTTAATGAGGCCCAGTCCTTGCAGTGTTCTCTGACCCTTCTGTGGTTTTACCGCCTGCCCGTCGGGCTCGTCTCCTCCCGCTCCCCCTCGCTTGCTTTGCTCCAGCCACCCGGGTCCTCTTGTTCCTCAGACAGAACCAGACACGTGCCCCACTTCAAAGCGCTCTGCACTTTGCTGTTCCCTCTGCCTAACCTTTTACTAGAAGCTGAATCCTCCCAACACTTAGTGGCATAAAATATTCTGAAAAGGAATAGATCAAACCTCTTTGAGTCCATTTCTCAAGGGCCCATTTACTACTGTTTAAAAAAAAAAATTTGAACTATTTGCATTATCTTGAGCAGTGTTTCTCAAATCATCTACAGTAAAGGACCAGGTTTTAAAGTTGACCAAGCCGTCATCCTGTCATGCCAAATAGGACTGCAGCTCACATTTGGTGTGACTCATCTTCCTAGTTTGATGCTTATATCGTCTAAAGGAAGAGCCTGCTTTTGGTGGTGGTGGCAGTGTTCAATTGCTGTGAGTTTCTGAACTGTGTCACAGGAGGTTAACAAAACTTGTTTGCTGGTTGGCACCAGACCCCACTTTAGGATCACTGATCCAGAGGGCATCTTTCTTTTGGCAAGATAGCTAAATCATAGATGAGGAGACCTTCCTGTCACAGTGATGCTCCTCAAGGGTCACAACATTGTGGTAATACCTTAGGACAGGTTCCAAGCTTTTCTTCAAAGAAGAGTTTCTTTCCCTAAGAGTGAAAAGACATTTGTGAAGCGATTTGTTTTTAATTTTGTTGTTTGGTTTTTTAATGTACGATTCATCCACATATATAGTCAATTAACTGCTCAATTTTCAAATTTGGAAATGAAAATTTAATAGCTGAGAGCCAAATGCATATTCTAAAACACAGTGTCAGTACAGATTATAGAATTAGAAGGTAGCCAGCTACTGGATCATTAGATACACCATCTACATTATTAGATATATACATGATATTTTTAACTGGTTGATGCTATGTAAGGATATTATTTCTTAGGTAAAATCTGAGCATTTATGAGTTAAATTGAATCTATTAAAAACTGTTCATTCCAAAATTATAAGATCTGTAATTACATAAATAAGGATCATTAATAAGTTATTTCAACAAACGTTCATTAGCGTTTCACTACTATTAAATAGACTTTGTTATTCAAGTATGAAAAGGCAATAAGTACATTTAACATTTTCCTTTTAATTAGGTCATAAGTTTTCAGCACCAAATAAATTTATAGTCTAACTCTGTGAGGGTAAAGGTGTGTGTGTGTCTGTGCGTCAGTCACTTGGTCATGTCCGACTCTGCAATCCCATGGACTGTAGCCTGCCAGGCTCTTCTGTCCATGGGATTCTCCAGGCAAGAGTACTGGAGTGGGTAGCCTTTCCCTTCTCCAGGGGATCTTCCTGACCCAGGGATCAAACCCAGGTCTCCTGCATTGCAGGCGGATTTTTTACCACCTGAGCTATAGGGAAGTCCCGAGGTGTATATAGGTTACTTTAAAAATATGGCATGCTTTCCCTACATCCTCTGACTCCTATCCCCAAAAATATTACGGATTTTCAAAGGCACTAAATCTTTGAACATAGCTCATTTTATGGCAAAAATCTATCCCAAAGGGGTAGAAAGAATACAATTTAAATGTTACATCAGCTCTCACTTTAGTAGATCTATTTTGGAGTCCATCACATAAAAATATTAAATAGTTGGAAAACTTTTTATTTTTTATTCAGTATGGAGATTTATTCCCAGAGCACAGCTTTTCTGATGCAAAACTGGAATGCTTCTGTAGTCACAACAGTTGTCCCCACACCATGTGGTATCTTCCATTACTTTGCTGTAGAGATGAATTTTTGGCCCAGGGTCTCAGTAATGTTGCACATACGTGGTTTTAAGTGGCAAAGCAGTATTCTCTGCATTCATTTGACTTTCACAGCTACAGTTGGGTCCAGATTAGAACAAGGAGAATACATCACACCGTGGCCACCCTCACGGCTGCCGTGGTAGCTGGGTCCCAGTAGGTGCTGTTGCTTATAAAGACACAACCCACCATTACTGAGGACTTACGGATCCTCTTCAAAGATTTCAGAGTATGGTCTAGTTATTACTGATCTAGTTTTTTAATAATAAAAGCATGGCTGTGAAATAACAGTGAAACTAAAGGGAAAGATTTTCAAAGTAGTTGATGATTTTCAGGATATCTGTCTAAATATTTGATTTAAATTTTTCCCTCTCCAGAAAAAAGTGGCACAGTCCTTTTAGACTCATTAACAAGGAATTAAAAATTAGGTTAATTCTTAATGCCCATTGTTCATACATGCAACATATTTGGAAGGCCAATCTATTAAAAATATGTTTAGTTTACTGTGTGCATGTATTTTTAACATTTTAGACAATTTTGTTTGCTCCAAGAATGTTTGTTACAATTAATACAGAAATAAGATGATTTGATTTACTGTGAAATTGCACTGATGGACGGTTTGAATACTGTATCTCTGCGCAGCATCAACTTAATGCTTTTCATGGTATGACACTAGACTATTAAGCATATATAAAGCCTTCGTAATGCGTGCATTTCTGTTACCAATCGGTATAATTATTAAAGTTGCAGCTTTTTAGCAAAAATGATTTCCTAGAAAATCCAATTATGTCCCTCTAAATAATATCTGAATAATACTTTTTCCCTAAAGTAAAAACAAATAAGCAAAAAGGAAAAAAATAATTTTCAGTGTACATGCTTAAATGATCTGTTATGGAGAATTAGATTTCTGATATTCATTAAATATCAAAGAAACTACGACCATACTCAGTGTAGGCCACCTTTTTTATAGAAGTGAATTTATGCATGTTTCATAAGGGTCGTACTGATGAATATGTTTGAGGCTTTCAGCTTTTAGTGGATACAAAATAGAATGATTGATAAAATCCTCCCTACTATTGGCTATTATTTACTGACTCTTAAGTGGCAGGTTGTATTTATGCCAATTTATCTGCTGCAGGGAACATTCTTGATAGCAGAACAAAGTGAATAAAAGTAGTTTGCTTTGCAAATGAATGCAAATTGGAGAGCCTTTCGGAAAGCCCTTTAACAGGGGCAGCGCACTTTGATTCTGAGTGAAGCTGCCATTTGGACATGGTGAAAAGAGCACGCTTGAACCATTGATTGGGGGAGACAGTAAGAAGTCAGGAAGGGCCCGTTAAGCTTGCAGTGAGGCGGGCGGATGTCAGTGTGGTTAGAGCGCAGTGGGAGAATGACAGGGAGGATTAGTGTCAGGGAGACGCTGTGCTGGGGCTGCAGAGATAGTCCCTGGGGTCACTCACCTCCGACTGTTGTTCTGTGCTGATGGTTCTGTAATGCAAACGGCCTGATGTGTGCCTGTTCATTATCGGAAATGGTGATTAGAAAAGGTATTTGTCTCAAAGGTTTCCTTCCTTCCTTCTGTCTTTTTAATTAAAGGAAAATAAGGTGGCTTCCTCCATCTCTCTGCTGACTCCTAGAGTCTAGTATAACACCAGCGTGGCTACTGCCTCTGGTAGGAACCAGTGCTGTAAAATAAAATAATTGTAATGTCATTATCTGTTATTCGATGATGCTCTCTTTTGCTTTTCTCAGCTTTGGCTCTCACCAAGTGGTAATGCTCAATAAAATGCAGAAAATATGTACACTTTTAAAATTTTGGCTTTTGCAAATAAGATTTTTATAATCTTTAAGGTATTTTAATATTCATTTACCCATTTGACCAACTTTTAAGAAGCTGTTTACTGTCTCAAAAAGGAAGTGTTGCTTTCTTTGCATGGATCAGATGGTTTAAGTCTTGGTTGCAGGATTTTCTATTTCTGTTCTCAAGTTTTATGAAATGCTAGCACTGGCTAAATTAAACTTCTTGAAAACAACATGATTTTTAGACTTACTTTTACATAGAATGAATAAAAAATTCTCTCAGTTCTGATTTGGAATTAGTACATTTACTTGTTCACATTTTCACTTACATTAAAAAAGCAAAAAACTTATTAAAAACTTCGAGACCTTCTACAGGAACCTCACATGAGGTATCTGTGACACACAATGCACTTCCAAACGACTGTCTTACCTTTTTTTTTAATGTCTTTAAAAGCTTGGGTTCACAATACTGCTTCTTTATTATTTGGTATATATGGGAACATTCATAACGTTAAATATGCAACTCAGACCTTCATTCAAACTATTAGATTAACATTGCTATTTTTGCAGAAAGCATGATGCTAATACTTAGTTTCACAGGCTTATTAAATGTTTTAGCAAACGTTGTTGTTCTTTAATGTTCTGCAGGCACCTGAATGGACAGAAGAGGACCTCAGCCAGCTGACAAGAAGTATGGTGAAGTTCCCAGGAGGGACCCCAGGTCGATGGGAAAAGATTGCCCACGAATTGGGTCGATCCGTGACAGATGTGAGTTCATTCAGATTTGCATTGTGTGGAGAGTGACAAACCAGAAAGCGCCACCTCTGTAGAAGACAGACACAGACACATCCAACATTATCTTTGGAGAAAGGCTCCAATCCTTTTAGGACCTGGAAGTAAACCATTAACGAAATAGGCAAGAAGTAGATGTCAGCCGGTCCCCTGGTCTACATTAGGAATTCTAGGAATTCTAGTGTTTGGAGACTTAAGCTACTATGACCTAATCACAGAAAAACAACGCTAGTTTTTATGTTTAGAGTGACTCCTTTAGCTATGGGAAAAAATATTGGGTTAGCCCAAAAGTTCGTAAGATGTTATGGAAAAACGAAAATGAATATTTGGCTAATCTACTAGTTCTTTGATCAGAATTAGTTATATTTCAGCTGGATCTTCTTAACATTGAAGTACACACTGCTATAGGTAGACTGGTGGTTTGCATTAGTTAAATAAGCAATATTCCAATTATGTTTTTATTTAAAGGATGATACCTACAATTCATTTTCACAAGTTAACAAAAAAAATTTATATGCATATAACTTTGTAATTATATATAAAATAATTGTTTATATATGCTGTAAATACAAATAATATATAATCCTATATAATTTAATATATATGATTAGTTATACCTACCATTTAAAAGACCAAATGTTTATCTGGAAAGTTTTAGATTTAACACTGGAAATTTAGGGCAGAGAATCTTATAAAAGTACCCACTACAGCACCAGGTATGTACTAAATATTCAGTAAATGTTTAATTTGAAATGGAGACATCTTTATTTTCATCAGTATGATCCTTATTTTCATAAATGGCTAAATATTCTTTACTAAATTTACTTTAAAATAAATCCTATAGATCTAAAATATTGAAGGAGTTACTGAAATCAAAGATTCATATTTCTCATGTTCAATTCTGTTACTATACTTTTGGGTCTTTTTTTGATAATGAACAATTTTAAAACCCTGCAAAATGATTAATAAGCACAACTACCAAAAAAACAAAAACCCACCTGTTGCATAAATGTTATTTTTCACAGTAAACTTTTCCACTTCTTAATTCAGAAACAAAAGATTGCCTGTCATTTTTTATTTGGACAGGAGCTGCTTTGAGAATTTCAAATTGTATATTGTTTTCACTACCATATAGTAGGTCTTTTTAAAATCACATTTAAAAAACTTAAAATTTTTCATGAGATGTTTTAATTATTTTGATTTAAGAGTTAAAGTCTGATCATGTGGTAAGTCAGCCCGTGCTTTTATCTTTATAACTTTTGGGGTTTTTTTTTGTTTTTTTGCTTTTTTGCTTTTTTCAAGATAAGACCAGTTATCTTAAGTGACTAGAAAAGGTAACCTTATGGCTTTTCTCTTCAGCTAAGAATGTTAGGGTATATGCATTTTATTATGTTGTTGTAAGGTTGTTTGTAAAGATTAAGTTAATAATGCCTTTGCCTTATCAGTAATCTGACCAGATTAAAGATGTTCCATGGTTACTGATGTTTTAAGTACTATGATCCTCTATATAACTCCTGTTATTAAAAGCTGCTAAAATACTTTTAGAGTTATAAAACAGGCATTGGTTTAAAAGGGCCCCAAAACTTACAGTTCAATTGGCTGATAAGTGTCTCCTTTGAAGAGAGGACTGCCTTTAACTTTTAATAGTGCCCAACTGCAGATAAAAAGTAGAGCAGTATTTTAATGTACTGTCATTAAAATCTTAGCCTTTATTCTCAAGAGGAGAGAGATGAAAGTTTAAATGTTAATATTGTTGTTGCTTAGTCACTAAGTCATGTCCAACTTTTTTGAGACACCACGGACACTACGCCTGCCAGGCTCCTCTGTCCATGGAATTTTTTAGGCAAGAATACTGGAGTGGGGTTGCAGGAGAAGCTAATATACATGACACGTAACTAACAGAGCCTTGGAATGGCTGTTTAGTATCATAGATCTAGAAAATCAAGGGAATTCTAAAGAGCAGCCTTGGTGTAGATAAAGACATCTTTTCACACTTTTGCAAATTCATCCCATAATTTTTTTTCTTTTAGGCTTACCCAAGGGAGAATGATTCCATGGCTATAATATTAATAGATATTTTTTACTTATATCATGGAAGGAGCAAACATGACTGAGATTTTTTTTTCCCAAGTATTTAGTTGTATTTTCATAATACCAAAAGTATCTTGGAAATAAATACTTAGAAAGCCTAAACTTTTGGGGCACCGAAAGTACCATGGTAACTTTTCTCTTAGTATACACAAATATAGACCCACATTGTATTTTCATTCTGTGAGCATCATCTCCATAGCTGGATTGAACGTTTCATTTCAGTAACATACACACAAACTGTAAGCCACTCTCTCTCTAAAAGAGAAGTGTCTGAAGACAACTTATTTAGTGGAACAGCGAGTTATACTGGAACAGCTGAAATGGGTCTGGCTAATACAGTTCCTTTAGCAGAATGTTAAGTGAAAGCTAACCACCCTTTAGAAGATCACTTATTTTGCCTTAATGGTGTTAATTAGATTTGTTTTCATTAAGTATTCGACTGTTGAAAAGAAACCAAGTTCAGTTTGCTGTCACTGGAGCCTCTGCATACTGACCAGATCACCTGTACCAATTCTCTTCAGCTCTGCTCCTCTGTTCTTTGACCTGTTTTCTTGCTAAATGTGTAGCTTCAGGCAGAGCTCTCTTTCCTTCAAGAAACAATTGACCTTTTTTAGGGAGGGGTTAGAGTGTACCCATGGTGGAATGTATATGTTCTTTATTTGGGTTGACAGATTACAATGAAAAATTCATTTTGCTCCTCAATTAAGGAGTTTTCAGTATTGTCATAATTACTAGTTAAATTGCTAGGTTCTAATCTGGATAAACACAAGGAATGTTACTAGCTTTATTAAAAAAAATACAAAATATATTTTAACTCAAATATACCTAAACTATAAGACTTAACCTTATTACAGATGAAATATTTTAAATATTAATATATGCCTTTCAGCAAATAATTTTGGTAACCACAAAGGACACTCAAATTGTAAAAACAACAGAGGAAACAAAAAACTGTCTGGCATGTAAAACCAATTTTAATGTGATTATTAGCTGCAGGTTTTTTAAATTAAGGTCGGGGAGCCTCAGATTTCTTGCTTGTGAAGTAGTGTCTTTTTCTCTTGCCTGAAAAGGATGTAAACTGATTCTGCTTCTCTCCATAATCTCTTGCATTCTGGTTGTGATAACAGACCGATTGGAGATTTTCTGCCTCCTTGGAAAAGGCTCAGGTAGGCAGCAAAACAAAAGATAGGTAGATAGATTTAAACAGACTTTAGTAATTAGCTTAGTGCCAATATGAGAGGTGTGTAGTTAGATAACTGTCCCATATGCAGGTGAAAAAGAGAGAGTATAATAAAATTCCCGATTTTATTTTCTATAGCCACAACTAGAGAGAGGATACTTGTTGGGGGAACTTACATTTTTTGAAACAACTGTCATAATAACATGTAAGACTTTTATCAGTGAACTAAGTATATAGTGTATATATATATATAAGGGCTTCCAAAGTAGGTGTTTCAGTTTAGATGTATCTCAGTTAAAATATACTTTGCATTAATTTTTTAACAAATTACAAATTTAACAAATAACTTTCCATGTATTTATCCAGAGTAGAATTTAGTAATTTAACTCATACTTTGGCAAACATGTTATTGCTGTTACTTTTAGAGTCAAACTACTACTACACAACTTGTAAAGGTCCTCATAGTCTCATAAACACAGAGCATTTTTTGTTTCTCATCATTGCGCATATAAAGTATGTGAAAAGTTCTCTTGATGACCAGCCTTGTCTGTGTTTCTCTTCCTCCCTCCTTCACTCTCTCAACCCTTAAAGATATTAAATTTTAGAAAGGAATGGGTCGTTTATTCCATTCTTCTTGCCAGATGAGTCACTAGCTAATCTAATAAATTTTCAATCTGACAGTAACAGATAATAATGTGCTACCAAATCTTTCTGTCACACACATCTGTTATATGTCATTACAGACTTCAGTCTTCTTATACAGGCATACAACTACATAATTTTAACAGTATTAGTTTGTATTCTGCCCTTTTCACTTTGCTATGAAACACAGGCTTAGACTTCTTCCATGGCAACAAAGATCCACATCATTGTTCTAAACACATACAAACTCCCATGTTGTCTCAATATAATTAAGGAGCACCCAACTGACTGTCACTAAGTTTTTCTTTTTTTGCAATTTTATTGGGATGTCTTTTTTTTTTTTTAATTCATTCATCTTTCCATTTATATATTTCCTTAGCTTCTATGCCTAGGAATAGAGCTGCTTGATTCAAGAATATGGATGTTTTTAGAACCTTTGGTGACTCTAAAATTGGCCTCCAGAGAAGCTGTAACAATATACAATGTCCCTGGTGGTGTGAGAGAGGACACTTTCTCATAGTCTCATAAACAAAATTTTTTGTTTTTCATCACTGCTCATCAAGTAAGTGAAAAGTGCTAGTGCACTTATTTCTATAACTTACCTCCTTATTGGCCTCATTTTGAAGACAGCTTGTGTTAATTCATTACGATTTAAGAATAATCTTACCTTCTGCAGATGCTTTGCCATTTTATCTTTTGTTATCTTTGAATGTATTAGCTAACAATTCCAAAGAAATATTATATTGCAAATAATAGTGATTAGACTTTTTGCTCAACATTTTAGTAGGAAAACCCAATGTCTGATCAATTCTAGTATCAGTCTGATAGGGAAATTTTCTTCACTTTAATTCTTACAGTTCTAATTAGAACTGTATAATAAAATTTTATTACAGTTATGTTCAGGAAAAGAAGTGAAATCTTAACAATAGTTTTTTTAACATCCCGTGACATGATCATATAACTTTTCTCATATGACCTAGTAAGGTTGAATATATTACCAAGGTCCCCCTTTGTATTTCCAAGATAAACTTTACTTGATCATGTTATTTTAATAAACTGGATTTGATTTGTTATTTAGGATTCTCACATTTATGTATCACAGTAAAAGTATTACAGTACTTTTTATTACACTAAAAGAATTCTTAGTGTTTTGTTAATTGGATATCTTTAAGTAGGGTTATACCTGCCTTCTAACATCTAAAAAGTCGAGAGAAACAAAAGTGTGCTGTGAACAAAATAAGTATCCAAATAAATGAAGTAGAATGGTTGAAAGCCATCATCAGGAAAATCCCCTTGAGAGCAGAAGAAAAAGACAATTTTAAAACACTATAGAAAAGAGAAGAAATACATGGAATCAGTCCAAAAGCTCAAAATCTGATTAAAAGGAGTTCCGGTGAGAGAGACACAGAAAACAGACATGAGGGCATTACTCAATAAAAGAGACAAGTTCTCCAGGATGAAGGAACGAACAAACACCTGAGACCAACTTGTGAGAGCCTTCTAAAGTGGGGTAGAATACCTGGAAAAGATCCTGGGGGAGCTTCATGAACACTGAGACCACCTAAAAAGACCTTTAAAGCTTCTCAGGAGAAAAACTCTCCAAATTAAAGCAGTTCAGAGTGACAGCAGAGCACTTAGCAGCACTGGATGCCGAGAGACCAGAGAACAGTGGCCTCACCCCTCAAGCGGAAACGGTCCTGAATCTAGAACAGAGCAGTTCCGATGGTAAATACATAGGGTGAGGACTCTGCCCGTTCTGGAAAGTTTCCTGAGATGGCACTCCAGGAAATGAGGGATAAATCAATACAGAGGAAGACACAGAACCCTCGAAAAAGTGGACCAGGCCTAGTGAATAGAAATCCTGAGTCCCTACAGTGATAACGGCTGGGTGAAGAGCGCAGGAAGTCCATGTTGGATCCAAAGAACAAAAGACTGTGTGAGAGCAGCTGCAGAAATTCATATGTGTGAACAAAAAGCAACTAGAAACTCCACAAACAGAAAACCACAGTCCAGATTTAAGATCAGCCATATCTCAGACTCAATTTCAGGCCACCAGATAAAGCAAATATCACAGTAAAGTGACCCATACAAATTTTCTGGTTTTCCAATGCATGTGAAAGTTATGTTTACATTATATTGTTGTCTGTTAACTGTGCAATAGTAGTATATCCAAAAAACGCACATACCTTAACTAAAAATAATTTATTGCTAAAAAATGCAACCTATCATCTGAGCCTTCAGTGAATCATAATCTTTTCTACAGTAGTAACATGAAAGATCACCACAACAAATATAATAATGAAATTGTTTGAAACATTGTGAAAATTACCAAAATGTGGCACGGAGACACAAAATGAGCAGATGCTACTGGGAAAATGGTGCCCATAAACCTTCCTGAGTGGAGTAAGTAGCCACAGGTGCACAGAGTAGCCACAAGCCTGCAACTTAAAAAACCACAGTCTGCTTGTGTACTAACAAACGGAATGATAGAAACAGCAGAAGAACCTGATAGTGATAATATTCTCTAATAATTATCACCTATTTTAATTATTAAAATTAAATAGTTATATTACTCACTAATAATTTTAATGACACAAGAAACATGATCACAGTGCAGTATTTGTCTTTATAGTGAGTATTGTTTACCAGATTGCAATTATGTGAGATCTTACATATTTTATAAATGGTTTTTCAATTTTTTAAATCAATTGTGGAAAACAATCACAAGCTGTCCATCAAGTATGTCCTCTCCTTGTCTAGTAATAGAGAAGGCAGGCCCATATTTGCCCAGAAACACTGCACTTCACAGCGCTCTAAGCTCTGCAGTGGCTCAGTCACCAATTTCTTCTCAGAGGAATGTGAGTGAAGTAACCTGTGTTCCTGGGAGCTCTTCCTCCCTTTCCCTTCCAGGGCTGGACCAGCAACAGCCGCAACCATGCAGACAGAGATAGTTGCCCTAAAGAATGGCAGGGAAGCATGACAGAAAGAAACTGAATATATGGAGTAAAAGAGAAACTGAAGATATTGACAAGGTCCATGAAGAAAAAGCAGAGTAAGAGGTTCAAGTGAAATTCTGAGGAAAGTCCTCTCTCAGAGGTAATATTTGAGCAGAGACACAAAGCAACTGAGGGAGTGAGGTTGTGTGAGAATGAGTGCTCCAGGTGGAAGAAACAGTGCTTGCAGGAGCATGTTTGGAGCTTGCAGAGCCCAGCAAGGAGGGCAGTGTGGCTGAGCAGGAGGGGTTTAGAGAAGATGAGGCCAAAAGGTAGTGGAGGACCATGCAGGACCTCACTGGTCAAGGTAAAAATTTTGAATTCTACTCTGAGACAGGAAAGGTTTGAGCAAAAGAGTGCAAGATCTAAATAGAGAAGATGCTGTGGCAGGGCAACTGTGGGAGCAGGAAAGTAGGCCAAGCAAGAGGTTATTTCAGTTGTCCTCACAAGAGATAGTGGTAGTTTGAACCAGGGGTTATTGGTAGAGGTGGGAAATACAGGTTGAATAAGCATGTTAGTTGGGTATGTATACTTGTAACCGGTACTGTGAACATACAGATGACCAATAGGCACATGAAAAGATGCTCAGTATCACTATTAGAGAACTGCGAATCAGAACTACAATGAGGTATCACCTCACACCAGTGAGAATAGTCATCATTAAAAAGTCTACAAATAATTCTGGAGAGGGTGTGAAGAAGAGGGACCCCTCTTGCACTGTTGGTGGGAATGTAAATTTATACAGCCGCTAGGGAGAACAGTTGGAGAAGGCAATGGCGCCCCACTCCAGTACTCTTGCCTGGAAAATCCCATGGACAGAGGAGCCTGGTGGGCTGCAGTCTATGGGGTCGCACAGAGTCGGACACGACTGAAGCAACTTAGCAGCAGCAGCAGCAGGGAGAACGGTATCAGTTCAGTTGCTCAATCATGTCCGACTCTTTGTGACCCCATGGACTGCAGCACACCAGGCCTCCCTGTCCATCACCAACTCCCGGAGTTTCCTCAAACTCATGTCCATCGGGTCGGTGATGCCATCCAACCATCTCATCCTCTGACGTCCCCTTCTCCTCCCGCCTTCAATCGTTCCCAGCATCAGGGTCTTTTCAAATGAGTCAGTTCTTTGCATTAGGTGGCCAAAATATTGGAGTTTCAGCTTCAGTCCTTCCACCTTTAGGATGGACTGGTTGGATCTCCTTGCAGTCCAAGGGACTCTCAAGAGTCTTTTCCAACATCACAGTTCAAAAGCATCAATTCTTCAGTGCTCAGCTTTCTTTACAGTTCAACTTTCACATCCATACATGACTACTGGAAAAACCACAGCTTTGACTAGACAGACCTTTGTTGGCAAAGTAATGTCTCTGCTTTTGAATATGCTGTCCAAGTCTGTCATACCTTTTCTTCCAAGGAGCAAGCATCTTTTAATTTCATGGCTGCAGTCACCATCTGCAGTGATTTTGGAGCCCAAGAAAATAAAGTCTGACACTGTTTCCACTGTTTCCCCATCTATTTGCCATGAAGTGATGGGACTGGATGCCGTGATCTTAGTTTTCTGAATGTTGAGTTTTAAGCCTACTTTTTCACTCTCCTCTTTCACTTTCATCAAGAGGCTCTTTAGTTCTTCTTTGTGAGATGAACAACTTCTTCTTTGAGAACAGTATATGGCAGTTCCTTAAAAAAACTAAAAATAGAACTGCCATATGACCCTGCAATCCCACTCCTGGCCATATATCCAGAACAGACAAAAACTATAGTTCAAAAAGATACATGCATCCCAATGTTCATAGCAGCACTATTTTTTTTTTTATTTAGTTTTTAAAAATAATAATATTTATTGTTTTAAGATAATTTCTAGGGTGATTTCTTATTCAGTGATAGGTAGCTGGTAAAAGAAATAAAGCATTGTAACTCACCTGAAGGTGATATTTTACCCATGGTATCTCATGGTGAAAACTGCCACTGTATAGCAGCTCTATTTATGATAGCCAAGACACAGAACCAATCTAAGTGTCCATTTACAGATGAATAAAGATGTGATATGTGTACACAAACGGACTATTACTCAGCCATAAAAAAGAATGACAAATAATGCCATTTGCAAAAACATAGGTGAACCTAGACAGTAGCATATTGAGTGAAGTCAGACAGATATCATATGATATCACTTATATGTGGAATCTTAAAAAATTGTATAAATGAACTTATTTACAAAACAAATAGACATAGATAACAAACACATGGTTACCAAAGGGAATAGTGAGGGAGGGGGATAAATTAGGAGCTTGGGATTAACAAACAATTATGTATAAAATAAATAAAGACCTACTGGATAGCACAGGGAACTATATTTAATATCTTGTAATAACCTATAATGGAAAGGAATCTGAAAAAAATATGTATAACTGGGTCACTTTGCTGTACACCTAAAACCAACACAACATTGTAAACATACTATAATTCAGTTTTTTTAATGGTTAAAAAAATAGTGCTCATTAAAAATTTTTTTTAAAGAACTGGACAAAAATGCCTGCCTCTTGAGTGTAGGGTACATGGTTTTCCATCAGAAGCCCTTGTTGTAAACTTTTTTTTTAAGTTATGTATAAGTATTAACTTCATTTTAAAAACACTTAGAAATTTAAAAACAAAACATTTTACTTTTAGTATCTTTCCATGTCAATATATATATAGGTCTACCTCCTTCTTCTTAATTTTTATTATAAAAGCTTTATTGATTTACAGAAATAGAAAAACAGTCCTAAAATTTGTATGGAACCACAACAGATCCCAAGTAGCCAAAACAATGTTGAGAGAGAACGAAGTTTGGAGACATCACATGTCCTATTTTCAAAATGTTATAAAGCCACAGTAATCAAAACTGTAAGGTACTGGCAGCGAATCTCTAGGTCAGGAAGGCAGTAGGAACCTTCAGCCTCTATTGAAACACTTGCCAGACCATCCCCTCAACAAAGATAGCTTTACCAGAGGATTTCTAGAGCCATCTATTAATATGTTTGCTGTGTATATTTCCCTGTCAAAGGGCCTTGAGGGCTGATTTGATTGTTCTAGCAAAGGAATAACTACTGTCAGACCCCTGTCCTCCCCTTTCATTTGGTCCTTCTTTCATCTGGGTCTTCCTCCACAGAGGATACAGCTTAAGGTGGGGCAAACAGAATAATGGAGGGAGATGAACAAGGTATTTACCAGCCTGCGTACACTTTCAGCAGGGTGACAGGTATCACCCAGAGGTGTCTGATACACACCGGGGTAATCAAAGTACAAAGGTCCTGAATCTACTAAATTCACCTAGTTGGTGCTTGGCAGTAACTCAGGGAAAGCAGTGCAGACCTGGCTTTCTTGAGAGGTGAGGCCAAACTCCCACACTGTCAATACGTAAGCCTGTTTTCGATTGTTCTTTTCCTTACTTGAAACTGCCTGCAGTGCAGGAGACAAGGGTTCGATCCCTGGGTTGGGAAGATCCCCTGGAGAAGGAAACGGCAACCCACTCCAGTATCCTTGCCTGGAAAATCTCATGGACAGAGGAGCCTGGTGGTCTGCAGTCCATGGGGTCACAAAGAGTCGGGCATGACTGAGCAACTAACACAAAACACGAATACTTTCCTTACTTTAGCCAACACTGATTTTGAAGTAAAAAACTTTTAAAGCAATGAACAATGATTTTCTTCCTTATAAGCAATACTCCTAGTTAATTTGAAATCTGTCAACAAATATGCAAGCAGTAACCACATTGGAAGCTCCTTGAGGTGGATAACACTAGATCTTTTATATCAGGAGTCCCCAATCTCCTGGATCTAAAGCCTGATAATCTGATGTAATAGTAATAAAGTGTACAATAAATGTAATGCACTTAAGCCATCCCAAAACCATCCCCCAACCCATCCATGGAAATATTATCTTCCGCAAAACCTGTCCCTGGGGTCAAAAAGCTTGGGGACCGCTGTTATTTGTACACCACTGTTCTCAGTACAGTGACAGGCCAAGGCAATACTTAATAAATCTTTGGTGATTCAACTGAATGAAAGCTATTTCATTAAGAATATCACATCTAACAAAAGTCCAGGACCGGATGTCTTCACAGCTGAATTCTACCAAAAATTTAGAGAAGAGCTAACACCTATCTTACTCAAACTCTTCCAGAAAATTGCAGAAGGTAAACTTCCAAACTCATTCTATGAGGCCACCATCACCCTAATTCCAAAATCAAAGATGCCACAAAAAAAGAAAACTACAGGCCAATATCACTGATGAACATAGATGCAAAAATCCTTAACAAAATTCTAGCAAACAGAATCCAACAACATACTAAAAAGATCATACATCATGACCAAGTGGGCTTTATCCCAGGAATGCAAGGATTCTTTAATATCCGCAAATCAATCAATGTAATACACCACATTAACAAATTGAAAGATAAAAACCATATGATTATCTCAATAGATGCAGAAAAAGCCTTTGACAAAATTCAACATCCATTTATGATAAAAACTCTCCAGAAAGCAGGAAGAGAAAGAACATACCTAAACACAATAAAAGCTATATATGACAAACCCACAGGAAACATTATCCTCAATGGTGAAAAATTGAAAGCATTTCCCCTAAAATCAGGAACAAGACAAGGGTGCCCACTCTCACCACTACTATTCAACATAGTTTTGGAAGTTCTGGCCACAGCAATCAGAGCAGAAAAAGAAATAAAAGGAATCCAAATAGGAAAAGAAGAAGTGAAACTCTCACTGTTTGCAGATGACATGATCCTCTACATAGAAAACCCTAAAGACTCTACCAGAAAATTACTAGAGCTATTCAATGAATATAGTAAAGTTGCAGGGTGTAAAATTAAAACACACAGAAATCCCTTGCATTCCTATACACTAACAATGAGAAAACAGAAAGAGAAATTAAGGAAACAATACCATTCACCATTGCAACAAAAAGAATAAAATACTTCAGAGTATATCTACCTAAAGAAACAAAAGACCTACACATAGAAAACTCTAAAACACTGATGAAAGAAATCAAAGAGGACACAAATAGATGGAGAAATATACCATGTTCATGGATTGGAAGAATCAATATTGTGAAAATGAGTATACTACCCAAAGCAATCTATAGATTCAATGCAATCCCTATCAAGCTACCAACGGTATTTTTCACAGAACTAGAACAAAGAATTTCACAATTTGTATGGAAATACAAAAAACCTCGAATAGCCAAAGTAATCTTGAGAAAGAAGAATGGAACTGGAGGAATCAACCTGCCTGACTTCAGACTCTACTACAAAGCCACAGTCATCAAGACAGTATGGTACTGGCACAAAGACAGAAATATAGATCAATGGAACAGAATAGAAAGCCCAGAGATAAATCCACGAACCTATGCACACCTTATCTTTGACAAAGGAGGCAAGGATATACAATGGAAAAAAGACAACCTCTTTAACAAGTGGTGCTGGGAAAACTGGTCAACCACTTGTAAAAGAATGAAACTAGAACACTTTCTAACACCATACACAAAAATAAACTCAAAATGGATTAAAGATCTAAATGTAAGACCAGAAACTATAAAACTCCTAGAGGAGAACATAGGCAAAACACTCTCCGACATAAATCACAGCAAGATCCTCCATGACCCACCTCCCAGAATATTGGAAATAAAAGCAAAACTAAACAAATGGGACCTAATGAAACTTAAGAGCTTTTGCACTACAAAGGAAACTATAAGTAAGGTGAAAAGACAGCCCTCAGATTGGGAGAAAATAATAGCAAATGAAGAAACAGACAAAGGATTAATCTCAAAAATATACAAGCAACTCCTGCAGCTCAATTCCAGAAAAATAAATGACCCAATCAAAAAAATGGGCCAAAGAACTAAACAGACATTTCTCCAAAGAAGACATACAGATGGCTAACAAACACATGAAAAGATGCTCAACATCACTCATTATCAGAGAAATGCTAATCAAAACCACAATGAGGTACCATTACACACCAGTCAGGATGGCTGCTATCCTAAAGTCTACAAGCAATAAATGCTGGAGAGGGTGTGGAGAAAAGGGAACCCTCTTACACTGTTGGTGGGAATGCAAACTAGTACAGCCGCTATGGAGAACAGTGTGGAGAGTTCTTAAAAAACTGGAAATAGAACTGCCATATGACCCAGTAATCCCACTGCTGGGCATACACACTGAGGAAACCAGATCTGAAAGAGACACGTGCACCCCAATGTTCATCGCAGCACTGTTTATAATAGCCAGGACATGGAAGCAACCTAGATGCCCATCAGCAGATGAATGGATAAGGAAGCTGTGGTACATATACACCATGGAATATTACTCAGCCGTTAAAAAGAATTCATTTGAATCAGTCCTAATGAGATGGATGAAACTGGAGCCCATTATACAGAGTGAAGTAAGCCAGAAAGATAAAGAACATTACAGCATACTAACACATATATATGGAATTTAGAAAGATGGTAACAATAACCCTATATGCAAAACAGAAAAAGAGACACAGAAATACAGAACAGACTTTTGAACTCTGTGGGAGAAGGTGAGGGTGGGATGTTTCGAGAGAACAGCATGTATATTATCTATGGTGAAACAGATCACCAGCCCAGGTGGGATGCATGAGACAAGTGCTCGGGCCTGGTGCACTGGGAAGACCCAGAGGAATTGGGTGGAGAGGGAGGTGGGAGGGGGGATCGGGATGGGGAATACGTGTAAATCTATGGCTGATTCATATCAATGTATGACAAAACCCACTGAAATGTTGTGAAGTAATTAGCCTCCAACTAATAAAAAAATAAAATTTAATTTAAAAAAAAAAAAAAAAAGACCAGAAACTATAAAACTCCTAGAGAACATAGGCAAAACACTCTCTGACATAAACCACAGCAAGATCCTCTATGACCCACCTCCCATAATATTGGAAATAAAAGCAAAACTAAACAAATGGGACCTAATGAAACTTAAAAGCTTTTGCACAACAAAGGAAACTATAAGCAAGGTGAAAAGACAGCCTTCAGAATGGGAGAAAATAATAGCAAATGAAGAAACAGACAAAGGATTAATCTCAAAAATATAGAAGCAACTCCTGCAGCTCAATTCCAGAAAAATAAATGACCCAATCAAAAAATGGGCCAAAGTTCTAAACAGACATTTCTCCAAAGAAGACATACAGATGGCTAACAAACACATGAAAAGATGCTCAACATCACTCATTATCAGAGAAATGCTAATCAAAACCACAGTGAGGTACCATTACATGCCAATCAGGATGACTGCTATCCAAAAGTCTGCGAGCAATAAATACTGGAGAGGGTGTGGAGAAAAGGGAACCCTCTTACACTGTTGGTGGGAATGCAAACTAGTACAGCCGCTATGGAGAACAGTGTGGAGAGTTCTTAAAAAACTGGAAATAGAACTGCCATATGACCCAGCAATCCCACTGCTGGGCATACACACTGAGGAAACCAGATCTGAAAGAGACACGTGCACCCCAATGTTCATCGCAGCATTGTTTATAATAGCCAGGACATGGAAGCAACCTAGATGCCCATCAGCAGATGAATGGATAAGAAAGCTGTGGTACATATACACTATGGAATATTACTCAGCCATTAAAAAGAATTCATTTGAATCAGTTCTAATGAGATGGATGAAACTGGAGCCCATTATGCAGAGTGAAGTAAGCCAGAAAAATAAAGACCAATACAGTATACTAACGCATATATATGGAATTTAAAAAGATGGTAACGATAACCCTATATGCAAAACAGAGACACAGATGTACAGAACAGACTTTTAGACTCCTTGGGAGAAGGCGAGGGTGGGATGTTCAGAGAGAACAGCATTGAAACAAGTATACTATCAAGGGTGAAACAGATCACCAGCCCAGGTTGGATGCATGAGACAAGTGCTCAGGGCTGGTGCACTGGGAAGACCCAGAGGGATGGGATAGAAAGGGAGGCAGGAGTGGGGATCGGGATGGGGAACACATGTAAATCCATGGCTGATTCATGTCAATGTATGGCAAAAACCACTACAATAATGTAAAGTAATTAGCCTCCATCTAATAAAAATAAATGTGGGGAAAAAAAAAAAGAATATCACATCTAGGGAATTCCCTCTTGGTCCAGTGGTTAGAACTCTGCACTCTCACTGCAGAGGGCCCGAGTTCAGTCCCTGGTTGGGGAACTAAGATTCCACAAGCTACATGGTGTGGCCATAAAATAAATAAATAATGTCATATCTAGTAAATCACAGAATATTTGATCTAAAAAGAAATCATTCGTGCACTCTTTTATGGATAAAGAAGTGGGAAGAGAACAGAATTTAAAAGAAAACCTGGCTTTGGTGTCCTACCACCACCATTTATGGGCTGTGTGATTCTGTAGGTCCCCATATCACCCTGAGCTTCAGTTTCCTTGTCTATCATCTGAATTTCACAGGGCAGCTGGGGGGTGACATATGAGAGCATTATGAAAATACTTTGTTATTATGAACCATTACACAATTGTAAATCTCCATAATAATTACATCACAGATGTGAGTTACAGAAAGAGATAAAAGTTCAAGGCCACAAAGCTAGTTAACGGCAACCTGGGACTAGAACCCAGATTGTCTGACTCTTATTTAAGCTACACCATCATCTTGGTTTAGCAAAGACTTTATTTTTAACCCTGTATGTACGCAGCACTATTTGTTTGTTGTGCCTAGATCAGATATTATCTTCAAAGTGAAATATTTTGGTTTTCTGAGGTTCTGGGTGACAGGGAGACAAATTTGAGAGCTAAGTATTTCATGTCCCAAGATACTGGCCAATCCATGGGGCTATAATTCCACAGAGCTCTAGAAGTGGTTGCTTTCCTTTGACTACTTGAACCACAGAAATATTCAGCATCTCATTAAGCTCTCACTGAACACTGTTCCTCTTCCTTGGTGATTCATTCAAGCAAAGCATATTTGCAGACTACATGAAACATTTTCTATATAGACTCCCATTTACCAGTCTTTTGTTTTTCCCTGGATCTTATTTAGTGTCCTCTATTACTAATGTACTGAGTTTGTAATTTCTACTCACTCATCAGAACCTTATATCTTACCAAAAGGACAGATCCACTTTCAAGTCTAGATCCAATTTACTAGTTACAATGACATCCACTTTGAATACCATGGATGTTTTATTCATGAAGGGCACTGGTTTTTCACAGTATAATCTATGGTCTGGTGATAGCATCATAGTTTATGGTGGGGATTTATTTTATTATCATGAATTTTTTGCTTAACTCTGTCTTATGTATAGCTCAGAGATACAGCAAGTCAATAGATAGTGAGTGACCCTTAGGCAGATGCTAGTAAGTGTTAATGCAATTTAAAACTGCTTCCTTGTGCTAAAAATTTCCTCATTTAAAAAAGAGGAAAGTGGGTGAACATATGTTGGGTTGTTACATATCTTGCTGGTAAGACTAAAAATATTTGCAAAACTATACTACTGTCTGTCGACATTAGTATATTCTCTGAGTAAATGGGCCATCTACATTACTTATAGATGTAATCAGGAAGTTAATGAAAGGCCCTCTTTCTTAATGATTAAGATGAACACTATTATTATTTCTTGTATTTTCTATCCAGACAGAGAATCCAGAGAAAATTTTAAAGACATTGGAGAAATAATAAGAATGAACAGCACTGCTTTCTACCAGTTGGAAACATTTTTCAGGTGGTTTATTTTATGTTCAGGTAACAGAGTGCCCTTTTATTTGAAATTACAATAGTTCCTGATTATAACGAGTGATAGATTCAGCAAAAAGTTGGCCAAAATTAAATACAACCAAATGAAAATACAGTTGCTCCTTGAACAGCATGACAGACATACCAATGCCCCCACAGTTGAAAATCCACATATAACTTTGCAGTCAGCCCTCTGTATCCACAGTTCTGCCTCCTCAGATTCAGCCAACTGTGAGCTGTATAGTACTTTAGTACATTTTATTGGAGAAAAGCCACTTATAAGTGGTTCAAACCTGTGCAGTTCAAATCAGTGTTTACTTGAGGGCCAACTGGAATGAACCTCACAGTTACATAATTTTTATTATTAGAATACTTAAAATGTCACTAAGTCAGCCAGAATTTGAAACATATAACTTGAGGTTATCACTAATAGCCAATATTTATTTTCCAAGTTATCTGAGGATGCCAGAAATATGAGTAATATACTTTGTATAGCTCAGAAAATTGGAAAATTCTTCTGTATATTGAGTAGAAATGTGCCACTATGTAACTGTTCACTGACTCTAACTGTACCCTATGGAATATAATTTTCATTTTGTTAATTTAATTTTCTGTTACTTTCATCAGTATTTTCACTGGAAGGAATGAAACCTATTTTAGGTTTTTTTCATTCACTCCAGCCTAAACCCATATATCCCAGAATTGATTATAAAGCCCCTGTTTCATAAGAAATTTAAAGATAACTTTAGGTGTAACTACATGAAGAAACAGGATTATAAAGTATTTTCTGCTTGGAATCAGACCATGGTGAAACACATTTACCTACAATTCTACAATCCAGGTAACTTAATACACACGTGGACAGTGTTATCCAAAAGCCCACTTAAGCCAGTAGCCCACAATATTATTTTTTCTCATACTGAGGAAGAAGAGAAGCCTTGTCTATATGCACCTGTGTAGGAATATAGGTCTTCTCCCAAAAGGAAGCTAGAAAAAAGCCACACATCTACATTAAGACAGAGACCATATCTAATATAATTGTATGTGATATAAAAGCAGAATGAATACTGGAAAACGCATTCTAGAATATGCTAGTGAAGTAATACTAAACACTCATGACTAAACTGGCACTCATGTTATCAAAGTCATCTAGATCAGAGAGAAATGGATTTAGTGAAAACCAAGTCACTTCCAATGTCATCTCTATTTTCAGATGACATGATATTACATATGGAAAACCCTAAAGATGCCATCTAAAAACTGTTAATAAACTATTTCAGTAAAATCATAGGCAACAAAATCACTATACAAAAATTAGTTGTAACTCTGTACACCAACCAACAAACTATCAAAAATAGCAATTAACAATTCCATATACAAGAGCATCAAAAAGAATAAAGTGCTAGTTATAAATTTAACCAAGAAGATGAAAGATCCATACACTGAAAACTGTAAGACATTGATGGAAGAAACTGAAGGAGACACAAATAAATGGAAAGATATTTTGTATTCATTTCATGCTAAGTTGCTTCATTTGTGTCTGACTCTTCGTGACCTGTAGCCCACCAGGTTCCTCTGTCCTTGAGATTCTCCAGGAAGGAACACTGGAATGGACTGCTGTGCCTTCCTCCAGAGATCTTCCTAACCCAGGGATCAAACTATGTCTCTTACATCTCCTGACTTTACCACTAGCACCACCTGGGAAGCCCACATTCATGATTGGAAGAATTTAACACTGTTAAATTGTCCATACCACCTAAAGTGATCTACAGATCCAATATAAAACCTCTCAAAATTCTAATGGCATTTTTCACTGAAAAAGAAATAGTCTGAAAATCCCAGATAGCCAAAGCAATCTTGGAGGGGAAAAAAAAAGCGGGAGGGATCACATTTCTGAGTTCAGCTTATATTGCAAAGTGATAATAATCAGAACAGTATGGCACTGGCATTAAAAACATAATAGAGAGGCCAGAAATAAACCCATTGGTTTACTAATTAGAACAAAAAGTTTTAACATTAGTATGAAAACATGAAAGATCCCTAATAATCAAAGCTATCTTGAGAAAGGAAAACACAGCTGGAGGAATCAGGCTCCCTGACTGCAGACTACAAGCTACAGTAATCAAGAGTATGGGACTGGCACAAAGACAGAAATATAGATCAATGGTACAGGATAGACAGCACAGAGATAAACCCACACACCTACCCTAACCCTATGCCTATGGTGACCTAATCTATGACAAAGGAGGCAAGAATATACAAAGAAGAAAAGATAATCTCTTCAATAAGCAGTGCTGGGGAAACTGGACAACTACATTTAAAAGAATGAAATTAGAACATTCCCTAACACCATACACAAAAAAAACTTCAAGATGGATTAAAGACCTAAATGTAAGACCAGACACTATATAAAACTCTTAGAGGAACACACAGGAAAAACACTCTGAGAAAATCACAGCAAGATCTTTTTGTGATGCATATCCTAGAGTAATGAAAATAAACAAATGGGACCTAATTAAACTAAAAAGCTTCTGCACAGCAAAGGAAAACAGAAGATGAAAAGACAACCCTCAGAATGAGAGAAAATATTTACAAATGAAGCAACTAACAAAGGATTAATCTTCAAAATATACAAACAGCTCATGAAGCTCAATATTAAAACAGCCTAATCAAAAAAATGGGCAAAAAACCTAAATAGATGTTTGCTTAAAAAAAAAAAAAAAAAACAGTACAGATGGCCAAGAGGCACATGAAAAGATGCTCTACATCACTAATTGTCAGAGCAATGCAAATCAGAACAACAATGACATATCACCATGCTATTCAGAATGGCCATCAAAAAATCTACCAGCAAATGCTGGGGGTGGTGTGGAGAAAAGGGAACCGTCTTGCACTGTTGGTGGGAATGTAAATTGATACAGCCTCTATGAAGAACAATATGGAGGCTCCTTTAAAAGACCTAATATAGAACTACCATATGACCCAGCCATCCCACTGCTGGGCATATACCCTGAGAAAACCATAATTCAAAAACACACATGTACCACAATGTTCACTGCAGCACTGTTTACAATATCCAGGGGATGGAAGCAACCTAAATGTCCATCAACAGATAAAGGTATAAAGAAGACATGGTACATGTATGTAATGGAATGTTACTCAGCCATAAAAAAAGGAATGAAATTGGGTCATTTACAGAGATGTGGATGGCTCCAGAGTCTGTTATACAGAGTGAAGTCAGTCAGAAAGAGAAAAACAAATATTGCATAATAACACATATATGTGAAATCCAGAAAAATGGTACAGATGAACCTATCTGCAGGGCAGAAATAGAGACACAGATATAGAGCACAAGCGTGTGGACACAGTGGGGGAAGGAAGGGTGGGGCAGATTGGGAGGTTAGGATTTTACACATGTATACTGCCATATGTAAAACAGGTAGCCAGTGGGAAGCTACTGTAAATGCATAGCACAGGGAGCTCAGGCCAGTGCTCTGCAATGACCTAAATGGCTGGGATGGTGGGCGGGGGCTGGCGGCACAGCCCAGCGAGGAGGGACGTATGTAATACAGCTGATTCACTTTGCTGTACAGCAGAAAGACAACAGTGTAAAGCACTTGCACTCCAATAAAAAAATATTTATTAAAAGAAATAAAGCCACTGGTTTATTTTTATTAATACAGGTAACTAATTTTTGACAAAGCCAAGAATATACAATGAGAAAAGGATAGTCTGTTTAATAAATGGTGTTGGGAAACTGGACAGTCACATGTAAAGGATGAAACCAGGCTTCTGTCTTATGCCACACACAAAACTAACTCAAGATAGACAGACTTGAACATGAGACCCAAAACCATAAAACTAGAAGAAAATGTAGGGAATAAGCCCCTTGACATTAGTCTTCATGTTGATTTTTTGGATTTGACAACAAAAGCAAAGGTAACAAAACCAAAAATAAAAACAAGTGGGACTACATAAAATTAAAAAGCTTCTACACAGGAAATTGTCAACAAAATAAAAATGAAACCTATGGAATGGGAGAAAATTCCTGCAAGCCATACATCCAATAAGGGAGTAACATCAAAATATACAAGGATCTCATAGAAATACAATACCAAAAAACCCCAAATAATTCATTTTTAAAATAGGCAAATGTCCTCAATAGACACTTTTTCCAAAGACCTATAAGTGGCTAACAAGAATATGAAAAGATGTGCAACATCATTAATCATCAAGGAGATGCAAATCAAAAATATAGTAAGGTCACCTCAAAACCTGTTATATGAAAAAAACAAGAGTGATAATATGCTGGTGAGGATGTGGAGAAAAGAAAATTCTTGTAGACTTTTGGTGAGAATGTAAACTTGTACAGCCACTATGGAAAACTGTATGAAGGTTCCTCAAGAAATTAAAAACAGAACTACTATATGATCCAGCAATCCCAGTTCTGGGTATATATCCAAAGGAAACAAAATTGTTATCTCAAAGACATCTGCACTCCCATTTTCATAGCAACATTATTCACAATAGCCGGTGTACAGAAACAAAGTGTTCTTCAACTGATGCACGTGTGCACAAAATGTGTTTATACACACACATACAGTGAAGTAGTATTCAGTCAAAAGTCAAGATTCATAGAAAAATTGCAGAAAAGTAGCTGCCAGGACTAGGAGATGGGGGAGATAAGGAGAGGTTGGTGCAAAGGTATAAACTTTCAACTATAAGTTGAATAAGGTTTGAGGATTTAACGTATAACATGGTGACTATAGTTGATAACACGGTACTGTATAATTAAAATTTGCTAAGTAAGAACTTAAATGTTCTCAACAAAAACTATTGAAGAGAAATTCTCAGGAAAAAAAGGATCAACCATTTTGTGGCACCAGGAGATATGTTCTTGGCAAAGAGGATAAAATATTAAAATAATTGTTGAACCACATAAAATTGGAAAGTTGACCAGTTGTTTTCTTACATGTTTAAATTGCCTTTTTAAGTAGAAGAAGAGTATGGCCCCAAAATGATTATAGTGATATTTACCATTCATTTCATTATTTAAAACTGAGGATCTGAAAGACTCAGGTTATAGTAGCTATTTGTTTTGTGTGGTATGGATAGTCCAGATTGTGATATATGCATAGTCCCCGACTTAACAATGGTTCAGCTTGACTATTTTTCAGTTTTATGATAGTGCAAAAGCAATAGACCTTCAGTAGAGACTATACTTCGAATTTTGACTTTTGGTCTTTTCCCAGGCTGGTGATATGCAGTACAGTACTCCCCATCATGTTGGCTAGTAGCATTGACGTGATTATGAGTAAACAACTGATACACTTGCAACCACTTGCAGTACAGTATTCAATAAATTACATGAGATATAAAATACTTTATTATAAAACAGGCTTTGTGTTAGATGATTTTGTCCAGTTGTAGGCTCATGTAAGTGTTCAGAGTATGTTTAAGGGGAGTGTTAGTGTCTGATTCTTTGGGACCCCAGGGACTGTAGCCCACCAGGCTCCTCTGTCCACTGAGTTCTCCAGGCAAGAATACTGGAGTGGGTTGCCATGCCCCTTTTCCAGGGGATTTTTCTGACCCAGGGATCAAACCCGGGTCTCCTACATTGCAGGCAGTTTCTTTACCATCTGGCCAAAAGCTTTGGTGTTCATGTTCAGTAGGTTAGGTATAGTAAAAACATTTTCAACGTATCCTTCACGGATCACTGTCTTGTTGTGGCAAAGGGGCTTGTGCAACTCAGTGAAGCTATGAGCCATGCTGTGTAGGGCCACCCAAGACAGATGGGTCATAGCAGAGAGTTCTGACAAAACGTGATCCACTAAAGCCTTTGACTGTGTGGATCATAACAAATTGTGGAAAAAAGCTCTTAAGAGATGGGAATACCAGACCATCTTACGTGTCTCCTGAGAAACCTGTATGGGGGTCAAGAAGCAACAGTTAGAACGCTGTATGGAACAACTGGTGGTTCAGGACTGAGAAAGGAGTACGACAGGGCTGTCTGCCATCACCCTGTATGCTGAGCACATCATCAGAAATGCTGGGCTGGAGTAGTTACAAGCTGGAATCAAGACAGGTGGGAGAAACATCAACAACCTCAGATATATGGATGATACCACTCTAATGGCAGAAAGTGAAGAGGAACTAAAGAGCCTCTTGATGAGGGTGAAATAGGAGAGTGAAAGAGTTGACTTAAAACTAATATTAAAAAAAAAAAGATCATGGCATCCGGCCCCATACTTCATAGCAAATAGAAGGGGAAAAGGTGGAAGCAGTGAAAGATTTCCTCTTCTTGGGCTGTGGACGGTGACTGCAGCCATGAAATCAGAAGGTGATTGCTTCTTGGCAGGAACACAATGACAAACCCAGACAGTGTTGAAAAGCAGACATTACTCTGCAGACAAAGATCTGTATAGTCAAGGCTGTGGTTTTCCCAGTGGTCATGTACAGTTGTGAGAGCTGGACCATAAAGAAGGCAGAACACCAAAGAATGGATGCCTTCAAACTGTAGTGCTGGAGAAGGCTCCTGAAAGTCTGTTGGACAGCACAGAGATCAAACCAGTAAATCTTAAGGGAAATCAACCCTGAATACTTGTCAGAAGGGCTGATGCTGAAGATGAAGCTCCAGTATTTTGGTCATCTGATGCGAACAGCCAACTCACTGGAAAAGTCCCTGATGCTGGGAAAGATTGAGGGCAGAAGGAGAAGAGGGTGTCAGAGGGAGATGGCTGGATGGCATCACTGATGCAGTGGACATGAAACTGGGCAAACTTTGGGAGATGGTGAGGGATGGAGAGGCCTAGTGTGCTGCAGTCCACGGGGTCGCAAAGAGTCGGACACTGGGTGACTGAACAACAACAGCCCCAGCATAAATCAAGAAGACCTATACTGTATTCAGAATTCTGTCAGTACAAGGAGTTAGCTAACCACGTATTCTCAAACCAGCGCATGGATAATAACTTCTTTGGGAGGAGTCTTTCTGGAGTTGTAACAAATACCAACTATTGACCTCAGAAACCATCCCTTCAAAGGAACCACAATTTGATTTGATTTCTTTGTGGAGTAATTTCTGCCCTCATGCATTTTGTAGAAAACAGAGCTTCAGCCAGCAATTAATGGAGTTTAACAGCTGGTTGTAGTCAGGTAAAGAGAGGAAGAGAGTCCTACAAATACTACTAGACTAGCATCCTAAGATGACTGGGCATCATACCACACCTATCCGAGGAACAACATCAGAGCCTAATGCTGTAGGGGCAGAGGGCAATAGGCTTCACTAAGATAATCTAGCCATCCACTAAAATTACATGCAAATAAAACAAATCTTAATTGGGGGAAGGGTGTGGTGAGGGGAAAATTACTAACCAGAATTGCTGCAATATATTACCTGAAAGTTCAGTTTTGAACAAAAATAATGAGTCTTGAAGACAGGAAAATATGACCCACGTATTAGAACAGAGGCAAGAGAAACTGCCCTGGAAGAGTAACCAGAGGGGACTTCCCTGACTGTCCAGGGGCTGAGACTCTCGAGCTCCCAAGGCAGGGGGCCAGGGTCAATCCTTGGTCAGGGAACTATACGTCAGATCCTACATGCTGCAGTTAAGAGTTCACATGTCACAACTAACAGACTAAAGATCTTGTATGCTGCAATTAAGACTTGGCACAGCCAAATAAATAAACACTTAAAAAAAAAGGGTGACCAAAGATATGATTTCACAGAAAAAGACCTCAAAATAACAATTTTAAATGTGTGAGATAGAAATTATTTTTAAAAATAATAAAAGAACCAATGGAGATTCAAGTATAATAATTACAATTCCAAAAATTCACTAGAGATACACTCCACAGTAGATTTAAACTGACAGGAAAGAATTAGCAAACTTGAAGATAGATCAATAGAGAAATTCAAGCTGAGGGACAGAGGGGAAAACAAAAGAACAGTGAACAGAGCCTCAGAGAAAACACCAACATATGCATAATGGGAGTCAGGAGAGAAAGGAGGGGAAAAAGTCCAAAGAGTGTGTGGGTGAAAACTTTCAAAGTTTACTGAAAAATGCTAACCTAAATACATCAGGAAACTCAGTAATTCTGAGTAGGATAAGTTCAAGAATGTCAACAAAAGATGCATCATAATAAAAATGCAAGGAGTCAAAATAAGGAGAAAATTTTGAAGGCAGCAAGGAAGAAATGACTTGTGACTTAGAAGGGAAACCCCTCCCCGTAAGATTAACAGCCTTCTTCTCAACATAAACCATGAAGGCCAGGATGCAGTGGAATAACATATTCAGAGTACTCAAGAAAAACTTGCCGACCAGCAAAACTATTTATCCAAAAAAAAAAAAAAGCAAAAAAACTTTTCAATATAAATAAAAACTGAAGTTCTTCAGTCTGAAAGCAAGTAACCCCAGGTGGTAATTTGAATCCACATGAAAAAGAGCACCAGGAAAGGTAATTAGGTAATTTTAAAAGACAGTATAAATATATGTTTTCTCCTTAACTGATTTAGAAAGCAGTTGTAAATAATAGCTACATGTTACTCTCAGGCCTATAACATATAGAAAGGTAATATTTGTGTAATATCTTTACCAACAACAGCACAAAGGATGTGAGGGGCAGCAAGGCTGTATGGGCTGAGTAAACCACTACAGAAGGTGAAGTAGTAATTTTAAAAGTGTTACTGGATTTCTAACATGAATAGATACAGTTTATATAATGGACATACTACAGTACAGGGGTAAAGAGAACAAAGCTATATAGCAGTAATGTTTCTATATATCCCTGAATTAAGGCAGTATAAATCTGAAGCTGTCATAAGTTAAGATGTATATGGTAAACCCTAGAGCAACCTCTTAAAAAAAAAAAACTCAATAAAGTACAGTAAAAAAAAAAAAAAAGCTACATTAGAAAACATTCACTTATGCAAAAGAAAGCAATAATAGAGGAACAAAAAAAGACATTAAAAGTTAAATTCAACTATATCAATAATAACATTAAGTGTAAATGGATTAAATAATCCAGTCAAAAGAGAGTTTTTCAGAGAGGATTAAAAAGTCATGATTCATCCCTGTGTAGTCTACAGGAGACACACTTTAGAGTCACAGAGAGAAATAAAATGAAGGAAAAAGGAAGGAAAAAATATCATGCAAATAGCAACCTTAATAAAGCTGGAGTGGCTATACTAAAATATACTTCAAAACAAGAAATACTTGTACAGATAAAGAACATTTTATAATAATTAAAAGGCCAATCCAAGAAAATATAAGTTACAAGCATGTGCATCTAATAGAGCACCAAAATACATTTAGCAAAAACTGAGAAATGAAAACAAAAACAGGTGATTCAACAATAATAGTTGGAAACTTCCGTGCCCCCTTCCTTCAGTAATGGAGAAAACAAACTAGACAGAAGATCAACAAGTAAGATTTGAATGATAAGATAAATCAGGTAGACCTAACAGACATCTGTATAACACTTTATCCAACAACAACAGAAAATACATTCTTCCAGTAAATGTGAAACATATTCCAAGACAGACAATGTGCTCAGTGATCAAATAACTTCAATAAGTTTAAAAGGACAGAAGTAATATAAAATATACTCTCTGATCCCAAAGGAATGAGATTGGAAATCAGTAGCAGGGAAAAAATAGGGAAAAGCAATAAATATGTCTAAATTAAGCCACAGACTACTAAACAACAAATTAATCAAAGACGGAATCCCCTGCAGTCCAGTGGCTAGGACCCTGAGCTTTCACTTCTGGGGTCCTGGGTTCAATCCCTGGTCAGGGAGGGTCCTGCAAGCCACGTGGCCCAGCCAAAAGTAAGAGAAGAAATCACAAGGGGAATCAAAATTCCCAAAGATAAATGAAAGTGAAGACACAGTACACCTGGTTTTAAGGAATGCAGCTAATGAAGTTCACAGAAATGTATAAATGTCTTTACTAAGAAAGAAGAAAGATCTCAAACCAATAATTTAAACTACCACTTTTAAACACTGGGAAAACAACAACCTATACTTAAAGCAAGCAGAAGGAAAGAAATAAGAAAAAAGAAAAAATAGACCAGAAATGAGTGAAATAGACTAGAGACTGGAAAAGTAGAGAAAAGTCAATGAATCCTTGGAAAATATTAATAAGACTGACAGTCATTTAACTAGATTGACCAAAAAAGAAAGAAAGAAAGAAAGGACTCAAATTAACAGAATCAAAATGGAAAGAGACAGCACTACTAAACTGATAGAAATAAAAAGGACTGTAGAGGAATACTGTGAAATGTAGGCCTAGAGACTGGATACCTATTTCTCTAATAGCTATCAATGAAATGGACAAATTCCTAGAAAGACATAAACTACTAGAACTGAATCAAAGAAGAAATAGAAAAGCAAAACAGACCTATAACAATTGAAGAGACTGAATCAGTAATTAAAAAAAAAAAAAAAACTATTCACAAAGAAAAGCCCAGGCCCATATGGCTTCACTGCTGAATTCTACCAAACATTTAAAGAAGAATTAATACCAAAACTTCACAAATCTTCCCAAATATAAAAGAGGGGGAATACTTCCCAAAGGATTTTATAAGCCGCTATTACCCTAACAGCAAACCAAAGACATGAGCAGAAAACTACAGACTAGTGTTTCATGTGAATATGGATATAAAAATTCTCAAAATATAGCACACTGGATCCAGAAACTTATAAAAGGTTCAATATCTGAAAATCAATTAATGTAAACTCATCATCAGTTCATAGATTTTCCCTGTAGTTCAGATGGTAAAGAATCTGCCTGCAATGCAGGAGACCTGGGTTCGATCCCTGGGTCAAGAAGATCCTCTGGAGAAGGGAATGGCAATCCACTCCAGTATTCTTGCCTGGAGAATCCCATGGACAGAGGAGCCTGACAGGCTACAGTTCGTGGGGTCGCAAAGAGTCGGACATGACTGAGCGACTAACAGACACATACGCATCATCAGTTCAGGTCAGTCACTCAGTCACGTCTGACTCTGCGACCCCACGGACTGCAGCATGCCAGTCTTCCCTGTCCATCACCAACTCCTGAAGCTTGCTGAAGCTCATGTCCATCGAATCAGTGACGCCATCCAACCATCTCATCCTCTGTTGTCTCCTTCTCCTGCTGCCTTCAATCCCTCCCAGCATCAGGGTCTTTTCCAATGAGTCAGTTCTTTGCATCAGGTGGCCAAAGTATTGGAGTTTCAGCTTCAGCATCAGTCCTTCCAATGAATATTCAGGACTGATTTCTTTTAGGATTGACTGGTTTGATCTCCTTGCTGCCCAAGGGACTCTCAAGGGTCTTCTCCAACACCACAGTTCAAAAGCATCAGTTCTTTGATGCTCAGCTTTCTTTATGGTTCAACTCTCACATCCATACAGGACTACTGGAAAAACCATAGCTTTGACTATATGGGCCTTTGTCAGCAAAGCAATGTCTCTGCTTTTTAATACGCTGTCTAGGTTTGTCATAGCTTTTCTTCCAAGGTCTTTTAATTTCATGGTTGCAGTCACCATCTGCAGTGATTTTGGAGCCCAAGAAAATAAAGTCTCTCACTGTTTGCCATAAAGACTCCCTGTCTATTTGCCATGAAGTGATGGGACTGGATGTCATAATCATATTTCTTTGAACGCTGAGTTTTAACCCACCTTTTACACTCTCCCCTTTTACTTTCATTAAGAGGCTCTTCAGTCCCTCTTCCCTTTCTTCCATAAGCATGGTGTCATCTGCATATCTGAGGTTATTGATATTTCTCCCAGCAATCTTGATTCCAGCTTGTGCTTCATCCAGCCCGGCATTTCACATAATGTACTCTGCATATACATTAAATAAGCTGGCTGACAATATACAGCCTTGTCACGTACTCCTTTCCCAATTTGGAACCAGTCCATTGTTCCCTGTCTGGTTCTTAACTATTGCTTCTTGACCTGCATACAGATTTCTCAGGAGGCAGGTGAGGTGGTCTGGTATTCCCATCTCCTTATGAATTTTCCAGTTTGTTGTGATCCACACAGTCAAAGGCTAACTTATCATAAAATCATATCATCCCTGGTGGCTCAGATGGTAAAGAATCTGCCTGCAATTCAGGAGACCCCAATTCAATCCCTAGGTTGGGAAAATACCCTGGAGAAGGGAATGGAAACCCACTCCAGTATTCTTGCCTGGAAAATTCCACAGATAGAAGAGCCTGGCAGGCTACAGTCCATAGGGTTGCAAAGAGTCAGATACGACTGAGCAACTAACACTTTCACTTTACTTTCATCATATTAATAGAATAAAAAAATAAGATTATCTTAGAAGCATCTTACAAAATCCAACACTCTTGCACGATAAAACAACAAATTAGGAATAAGAGGGAAGTGCCTCAACCCAGTAAAGAATATCTACTAAAAACCTCAGTTAAAAGCATGCTTACTGGTGAAAGAGAGGATGTTCTCCTACTAAGATCAAGAATAAGGCAAGGATGTCTGCCCTCACCACTTCTATTCAACATTTATGAGGTTCTAGCCAGAACAGTTAGGTGAGATAAGTAAGACTAAAAAGGAAGAAGTAAACTGCCCTTGTTTGCTAATAACATGATTTTATACATATAAAATGCTAAGTAATTAACTAAAAAACCAATGGAATAAAATTAATTCATCAAGATTGCAGGAAACATAAATGTACAAAAATACTTTATGAACAATCTGAAAATGAAATCAAGAAAATAATTTCATTCACAATAGCATCAAACAGAATAAAATACTTAGGAATAAATTTAACAAAAAGAAGTACACACTGCAAAAATTAGAAAACATTGTTGAAAGAAATTGAAGATCAAAACAAATAGAAAAATATCTCCTTTTCATGGATCAGAAAATTTAACATTGTTATTTAAGGCTGCTATTCCTCTAAATGTCAGAGCTAAAACTATAAAACTATTGTGTTGACAAAAAAGTTCATTTGGCATTTTTCCCCATGACATCTTACAGAAGAAATCAAACGAACATTTTGGCCAACCCAATCCTAGAAGAAAATAGAACGCTAAGTCTTGACCTTGGATTCAGCAAAAGTATTCTTAAGATAGGACAACAGAAGTCCAAGCAGTGCCTATCATCAAAATTAAAAACTTTTATGCTTTTATGCTTCACAGGACACCACTAAGAACCTGAAAAGACAACCTACACAATGGAAGAAAATAGTTGCAAATCCTTTATTTGATAAAGGATATCCAGAATATAGAAAGAACCAACCCATACAACTCAATAATAAAGAAAAATCTGGGGCTTCCCTGGTGGTCCAGTGGTTAAGACTCCTGAGTTCCCACTGCAGGGTGTGTGGGTTCAGTCCCTAGTTAGGGAACTAGGATACCACATGCCACATAGCACATTAAAAAAAAAAAAAAAAAAACCCTTACCCAAATAAAAAAGGAAAAAAGGATCTGAACAGACATTTCTCCAAAGAAAATATACAAGTAGCCAATAAACATGGGAAAAAAAAAATGTTCAGTATCTCTCATCATTTGGGAGATGCAAATCAAAACCACAAGATACCACTTTACACCCACTAAGATGTGGAATAATACAAAAAAATTGGATTATGAGTTTTAGGAGGGATGTAGAGAAATCAGAAGCCTCTCATACTGCTGATGTGAATGTAAAATGGTGCAGCCATATTGGAAATCAGTAGGACGGTTCCTCAAAAAGTTAAACCTAGAGTTACCACATGACATAGCAATTCCACTCCTAGGTACATACTATCCACCCACAAAAAGAAAAAAGATAAATGAAAACATATGCCCACACAAAAATTTATACACAAATGTTTATAGCAGCATTATTTATAATAGCCAGAAGATGGAAATAAATGTTTATCAACTGATAAATGCATAAATAAAATGTGGTGTATCCACAATGGAATGCTATCCCCCAGTAAAAAGAAATGAGTATTTTTTTTTGATGGTTAAAATTTATTTATTTTTAATTGGAGGATAATCGCTTTACAATACTGTGCTGTTTTCTGCCTTATATTAACATGAAATCAGCCATACCTATATGTATGACCCCTTCCTCTTGAACCTACCTTCCACCTCCTACCCAATCCCACCCCTAAAAAGAAATGAAGTATTGATATATGCTACAACTTGGATGAACCTGGAAAACATGACCTAAAGTGAAAGAAGCCAGCCACAAAAATGCACATATTATATGATTCCATTCATATGGAAGTCCAGAATAGAGAAATCTATAGATCCTCTATTAAATCTATAGAATCCATAGATCTATAGAATCTCTACAGGGATTCATAGTTGCTTACTGCTTCATGAGGAATGGGGTGGGATGAGGAGGATGGAGAATGACAGCTAATGGGTATGTGGGTTCTTTTTGAAGTGATAAAAATGTTCTAAAATTGGTCATGATGATGGCTGCAGATATCTGAATATACTAAAAACCACTGAATTATACACTTTACGTGGATGAATTGTATAGTCTGTGAATTATATCTCAGTTAAGCTGTAAAAAAAAGTCTTCATGTACTGTTCTAGAATAATCTCCAAAATATTTTGTTAAATAAGAAAATAAGATGCAAGAGTTTAAAAAAAAGTTATTCCATATTCTATATGTAGGTTGTGTATCCTATAGTTACATGAATCTATAAATGTGTTAAAATATATAGAACTGTACAACAAAAGAAGAAAAGATAATTTTATTGTATGATGATGTAAAAACATAAAATCTTTAAAAAATACAGTAGAATTGAGAGGAGAGACATTGTCACCAGAGTTGGTAGTTCTGGTGGTGGACACTGGGAGAATCTTCAAGAAGAAGGTTACACTTGCAAGTACCTTGAAGGATGGTTTGGCTCTGGACAGATATTTAAGGAGAGGTTTGATAAAGAAAAGAAAATCATTTCAGACAAATGTTAACAATGGCTAAGAGTACAGGGTAGGGAATTTTTTTTTTTTTTAATTGGAGCATAATTCCTTTACAGTGTTGTTAGCAGGGTGGGGAATTTGTGACCATCTGGGGAGCATTAAGATAGCTCAGTGGCTAAAAAAAAAAAAAAAATCCACCTGCCAACGCAGGAGACACAGGTTCAGTTCCTTGGTTGAGAAGATCCCCTGGATCTTTCCACTGCGGGATCTTCCCACTCCAGATTTCTTGTCTGGGAAATCCTATGGACAGAGAAGAGCCTGGCGGGCTACTGTCCATAGGGTCACAAATAGTCAAACGTGACTTAGCAACTAAACCACAAAAGGGAGCATTAATTGTTCAACAGGCAGGATGCATACAGGAAAGAAAAGAGATTGTGGATTTCCCTGTGTGTCAGGTTAAGAACTGAACACTTTGTTGTATGGTCACTGGTGAGCCATCAAAGGTACTTGATGAGAACTCTGCCTTAGGGATATTATTTCATAGAACTGCTAACAGGTAAGTTTAGACCAGTTAGAAAGCTGTTATATTAATTTAGTTAGAGAACAAGGAACTAATACAGGTGGTGGAGATCTGAGATGGGAACAGATGGAATCAATATCGTGAAGAATGTGGAGCTGGCTGGAGAGGAAGAAAAAAGTCCCCAAAATTGGCCCTTTGGTTTTGAGCCTATGTGACTGGGATGATAATACTGTTAGGAAAAGGAAGGAAAAGCAGAGAAGTTGATGAGTTTAGGTTGGGATTTGTTTAGTTTGAGGAGCTAAGAGATCTCTAAGAGACTTAAATGGCAGTTAGACAGGGAAGCCCGTGGTATGGTCAGCACCACACCCACAGATTAAACCAACCTTGCATGGAAAACATTTGGGGATAAAAATCTAGAAAGTTCAAAAAGGCAAAACATGAATTTGCATCACATTGGCAACTACTTACACAGCATTTAGACTGTATTAGGTACTGTAAGTGATCTAGAGATGATTCAAAATATACAAGAGGATATCGTAGGTTATATAAAATGTGAGAAGGATACATGGTAATACAATCAGAATTTTGAGTTGGGAAAGCTGGAAGTCAGGAAAGCTTACATTGGATAACCTCAAGTTTTTTCCCATAAAATAAGCAAGGTCATTCATAGAGTGGAAAGTAGGGGATAGAATTAAAGAGTGTTTCTAAGCAGCTTTAAATATTTTCTCTAATTCTGCCCTTTGTATGAATGAAAAACAAATGATCCACATCAATTATAACAGGTAATATTTACTGAGCCTTTACCATCTGCTAGGTATCATGCTAAGAGCTTATTTCAAACTTAGAACATCCCTAACAGACAAAAGGTATTAGCAGTTTTATCCACACATTACAGAGGGTAATACATGAGACAGACAAACGATTGGAAACAGCTCAAGGTTACCCAGCTAATCAGAGGTGGAACCAAGACCAAATACAAGATCTAACTATGAGCTGGTCACAGGATATTTTCTGAGGTTTTACTTTCAAATTTCTTTAAAGCAGTGAAATATTGGTTCAAGAATTTACATGGATTAAGGGAAATAGAATACAAAGTATGTATTCCATGTATACAATGGAATGTAACCACAATAAAGTTAATAAATGGAGAGAGGATGGCTTGTTTAATAAATGCACTAAGATAACTATCCACTGTAATTTTTTAATTTTGATCTCCTGTTTAAAGTACATATATAGCAGCAATCAGAGCAGTGGTTGTTTATGGTAGGGCTGAGATGGACTCAGGTAACAGCAATATTCTATAATTTGATTAGAATGTTAACTACATGTTTTGGTCAAAATTCATTGAAATGTACATTTAAAGTCTGTACATTCCACTCTATGTAAATTTTATAGCAGTTTTAAAAAGGGAAATCTATCTATAGACCTCTAAGACATCATTAAATGAAAAAAAAAAAAAAAAAACCAAACTATTGTGAAAAAAATTTAAAAAGCAAACTGTAAGGTGAGACATACAATATAATACCATTTATTTATAAGAAAGGGAATAATTCTTTCTGTGGATCACTTGTGTATATATGTAAATGTCTCATGGTTCTTGGGTCAAACTGCCCTACTCCACCAAGAGGTCCCTCCTCCAGGATCAATCTCAGTGCTCTCAGGGTTTCTTTCTGGGATGCAAAGAAAGACTTTTATATTACAACATCATTAGTTTTAAGAGTAGATCTCTCCACTGTTCATAATACTCATAATAGTCTCCAGTGAAGAAAGATATTCTTTCAGGAAACTGTACCTAAAAAACATTATGTGTTTATATAATGATTTTGAAAACTAGTACATCTTCAGAAGCAGCCTTGTATACGGGGGCTGAATGGGCTGAGTTCTTGTCCTGACTCTGCCACTTGATTAGACTGATGTTTTGGAGCAACTCCTTTAATCTCTCTGGGCTTCAGTTTTCTCTTGGTTAGAAAGAATGGACTGAACTGATGACTGAGGGTCCATCGAGGCCCAAGATTCAATAAACTCTGTTCCTTCCCATGGACCTTGTATGAAATAGGTCACCTCACCTACAATAAACATGTGGAAAGTCAGCTTTTCTCTTTTGAAACAGGTGACAACCAAAGCCAAGCAACTGAAGGATTCAGTTACCTGCTCCCCAGGTGAGTCAGCACCCACTCCATCCCAGTTATCTCAAGCCATGTCTTCAAAACAACCCCCCTTTCACAACTGCTTTAAAAATGATGGTGTTTAATAGTTGTGCCCAATGGACTCTACTGGTCATCTCTCTAAAAAGGGTCTATTTACAAGCACCCACCAGCCAATCCAGCCCCGCACACACGATGGTGCTAAGATGTACTTAAATAGGTTTGAGGAGCTGTAGAAACCTTGTTCTTCTTTAGTATGGCGGGAGGGGACACGTGGGAAAGCCAGTCTATACCATTTTTTCCACGCTGACCACAGTTGCCACCGCACACACAGAGTATCCTTGAGAACAGATCAAGCAGCTTCCCCAAGAATCTGTGTTTTTCAGAATCCGTTTTCTCAAAGACTAAACGGAATTTTTAAGAACCCCATACGGTTTACTTGAAACCAGGAAGAAGTGCCTCTTCAACCTTCCAACTCTACTTAAATACAGGTCCCTGTACTCGATGTAACCAGCCAGCAACCAGCAAACCCTGAGATCTGGAAACGTCTCCCTGAGGAGGACAGGGCACGGATGCTAAGGGCTCAAGGGGGAGGGCATTCCCGATTGCTTTCCCACCAGGACAGCTGTTGGTCTGGCGGGAAGGCAGGGACTGCCAAAGAGCGTTCTGTGAAAGATGCCCACCTCCAAGACGGTCTCCAGAAACATGCTTTTGAAAAGGCAGCGGGGAGTTGGGTGGGGCCTAGACAGACAGGTCTTTCTAGAGAATCGGAGGGGTCAGGAGTATGTGAGGAGGGCAGGAAAGGCGGTGTTGAACATCTGGGGGGTCTCTGAGGTGACACCTGTGGAGGTGGTGGCACGGGAAGCAGGTTGGTGCAGGGGCGGGGCCCGGGCAGACAGCGAGCCCCGTGGAGGGTCTGACACATTCAGGCTGCTGACACGCGTGGAGTCAGCAGCAACCCTGGGTCCTGAAGAACATCCTTTCTCACCTAGAAAGTAGGCGGTTACTCCCTGCATTTCCTCTGATCACAGCCGACTCTGGAGGCCCCTGTTCCTCAGAGTGGTGGAAGGACCACGGCCCAGAATCAGATAGAAGCGAGTTCAGACCGCAGCTCTGCTGCTGCTGAGGCTGACGTGCCTCCCTGCACAACTAGGGTAGTGATGGCTCTTTCTAGAATACTGCGAACATCAGTAAAACACACGCAGAATGCCCCCACCACTCTCTGCTGCGGCGGCCACACCGCCGTGGCTCCTGTTCCCTGAACCCACCTTGTCTCTCCGTGTGTCCCTCCACACAGGGATGGTCAGGCTCTTGGAACTCAGATCCACAGCTCAGAACTCCCGGCCCACCAGGACCACCGCAGCCTTGCCGGACAGCATCATCACCCAGCGGGAAGAGGCCCAGTCCGCCACGGAGGAGGAGGAGGAGGCGGCGGCAGCCGAGCTGGGGGCAGAGGCTGCGGAGGAGAGCCGGCCGCGGAGGCGGAGGCCGGCCCGGCCCGCCGAGCCGGAGGAGCGGGTCCGGGGGAGGAGGCAGAAGGACTTCGACCTGTCAGAGCAGCACGAGTCCAGTGACGAGGAGCACCAGCAGAGAGAGCGCGCGCGAGCTGCAGAGGAGCCCTGGACTCAGAACCAACAGAAGCTTCTGGAACTAGCGTTACAGCAGTACCCGAGGGGATCCTCTGACCGCTGGGACAAGATAGCCAAGTGTGTCCCGTCCAAGAGCAAGGTGGGTGACGCCGGGAAGGCAGGCCTCTGGGGGCTCCAGACACAGGGAAGCGGCTTGTGGCCCCACCTGACCGTCCCTCATCTCACGCCACCTCCGATCCTCTTTCTACCCAACCCGTCCTTCCCCTGCCAGCTGCCTTCCAGTAGGCATCCTCTGTGAATCTGTGCACTCGACTGAGCATAAATGAGGTCAAGAGTCTAAGTGTCATCATTACACCGACCAGTTACTTTTTCTCATCGAAAACCCCATGCACAGAACATAAAGTTCCCCACGACAATGCTACCAACCTTCTGGAGCCTTCGTTCTGCCAGTGGGGGCTGGGCCGGGGGAGGGACTGAGAGGTGGCCCGCAGGACCAGGAGCCAGCTTGTCCCTGCAGCGCTGTCTGCCCTGTTTGCAGCTCATTAAACACGTCGGCAGAGGGTTCCCAGACACCAGCTCAGAAGGGGCGGCGGCCCCTGTGGAGAAGCAGGCCCCACCCGACACCCCCCCCCCCCCCCGCTTTGGCGCTGCCAGTGCGGAGCCTCCCTCGTGATCTTCTCAACTCTGGCCCTGCCTGACACACGCGGTCTCCTGGGCTGCTTTCCTCGTACCCATACCCTTTGTCTGAGACACCAGGAACACTGAGAAATCAAAAGACCCAATCTCTGCTGCCTTCTGTGCCCACCACTCAGTAGCCTGTGGGCACACTGATGTTCATTTACATTCTTTTTTTAATTGATATTCAGTGTTGGAAAATCTAGCTCGTGGCCATGGATGTCCCCATGTGCATAGGTCTAGTTTATTTCCTTTAAAATGATGAAGTTGAGAATTCCCGAGGAGAAAAATAAACCATTAGCAGTTGATCTGTTTGAGAAACACAGCTCCTTCCTAGCCCCTCCAACTGATTTGCCAGAAGAAATAATTTTCCCTGAATTCCTCTAGCATTTGTGGGTACACAAGCATTTACAGGTGGGATGAATTGACAGTGGCTTAGAATGAAGGAGCTGCAGCCATGGATTCCTCGGGGTGGAATGCTCAAACTCACTGCCTCGGGGGTTTGGAAACCTTCCTGTTTCAGGGAGGAATGTCCTGCAAGGGTTCCCTTTAAGCCTGACATCAGAACCAGGGGAGGTTCAGCCACCCCTGCTGGCTCGCTGCCCCTGGGTGACTCCCTCCAAGTGGCCCGCAAGCCACTGGGGCCTGAGAGAAGGAGCCGGCCCCCGGCGCCGCCCGGGCAGGCCTGCTGCTCAGAGCCCAGAGCCCTCAGGTCCTCCAGCGGAGCGCTGGGCCGCTGAGCACCACATCCCACACTTGGCTCTGCCGGGGCAGAACAGTTAGGAAAAGGCTGATATTTTAGGCAGGTGGTCCTTGGGGATGCAGAAGAAGCACTTGTTAGGTGTTTCTCTCGGAACACTACTAAAGCCAAAACCCCAGGAAGAGAGTGAACACTCATTCTTTGTCCCGGGCAGCTGATAAAGTCATCTGCAGCAGACCACAAACCAGTGGCCTAGTTTCCCACATGACCTTAAGTTAGTGAAGGGTTACAGTGCCTCCGGGGTGTTTCTGAACAGAAACAGAGATGGTTCTGGAAAGTGATACACAAGGGAGCAGCGAGGCCACTCCGTGCTTCATCAGGGTCCTCACCCCAAGGAGCGGCAGCAACAGGCAGCGGGGTCTTAAACTGCTAATTCTGCAGCCTGAGGGGCTGGAAGAGCCGCCGGTGCTGGGGCGTGCCCGAGGAGAGCAGGGCATGCTCCCCAGGAGGTCCAGGCCGACAGGACAGCCCTTGGTCAGCAGTGGGCATGGCGGGCTAACCCCACAAGGGGCACGCTGATTGTAACTGTCACCACACCACCTCTTTTTCTTTCTCCAGGAAGACTGTATCGCTAGATACAAGCTGCTGGTTGAACTGATTCAAAAGAAAAAACAAGCTAGAAGCTGAATCCTCTGGAAGATGATGTTTACCTCCATTTTCCAAAAGGATTATTTTAAAACTCTTATGCAGAAATTTGCATTTTGTACCTCAGTATTTCTATACGTCATGTGCCTTAGTGGAAAAACAAATTAAAAATTTAAAATAAACGTTGTGTTATATTGTTTAAACATACTGTGTTAACAGAAAAAACAGATTTGGGTATTTTATAGATTATTTTTCTCTCTCATTACTGCAAAGCTTAATTTCCTGGGGACAAACAGAATAGTGCTTTTCTAACAGTCAGGCAAATGTATGAAGGAACATGAGTGAACTAATGTGTAAGAATTAAAACATAATGTTTTTTTGACCAAAGATCACACCACTTGATGAGTAGCAGGATGCTGGTATTTTGGGCAGAAAAAAACCTGGTTGGTGTACTGAGCTAGCTAGTAGTAGTGTGGGGTTATCTTAACTCTATGTATTAATGTGTAGATTAATATATGTAATTATATAATATATGGATACATTATATGTATCTTAAAAAAAAGTCTAAATGCACACAGACATAAGTAATAAACTGTGGTTTGCTGAAAGACATCCCCAACTATGAATTTCCAGAGAACACATAGGCAAGGTTTTTAGGATCTAATGACTTTGGGTCCCACTTTTCAATATCCAAGTTAAAAGTCACTATTTTGTGCTGTTAATTTTGAATGAACTGTCACCATCAGCTGTGCACTCCTTTTTAAATATGTCATTTGCTCAGGACTTGGAAATAGTTTGCTAAAGTACAAACTGCCTAAACTTGAAAACCATTAAGATCACCAGGACACATTTCAGGGAGATGATCTGATAAAATATCCATACAGACATCGTTTTTCTCTAAGGATTAAAATGAGGCTCCCAGAGCAGGCTCGGGTGGCACTGGCTCTGTAACCTTCTAGCCTGAGCAGGACACTCATGGCCCCAGGTCAGGCAGGTCAGCCTGCCTCTGGTGCTGTGAGGGACTGGACCCCTCGAGACGTCAAGAAGAGCAGTGGAGAAACAGCTCCAGGTCGTCGTTCCCACGAACTGAGTCCTCGGGCAACAGCCCTTGAGTCTCATCTGGGGGCGGGGGGTGGAGGGGGGTGGGGGGAGGGTGTCACGGTGGCACCAGGACTTCCTCCTGGAGCCAGTGGGGCTGTGAGGTGGTGACTGTGCATTCACTGAGGGACAAGCCCTGCTCCCTGTTCTCAGTGAAAGAAGTTGATTCACAGAGGGAATCATGAAGGGACGGTTCTAGTGGCTTGCCAGGCCCTGGGTCCATTCTGTCTCTGGTCCAGCATCAGCCTGTCTTTCACACAGTTTGCCTGTCCAGCTGTGACATTCTGTATCAAGATCACCCTTTTCACTTACGGTGCTTTGAACTGGGTCTCTGTTACATGCATCCCCAAATCCCATTACAAGATTTCTGGGCTTCCAGTGTTGGGAGAGCCCCACACGGGTCCAGTGATGCCTTAAGAGGTACAGTTTAAGATAAAAGGTCCTAATTTGCCTACCAACATCATCATCTGCACACTCATTAAGGAGGTGTCTCCAGCATGGTTTGTCCTGATGACTGCCCCTGCCACGAGCCCCTCTAAAACCAGAAAGGGGCCCCTTCTGCATGGCCGCCCCATTCAGGGGACACAGAGCGGCTGGTTTTGTTGAGGTAGGACCAGTGGGCCCGGTGGGGAGGGCTCACGAGCATAGCAGGACACAGGAGACCCATGGGTGCTTCCAAAGGAGGTTCCTGACAGGTGATGTGGGGAGGACCAGGCCTGGCCCCACTGCCCTTCCTGACTCCCAAGGAAGCCCTCCCCAAACCCACCCCTCAAAGCCCCAGCTTATGACCTCTGTATACTCACACCTCCAAGGCCGAGCTGTGTGACATCAGTGCCTTGTTTTACCTCTTTGTCTCAATTCCTTGTCTGGAAAAATAGAGACTAATGGTGGCTGCAACACAGGTTGTTATGATGACAGTCTGGCTTGCTGAAAACAATAAATGTTCCTTTTCTATCTGACCATCCGGACTTCCTGTTGCCATCATTTTCAGTGGCTGTTGACACGCATGACAGGGCTGACAGGCCACCAGCCTGTCACATGCTCACTTGGCCCCTCACACGTGGGAATCTTGGGCCCTGTGTGGATTCTTGGGGGTCTGAGAACCCTACCACATGGTATGCACAACCTTTTCCTTTTGGACGTGTGGTCCACATCTTTCACTAGGTGCCCCCTAAGGGTTTCTCACCCAGAAAAGTTAACTCTAGCCTCTGCTGGTGTGTTTAGTCTAATACAGCTGTGGAGGGCCCACGTGGTACCAGAAGAACCCCCAGACTTGTCCTCTGACAAAAGAGGTCCAGGACTTTACCTGGGCGCTCCACCCCACTCAGACCCTGGGAGGGGGGCTGGCGGCAGGTGTCTGCTCTGTGCAGTGCTTGCAAAGCACTGGCCTGGCCCTGGCATACCCCCAGCTGCATCCCCAGCCCCACAGGCTTCAGGGTCGAGCCCCCATCCGCCCGGAAGCCTGAGCGTTTTCTCCTAGGGTGATTTTCATTTACTTTCTCCACCGGGGCAAGGGCTTATGGTTCTGTTCTTTCCACCAATGAGAGCACCGGTTTTCAAGTCCCATCTCACGTTCTCCGGTGTGTGCTCACGAGGCCCCTACTGTTGGAGCAGGTTCCCACCAGAGCCAGCGCGGCTCTGAGGCCAGGTGCTGTCACCCGGCAAGGGACCGGCAGGGCTGGCTGCTTTCCTGGCTGTGTCTGATGACGCTTCCTCACTGAGACTCCAGACGGATGACCGGTTTTTCTGTGACACTTGCTGTGGGAACCACCTAGAAGTCTCACGCTCTTGTCTCCTTGAGTGCCTGGCAAACGTCCCAGCCCCACAAGACGAGCTCGGTCTCAACTGGAATACTGCTGCCCATAGGCCAAGTCTTCCCCTGAGTTCCCTTCTCACTTTCAGAAAAATCATAAGCAGCGTTCCTGGTCAATGTTCTGGACGCATTAAAAATGCCTCTTGCCTCTTGGTATGTGCCAGCCCCACCCCCACACCAAGTCCACCCACCCCTTTGCAAGTGGAGAAGCAACCCCTTTAAAATAGGAACCACTTCAGCCCCACTTACACCTATAGCGGAGCTGCAGTTGTTTTGCTTCAGCAGTTAATTTTCCTAAATCTTAAAGGGCACAGTTTTAATTGTGACGTTCTATACTCACGGGGTAACTGCGTGTCCCAAGCGGCCAGGGACGGCCCCGGTTTGAACTGGTCCTCCCTGGACCCAGTTCAGAGCACACCTCACATGGTCACCTGTCTGTGAGGTCTGAGAGTTCCCGCCTCACCTGCACCTCATGAGCACGCGGCTTCTGCATTTGTTTTGCACGGTTTGGGCTGAGAAAGCTGGAGGACAGAGGGCAAGTGAGGCCTGGCGCCCCCTGGGACACGGCCCGCCTGCGTGGGAACCATCCGGATGGGGTCTCCTGCCGCCAGGGGGGCCCCCTTGCTCCAGCGCACCCTCTCATCCCCTTCACCTGCCCGCCGCCCTCACCGGCCCCTTCAGCGGCTTGCCGCGGGCCCCTCCTCCCCGCCGGCCGCCTGTGCCTCCACCTGTAGCTCGGATCACAGCGCGACCTGGAAGCCACCCCACTGTCTTGGCAGGAGTCCCAGCCTCCTGTTTGAGTAAACTGCTTGGCCTTCAGCCTTCGACTTTATTCACCAGGGAGCTAAATTAACACGCTGTAAAACTGAGCGGCTGCGATTATTTTCCTCTGGTCTAGGAAAAAAAAGAATGGCTTCGTGTAGAACAGAAAAAGAGAAACCACTTTAGCAATCAGATCCCCAGGGGGAAGCTACCAGTGTTTCAAAGAGCCGTGTCCAAAGAGCACCGCGGCCGGTCCCTGGGCCGGAAGTGGGGTGACCAGGCAGCTCCTCCCCCTCACTGGGTGCCCGGCCACTCTGACATCCCCGGCCCAGCCTCGGCAGGGACCCCCAAGTCCAGCTCCTTTCCTCATGAACCCCCCCACACACACCACCACCCCTCCCTCCCCACCCCCGGCCCCCATGTCCTCCCACTGCAGAAATGAAGAGACACCAAATTCTTCTGCAGGGAAAGTTGACTGCTCATCTCTTGCGGTGGCCACCTGTCAGAAGCCAGAAGCTCAGTGTCCCCTGGATTATTTCAGGAGTTTCACTCAATGAAGCCCATCTTTAATAAGTACAGTTTAAAAAGAAATCCTACTTTTACAGATGAAATGGACATAGATATGAGAGGGTTATCTTTTTAAATGAAGTATAGCTAATTTACAGTGTTGTGTTCCTTTCTGGTGGTACAGCAAACTGATTCAGTTTTATATATATATAAACCTTTTCATATTCTGTTCCATTATGGTTTATTGCAGGCTAGTGAATATAGTTCTCTGTGCTACACAGTAGGATCTTGTTTATTTTACATAGTCATTTGAATCTCAAACTCCTAATTTATGAGTCATCGTTTTATTTTGCCTGTCCTAAATTACAAAGGAAAATGAACAATCTCCATCATGTTTTCTGCTACTCAAAAAGAAACGTTTTTTAGAATTTAAGATAAAATATCAAATTGTTTATCCCAAATTATCTTGGTTCCAATCTGTCTTACAAAGGAAGATGTTCCTGCAGTGACAGATAGATGCCTCTAGACACCTGACCCCAGGGGCTCTCCTGTTTTAAGAGGCTTGGCATAGGAAACCCTGATGGAATCCTCCTCTTTGGCTAAACTGAGATCTATCCTATTATGCTAATACTGGAGTCGAAACACTGGATGTGGACTCTTGCCTGAGGCTGTCTTTCCATACAGGAGAGAGGAGGGTTCTGGCCTGGGGTGGGACAGGATCTCATTGTGCCAATGAACCCAAACATGCTTTAATCCTGGGACCAGTCAGCCCCAAACCACCCCCCACCCCTCCCCACTCAGCACCAGTGCCTGGCAGCAGAGAAATCCGCTGTCTGCAGTGGGCTGAGCAGCAAGGGTTGGGGAGAGAGGGCTGATAGGGCCGCTTCCTCCAGGAGCAGAGCCTGGGGTGAGGAGGGGCCGCCCAGCACCTCCTTCCTGGTCTCGGCTTGGACACTGACAACTAACCAGAACCAGAGGTGCAGAGATGGAGGACCGTTCTGAGGGAGGAGTTAAACATGGGTCGTAAATCAGAAGAGAGAACTTCCAAGAATTCGAGAAGCACAAAGCTGAGAGCACTGCAGGTGGGAGGGACAGTGTTTACGAGGTCATGGGCCTGCCCACTGCGATGCTGAGGGCTGTGGAGCTGCTCTAGGTCCCCAATAAAACCCAAGACTGAGCACTGAGGCCTGCAATTAAAGTGTCAAAGGTTCACACTGCGGTGAACAAGGCCACCTGATCCGCAGCTGGAAGAGGCCAGTTCTTGGAACAGCAGCAAGGCCCATGACGGGGACCAGCCCTTCACCAGCCTGGGCAGCTGCACGGCTTCCCCCTGGGCCAGGGAAGGAGGAGAACTGGGGGGAAAGGGGCAGAGGGCCCAGAGAGGGCGGGAGGGGAGAGCAGCCGGAAGGTGCATCAGGTTGTCCCTGGAGCTCCTGGAGCACCCAGGGCCAAGCCCCACTCCACCTTTACAGGCGGCCACACCCCACCAAGAGTTTGCAAAGACACTGTGCACCTCAGTTTTTCACAGACCGATACACACACACACACGGGTGGCCATACCTGACCAAAAGTTTGCAAAGACACTGTGCACCTTAGTTTTTCACAGACCAATACACACACACCCCTTAGTTTTTCACAGACCAATACACACACGGGCAGCCACACCCAACCAAGAGTTTGCAAAGACACTGTGCACCTTAGTAAATTTTTCACAGACCAACACACACACACACACATACACACACACACACACACACACACACATTCAGCTGTGGAAACAACTGTCTGTACTTGCTTCGGGAGAACTAGCAAGATCACTGCAGCAGAGCAGTGGCGGTGCCAAAAACGTAAAATCTCCTAATTAATCCGTCTGCTTGTTCAGTGAGCCAAGTGAGAAACAGCAGATGCATCAATCACAATTTGAGGGAAACCAAATTAACTCCATCAGCAAAAAAGTGAATGTCTTGCTTTAAACTTCAGAAGGACCAGCACAGCCGGAATGTGTTCACAGCCAACAGCCGCAAGGTGCCTTCTTGTGTCTCGGGCCTCTGGCTGCCTGGCCGTGTGACCCGTCCCTGGCCCCTGCCCCTCACGCCACCCAAACTTCTTCCGGTCACGTCACCACACACCTTTGCTAACCACTGGATCCAGGAGGCGTTTTCACCAGGGGGCTGATTTCAAGTTGGATCTTCAGTCCTGATGACCAGAAGTGTCACCTTTCAATTTTCTGCAGCTTCAAGTTTTTACAGAACGAAGTGGGTGTAAATTCAAGAAAACAGGGAGCCTTCCAGGCTCCTCCTCAGATCCAGTACAGGGGCCTCATCTCCCACCCACCTTTTGGATCTCGCAGTCCCCAAAGGCCTGCCTCCAGCACTCCCTCCTCGCGGCTCTCACCCACACCGTCTGCACTGGCCCGACGGGGACCAGCCTTCCTGTGCCCTGAGTCCCCGAACACCGTCCTCTCTGCCCCTCTGGGTCCTCTCCCTGGAAATCAGAGGTTAGAAGTCCTCCAACAGAACTGAGAAGCAAGACAAGGCATCTTTAGTCTGGAACTGGCGATGGAGTCTGTTCATTCCTTGACCCTAAAAGCCTCTGCTTGGTGGAAACACCCTGCTGTTTCTTGCCCATTCTATTCAGGGGTCACCCCCAAGGGACCCAAACATGCCTTTCTTCCCCACCCTCCACCTGATTTCATTGGAACCTTCAAAACAGTTTCCCGTCCCATGGAGACAGGCCTGGGACCCTTTGCTGCAATGTTTCCACCTGGACACACCTCTCCTCCAGCAACAAAACATAAAGAAACTGTATGGGACTAAAAATGAGTGTGTGCATGCACAGTTAGGACAAATTCTGGACCCCAAAGATACAAAGAGACCAAAAAACCCAACTGCCACTTTTGAAGAACCAGGAACAAAAACAGGGTGCCTGCAGCAAAAGAAGAGTATTATGCATGCCCCCTGCACACACCACCATTTAAGGGGTTGGCAAACCATGTAAATCACCCGTCCAGCCTGACCCCTGGACATACCCCTACTCTCACCCCATGTAAGAAACAAGCTCACGCTGCCTCAGTGAGCGAGCAAGGGAACCTGTTGTTTGTCCCTCCCCCACCCCCCCAGAGGGGCCCCAGTAAAGCCTTGCCTGTATTTCCTGTCCGGCCTTTGATCAATTTCTAATGATTAAGGAGGCCAAGAACCCTGGTCGGTAACATCATGATAGCTTTTTGGTGCCATCGGGCTGGTAAGGAGAGAGGGACAAGTTCCAAGGCCCTGTGCTCAGGGGTCTCTGGGTGGGGGGAGGCCCAGTCCTCGCCAGCGCCCACTGGGGAAGGGCGAGTGGGAGATGTCCCAGCTGCTGCCTGGGAATTAATGCAGAGCCAAGTCTTGCAATTGTTTGAAAAGCGGTCATGACAACTTGTCACTTAAAAAATGTAATAACCCCAACAACTAACATTGTTACTTACCAGCACCCGGAGGTGGATGCGGAACACTGGCAGTTTTGTCTCTTCCCCAGTTCTGCGTCCGTGCAGGGTGCCAGGCCCAAAGCAGCCAGGAGTCTGGGGCCAGAGAGGGGCCACAGCCGCGAGGCTGTCCTGGTACCACAGAGGCACTGCCTCCAAGCACAAACTTGCCAAGCCTGAACTGTGACCAAAGACAGCTCACAGATCACAGAAGTCCTTATTGAACTTACAGGATTGTCAGCATTCACTTATCAGTAAGAAAGAGACATTTCCTTTGATGCCAATAATAAGGTGAGGGATGGGACTGTAAGTGGAGTAACAGTTGGCATGAATTCCTAACAAGGTAAAATTACTTGAAAAATCTAATGGCTTCCCAAAGTTTGCAAAAGTTCACAACTATTACATTTGGAAAAGCCTACTTTAATGTATAGCAAAACTTGGCATCATCAATGTATATTTCATTTTCACTGAGTAAATTTAAGGTTAATGGTATTTGTCTCATTGAAGAGTTTTCACATTTGAAACACAAGTCCATCCCCTACTTTTAAAAGCAGAGTTCCATTTAGTTGTAGGCACTTCTGCTTACAATGCCAAGGGCTCTGCACTCTGTCTTGGGGAGCATCCTGAGTCAGTGGTTATCTCGTCTTCTGATTGGCTGACGGAGAGCTTAAGAAAACAGCATGAAGACTTGTTTTCTGAGCACTCATGCCCATGTCTGCTCTTGACCCCATGAGCGAGCACACCTGCACCGAAGTCTCAACGGTAACCAGCCCACGAAGCCCCGCATCCACACAGAGGGTTCCCAAGAGTCAATGGTGGGCAATAAGTAGCAGGTGCTCAGAAACTTCTCGGAATGAAACTCAGCAACAGGGAAGCGGGAGCAGCAGCCCAGGTGCATGCCATTGGCGGGGGCGAAGCTAGGCTACCCAGAACCTCAGGTGAGTTAGAAAAGCAACTAAAACATGGAGAATCACACCAAGACAAACAGCCAAGACAAGTGACTACACGTATATATAAGTATATAAATGAAAGTATATAAATGAAATATATTTCATTTCTTATACAAGAAATGAAAAGGTGCGTGGCCAGTAATGTTTTGTTTGGAGTCAATGGACTCAGAGTGAAAACCCAGGAGGCTGCCAATGAGCTCCTGTCTTCCAGTCTTGGGAGAGACAAGACTTTCCAGAATCTGATAATTATTTTCCAGTTGTGTACCAGAAACCTAAAATGTGCTCCTTAATCAAGTGAAAAGCCTAAACCAGTTTTCCTTGTTCATTCAACACTTAAGGACCAGGACCCAGTTACACAGACCGGCATACTGCGGTTCGGTAAGTCTGGAATAAAGGCTGACCATCCGCAAGGACCACAGGTGATTCTGATGCTCACTGAGAGCCCGCAACCATGGGTTTCTCTTTAACTTAAATGCCTCTGGTTAAAGCTAACTATGTAAAAAAAAAAAAAAGATCTCACTCTTTACTAAGTACGAATACAGCTTTACTGATGTGACTTCTCTTCCTGTCTTCTCCACTGTGGTCATTCCCTCCTCTCTGCACCGGCGGTTTGCGGGGCGCTCTGTCTCACCTAACCAGCAGGCCGCAGGGTGGTTTGCCCTCCACGCTGCGCGGAGTCTACTCCCGAGTTTCAACCACCCCGAGACACAACCGCACCGACACCAAAGCACGAAGCACCCAGAGGCTCCTGGAACCAACTGACACGAGGAACCAAGGGCGTCAGGAGCTCCATCTTCTCCAAACAAGACGGACGTCACCAAGCAGGTGACACAGGGCCTCTGACCTCACTGTCCTCACAAGAAGACGCCCCTAAAAGACCCTAGACCTGGCGGGAAGAGGGTGAGGCTGAAGCTCCGTCCACACCATTGGCTTTAATTAGTAAGAGTAATGAAGTTCGGGGCCAGCACAGCACCGCCCAGGAGGCCCCCTGAGCCTCCGAGGGTCCCCAGGTGGACATCCAGCCCCCACCGCGGCACCATGGGCTGCTTCACAGGAACCCCCTACTCCCGCTCCACCTCCTCAGGAGCAGGGGAATCTGAGGGCCTCGACGCCTTGTCGGCTGTGGTGGAGACGGCACGGGGGCTAACAACCAGCCTTGGCCAACTGAACTCCTACCTGCAGAGTGAGTCCAGGCAGCAGTCGCTCCCGGCGGCTCCGCTCGCCGGCGGCGGCAGTCTCACCAGTGAAGCCCTCAGCAGTGAAGCCGGCATGGAGCCTGACGCCAGCCCTGGAGCGCGCTTTCCGCCGCTCAGGCCAGGGCTCACTCAGAGCCCCGCCCACCAGAGAGGATGCCGGGAAGCCGGCGGACCCTCATTCACGCCCCGCCTGCGGCTGAGAGAGGCTCCCCGGCCCACCTGCCCAGAGATGGGCCTGCCCAGAGAGCGTGAAGAGAACGCAGGGAAGCTGGCAGAGCCCGGCAACCCTGGAACCTAGTTGGGCAAGCCAAGCTCTGCTATCCAGTGGCCCTGTTCAGCCAGGGAACTTGCGACACTGGTGGGCTTAAGTCAAGAACGCAAGAGCCTTACCGTCTTGAACTAGTTCTGCCACTCTGCCTGGGCAGGGGAAGCAATTTGTACCCCCAACCCACTGCTAAATACAAGCGCTCGCCCAGAGAGCCTGACAGGAGCACATCCCGGATGTGGGCAGCCCATCCCAGAGCCATGCTTACAGTGGCACTCCGTGCACGGCCTCTGCTTCTCTGTCTTACCAAGGAGTTCAGTGCCGTCTGGCCCAATTAGGGGGCCTTTCAAACAACGGTGCCTGCCAGGGAGGGAGGCTAACTCGGAGTTCTGCTTACTACTGTGTATAGAACCCAGTCTCAATAGCCAGATGAGCCTGACCAGAGGTCCTAGGCAACAGCAAAGCCCATACTACAGCCTTGCTAGGGCAGGGAAACAAGCCAGAATTCCTATCCAAGACCTCTCAGCCTCAACACCACCCCTGCCCTCCCACCTTTCAGGGCTCTGGGCAGGGGGGGGGCCTTGCCCCCAAAACAGACCCTAATATATCAGGCCCCACCTGCCCACAAGCATTACCAGGAGACACATCCAGAAACCTCAACAGAGCTGACTGGTGAAAAGCTGTCTCTCCCAAAACAAACCCGTAAAATCTGGAAGAGAAGCCCATTTACTCACAAAAATTCACATAAACATGACATCACCAAAGTAAACTAGTAACTTACACTAAAGTAATGGAGATCTATGAACTGTCAAAGAATTCAGAATAATCCTCTTAAGTGAACTACAGGAACACAAAACTATAAACAAAATTAGGAAAACAATTTGTGAACAAAATGAGAAGTTCAACAAAGAAATAGAAACCATTAAAAACAAAAATCCTAGAGCTGAAAAATAATGATTGAAGGATTTAACAGCTTTAAAAAGACGAAGATGCAGGAGAAAGAATCATCCTGACCTAGAAGACAGGACATTTGAAATTACCCAGTCCGAGGAACACAAGGGAAAAAGTGAAAAACTGAAGAAAGCCTTATGGGACACAATCAAAGAACCCACATATGCATTATGGAAATTTCAGAAGAAAGTGAAAGGGACAGGAAGCATATTCAAAGCAATAATGCTAAAACTTCCCAAACCTAGGGAGAGGTATGAACAGATCCATGAGGTCCTAAAGACCCCAAACAGGTTGAACATAAACAGGGCTACACTGAGACACATTATAAATATCAAAAGTCAAAGACAAATAATTTTGGAAGAGAGAAGTTACATACAAGGGAAACCCCATTAAGACTATCAGCAGATTTCCCAAAAGAAACTTCAAGCCCGGAAAGATGGGAGATACATTCCAAATACTGAAAGTAAAAAACTGTCAACCAAGAAGTCTGTATCAGGCCAAAGTGTCCTCCAGAAATGAAGGAAGGATAAAGATTTTCCTGAACAAGCAGAAGTTGAGGGAGTCCATCACCAGGAGACATGCTTTACAAGAAAAGCTAAAGGGAGTTGAGTAGAAGTAAAAGGATGCTAACATCATAAAAATAAAGGAAGGTAGCATGAAATTCACTGGTAATTGTAAACATACATTCAAAAGTAGATTCTGTAATACAGTATGGTGGCACATAATTCACTTACAACTCAAAAAACAAACAGTAAAAAGAACCATAACTACAAAAATCTGTTACTGGAAACATGATATGAAAAATATGTAAACTGTAACATCAGTAAAATGTGAAGGGAGGAGAAGTAAAACTGTGAAGCTTAGGACTTGAGCTGTGCTTAGTTATCAGTTTAAAATAGGGCGTGTTATAATTTTAAGGTACTTTATGTAAGACTCATGTAACGACATGAGAAAAATCTGTAGTAATTACACCAAAAAGAAAATGATGGAGGAGTCAAAGCATGTTGATCCCCAAAGACCTCAAAACACAGAATAAGACAGCAGGAAAAAGAAAAAGGAACAAAGGGTCTACAAAACAGCCAGAAAACAATCAACAAAGTGGCCATAGTAAGTCCATATCTACCAATAACTACTGTAAACAAAAGCAGATTAAATTCCCCAATAAAAATTAAAGAACGGCTGAATGGATTTAAAAAAAAATGATACAACAATATGCTGCTGCCTACAAGAGACTTCCTTTGGTCTTTGAGACAATTAACTGAGAATGAAGGGATGGAAAAAGACATTTCAAGCAGAAGTAACCAAAAAGAAGCAGGGAGAGGTTGCTATCCTTATATATTGGACAGAACAGATTTTAAACTAAAGAGAGACAAAGAAGGTCATTATATAATGAAAAAGGGGTCAATCCACCAAGAAGATATAACAAACTGAAAAGACAACCTACAGAATGGGAAAAAATATCTGTAAATCATGTATCTGATAAGGGATTAATATAGCCAAAGTATACAAAGAACTCATACAACTCCATAGGAAAAAAAAAAATCCAATTTTAAAATGGGCAAAGAACTGCAACAAACATTTTTCCAAAGAAGACCTACAAATGGCCAACAGATATATATAAAAAGTCATTTGAAAAGTTCCTCAACATCACTAAATCATTAGGGATATGCAAATCAAAACCACAATGAGTTATCACCTCATCTCTGTTAGATGGCTATTATCAAGCTACCATCTGATCCAGCAATCTCACTTCTGGGAACACATCCAAAGGCAACAAAAACACTTATGTTGAAGAGATATCTATACCCTTATATGTTCATAGCAGCATTATTCACATTAGCCAAGACATGGAAATAATCTAAATGGCCATTAAAGGATGGAGTTGCTGTGTTATGTACATGTATGTGATGGAATATTTTTCAGCCATAAAAAAGGAAGTAAACCCTGCTATCATGAAAACATGGATGGACCTTGAAGACATTTTGCTAAGTGAATTTAGTCAAACATAGACAAAATACTGTACGATCTCATATGTGGAATCTTATTAAAAGAACACAATCTAACTCACAGAAAAGAGATGGGGTGAGGGAGAGGGAATTGGACAAAAGTGGTCAAAAAGTTCAAATTTCCAGTGATAAGATAAATAAGTATTAGGGTTGTAATGTACAACATGATGACTGTAGTTAACATGATATGTAGGGAAGCAGTTAAAGAGAGTAAATTCTAAGAGTTCTCATCACAAGGAAATAAACTTTTTGCTGTTCTCTTTTTTTTTGATATCTGTATGAGATGGGATGTTTAACTACACTTACTATGGTAATTATTTCACAATATATGTAAGTCAAATTTTTATGCTGTATATATTTAAACTTATACCATGCTGATGTCAATTATATCTTAATAAAACTGGGGAAAATGGAGGAGCTATAAACATTATTAAATTTTATTAACAAAAACTTTGTACATTTTCTTTAATACATGTGGAATTTTACATCTAAGTAAAATAACAACACATTCAAAATTTACCATTTATACAAATTGTTACAGAATAACAACCAGTGGGTTAAATAAGTAAAATAAACCACACTGATTTTTTTGTAATTATCTACAAAAGATTTGACTTTCTTTAAAATTCCCCTGAACATATAAAAATAAATTAATTTTACTTTTCAATTAAATCTACCAATTAGAAATATTACAAATCAAAATATCAATGTTATCTTATGAATTTTTCACAATACAAAACAGATTCACAAAACCTTATTTACAGAAATGAGGTAACAACTGTGCAATGTTTAACCAAGAGACATATTGCAGAATTAACATGTTCTTCCAGCTAAGTACACAGTGGAGGTCTAATTACATCTGGGTCTTTTTTCCACTAATAATTCACACATTCAAGAACAGTTCAATGATTACATCCCCAATTGTTTAATTTATACTCTGCTACACTGTCACCCCAGGAGTGGGGCTACCCAACCTGGAAGGGCTGTAACATAGATTTCACCTGTTTCAAGAACTGCTGTGGTGGGTTTTTTTGTCTTGTTTTGTTTGTTTGAAATCATTGTTAACAACGAGAAGTTGTCTAACTAAAGAAAAAAAGAAAATTCTTACCAAATCCACACATTTTTCTTGTGACTCATTAGTGGATAAATACCCAGGTAATAGCTTCGCCTGAGCTATCTACAGTGGCATAGAAAGTTCTCAATAAAGGCAGAACCATGGGGAAGGCTGCTGTTGCTATTCAGCTGACCAGAGCCACTTCAGCACAAGGCAGGTACTAACAGGCACTTGATCCAGGCCAAACCCTACCAGCAGTTTCCAGAGTGGCCCCTCTTTCATTCTGAATTGAGCTGGTTTCCCCAGCAGCCTTAGAGCTCACTTAACTCAAGGTTTCTTCAAAATATGAGTAGGTCTTAACACTAAAGAAAAAGCATTTAGCAAAAGAAAATTAACTTTAGCAGAAGCAGACATTTACCATCCTAACTTGATTACCAAAATTGGCCAAATCCCATTAGAAAGGAAATTTTTATAACTAAGATTGCCAAGTCCCAGTGGATGACCTATTTATTTGTAATATTTAACCAATAAAACTCTAGAAGAAGAAATTCAACAGTTCCTTGAAATTTGTTTTAAGGTTTGACTCACAGAGCAAATGTACTGTAACCCAAACAAAAGATCATATTTCATGTTCCAACTGGTACAATAAAATCAAAAGGTTTATAAATGGAACAAGTCTTTAGTTTTGCTAGTCATCTCTGCAATTTATAATCAAAATTAGTTGTGCACCAACTATATTAAATTTCTCTTAGGTTGATAAACTCATTGCCATGTAAATTATTTCACTGACCAAAGTTAGCCATTCAATTTTCTTTCAAAGTTCAAAATAATCTGGGAGAGGGGTAGGGGATATGGGAATTTCATTTCAGTGCAACAAAGCAACATCAACCAAAACCTTACAAGAATGCTCTCATGGCAATTAACCCTTTGTCGTGCAGCTGGTTTCTTGTTGCATTTCTTCATAGGTGTAGTAAAAGGACTGCAACAGCAGCCAGATGAAGTGCTAGGACAGCAGGATAGGCCATTTCTAGATGTTTTTTTCTCAAGTGTCAACTTTTCTCTTGAGCAACAGGCCCACTTTTATCACTAAGTCTCTGCAGTTAAAACAAACAAAATCAAGTGCATTAGCTAAAGAAATTTTTGGCCCACAGTTGAAACAATCTCCTCTTAACCAATTATAATTGAGATAAAAGGTAGTAATATACAGCTATTCCTTTTTTCTACAAGTCAGCATGGCTACTTTTCAGCATAATGTAAGGACATGAAAATACTGGTAAACATTCAGTTGCTTTATATTAAATTCAGCTGTACACAAAGACAGAAGTACTCCTCTCTGAGGCAGGACTCATAAGATATGAAAAGTAGAAATCATCCCTCCAAAACGGACTTTTCCACAGTAGTAGTAACACAGTAATGTGGAAAATGAACAAATAAGGAAGTCATGGGTTCTGATCCCACATACGTGCTATCTGTCCTTTGAACTTTACCCTCTTTGAATCTCCCTATTTTAAAAAACAGGTTTTTTAATAGTTTAAAGACTGGAACCATATATACTATTGTCTCTAATAAAGATGCCTGCCACATAGCAGGATACTCATATTACTTCCCAGCCTTGCTTTTCTACAATAGGTAATTAATATCGACAGTGTTTACTATCATGATTTTCCATTAAAATACATTTCATATTGTATAACCTTTTTGTTTTTAACACAAGAAAAAACTTTACAGCAAAAAACAGTAAAAAAAAAAAAAAAAAAATCTAAATTAGTACAGAATCAATGAAATTTCCATGTCTGCAAAACTAGGTTTGTGATAATGATAATGACAGTATTCACAAGCAGGAAGTCAGAGGAACAGTGGGATAAACAAAAAGCATTGAAGAGGTAATGAAAACCAGTATACTTTATTTTGAACCAATTCTTGTTACTAAATACAAACTAAAGCTTCTGAAAACTAAAAGCACAGTAAAGAGCAAGATTTCAAAGTAATGGGAAAGAGCAAACATTGTGACTTCGAACACCATTTTTGCCAAGTCTCCCACCTCATTCTTTCCCTTCTTCCTTTTCCTGGTGTCCAGTCTCCATTCTATATCCCAATATCCTTCCTCTAACAGGGTTCTGCCCTCAACTGGAATTTAGGGGAAACATTTATACTCCAGTAAAGTAGACCTGATTGAAGGGGAGAATTAATAGAAAGAAACAGCCTTAAAATGTGTGCTACTGTATGTATAAGTATACTGTTCCTGCACCCATTTTTTTTTTTTTGCTATCGTTTACATAAGATTAAGAATTTAAATTTCATTACAATTGTGACTATGATTTACTTTCTATCCAGTAGAATAACTAGATTTCCCTAAAGTTTATATATTAATTTTACCATAAGTATAATTCAGTTTTAGCACATCTGAGCAAAACAATAAAAATAATCCTAAATTATCTAGACTATTTCTATAGTTAAACAAATCACTTAAACAAAGATTCTCAAAATACCAACTTCTTATCTTTTGATTGGACTGTCCCATATCACTTACTATACCAAAAATACCAAAACATTTTCATTTTGAAAAACTGCTGAATTATAAAACAGCCTTCCAAAAAATAAAAAAATAAAACCACCTTCCAACCTTATGTGCAAATTCAAACTGATATACTTAGGGGATATATAAATTGGCTTAGGTCCTTTGTGTTTACAACATCCAGTTGCTAAAACAACTGGTTTTAAGAAGAAGTTATCTGAGGGATAATATATTTTAAAAGAGAGAGAAGGAAAGAGGGAGGAAGGGAAGAAGGAAAGGGCCAGAGAGACAGTCATCTCTAATCACTAAAATTGGCTCTGTGATTTCACTAGCTGTAACAAAACACAGATACTTACAGTTACCTTCTGACTTGCGTTATCACCGTGGATGGTGAGGAACGGGTTGGTGGTGGCTGGGTGGAGGGCAGGCGCCTGCGTGCCTGCGAGCAGGTTGTTGATGGGAATCTGCGTGGGTCCCGGGATCTGCAGCTGCTGGAGGTCGGGCTGGTGGTGCTGCTGCTGGTGGTGCTGCACCAGCTGGTACAGAAGCGCCTGGTGCTGCTCCTTAACAAGAACACGCGGGAGGGATGAGTGCCCAGCCCAGACAAGCCAGCGGGACAGCCCGCCTTGTCCCTTTTCTTCTTTACTCTGATACTAGGTATTGAAGTGATATCAAAGTCATATTACCAAGAAAGACAACAAGAATCTCATCTGGAAAAACACACTGCACTAGACAATAACCATCTACTGTAAATGTCAATATCATCAGGGAATGGCTTTATTTTCAAAGTGGAACAAGCAAAAGTTAAAAAACCCCTATTCAAATGAGATTGTACGTGAGAATCAAGGAAAAATGGCAACTTAGAGAAGCCACAGTGATCTGTGTTTGGCTTTAGAAATCACTGCATGGTGAAATCCCTCCTGTAATTCTGGGAACTCAAAGAGTTATTTTATTATGCTCTTATTCTGAGAACTTTAAAAGTTATTTTAAGAGGTGGGTGCAAATGTAATTGCAGTTTTATATCATGTATTTTAAATAAATATAACTAGGCTCAAATACATCTTTATTAATCAAAATAGGAACCATTACAATTAACACATTTTTGTCAATGAGAAATAAATGTGCTTATTCCTGTAGCATAAAAATCCATGCTTTGGGATTCAATGAACTCTTGGAAGGCATTCTCTGCCTCCTGATGGTCGTGGAAGCATTTTCCTTGCAAGAAGTCATCGAGATGCTTAAAGAAGTGGTAGTTGGTTGGCAAGAGGTCAGGTGAATACGGTGGATGAGGCAAAACTTCGTAGCCCAATTTGTTCAACTTCTGAAGCACTGGTTGTATGATGTGCAGTCGGGCGTTGTGGTGAAGGACTGGGCCCCTTCTGTTGACCATTGCCGGCTGCAGGCGTTACAGTTTTCGGTGCATCTCATCGATCTGCTGAGCATACTTCTCAGATGTAATGATTTCACCAGGATTCAGAAAGCTGTAGTGGACCAGACCAGCAGCAGACCACCAAACAGTGACCATGACCTTTTTTTGGTGCACGTCTGGCTTTGGGAAGTGCTTTGTAGCTTCTTCTTGGTCCAGCCACTGAGCTGGTCATATACGACTGTCATATACAATCCACTTTTCATTGCACATCATAATCCGATCAAGAAATGGTTTGTTTTTGTTGCATAGAATAAGAGAAGATGACACCTCAAAACGACGATTTTTTAGATTTTCAGTCAGCTCCTGAGGTACCCACTTATGGAGTTTTTTCACCTTTCCAATTTGCTTCAAATGTCGAACAACCATAGAATGGTTGACTTTGAGTTCTTCAGCAACTTCTTGTTTAGTTTTAAGAGGATCAGCCTCAATGTTGGCTCTCAATTGATCATTGTCAACTTTCGACGGCTGACCGCTATGTTCCTCATCTTCAAGGCTCTCATCTCCTTTGAAAAACTTCTTGAACCACCACTGCACTGTACGTTTGTTAGCAGTTCCTGGGCCAAATGTGTTGTTGACATTGCAAGTTGTCTCCACTGCTTTACGACCCATTCTGAACTCGAATAAGAAAACTGCTTGAATTTGCTTTTTGTCTAACATCATTTCCATAGTCTAAAATAAATATAAAATAAACAGCAAGTAATAAGTCATTAGCCAAAAAAAAAAAAAAACCATATAGTGAGAAATACTCATTAAAATGATGTATAACATAACCACATTTAAGAATGTATTCCAATATCAAACAGTAAAGGTCAACAAAACCGCAATTACTGTTGCACCAACTTCTTAGCTTTTAAAGTTCTCATTCATGCCAACAGAAAGAGTGCTCTCCTAATGTGGTTACCATACCATGCCTTCCAGCATTCCTAAGTGCTTACTGTGATGTGCCAGGCACTGTTCTGGGGAGAAGAAATGTTAGGATGTGATTCCTGCCAAGGGTCAAGCGAAACAGTAGTGTCAGAGGGACTATTGCAGTGGGGGGGGGGGGGGGGGGGGGGTGTGTGGTTTCAGGGGGCCCTCACTTGGTTACAGATGCAAGGAGATGAGGGAATTCTCTAAGTGGACTGGGTGGGGTGAGGAGGAGAGCAGATCATTCTAGGCACAGAGAATGCTAGCCAGTGCTGAGGGGCCCTGTGGGTGTAGCCAGCATGACCCAGGACAAGCGAGGGGACCAGGGCTGGAGTGGAGTGAGCAAGACGGAGGCTGGAGAAGGACGAGGGCCTGCAGTGTGGCCGAGAACACTGGCTCTTCTCAGAGTACTGTCAAGGCAGATGAAGCAGAGGAGTGACGTAACCTGACCTGACATTTCTTGATGGATTCAATGTGAGGTGTCAGAAGAAGAGAGGGTGAAGTAAAAACTGCAGGGATTTCTGGCTGAAGCACCTGGAAGGATGGAGGTGCATCGGCTGCAGTGGGGGCACTGTGTGACAGGTCAACAGTTTGCGGTGTGGACATGGTATGCCTGCACCATCTATTAAGAGAGCCAAGAGGCAGCACCAAGGAAGCAGTGGTGTGACAGCTGCAAATTCCAAAGAGAGGCCTGGTCTGGAGAAGTCGGAGTTGGCACAGACCGTCTTTAAAGCCACTCGGTTGGAGGAGACCCCGAATTCTAGCACCCTCTGAAGTGAGAGGGACTGAGAAAAAGAGGAGCACCCAGGAATGGAAGCTAAAAAGGAAGAACCAATTAGGCAGGAAGAAAACCAAGATCCTGGGAGCAAGGGGAAGAGAGAGTTTTCAGGGACAGAAGCTGTTACCAGGGGAGACGCCAGGTGGGAATGGACCGGGCTGAGCATGGGCAGTAGCTGGAGAAGGGTCCAGCAAGAGTTTGTTCTTAAAGTGGGAGACAGGAGGTGCCGCACAGGACCATTCCTGCCTATGTGAAGTTCAATGCTTATCAATGAACAAACCTCATCCCATAGCCTTGGCTGGCAAAAGAATATCAAGTCTAATCCACTCAGCCTTCATGGACTCTGGGCAATGATTTGTGCTAAAAATTTCTTAATCAACCACATTCCAGAAACAAGACACCTACATGTGACTATTAAAGTCTTAATTAACAGGAAGAACCCCAAATAAATTGAAATTTCAGTACTTCATAATAAGATGTGGCAAGAGATAAGAAAACAAAATCACATTTTAATGTAAGCATTTAAGAATTTATATGTAATCTATCCTCACATCATTTTAAGAACAGTGACAATGATCCAGAATTGTAAAATAGACATTTTCAATATATTTTTGACTAAAGCAAGAAAGTCGGTGGATGATTTTAGAAAGAAATTACAAAGGCTGAAACCTTGAGTTAATTAAAGGAGTGTCCTCCTAGTCTAACTCAGTGAGGTGTTCAAGACACAGCCGGTGCCTTAGTTCTGTCACCCCTCCTCCAAGATAACTAACTGCGCCACACCTTTTCTCTCCTCTAACCACAATTTCCCTATCTGTCAGCTGATGACTTTACTTATAATTCCCATTTAAAAACTAAAAACATCAGAAGTGGGCTTCTTCAACTTCCTGTCATAAAACCCACTTACAGCTTCTGCACCTCCCTCTTACCAGGTAAAGCTGCTCCCTTCTGAAGCACTCTGCTCCCTGGCCTTACCCCTCCTCTCTCTGCACCAGAAAATTACCCACCAACATACATAGAGGGCTTCCACTGGGGTCTAGTGATAAGAATCAGCCTGCCAATGTAGGAGACATGAGTTCCACTCTGGTCCAGGAAGATATCACATGCCACCGGGCAACTAAGCCCATGCACCCAAGTACTGAAGCCTCTGCACCTAGAGCCTGTGCTCTCCAACGAGAGGCCACCGCACTGAGAAGCTGGTGCACCGCAACTGGAGGATCCCTTGTTCGACACAACTAGGAAAAGTCCACACGTGCCAACGAAGACCCAGTGCTGCCAAAGATAAATTAATTTTAAAAAACATACATATATGCTGTCATTTTCAAAAGGAATAGAAAGACGCCCTTAGACATCTTCCTAATGCTAACTGCTCTTTGACTTCTCTGCTCTTCACCGTAAAATATCTCAAGTGGCCTGTATCCCATTTGTGTTTCCTGTTTTCTTTTGAACCACTCAATGAAGCTTTTCACTTCTCACCAAAATCACATTCTCAAAGAGTTCTAGACACCTAGCTTCAATGGGCAGTTCTTACTTGTCTCACCAGAGTATTTTACTCAGCTGAGTCCTATCTTGAAAAGTTTCTTTTCATGGACTCTAGGTCATCACTCTGTTCTAACTCTCCCCTCATTCTCTCCTCAAGACCCTTAACTGGATTACTGTCCTCTTTCAGGATGCCCAGAGCCCAGTCCTCAGACACCAGTCTTCATTCCCTACTGCCCTCAGCAAGTCATGTGAATCTAAACATCACATATGCAGCAATGACTCCAAGGTCCTATTTCCAACCTCATCCTTTCCTTGGACTCCAGACTCATCTAACTGCTTAATCTGTGTCACCTGAACATCTAAACAGACATCTCAAATCAGCATGTCCATAAGAGAACTCCTGTTCTCTTGCCAAAACATGGTGTTCCTCCTAATCTTCCAAATCTCAGTATGAGTCATCATCCAAGTAAATGTCCAACAAACCAGTCTTATTGACTCTATCTTCAAAATACACAATTCTAGACAGTTTCACCATGTTTATCTTGCTCTCATAAATCAGCAGCACCTAGACCAGAGTCCTCCTCCCCCCAACACACACACACTATTCTCCATTCAGCAGCTAAACTAATGTTTTAAAATGTAAATTATTGTCATGTCACTACTGTGTTCAAAACCCTACACTTAATTCTTTAAAATCCTGACAAGAAAAATAAGGATATATGAAAAAAGACTTTTAAATGGGGATAATTATAAAAGCTAGGCAATTGGTATACCATACTCTCTACTGCTGGTACACTTGAATGCTTATTTCCACAAAGAAAGGTTTTTTTAAAAAAAAGAAAAAATCACCAATGGCTTTCCATCACACTTAGGATAAATCTAAACCCCACAGCATGGACAGCCAAACAAGGCAGCCCATGCCCCTGTGCCCACACCTGCCTGCTCCCCTCCACACTAGCCCAGTCATGCAGCAGAGGTGCCCTAGTCCCTCGACCCTGAGTGCACATTCTCTTCTACCTCTGCGTCAGAAAGTCATGCTCCTTCACCTTTCACTCAGATCTGTGCTCAAAAGTCAGCTGCTCAGTGGCTGGACCATCCTATCTACCATGGCTCTCCCCCCACTGTCCTCTATTCCCTTATCCTGCTTCATTTTTTTTCCCAGAACTCATCACTACCAAAAAATCTGTATCTAATGTCCATCTCCCCTATCAGAATGAAGCTACATGAAAAGACAAGTCTTGTTCACCAGAGTCTACCAGAGCAGCACAATAATGTTCTAATACCTGTCGATGAATCCACATAATCAATATCACTACAGGTATCATGGACTATACCATGTCACTTCACAAGCTGGGTAATCTATACCCACACACTGAATATTTATTATAACTTTGATCACTTGCTCCTAATAAAGATCAAATATTATCAAAAGGAAGAACTTACTGGTGTGAGCTGTTGTGAATTTAACAACTGCTGGAATTGCTGTTGATGAAGAAATATTTGTCTTTGCTGGTCAGAAAGTAATCCTAGTCCTGAGGCACTGAAAAATGATGAAAATTCTTACTTTCTGCTGTAAACCTTTTTTTAATGTAAAATGAAAGAACTTCTCAATTTGATGTTTAATAAGTTAACAAGTCAAGTTTTTAACCATAACACTTTTTTTTAAAACGATGTAAAAATTTCTTCTCTCTCTCTGCATATATACAGGTAAACAACAATTCACATTGTCAATAAATGTTTTGGTTCCCTTTTTATTGTAAACCAAGCAGGCACTAAGTTATTTAATGGAATAAAAATTTATATGCACATGTAATACTTTATTTTCATCATTCAAGGATAATTTAACCCACACTAAGAAACACATATTAAAACAAAGAAAGAATCCAAACATACTACTAACTGATTTTACTTAAACTTTTTTTATGGTCCCAACTGTCAGTAAAATTAAGCACCAACAAAAAGAGAGCCAGAAGAAACAGTTTACTACTATCCACTACAAATCCATTTAAAATGATTTATTCCTCAAAAGTATGTGCAGTAACAACATGGCTTTTCCATTCAAATGAAATTCCAGCACAATGAAACAGCAAGTCTCACTCCCTGGAAATTCAAGATAAATATTTGACCTTCATCTTATATCAAAATCTTTGATTACAAAGCTAACAAAATTACATAGCTGAATTTTAAGAAACCAACATTCATATGTGATCTTCATTACAATATTACTTTGCTCCAGAAGTTTTGATACACGAGGTTAAGAAAAATAGCATTTAAAACAGACATTACAGATCAAGACTGAAATTTTCAGTACAGAATATATTTAATGCTTATGCTTTGTTACTAAAAGTGATTTAACTTTGTATTTAATCTGAATTACTAAAGTGTCAAAAACAAATGGCTCCTGGTATAATATATTTAGTTTGTGGATTTTACTTTCTTAGAGCACATCTACAAGGGACACATTAAAAAATCCCTAACTAAAGCTTGGATAGCATTGGTACCATGTTGCTCTAAAAACCGCAAAAGATACTTAAGTTTCTTACCTGTTAGTCAGTGTAGCTGGCATTGGATGTGTTGCATTAGGTGGTACAGTTGTGTGGGTGAGGGGGGTAGGGTTCTGGGACATCGTGACAGGGGTCTGAATAACCCCATTTAAAGCTCCTACAATGCCATTAATTGCCAGTTGGTTACCTGGCAAAGCTCCAATTATTCCACCCACTCCAGGCACGGCAGGAATGGTGGATGTTACAGTCGGCATTCCACTAGCCAGCGCCCCCACTGTCACACCATTGACCTGCTGAACTCCACTAACGCCTGAGCCCTGCTGAGCTGGACTCTGCCCGGCAGGAGGTGGAGTAGAAAGAGCCGATGAGCTGCTGGTGCTTTGTCCGCTGGAGGTTAAGTCCTAACATAAGAAAGAACAGGAACCAAGTTGTAAACAACACAGCAAAACTGTTTAAAATTATTTTAAACCATTTAATGTGATATACTGTTGTTTGTAAGTAAAACACACAAATGAAATTAACCACACCAAAATTACCTGATTTAATACAGGAAGAGAATTATCAGGTAAAAAGCTGTTTCCTAGATGAGGGCTCTTACTGCTGTTCAAGGAATCAGTAGTAGGAGCTAGAAAGAAAAAAGAAACCAATTTACCTGTTGAATTACACTACATGTAAGATTAAAGGCTTGTCTAAAAGCTTAGTCTGAAGCACACATTAAAAACACTTAAATATTAAGCCTTGCTAATCTTAAGACCAATTTGAATGAAAAAAATCTATATATCTATTGAATATCATGGCTTTAAATCAATAGATATCATCATACACTTAAATTTTATCATTAAATTCTGTACTAAAGATGTTAGAGCAAATTCAAATTGAACACTGAACAGGATTCTTTATGCTCCTCTAAAATAACCTATTATTCCTTTTCTACATCTTCATATAACTGATGACCACTTACTATGAAACAGTAATGAGAAGTCCACCCTACTTTCTGCAGACCCACAATAATCCACACTTACCAGTCTGTGCTGGAAACGCGTGCATCTGGTGGGAGGGGCTGGGGTTTGCTGCGATCGTTGGGAAAGGCACTGAGAGCTGCGCATTCAGTAACTGAAGGCGCTCCTTTTTGGCGGTCAAGTTTTTAATCTGTTCCTCTAATCTTCGATTTTCTACTTGAAGTTGATGTAATGACTTCAGCATCCCTAAAACTAGCAGACATTTGAATAAAGACAATTTCGCACACAGGACTAGGTATTTTATGGACTTCTGTCAATAACTTTAGAAATAAAACAGAAAAGCAGAAATTCTGTAAAGCATTTCTAAGTGACCAGGTTCTATTTCTAAATTTATATGCAGATACAAATATATAATAATATATTTCTACCTATATAAGCATAAAGGGATATTGTTCCAAGATGTACTGTGTAGAAACTTTGTTGCCACTAACAAAACACCTAGTTCAGGTAATTTCCATTTTCAAATAAAAATCACAAGAACATTTCATCAAAATAAAAACCTAATTAAAAATTCAAAGTGCTCGCCATGATTTTTCATTGAAATCATTTTTTAAAGGGCAAAGAATCACACACACCAATATCCTTCGACACAAACAAAGAGCATGAGCATTTGTTTGTTGTTTGGTTAAACTAAGCAAGCCACCCGACGACACTGGACGAGGAAGCCCAGCCGCTCAGCCTGCGGATCCACACACGCCCAGCAGGGAGCAGTGTGCGCGCACCAAAGCCCTACGCCCGGCTCCCAGGAAAGGCGCGTCCTCTGCACACAGGCTGTCCTGTCTCACCACCTCAAACACTTTTTCCATTCCTGCCACAGCTCGGACCTCTCAACGGACAGCAGAGACGCCATGATGATGGACACTTTAAAGTTCTATGTATTAAAAAGTTGTATTTGTTTAACATGCCCTCAGGGCCTTTGAAAGACACAATTCTACTGGTACAGACACATATGGTCATTTCCCAAGGATTTAACTTTTATCCCTCCTCTTCAAGATCCCACACAGATCCCTTAGTGTACCCAAATGAGATGCAATAAGACTAAGCTAAACCTGTCCTCCAGCTATCATGTTTAAAGGATTATCCCGGCATGAATTTCCTCACAATTAGCATTTTTTGTCAAAAGCACCATTCATAAAAATACCAAATTTACAGTACCCGTCTAATAATAAGCAAAATATTTTGTTTTGTTTTAAAAAATAAAGAGGCAAAAGCTTATACCCCCCCTCAAATTATTAGAAAAAAATAAAAATTAAACACCTATTATTTCCACCAGATAGATACTTAAAATTGTAAAGATACTAAATATGTATATATAATACACACTACATAATTTAGCAAGTAAATGATATAAATAATATATAGTATATGTATAATGTATATATAACTTAGTACTTATTCTTTCTCATCCAAATTATAAAATCAAGAAAGTTGGCCTTACTTGACTATATGCATTTTTAAAAATAAATTCTACAGTGGTGAGCAAGTTTTATTCAAACAAGCTAAAAGAAGCTACAGCTCATATTTTTAGTAAAACTTAACTGATTAGAACAAAGTAGAATGTAGAAACAAAGTACAAATATTTTAATATTAATAATTATAAAAAGTAATAAGAACCAGTGAATACTACAAGCCAGCAATATTCATTATATCTTTTATGTCATCTAACCCTCAAAACAATACTGTGATATAGGTACATTATTATTCTCATCCTATAAATGGAAAACTAGAGCATACTGACATTAACACACTTGCCCAAGATCACACTTAATAACAGGTAAAAACAGAATTCCAGTCCAAGGGGTAAAACTGTAGCCTCTGTTCTATTAAGCCACTACATTACACTTTCTCACGATGTTATATAAGACATACATCATAATTTCAATGCTATTCTTGACAAAGTGTGACTTCTACATCTGTCCACCTGAATGTCTGTTCATCCATCCATCCATCCATCTACTGCTTTTCCTTTAAAGATAAGAAGAGGATACTTACTGTCACTAGGAGTGCCCTGTTCTAATAAAAACTGCTGTCCTTCACTCCACTGCCTCTCCAGAAGCTGCTCTATGCTGGCTGCTACTGGGGGCAGGTTTTCCAAACTGCTGTTGCCTGGCTGGTCATAGCGGATCTGTAAGTTGCTTACAGGGGACCTGTTGGAAACATTAATCCTCAGGTTAAACAGAAGGAGGACCCTCTAAGGGAAGTATATTCACATTTCTCACCTTATGCTGACTCTTCTCCTGTACAAGTTTTCTAACACCAGGTTATCTAGGCTAAAACGATAAAACCACAATCTACCCTAAAATTAGTAATTACCACCCTTCCTCCCCAAGTGGTAAAAACCCAGGGCATAGCTAGCATACAGGATAAGTAAAAAAAACTCTAGAAAATATAAATACACTACTAATAATCTCTGAAACTGGCAATAAAAGAACTTGATGCAACTTTATAAGACAAAAGGGAGAAAGATGGGATTAGAAAGATTTACACTGTACAGTTAAATGAATTTTTCCTAACATCTCTTAGATCTGTACTTCAAATGATAAGAACTTAAATATTACAAAACAAAAATCACTTATATTAACATGAACATGTAATGATCTCTGATTCAGTTTTTGTTTTAAATACATAAATGTGCCCATTTCTGGTCTCCGGCCTCCATAATTACATAATGAATTAGGGCTGTGGAGTTTCCAAAGTATTTCCACATAATTATCTTCACACCAACCTAGTGAGAAGTCAAAACCCGCCTTACTGGCTCAATTCCTATTTGAGGAAACAAGATGGGGCTTTAGTGACTTGTCCAAAGACACACTGCTAGTGAGTGACAGAACTGGGCAACAGCTCAGGGCCTCTCACAGCCGGCTAGTATTCTGCTGCAGCCCTAACACGCGTCTCCACAAAAATCCCTTCAAATAAGAAGTTAAACAAATGAGTCTTTTCATTCCTTCCACCTGTAAACATTGAGTGCTATACATACAGCTGCCTGTCCCTTCCCAAATAGTACATTATTGCCAGGGTAATTTAGGCTATTTTATTCCAGGTTGATTTTTAAAGAATAATATACACTCGGAAATACGTGCTAAAAGTAATTTAGTGCCCTGTTTTGGTGTTAAATCCTATTTAGCTAACAAAACACAAAGAACTACACAATGCAAGACAGCACTAAGCAATCTTACCTAATTTCTAGGGTTGCCTGTATGATATTTTAAATTTAAAAGGAGCACACAGAGATGCTTCTTCCACTAAACATATGAGCAAAAAAATCCATTAACTTTCTCCTTTGGGGAAAAAAAGAATAAAACAGTACAGAAGTAGCACAGCATAAATTACAGATTGATCTGATGATGTTTTTATTCTGTACTTCAGACTCCTAGTTTCAAAAGAATAATATTTAATTTTCTGAAGAGTTCAACTGGGAAAAACAATATGACCTTTATTTCAACCAAGGATCATACAGGAAAAAAGGAACTACTGATGCACCACTAGAAAATACCTAAATTAGAGGTTATTGGATGAATCTCTCTAACATTAAAAATGCTCCTTAACAGACATTCCCAAATAAGTAATAAATATATAAGTAACACTGCTTATATATATTCATGGTAGTCACTACATAAAAATTTTAAATAGAATTTCTAAACTTCCATAGTTGAAAAGATATTCTTAAGTGGGTTTCTTCTTCCACCTGCTTCATTTTCACCCAATCTAATACCAGTCTTGAGGTGGAGTTTACAAAATTAAGAGAACAGAGAGAACACAACTAGAAAACAGTATAGAAGTTGAGAGTGGAATAAAATTAATAAAAATACAGCCTATTAAATAATAAAAACATGTCCTGTTAGCAAGAATAATCTGACATATATATTATTATTATAAATGATATCTGAACTCTTATATAATATCCAAGAATTTCACAGAACAAGTATAATATATTTGCTATACTTTGTTTCAAACAATTTTAAACAATTTTAGAGGGATTTTAGAGACAAGTCACAAGAACTTCATTTACTGAAGTAGGAACTGGAGACTAAAGGGTTAAGTACATAGCCCACAACAGTGCTAAAACTGGAACCCAAAGTTGAAAGCCTGAAGTCTGCAGCTTTAAGAGATCTTAAGACTATTTTATAACCCAAAAAGAATTACCCAAATTAACACATTAATAGTACCTGCAGCTAAATATACTAGAGAGCTCAAACTGATTAGCGATCCAAGAAAAGGTTATGTCTTTTATAAAGCTTAGAAATCTAACCACATGTTTAATATTCAAATTAATTTAGAATCATTTTTCTTGACTGTCCAGACATGCCTCTTATCTACAGAATGCTTTTATAGCCTCACAAATGTAAGCTCTGCTGATATGAGATAAAGAAGTTTCCAAATCTCAAAATGTTTCCTTTGCTGATACTTTGCAGTGCAAATAATGCTTACCTTGGTGAGAGACTTCCTCTGGGTGAGCTTCCTCTGCCAGCAAGGCTACGGCTATTGTCTCCAAGATCTTGATCTGCAGTGTAAATATTTCACAGCTGATAAAGTGACTCTCACTAGATGAGAGGTTTTAAGCCCTGGCCCTGATTTTTCCTAAAACATATATAAAACCTTTACCACTATCTTTGCAGTTACTACAGAAGTAGAAGATCTAGTATGCTGCTAGTTTAGGACTGCTGAGCTGTGGCATGTAAGGCGTTGTCCCTACACGTTTTTTTTTTGTGGGTGGAGAAGGCCATGGATTATGTTCATTCTTTCATTCCTTTCAATTTTACAGCACAGAAGCGTGGTTTCCATTTGCAGTACCCTCCCCTCAGCCACTTTTAATTTCTACGGTTAAAGTAATGAATCACAGCTGTGGACAGCTAATCTGTATGCTTATCACAGCAAATCCTTGTGCGTTGTATATTTTAACACTTCACATTCCAAGACAAGTCATAAAATACATATGTATTACATAGAGCCACACACCAAAACTAAAATTATATATATGTTACGTGGATCATTACACGTAACACTAAATAACCAAATGGACAAAGACAAGTAGGAATACAGAATTCTGTATGCAAAAAGAAATTAATTTTTAAAAGATATTCCTGTGGTGACATCCAGTATCTCGGCTTGAAAAATAATTTGTATTTCCCCTACAGTGAGTTCCTTATAAAATCACCCTATCTGGCCTCTTTCAAGGTCGTCCTCCCCTTATTCTGAGTCAGGTGACCTCTGACCCTTGAAGGGTAAAGACATGACTGATCCATTCTTGGTGAACTGCTAAACCCATTCCCTTCCCCCAAACAGGCATGACTACTTGGACATGTCAACAAATCCTTAAGGGTGGAAAGAAACAAAGCAAATCCAGTGGCTCATTAAAACAGTACAAGAGGCAAATGCTACAAAATGTCAACTGGTAAAAATTCACAGGATTACTAAACACTGTAGAAATTCTCTAACAGGATTTTTTTTAACCAAGTTTGTGTAATGCAATTTCATGAATTATGCAAATAAAGATTGAGGCTATTCACAGAAAGCCCAGTGTTATGCTACTTCCATTGCACAGAACTGAGCACTGAACACATCAATCACAAAAGTCACAGGAGACACGAGCATTCCTGCCTGCTGATGGCTCTGCTTAAACATTTACATTTCAGACAGTAAAAAAAGGCACAGATTTTGCAGCACAGCATACTATTTACTTCCAACTGTAATTCTTTTCATTTAAAAGGGGAGGAGGGGACACACACACAATCCTCCCTTTTAGATTTTATTTATTAACCACATCTTTAGATTTTTCAAATGAAATTAGCCTGATGGGGGTAAAAATCACATTGGTGGAGGGGAACAGAATTTTAGAGTTTAAAAATTCTTGAAACCTTACCTGTTTGATTGTTTTCCGACTGAGCTATAAGAGCTGCCATTGATGAAGCTGAATTTAATCTATTGCCATACATATGAGATGATGCCTGATTAAGAGACGATCCAGATAGGGTATTTGCCTAAATGAAAAGAATTACAAAGACAAATTAATTATTGTATAAAATATCTTAATACTTTTCCTCCTAATAGACCTAGCAACAACTATTTTCTCCAACTTAAGAATGTAGGTAGAATTTCCTGACTTTCTAAAGTGCAAATTTCATTCTTGTTTTACCATTTCAACATTCCAGTCTCTGAAAAGTTACATAACTCAAAAGAGAGAGGGAACACTGAGACTGGCACAAAGTTAACTGTTTGTGATTTAATTTCAAAGCATCTATTTGATACCAAAACCAGTGGCCTGGTAACCATGTGAACATATGACTAGTTACTTAATCTTATTAAACCGTTTAGAAAATAAGGGCAGGGAGACAACAGATGTCTAACAAATGCTTCAGTCTCTTACCTCACAGGCTGCCTGAGGTCAAAAGGTTCAGCTTCTACCTTTAGTATTTTAACTACACAGAGTCATATCCCCATTGCTTAACTCTGTCATTAGTAAAACCTGCACACTATTTTGTTACTTCCTATTTTGATAGACTTGGAAGCCTGCTGCTTTTTCTGTTTTGTTTTGTTTTTATTTTAAAAGAAAGCAAACAGGCATCACAAGTATGTTTTCTATACAATGCAGGGCTCAACGAATCACAGCTTTGCCCTGACCCCATATAAGGCACTGTCTTTTTGGCAGTAAGCCAGCTCTGCAAACTGAAGAGCTGGTCCACAGTTTGTAATTCATTCATGTTGCTAACCACAATTCTGAAGGCCTCCACTGGGACTTGTGCCAAACAAGCGAAAATGAACCCTTAAACAGATGAAGCTAAGGAGGCTGGCCAAAGTCTTGCGTAATCCAATGTAATAAAAATGCCTTCTTTGATGTGAATACTTTCTCCCACTTTCCAAGAATATTATAACCTTAAAAATCTGGCATTTTGGAGGCAAATCTCTTGTACACAAAACATTGCTAACTCACATTGCTATCACTAGTCTGAAATACTTTTCAGATTTAACAGAACCACACATTTCAAAATAGATTTTTCTTTTTCACCAAGTGAAATCAAAACTTAAGCTTGGAAAATGAAATAACTGTGTAGTTATTGCAGAACAAAATTCTGGAAGATAATTTCAAAGAACTGAGGTATTTTAATATAAATAAGTTGAATAACAGCAGAACAAAAGATGCGGAACATTCTGACGTGTTTAACTGCACAAAAGAGACCAAGGCGACAAAGCAGTGACAACAAGCGAAATATCACAGAATAAACTGTGCTTCTGGGAAGACTCAGACCCTGACATTGGTATCTGGCCTCTAGCCAACTTACTAAACATAAAAACTGGACTTTACAAGTCACATAAATAGTCCCTGTGACGTAGAGTCCTGTCCTTGCTTTCCATTGTCTCAAAGGGTATATTTCATTGTTCATACTATAAAGGTCAACTGGTCAATTTCTGGGATTCATTTTTCTTCTCATTAAAGCTATGTATACAAAGTCAGTAGTTTGGATTATACAGTCCTGTTTCACAATCAATTAGCCCTCAGCAAAAGCTAAGTCATCACTTTAATCTGAAGATCACACTAGACACTTACCATGCATAGAATATATAAAATGTGTCAAAAATAGAAAGATAGGAAGACTTTTTTTTTAAACCTCTTCAGAAGTTAACTGCTTGGGAATCGGCTACTCATAAAATAACTTAGAACAAGAAAAATCCAGAGACAAACAGAAGGACCAGATGTTACTAAAAACCCAGTTTAAAATATTGGGCACCTCACACTTAAAAATACCCTTTGCAGAGCCAATTTACTCTTACCCTAGACATAATTCTAAAAAGATCAACTAAGCATATAACAGATTAGAAGTGGAAAATTAATTAGAAAGAGGAAGAAAAAGTAATATTTTGAGACATTTTGTTGGCAGCAGGAAGTAACAGCTGACAGCAAGAGAGAGAAAAATATGAGCAAGAAAGCGTGCGCTCCTGAGTGCTGGCCGGGTCTGGCTCCGAGAGCATGGGCAGGAAGGGTCGCCGCACCTGCACCCCGCCTTCTGACTCTCTGAGTGCTAGCACACTCATCCACTGGCTGAATCAAAACTGTTATCACACCAGCTGAACTGCTTTACTAGTTCCAATTATCAGTTTTATGGGTTTCCTTAGTCTCTTGATAAGAATCAAAGATCCTATTCTCTTTCAGGAAGGGTTCCTTCTGGCAAGGGCTTTATATTTATCCTTGTTAGCTTCAAATTTCTCGATGTACTCTCCAAATCATCATACTTTCTCAATCACACACTCCACCCACTACACTAACAGCTCAAAATGCAAAGCAGCACAGTGTAACTCATTTCCATAATGACTACCATCAGGAAGAGGATAAATCATCGTTAGCACAATTTCAAAGCAAGAAAGTATGGATTTTATAAAGATGGTAGGCAAAGGTAAAATTAATAATAAAAAAAAATCAGAAATACATCCATTATCCCAAATGACAAATTTCCCTCAATTTTCTGAATGTTTAAAAATTACCAGGTAGTTTTTTAAATTATTGTATTTATCTAAATAAGGAATTTCCAAGAGAGATTAAAATTCAAGTCATTACTGTCATTTTTAGCAGGTAACATGAGCTAGCAAAGACTCTACAAATGTCTGACAATGGCCAACATTTCTGAAATGATATTTACAAAGGTTACTGCTGGAAACTCTTGATAACTCTGCAGGAAACTTAGAGCAAAGAAACTCCCAACATTTTACCTAAAAGATTCTACAACTTTTAGAAGCAATGAAGAAGGAAAAGCAAGAGAGACAACCTACACTGATGGGGGAATATAAATTGGTACAGCCACTGTGGAGAAAAGTATAGATCTTTAAAAACCAAAAAGAGAGCTGTCATATGATTCAGCAATCCCACTCCTGGGCATATATCTGGAGAAAACCCTAATTTGAAAAGATACACGCACCCCACTGTTCATAGCAGCACTATTTACAACAGCCAGGACATGGAAGCAATGTAAATGTCCATCAACGGATGAATGGACTACTACTCAGTCATAGAAAAGAATTAAATAATGCCATTTGCAGAAACATGGATACATCTTGAGATTACCATACTAGATGAAATAAAGCTAGACAGAGAGAGAGAAATGTCCTATGATATTGCTTATGTGTTAGTCTGCTCAGTCATGTTCAACTCTTTGGGACCCCACAGACTATAGCCCACCAGGCTGCTCTGTCCACAGAATTCTCCAGGCAAGAATACTGGAGTAGATACCATTGCCTTCTCCAGGGGATCCTTCTGACCCAGGGATCAAACCTGGTCTCCTGCATTAGAGACAGATTCTTTACTGTCTGAGCCACAAGGGAATTGATATCATTTATACGTGGAATGAAAAAAAAAAAAAAGGATACAAATGAACTTATATACAAAACGGAGATATACCCACAGAAATAAATACCCATAGAAATAAATTTATGGTTACCAGAGGAGAAAGGGGGAGGAGGGGGAATAAACTAGGGTTAACATATACATATTACTAATAGATTACCAACAAGGACATACTGTGTGGCACAGGGAGCTTCACTCAGTATTTTGAGATAACCTATAAGAAGAAAGAATCTGAAAAAGATTATATATACACATACACCACAACTGAATCATTCCGCTGTATACCTAAAATTAACTCAACACTGTAAATCAACTATACTTCAATTACCAAAAAAAAGAAAGTGCTACTTGTTTTTGGAAGTAAGTACACACCTTATGGTATTTCAATTCTATCCTGCCCTGGAAAGGAAAATGTCTACTGTAGGCAAATGTGTTCTTGAGCCTGTTGGCACCATCAAGTATGTAAGCTGTTAAACACTGGGGAGGCTGAGTGAAAGTATCCATAATACACATGAACTCTGCACTGTTCCTGCAACTTTTCCATACACCTAAAATTATTTCAAAATAAAAAGCTAAAACAAAAAAGAATGTGATTGCAAAAAACTGGTTACTTGGCTTTATAGTATTTTGATGAAGTAATCTACTCAAAATGTAAAAAGAGATGTTAGTCAAGATTCACCTCCAAATATATGATCTTGGGTTTTTTCCCTCCCCAAGATTAATAATTGAAGGAACCACTTACACACAAGATGTTATACTATACCTATTCCAAGATCCCAGTAACAGTCTTAGTAAGGGTAATAATTATTTTACAAGATGGACCCAAGGCAAAGTAAAGTAAAAATAAACTTAATAATTACTGAGGTAAATCTAAGTCACACTGAAGCAAAATATGCTTAGGTATCCAAGGAGACCTGGGTTCAACCCTTGGGTCGTGAAGATCCCCTGGAGAAGGGAATGGTTCCAAAAGGGCAGACACGACTAAGTGACTTTCACTTTTTCACCCGAGAAAGAGAATACACTTAGCAAAGTTAGACTACTGTGCTAAGCATCTAGAAAGACATGCAAGCCACTACCACGGTAGTATTTAAACTCAAAATCAAAGAAATTTAGTGTTTCCTAAGTAGACTGACATACCCTATTAAAATATTGACAAGGTTAAAATTACATTTCAGCTTGAAATTTCCTATTAATAGTTCACCTTTTATATTTCAAATGTCTGCTTATGACCACAGAGAAGTTTTTAAAAGAGTTGTAGAGTGAAGTGAATCTATCAAATTCCTAGGCACCTGGCTCATTCTAAAGGAGTTAGTTGTGGAGGGGGAAAATATCAGGCTAAATCTAAATCTATTCAATTATCTGAGTGTCAGACTTAAAAGTGGGTATTGATAGTTTTTTTCCCCCTCCCCACTGTTGGTAATGGCAGAATGATAAAGTATTAAGAAGTAAAATTAAGTTTGAAAGAGTAGTACCTATCAAAATTTCACCTTTGAAAAGTATCATAGCAATACATCATCTAGAAGTGAATATGAAACTTCATGCTTCAATCATATAGGAAGAGGTCACAGCAAGCATTTTTTAAATGCACAATTAACCTGTCAATAAACATTAAAGTCAAATGATTCAAACAAGCTCTAAAACACAGTAGCTTCCTCTTCAAACTTTCCAACTCTGATTCCTGATTTAAAATTGCATTCTTCCAAAATATCATCAGCTCACTAAACAGTATTATTTTAAAAACTCCTACTTCATGTATACTCTTACAGGGAAAAACTTTTCATAATCACTGTATCTGCCATAAGCCAACCTATCACCTTGCTTGGGTGGGGCACTAAAGCTCTGTCTTTAAGCTCCATTTGTAAAAATGGAGATATGAAATAGTAACTACCCCCGAAGAATATTATGAGAAATTAAGTTAATGTATGGAAGGGCTGAGAAGAATGCACAACACACAGTAAGCACTCAAATTTTACTGTGCTATTTTAAAATTATTTTCCTAAGCTATTATGGCTTCCATCTTTTCCATTAACTTCATTAGAGAATATAAATTGCCAACTATATTCTGATATGAACATGGTTATATTTCAAAGAGCAAAACATTTCCCTGAGAAAAATTAGATAGTATTAATATGTCATTATGCAATGACATTTTAATCTATGTATTTTATAATAACATAGCAATAACAGCGATACTGCAAATATATTGTAAGAATTCAAGTATTTTAATGACAATTTACACACAATTTGTTTGACTACAAAGGTTTCCATGAAAAATTAGAGAACAATGGAAAGTTTCATATGTTCTCTAACTTAATTCTAACTTTGTACTGTAAAATGTACCCTGATAACAGACCCAATTCTGTGTCAGCTACCACCATTGGGCTTTAATACTCAGCGTGTGATGAGAGAAGAAACCAAGTGTGAACAACTTTCAGGTCCCATGAGTAGGCTGACTGTTAAAGCTGTCAGGTTCAATTGCATCATTCCACTTTATTCAATGCCCCAAACTGCTCCCTAATTGTTAGGAGCTTAACGTATTCAAAACCATTGTTTAGGCTAATGCTGAAATGCCCCACAATTGAGTTTCTACAAAGTCGTGGGAGGATTAAATTGTAGTTAAACCATCAATGAGCACTTATGATTGGACAACAGGACTGTACAAAATAACCACCAACTCTAAGCAGGTTTCTAATTGGTTAATATCTAATCAACATATCACTTATCTTTTGGAGGGAAAATTATTAAGTCCCTAAAGAGGCTATTGAAATAACTTAAGAATGGAAAAGATCTCATTCAACAGCTGTATGTAAAATGACTAAAATTCATCTATCTATAGTAGTATGAAATTGTAAGTTTTAAAAGAAAAGTTTAACACTATTTTTAGTAAAGAAAGTGCTTCTGTACAATTTTCTCCTTGGCAATCAGGCTGTTTCTATAACAGCTGAAATTCAAAATGTCCTATAACAACTGTAACATCAATGTAGTGACTATGAATTCCAAAGTACTTATGGTCTGCAAAGTACTTTTCTCACTTGAACTTCAAAATATACCTGAATTGCAGGTAGAATAAGCATTTAAAATATTCCATTTCATATATGAAAAAAAATTAAAACCCACAAATGTAAAGGATCTACCCACCACCACACTAGTAGTAGTAATGTTCCAGGAGCCTAGGATTTCTGACCCAACTTCTGCTATTTTGCATTGTGTCACACAAATAGAGAGTAAAATTCCTAACAACATTTTTTTTCGACAGAGACTCATCATCTATGTCCCTTAACCTCTTTGTCATCCAATAGTAAGAAATGTTAGAAAGCACTTTTAAAACCTTTACTGCTCAGAAAGATAACTCCTGTAAAATTTTAAGTCATGATGCAATTGTTTAAGACAGATGAAACTTTTATTCTGACCAATCAAGTCAGAGCTCCCTCAAAGACAGGTGAATCTGCCTGGGAAACCAAAGCATTTTCCAAACAAAATCAAAGTGTCCTACCAGACATTATTTGAAAGGAAACCAGAATTAGATCTACAATAACTCCCCAACACACACAAGCACACCACATATACACATGAAAGTTACAGTCCTCAAAGCAAAAGTCTCAAAGAAATCTGCAAAACATTATTCGCTAAGTTATACCTTTAAAATACTTCAATTTATCTGCATCTACTAAATATCACATAAATAAACCGTAAAAGTTGCTTCATTTAAATTACTTTTAAACTGTATCATTTGTATAATAGTAACATAGAGGAAACAAGAAACCGTAATTATCTACCCAAAGACTGTATCCAAAAGCAAAACTCAGAATGCAAGATGTTAGAATACAATTATTTTCATTACATTCTGCCTTTAATTCTACTAAAGTAATCCTTCAAACAAAAGCACCTGCATTTCTCCCAAAGACAAAACAGAATGAACACAGAACTGGGAAATAGTGGAATTTGAAAGGCAAAATGAAAAATTAATGGCACACCTACAGAAACTAATTTATATCTCCACCTTGATACAACAAGAGCAGAACACACACCATTAAAAACCATCACATGGAAAAAAAAAAAAAATCACATGGACAGCTGTTCTTTCTTCCAATAAAGTTAAGAAACTATAATTGTAACTATAATGTAATATACTGCTGATATCTGTGAAGGAATAATCACCCTAAAAACAAGTTTATGAAATAAAAGGATTTAACATCAAACAATATGAAACAAGGTTATCAAATATTTTTAAAGATTTTTTTCCCCTTCAAATTAGGGGTGCTAAGCATTAGACTTTTTCTTTCAAAATTTTAATAAGTGTCTCCTTTTTGCCCTATTAAAGGCAAAAATCTAGTCTCAGTTTTTAATTTCTATTAGTTTTTTCTGGTTTTATATCCCTGACCACTTGCCTGGAAACAATCCTTAAGACATCAAACAAAGCAAATAAAAGGCCTGCTTATCTTACTTAAAACCAAGGCCAGAAAGATCAAGAATGACCTCCGGATTTTTATCCTGCTGGCACCAAGACCATCACTAAAAATGACTACTTTCATAAAGTTTTTGAGAGGGAAAGGAGGAAAGTCAAAACACTGTTCAAATTTAACACCTCTATTCTCTGATTTTTATTTCTTTAAAATATTTGCTTCCTGCTGTGATGGTTTTCTCAATAACTGTGTAACAAGTCTTCTACAGTTATATTTTACATATTAATAGTTTTAATTTACACACTTTAAAAGTGTGTAAGGACTACTCTTTTCACTTTTCAATCAACTACCTATAAAGAAACTCTAAATAAAAGGCTAAAATGGGGTTAATTAAACACACTGAATTGTATGATTTAAAAACATACAAGGCCTATATATAAACAGAAATAAACGTGTTGTTTTGGAAAGAAGATTAAATTACCAAGTGCATCACAATTTTAGGAGTTCTATCTAAATATTCAATTTATTCTAAATATTTCTGTATCCTTTCCTTTGCACACTGCCTAGAAAATTCACACTTTGTACATTCAAAACCAATACTATTGTCTCAGGCAGCTAAACTGAAGTAGTTTTGCACTCCATTCAACTTGGGGGTCAACCTGCCTCAGTTGCCTGGAGACTGATGGTTGCTAGAGCAGCACAAGCTAAGCCAGGCTAAATACGCTCCGGCGTGAAGGCGGAAAGCGTTTACTGCTGGAGAGAAACATAGATGCAGCTGTCTCAGCATGTAGCATGTGAGTCTCACTGGATGATCATATTTATAAACTACGCATCTTACTGCAACAGGGAAAGAGGATAAACAGTGAAGATTTTAATTGGACTGAATCCTGGATTACTTGCAACTATGATTTCTTTGTTCTTCAGTTGAGTCATATGTTAAGTGGAATTTTCCCTCTAGCTATAAATTTCTCTTCACTACCACTTCCCCCACCCATCTCCCTAATGCCAACCCTCAAAACCACAAACATAATGAATGAGAAGAAATGAGATTTTTGCTTAATTCAGCCTGGAATTAACCAGAGAGTAATTAAAACAGACTTTTATAAAGAAAGGAAAGAAAAATGCACATTGAAAATGTTCATGTGAGACTCTTTCCAAGGATATAAAGCTATCAACAGCATATGGTTACACTTAATTAAAAGAGATAAAACTATTTATAAGAGCCATTCTCTCATTTATCCTTTCACCCTCTCTAACCCCAAACCCCTGTGATTATGCCTACCTCACCAAGGCTAGTAAAATGAGCTAGAGAAAAACTCTCCTAAACTAGTCAAACCCCCTTGCTCAGGTTGAGAAGTTCACCAAATTGTCAAAGACAATACCACTAATCGTGCCATTGTTCTTCTGTGCTAAACTATTGTTTATTCCAATTCTTGACCTCATTAAAATGGTGACTCTTTGCACATCACCATTACATACTTTAAAGATAACAATGCTATGCTTTGATGAACAGATTACAGAATATGCTGGAAAAGCATAGGTATACTATACTCCAAAGGCCCATACAATATCAATTATGCACACATACATAAAGCATGAATTTACAGCAACTCACAACTACTTAACTAGTTGCTTATAATTAGACATTTGTCTTTGCTAGAATTTTCTCAAAACATTGAGACTATTAGAGGCTTTGGGTAAAGTGAAAATAAAAATATTATAAGAGAATGTCAATAAATAAAACAAATAGGAATTTTAAATTATCACCTTTGAAGAAATCTGAGGGTTGAGGATGGGGAATGAGGGGTGGACTCTTGTGTGTGTGTGTGTGTGTGTGTGTGTGTGTGTGTGTGTGCGTTTGTGTGTGTATGTGTGTGTGCACATGTGCATGCACGCATGTGTGCATGCATACACCCATGAGAAACTTTGCCCATTTACTGTCCTCTATATATAATTTGAGACTCTGATTTCTCTGCTTTTGACTCTAGGTCTTAGAGCATTCCTGTAGACTAGGGCACCTATAAGTTCTAGATATAAAATGAAGAAAAAGATTAAACATATGCAAAATCACCAACACAGTCACCACCACTTACGATTTTATAAATATTCCTTCTTATCCACTAGGAACAAACCATATAAGTATATAAGGACTTAAAAGAATCATTCATTCTCAATCCTTTATTCTTCTGTACTGTTTTTAAAAAAAATTAGACCGTAGATGTTCATATATTACTTCTGTGATTTTAAAATTATAAAAGGAATTTTTTAAACCACCTAAGTCCAAAATTGATTCATCCTTTTAAGTCCTTAAGCCTCTTATCCTTACCCATCAGAGGGCAGACAAAACGAAACCACAATCACAGAAAACTAACCAAACTGATCACATGGACCACAACCTTGTCTAACTCAATGAAACTATGAGCCATGCCACGTAGAGCCACCCAAGACAGACAGGTCATAGTGGAGACTTTTGACAAAACGTGGTCCACTGGAGAAGGGAATGGCAAAGCACTTCAGCATTCTTGCCTTAAGAACCCCATAAACAGTATGAAAAGGCAAAGAGATAAAACACTGAAAGATGAATTCCCCAGGTTGGTAGGTGACCAATGTGCTACTACTGGAGAAGAGTGGAGAAATAACTCCAGAAAGAATGAAGAGACAGAGCCAAAGCAAAACCAACGCCCAGTTGTGGGTGTGACTGGTGATGGAAGTCAAATCCAACGCTGTAAAGAACAATATTGCATAGGAATCTGGGATATTAGGTCCACGAATCAAGGCAAATTAGAAGTGGTCAAATAGGAGATGGCAAGAGTGAACATCAACATTTTAGAAATCAGTGAACTAAAATGGACTGGAATGGGCAAATTTACCTCAGATGACAATTATACCTACTACTGTGGGCAAGAATCCCTTAGAAGAAATGGAGTAGCCCTCATAATCAACAAAAAAGTCCAAAATATAGTACTTCTGTGCTGTCTCAAATATGACAGAATGATCTGTCTTTCCAAGGCAAACCATTCAGTATCACAGTAATCCAAGTCTATGCCCCAACCACTAATGCTGAAGAAGCTGAAGTTGAATGGTTCTATGAAGACCTACAAGACCTTCTAGAACTAACATCCAAAAAAGATGTCTTTTTCATCATAGGGGACTGGAATGCAAAACTAGGAAGTCGAGAGATACCTGGAGTAACAGGCAGTTGGGAGTACAAAGTGAAGCAGGGCAAAGGCTAACAGAATTCTGCCAAGAGAACGCACTAGTCATAGCAAACACCCTCTTCCAACAACACAAAAGACAACTCTACACATGGACATCACCAGATGGTCAATACTGAAATCATATTGATTATGTTCTTTGCAGCTGAAGATGGAGAAGCTCTTACACAGTCAGCAAAAACAAGACCGGGAGCTGACTGTGGCTCAGATCATGAAGTCCTTATTGCCAAATTCAGACTTAAAGTGAAGAGAGTAGGGAAAACCACTAGACCATTTAGCTATGACCTAAATCCCTTATGATTACACAGTGGAAGTGACAAATAGATTCAAGGGATTAGATCTGTTAAAGAGTGACTGAAGAACTATGGATGGAGGTTCATAACACTTTATGGGAAGCAGTGAGCAAGACTCATCCCCAAGAAGAAATGCAAAAAGGCAAAATGTTGTCTGAGGAGGCATTACAAATAGCTGAGAAAAGAAGAGAAGCTAAAGGCAAAGGAGAAAAGGAAAGATCTACCCATCTGAATGCAGAGTTCCAAAGAATAGCAAAGAGAGATAAGAAAGCCTTCCTCAGTGATCAATGCAAAGAAATAGAGGGAAACAATAAAATGAGAAGGACTCAAGATTTGTTCAGGAAAATCAGAGACACCAACGGAACATTTCATGCAAAGATGAGCACAATAAAGGACAGAAATGGTATGGACCTAACAGAAGCAGAAGATATTAAGAAGAGGTGGCAAGAATACACAGAAGAAATCCATACAAAAAAGATCTTTATGACCCAGACAACCACAATGGTATGATCACTCACCTAGAGCCAGACATCCTGGAATGTGAAGTCAAGTGGGCCTTAGGAAGCACCACTACGAACAAAGCTAGTGGAGGTGATGGAATTTCAGTTGAGCTATTTCAAATCCTAAAAGATGATGCTGTGAAAGTGCTGCACTCAATATGCCAGCGAATTTGGAAAACTCAGCAGTGGCCACAGGACTGGAAAAGGTCAGTTTTCATTCCAATCCAAAGAAAGGCAATGCCAAAGAAAGCTCAAACTACCACACAACTGCACTCATCTCACACGCTAGCAAAATAATGCTAGCGTTACTTTCAAAATTTTCCAAGCCAGGCTTCAATAGTACATGAACCAAGAACTTCCAGATGTTAAAGCTGGATTTAGAGAAGGGAGAGGAACCAGAGAATTGCCAACATCCACTGGATCATCAAAAAAGCGAGAGAGTTCCAGAAAAACATCTACTTCTGCTTTACTGAATACACCAAAGCCTTTGATTGTGTGGATCACAATAAACTGTGGAAAATTCTTAAAAGAGATAGGAATACCAGACCACCTGTCTCCTGAGAAATCTGTATGCAGGTCAAGAGCCAACACAACCAGACATCGAACAACAATGGACTAGTTTGAAATTGGGAAAGAAGTACGTCAAGGCTGTATACTGTCACCCTGCTTATTTAACATATATTCAGAGTACATCATGCAAAATGCCAGGCTGGATGAAGCACAAGCTGGAATCAAGATGGCAGTGAAAAACAGCAATAACCTCAGATATGCAGATGACACCACCCTTATGACAGAAAGCGAAGAGGAACTAAAGAGCCTCTTGATGAAAGTGGAAGAGGGGAGTGAAAAAGCTTGCTTGAAACTCAACATTAAAAAAATGAAGAACTTGGCATCTGGTCCCATCCCTTTGTGGCAAATAGATGGGCAAACAATGGAAACAGTGACAGAACTTTTATTTTCTTGGCTCCAATATCACTGCAGATGGTGACTGAAGCCATGAAATTAAAAGATGCTTGCTCCTTGGAAGAAAAGCTATGGCCAACCTAGAGAACATGTTAAAAAGAAGAGATATTACTTTGCCGACAGAGGCCCATATAGTCAAAGATATGGTTTTTCCAGTAGTCATGTATGAATGTGAGAGTTGGACTATAGAGAAAGCTGAGTGCGAAGAACTGATGCTTTTAAACTGTGGTGTTGGAGAAGACTCTTGAGAGTCTCCTGGACTGCAAGGAGATCCAACCAGTCCATCCTAAAGGAAATCAGTCCTGAATATTCATTGCAAGGACTGATGTTGAAGCTGAAACTCCAAAACTTTGGCCACCTGATGGGAAGAACTGATTCATTGGAAAAGACCCTAATACTGGGAAAGACTGAAGGTACGAGGAGAAGGGGACAACAGAGGATGAGATGGTTGGATGACATCACTGACTTGATGGATCCAAGTCTGAGCAAGCCCTGGGAGTTGGATGGACAGGGAGGCCTGGCGAGCTGAAGTCCATTGGGTCGCAAAGAGTCGAACACGACTGAGCAGCTGAACTGAACTTGTAAGTCCTCCTTTTAAGAGAAAGAAGAAAAGCTGCCCCCAAATTACTATTTCACATCATTAGGACAAAATCAGAAATGCAGAAATCTAAAAGAATCAGTTGGTGCCAACATCAGTTTGTGCTCTCATGAATATCAAGTAAAAATGTGTGTTATTTCCACTCATGTCAATACAGGTTGAGACATTTTATAACTTCCTACAGGAAGTCCTATTTCATTTCTCTCTTACAATGAGACAGTTTCAAAAATAACAAAATGATCCACATTACTTTGTAACACTGCAATAATTTACCTGAGTTGCAGCAACAGCAGAGGGTGCAGATGACCCAGCTGACGGGGAGAGAGCGCCCACTTGCTGTAAATGCCCAGAAGGTTGCTGAGGTAAATGAGAATTGGAGACAGGAGTACTCGATCCTGAGCCAGATACTACATTTGGAAATGATACTGCTACATCATTGCTGTTATAAATACCTATAAAGGAAAAAAAGGTCTTATTTAAATATTTTATAACTTGGCAGTCAAATCTGTCACAGAAACGCAATATTAAATCAATACGTTAGAGTACCCATATTTCCTCCTGATCCTTCCGACAATGATAAATCTTATTGGTTTATTAAAAAAAAAAAAAAACAAAAACGAATAAAAACTGACTTTTCATAAAGCACTTGTTTTAAAGACATTTTTTACACATCAATGATGGTTTGTTAAGAGACAGAGATCACCTCAGGAGGTGCTTTGTAAAAATAATAATAAGGATTTTAGGAATTCCTAAAAGAAATGACATGTTTGTTAAACTGCAAAATGAAGAAATTAGAATCTATATAAAAATCACTTGGTAAACCTTTCAAAAATGCAGATAGTTAGGACCCAGAACTCATGAATTGAGAAGGTCTGAAATGGTAGGAGACTCTTTCTTAGGAAGAACATCCAGATTACAGTGCAGAAAATAAAATGGAATAAGACTAGACATTCCAAAAACAGTAAAAAGCCTGATGCCACTTGTGGATACCCACCCAGTGAGAATAAAGAGTACCGGTGGATTCTGTAGACATTCGAGAGGTAAATAAACAGGACTTTATGACTGACTGGATGGAATATCTAAGTAGGAGTCAGGGTGGCCAGGGACGTGGAATACTAGGTGTTGGACGCATTCAGTTCAGAGAACACAGAAAAAGACTTATAAAGCCTTGAAAGCATTTTCAGTGGCACCACAGGGGTAAAAGCCAGAAAGAAAGCGCAGAAGCAATCCAGTCTAGAAAAGTGGATGGGAAGAGGAGAGAGAGAGAAAATGCACAAAAGTTAAGAGGAAACAGAGAGTTACTTTAAAAAGTGCTCTGTGGGTTTCTTTCAAAAAGATGGGAGTTCATGTTCTTATACTGATGACTGGAGTCCAAGGAGAGGCTCCTTAAGGATAAAGGTTAAGAGACAGGAATCTCTATAAACCAGTGGGCTCTCAATCAGGGGTGATTTTGCTCCACAGGAGACTTGACAATGTCTGGAGACATTTTTGGTTGTGAAAACCAGGAGGCGCTACTGGCATCTGGTAGGTGTGTGCACACAGAATGGTGTGTTCGGGCTCAGTCATTTAGTCCTGTCACGACTCTTTGCGACTGCATGAACTGTAAGCCCACCAGGCTCCTCTGTCCATGGTGTTTTCCAGGCAAGAATACTGGAGAAGGTAGGCATTTCCTCCTCTAGGGGTAATTGCCAGGGGATGCTGCTAAACATCTCACAATGAACTAGACAGCTCCTCACAACTAAGAATTATCTGGCCCCTGGAGTCAACAGCAAAAGAAGCTGAGAAATCTTGTAATAAACCAGGGCTCCTAGGAGGGTGGGAGGGAATAAGACCCTAAGAACCTAACACAGAGGAGAAAGCAGGGAAAAAAAGAACCTCAGCAGGCTGTATTAAAAACAAAAAACAAAACAGTGAGAAAACACAGCCCTTGAAGGCAATAATTAGTTATCTATAATGACAGTACAACTTACTTTGTTTCTAAAGAATATAAATACTATTAACTCATAATATATAAAAGTACCTATAATCTTCAAACAAGGGGAATAAAAAAAATTGGGACTTTTTAAAGTTCTTACAACTATAATTGAGGCTCCTAAGATCCTTTTTATATCTACTATTTCTCCAGAAAAAAAAAAAAAAAAAGATAATTTATTCACTCAACAAACGCATTCATTTCCACAAACATCTGAGAGCTCACTGTTTACCAGACGTTATTCTAAGCCCTAGAGATACAAAGCCATTCAAGATATGTGGTCTCTGCCTTCAAGAAGCTTAGCGGAAAAAAGAGACAATTACAAAAGATTGTGAAGAGCACTATGATAGAGACATCCTCGGGAGGCTGGGAGTGCATAAAGAGGGGTATCTGACTCAGACCTGGAGGGAGAGACTGTGGGTGAGAACGGTACCTTTAAAGCTCATTCCTAAAGAAGCTGCAAGACAGAGGAGAAGGGCAGTCTGAGGAAGAAACATGCCACAGAGAGCAGGTTCCAAGAGCTCATGTGTGCCACTCATGCAAGTTAAGCAGAAATGAAGCTAAAAAATAAGCAGGCATCAAGAACAGTAAAAATTAATGTGTTAAAAATTTAGAGACAACAGGAAGTCACTGAAGGACTGTAAGCAGAAGTTTGGTGTGATCAGATTTGTGTTTCAGCAAAACATAAACCACGGGCACAAAGCTGAGAACTGCCTGGGAAAGAGGTTTAAATAGAGATTGAGAAAGCTGTTAAGGGCTGCTACAGTAATACTGATGAGCAAAAATATTATTTTTTTAAAAAACTGAAAGCAACAGCAGCAAAGAGACATTACAAAAATAACATTCACAGGACTGGAAACTAATTAGATTTGAAGAATAAAAAAAGAGAAAAGAGTCAAGAATGACTCTTAAGCACCAGTAAGTGGGTGTGAGAGTGGTAAACACCATTCACTGAAGCAGGAACAGCAACCGAGAGCACCCAGCACTTGTTACTACTGTAGGTCACTGTGCTAGCACAACAGACCAATGAAGTATTATTACTCCCATTTTACATATGAGCAAACAAGTTTAAGGAACTGAACTAACCCGTTTAGTGACCTAGTCGATGGCAGAACCAAGAGTCAAACTCATACAGCCATCGGACTTTACAACTGAAACCACTTCCTAAGTACATGTTTGAGGTTCAGGTTGAACATCACAGTCTTTGAGATGCCTGTGGGACACAAAACTCCTAGATGGTCTAGAAGAGAATGTGGGGAGTCTGAAGCTTAGCAGAAAAATCAGGTCTAGAGACACAAGGATGTCAGGATGTCAGGTCTAGAGATACAGGAATCAGAAGGATGACAAAGATAGAATAAGTAAACGTGAAAACTCAAAAAGGCTTTCTGCTGGCCTGCTAACTATAGTTCATATTTAGACACATAGAAACTTCACATTAAAAAACCTAGATTTTCTTCTGAAAAACCTGAAGTTCTGTTCACACTGTTACTGTATTCTGAAACAGCAACAAGCCACTGGAGCTCTAGACGGGGCACTGATTCTTTAATCCACCTGAGCCTCTCCATTCATTATTCATCACCTTTTCCTCACTCATTTATGTCATTTACCTGGCTCCATTAAATAACTGGTAACAACAACCTGTGATATGGAAACTGGTCAAAGGCAAGGAATAGAAAAATGAGATCACCCGGAGAAGTTCTCAGTGTGATCAAGAAAACAAGATTAAAGACAGGACCCTAGGGAATGTTACCATTTAAAGGGTAATTTTAACATTCAACAACTATTGAGGTACTAATTATTTAAAAAGGCACTGAAGACAGCAAAGAGCACAAAGGAATTCTTCCTTCCAAGAATTCACAGTCTCACAGCAGAGCTAGTAAGTGCTCATAAGCCACTAGACACAGGAGGGAAACACCAAGTACCAGAAGAAGGTCGTATCAGATGAAAAAGTTCAGAGGAACAGAGTGGGGTAGAAGAGTTCCAAAGAGAAGTACTTGAACTCAAAATTTAAGTTTTAGGGTAAAAATACCTTAAAAGGTAGAGCGCTTTTTTTAAACATCAAAAAGCATAGTATACATGGAATCTCCAGTTACCAAATCTAAAACACAAAAGTGAGCTGGAGGCAGAAGGCTGAAATCACAAGAGCACAAGTTTTCGCCTGAGACAAAAGTACGGGCTCTCCCGACCATGTGATCTCAACTTTCTGAGCCTCTATAGTGTTCTTTTCTATAAAACCAAGATCATAGCTACCTTAAAGGTTTTTATTTGAGAATATCCATGTAAAGTCTCTAACAATGCCTAAAACACAGTTAACTTTAAGTCAGGAAAGTATTGTATTTTAATTGTCAGGTCCTCTAAAGTCCCTGTTGTTATTGCTTAGTTGCATTTGACTCTTAGAATTCCTTGGATTGTAGTCCACCAAGCTCCTCCACGGGCTTTCCCAAGCCAGAATCCTGGAGTGGGTTGCCATTTCCTTCTCCAGGGGATCTTCCTATCCCAGGGATTGAAACCATGCCTCTTGCATTGGCAGGCAGATTCTTTACCACTGAGCCACCATGGAAGCCCCAAATGTGTCCACTACACTTTAAAAACTACAAATACCATTATCACTGCAATGGTATATCATCAAAGTATAATACCAAAAAGCAAAACTGTGGTGTTTGAGGACCTTCAATCTCTAAACTGTCTGTTTTTATTCTGCATTAAAATGCACTTGGAGAAGGCAATGGCACCCCACTCCAGTACTCTTGCTTGAAGAATCCCATGGACAGAGGAGCCTGGTAGGCTGCAGTCCATGGGGTCGCACAGAGTCGGACACGACTGAAGTGACTTAGCAGCAGCAGCATGTACTTAAATGGGAAACTGCACAGCTAAACACGCAGCAATCACACTTTGAAACTAGTGCTCAGGTTACTGCAATAAAATGGAACAAATTAAAATTTTCCTTTCTTATCAAATCAGGGAAGCATGGAATTCTGAATCGTTTTCTGAAAATTAAGCTCACTTGCTCACCTCAACTCTCTCATACATCACGTATTATGGTTCAACACATTCACTAAGACCTCTAGATCTTTTTTCAGAAAGCAAATGATCTTCTTTAGATTGTTCTGTACTTGTTTTCTGTTTAACTTCACTCTATTTCCATCTTTTACAAGCTATATGCTATTTTAATCCAAATCAAGGTGACATTCATAAAACTAAATAGACCTGAACCCAGCAATGCACAAACTCTAGGAAAATACCCTGAAATTCACCTGTTCAAGATAGAGTAGAAACAAAGATGCAGAATGACAGAGAGAGTGGCAGTAACATACTGATTCATTTATCCATCCAAGAAATATTTATTTCATATGTGCTAAAATATAGCCACTATGCTAGGAGCAGGGAATAAAGCAGGGAACAAGACAGAAAAAATCTCTGCTCTCCAAGAATATACAAACTAATCAGGGAGGCAGACATTAAAACAAACACATGACTATAAACTGTGCCAAGTGCCCTGATGGAAGAGAAAAGGGTGCCATGAGAGTGAAAAATTAAGCAGAAAAAATTGGTCTGAAGAAATGATATACCAAGACCTAAAGGCTAGGCAGATACTTGTTAACTGAACAAAGAGTGAAGGAGAAAAGCTTGTTCAAAAGACAACACATACTCATTATTAATCATTTTAAATAAATGTGAAAGGAAAAAAACACTATTTTTATATATTTTTAAAAACATTAATTTATATATTTAATATATTAATATAATATACAATATATTATATATAATATAAATGTTTTAAATGTTGAATATATTTATATATTTAATTTAATTTGTATAATTATGTTAATATAATTATATATAAGTGTATAATTTGTATGTTTAATATAATATTGATTTATATATTAAAAATATTTTCATATATTTTCAAACTTTTTAGTGCATAGCTTATGGATTTGCTGTATACAGCTGCCTATATACTGGATAGAGAATTTTAATCCTTTTATTAACTTACCATACACAATATTTCATTATAAAATATTTCAAAATGTTTTATATCATTTTGATATCAATTGAATATTTCAGAGTTGACCTGATTTTACAATATTCCACAAATATTTATGTGCCTTATATGATCAGATGCAATATGTGCTGCTAAACACACTATAAAAAAAGAAATCAGATACTATTCTTGCACTCATGGGGCTTACAGTGAAGGATGCACACATTAAATAACCACACAACTATTAGTGCTATGATGAAAAAGTAGAATGTGCTATGACAGAATATGAAGGGTAACTTAATTAAGATTCACAATACAAAAAGAAAAAGAAAAAAGGATCAGCAGTAAAGAGCAGAAATCCTTAGGGGTGGTCTTTATTTTTACTTGCCTAGAATTCACTCCCATTTCTTTTCAAACAGCACCCTATTTTCCATCAGGTATATACTCCTGGCCAGGGATGAATATGTGATCTAACCTGAGGTGGAGCATTTCTGCTGGGAACTTACACCTTGAACACATGCCCAGCAGGGCAGAGAATGGTCAGACCTAAGTTAGTCTAATATTAATAATACTCGTAGTCTAGTAGGTTCTTGTTCACCTGGCCCTGGAAACTACCGTTTCTCTACTCCCAAAGGTTTAGGATGAGGTTATTCTACTCATTTTCTGTGTGGTATAATAAGCAAACAAACAAGATACTCAAAAATGAAGCTAGAATCCAGCCCAAGAACAAGCTCAGGGAGAACCCTGCAGGCAATAAATGACTTGCCAAAATCATAGTAATGGAAAACTATTAAAGCATTTTAACCTAGAGAGTAACAAGATCAGAATAATATTTTTTAAAGATCACTTTGAATATAATGTGAACAGTGCCTCAAAAGACAATAGAAGGGGACTTGCCCGGTGGCACAGTGGATAAAAATATGCTTGCCAATGCAGGGCACATCAGTTCAAAGCCTGGTCCAAGAATTCCAAGTGCTGCGGACAAACTGAATCCATGTACCACAGCTACTGAGGCCACGTGCTGTGTGCCTGGAGCTCGTGCTCCGCAACAACAAAGGCCACTGCAATGAGCAGCCTGCACACCACAATAAAAAGCAGCCCCCATTCACTGCAATGAGAGAAAGCCCACACAAAGCAACGAAGACTCAACACAGTCAAAAATGATATTAAAAAAAAAAAAAAAAAAGACAATAGAAGAGTGGAATCAGGGAGCTATCTTTAGTTACTGCAATACTTAAGACAAAATATTTTATTTAGCTTAAATTTGGTGAGAATTATGGAATGAGCGAAGCAGAGTCTCAGGACTGAGCCCCAAGGAATTTCAACACCAAATCAGGATGAAAGGAAAGCTGCAAGAAAACTAAAAACAAATGGTCAAAACAGTAGGACAACCAAGCTAAGGCAAGAAGAAGAGAAGAGGAAGTGATGGAAGATGATCATGAAAAAAAAAAACAAAACTGAAAATACCTATCTGAACTAGGCAATGTGAAAGCTATTTCTGAACTAAGTGGAGTAGTAGTTGCAGAAGCCAGTATGAAGTGGGTTAAAAAAACAAGTCAATCACTCAATGGGGGAATTTGTTTCTGTCAATGAGGGAGACCAGACAATGTAAAAATCTTCCTGATTAAAATTACCTAAAAATGAATAGTTGAGCCCGTAAGAAAGAAAAAACCTTAGGGGCCAAAATGAAGAGGAAAAGCTTTAACAGCTGCCCTAGAGCAGCCTCTGTCAGAAACCTAGGAGCTTGGCTTTAATGCTCACAAGGAAAAGAGATAAACCTTGGGTCTCCAATAGAGGAAAAGCTGAAATTGGTAAGACCTTGTTCATATTGTTTAGACTTTCCAAGGGCTAGACTTTGAGGGGAAAGTTAAGTCATTCCTTCCCAACTCCAACCCAAAAGACTCTGACAAAACACATAAACCCCAAAATCACGGCATACACAGGGAGGAAAAAGACGTTTGTCCAATTTGATCTCAGCTTTGAATAAAGGATAGAAAATCTGCCTTGAGATTCAAATAGGTTGACAGCCTTGCCTTCAAATAGGTTTGGGGGTTTGAATTTACACCATGTTCCTGGTCTGGTAAATCCCAAACATTAAATTAACATAAGAAGTGGTTAAGCAGTCTTGTCACTCTCTGAAGGGATATATCCTCAACTCAGACTAGAAAATGAGCTTGCAATCGAAAATTAGAAAACAAGGGAAGAACAATCCTCTTTCTCACAAGTTAGCATACATAAACATTAAGATTTGACTGTCTTCTAAGAACATTAGAAAACAGAAACAGCAAATAAGGATTAGGACACAAAGATTTCAAATGATTAAGAACCTAAGAAAAGGAATAAAAAATAAGAGAAAGAACAATATTCTATAAGAACCTGGAATTACCCTGCTGTTGTAAGCAGAATTCTAAAGATGTTTCCCAAGTTTCCCCTCTCCTGGTTATTCAACCAAACACTAATCTAGGAACTGTTCTGAAGACACCTGGCAGATTGAACTAAGGTACTGATCAACTGAACTTAAAATAGGTACATAATCTGGATATAAAGATGGGCCCAGTGTAATCAAATGAGCCCTTAAAAACCGAAGAAGGGCAGGATAGCCAGTGGGAGATGTAGAAGAGAAAGCAAGAGAAATGCAGGAGAAGGGAAAGTCAAAAAAGATTCTAAGTATGAAAAGGACTCAAACCATCACCTAGGAGCACATGTGCAAGAATGAGCAAGAAGCCTCTAGGAGCTAAGGGAGGCCCTCAACTGACCAGTATCAGGCAGTGAGGAAGCATTAAAACAACAGTGGAGACCTACCAGAAGGACATGGAGCCAGCTTAAAGGGCTCCTAATGGCTAATTGTGAACAATTTGAGCATCACAACAAATGGATTATAATCCATACAAATTTGTAAGTCCACAGTGAAATAGACTGAAAGTCTGATGAGGAATGAAATATTTAACTTACAGTCTTTCATTCTGTTCCACAAATTACTAATTACAGTAGGGGGAAAAACCTTTCACTGGAAAAGTCTCATAATATGTCATCTGACAAAATGCAATGGAAAGATCACTTCAAAAATATATAACCTGAACCTTATAATTTAAAAAACTCAGGTAACATCTGAAGACTGGACAGCCAGGCAAGTACCTAGATGCTAGTAATATGGCAATGTCAATTTACTATTCATGATAGCTGTACTGTGATTTTATAGAATATCCTTATTTATAAGAAATACTCAGGTATTCATGGCTGATGGGGTACTATGACCGTAACTTACTCTCAAATGGTTGAGGAAAACAAAGTCCTCTATACTATATTTACAATTTTTCTGTAAGTTTGAGATTCTTTCAAAATAAAGTTATTTTTAGACTTGAGAAAAGAGCTAACATTCTTAAAAACAAGAAAGAAAAAACCAGACCAAGTCCACTAAAAAAGAAAAACCCACAAAGAATTCCTAAAATTTAAAAACACATTCACTAAACAGAAACAATAGACTAAAGAAATTATGAGTGAACAAAAAGCGCTAAAGAAATTAAATAGATACAGCACACAGAGATTAACAACTGGAGATTATAAAAGAGAAGGTAAGGAATATGAAAGACAGGTGAAAATCTTAAAAAAAGTCCTCAAGAATAGAAAGAATAGGAAGAGTAATAATTTGAGATATAATGGCTATAACTGGGTCCAGAACTGACAACAGACATAAATTCTCTCAATGAAGCAGCACAGAAGATCTTAAACAGGGATGTGCACGGGAAACAGTCTGAAGCTTAGGCACACAAACTGGAATGGGATTAAAAGAGAGTCTGGGGTGTTTCTTCAAGAGGAAAGACTAGAGCATGTTTAGATGTAGATGGTCAAAGATAAGTGATAGTGAAAGAGAGGGTAAAGAAACTACAATGACAAGGTCTCCGAGAGGGCATAAGAAGGATAGATGAGATCCAGATCACAAGTAAGGATTAGCCTTTGACTGTAGGAAGGACTGCAGAGAAAGAAAAGAAGATGGATACAAATCAAGCAGGGTTGCAGAACTGGGTGTTGAGAGATCAAGGTTTTCCTGGGAGTAAAAGACAAAGACACCTAATACAGTGGGGACAGGGAAAGGGGAGGAAGAGTTAAAATATCATGGCAAAAATTGAGAGCTTCCTAGAGATGTGTACTAATGCTGCCAAGTAATGTAATAATATCAGGAACTTAAACACTTAGCTCAGATGAATATAAAAATATAGGTGGTCAGTAGGAGAGTACTTAACTAAGACGAGATAAGACACACCTAAACTGGTATCAGTCATAAGCCTAGATGAGAAACATCATGAAGTTCATCACACAGAGATTTACTTTTTAATTTCTTTACCTTAACGAAAAGGAAGGTATAGTGGGAAAAAAAATTGTCCAGTAAAATGAAGAGCATAATCTTATTAGATGTGGCAGTTGTTAAAACAATTATTCATTCTTCATTAAATATTTTTTGTTACTTAAATAAAAACGTAAAAGTAATGCCAACATTCAATTTTAGAAAGTGAAGACAAGGAAAAAACTACTCTCAAATCTTTAACATAGTTACTATGATAATTCTAATATTTTATTCTCTATGTTTCTGACTCTTCCAACTAGAATCTGAGCACCACGAAAACAAGAATCATAAGAAATTGACAGTCTTTTACCATACAGTCATTACTTATGCTTAATAACACATAACTTGTTGTTCTGGGTTTGGTGTCTGGGAAAATATATCCTGGATATATTTTCAAGTTACTATAAACTTCCTAAATAAAACTCGATAATCAAATCTAGGTGATACTGGAAGAAATATGAATATCACATTCCCAATACTTTCCCTTTTCTCTATGATAAATATCTCTCTAATTCTAGCCTTTTCATATGTTGTACCATTTCCTTAGAATAGTAATCACTTCTGTTTAGTCCTTGTCGATGTCCTTAAGAAGCACTTCATAGTTAAGAGTCCATGTTTTAGAATTCTTTCCTTTCTTTGATATTTCTACATTTTCCCTATAATGTGTCCAGATGACAATTTTTTCTTCACTCTTTTTTCTTTGGCACTCCAAGGGCTGTTTCAATCTAAGACCTCATTTTTTTTTTTAGAGAAAGTTTATCTCCATTACTCCTTCACATTATTTCCTCTTCTCCAATCTTTCTCTGCCTTTCTGGAGCTCCTGTTATCTGGATTCTACTTCTGTCCTCCATGTTGTTGTTCTTCAGTCACGCAGTCGAGTTCGACTCGTTGTGACCCCATGGACTGCATGCAGCACGCCAGGCTTCCCTGTTCTTTTTTATTTTTGTATACAGATCGTTTCCATCTTTCTACAGATTTCCTTAATCTGACCTACCCATTAATTATTTTCTTCCTTGGCTATATGCACTGCTATTTATTCCACATATGGTGTTCTTTATTTCAACCATTATAATCTTCTACACCTAAAATTTCTCTCTTTCATTTTATAACGTTTTCTCAGTTTAAAATTATTTCCCCTCACATGTTTTATATGTTTATTACACTGATTTGGTCTCTCTCCATAGTTCCTTTAAGGACTGATCTGGGTAGAAGGTCAGGTTTTTTTTGGTCTCCTAAATCATGACACACCTAGAAACAACTTTCAATATGAGCTTTCTAATTTGGAATAAAAATATTCAGTTCAGTCACTCAGTCGTGTCCGACTCTTTGCGACCCCATGAATCGCAGCACACCAGGCCTCCCTGTCCATCACAAACTCCCAGAGTTTACTCAAACTGATGTCCATCGGGTCGGTGATGCCATCCAGCCATTTCATCTTCTGTCGTCCCCTTCTCCTGCCCCCAATCCCTCCCAGCACCAGGGTCTTTTCAATGAGTCAACTCTTCGCATGAGGTGGCCAAAGTACTGGAGTTTCAGCTTCAGCATCAGTCCTTCCAATGAACACCCAGGACTGATCTCCTTTAGGATGGACTGGTTAGATCTCCTTGCAGTCCAAGGGACTCTCAAGAGTCTTCTCCAACACCACAGTTCAAAAGCATCAATTTTTTGGCACTCAGTTTTCTTCACAGTCCAACTCTCACATCCATACATGACCACTGGAAAACCCATACCCTTGACTAGGCAGACCTTTGTTGTCAAAGTAATGTCTCTGCTTTTTAATATGCTATCTAGGTTGGTCATAACTTTCCTTCCAAGGAGCAAGCATCTTTTAATTTCATGACTGTAGTAACCATCTGCAGTGATTTCGGAGCCCCAAAAAATAGTCTGACACTGTTTCCACTGTTTCCCCATCTATTTGCCATGAAGTGATGGGACCAGATGCCATGATCTTAGTTTTCTGAATGTTAAGCTTTAAGCCAACTTTTTCACTCTCCTCTTTCACCTTCATCAAGAGGCTTTTTTAGTTCCTCTTCACTTTCTGCCATAAAAATATTAGTTGCTTCTAATAGTTTTGGAGCATGACGCACGCTCCACAATCATCATGAAGAAAAATTTGAGAAGCAAAATTCCAAATACTTAGCTGTTATTACATGAATATACTATTCTGTCAGGAACAGGTATATACATCAATCCACTCCAAGTAGCTAAATTCTACACTTTAAGCATCAGGTAAAATGTTCCATTCTCTGGATATCTCATTCCCTCAGATGAAAGTAATTTCCTCTGACCTTGAACTCTTATTATACTATAGATCATTTAAGAAGTTATAACTATTATCTTGAAATTATTTATATACACAGTTCTTTTCCTTTTAGACTTTATGTTCCCTAAACAAAGGTCCATATAGTCAAAGTTACGGATTTTCCAGTATTCACGTACGGATGTGAGTTGGACCATAAAGAAAGTAGAGCACCAAAGAAATGACGCATTCAAACTGTGGTGCTGGAGAAGAGTGTCCCCTGGACTGTGAGGAGATCAAACCAGTCAATTCTAAAGGAAGTTAACCCTGAATATTCACTGGAAGGACTGATGCTGAAGCTTCAATACTTTGACCCCTCATGTGAAGAGTCAACTCACTGGAAACAACCCTGATGATGGGAAAGATTGAAGGCAAAAGCAGAAGGGGGAGGCAGAGCATGGGATAGTTAGATAGCCTCATGGACTCAATGGACATGAATCTGAGCAAACTCTGGGAGACAGTGAAAGACAGGGAAGCCTGGCATGCTGCAGTTCATGGGGTCGCAAACAGACACAACTCAGTGACTGACAACAACAACAAAGGCAGGATCCACTTGCAGTATATACTTATTTCCCCAAGCAACTAACCAGGATCTTAGATATAGAAATAATATATACTTGCCAAATGAAAAACAGCCAAGACACTCTTGAGAAGGAAGGTTTTATACTGCAGATACTCTCAGCCTCAAAGACTTGTTTTATTAATATACACAACTGATGTTTTTAGGAGAGAGAAAAGGATAGAGTAGATGAATACATTAATTGGTTTAGAGTAGTGGATTCAGAATATACATGCTTATTCTCAACCATTCCAGAAGTAACACAGAGATACAGTATAGAACTAGAGAACTGTTATAAATCATAGAATATGGTCTCAGATTCTTTCTCTCAGTGAGAGAGAAGTGTCACAGATGTAGAAACTAGCCTTTAAAAAAATCAAAGACTTTGGTAGGCTTCTAAATCTTGACAGGTAAATAGTTTAAGGAATCTTAAAACCCAACGTACCATGTCTTAACAAATCCATCCACATTTATGGAGAATTCCTTTCAGTTATCATTTCTGGGACTACAGGTCTCTAACGCTGCTTTATATGGGAAGGCTCCCAAGCTACATTAGGATTTATTTAACACTATTATCTATTTTAGAACCATGCCTGAGTCTGGTACATACCTATGAATTTAAGTTCCTGCTCTGTTAGTACAGAACTGTCAACACTGTCTAAAGAAAGGACACACTTTAATTTTGAATTTTTAATAAACCAATTCCTAAAAACTACCATGACAAACAAGTTGAAAAACTTATGAGAAGGAAAAATCAGGAGAGTTAAAGTCAAAACGGGGAGAGGTCAGTAATTATATATTTATTTTTCACTACAATAAAAAGGTAGCACTCTAAATAAAGGTATTATCGATAGCAGCACCATTTAATTTAAAATAAATTCTTATAAATTCATGTCCATTTACACCAATTCCTTCAATGAGGATTTTTCAGATTCTCTTGTAGTTTCAATGAAATGCTTATACATTTCACCTTGTAAGTAAATAAGATGCATACTGCAAATGACTTTTTAGCCCCAGTGGCTGATTCACCATTCAAATATTAATATCCTTCTGTGTTTATCACTTAAAAGTCTTGAACAGCCATCTTTCAGATACTTACAGAGATCCAAAAAGTAACCTGGATGCTTTGAGATGGAAAAAGTCTTATTGTTTTATCTGTAATATATATTTTTTATTACTTAGCAAGGCTATATAGTAATTAGTCAAAATCCTTCCTACTTAGGAAAAAATACCGAAATGAACAGCAGTATTTGTTGTATCTTGGGGTGTGACAATTTATTGTATAAAAATAACATACCAACTAATTCGGTAAGAAGGAAAAACAAGTCTATTGTGATGAAAAAGAAATTAGATCTAGAATGATCTAGATCCACTATTCTCAGTCTCCACACTATTCACAGCAACAGCTTCTCCCATCAGCGATGCCTCATGACACAGTTAATCTCAGATGATTCACAGAGGGACTGTGGAACCATTCTGTCTGGGAACTATTCATCCCTGTTCTTAGATCTCTACACCTCAATCCTGCCTTGAAAGAAGAAGGGGACATATGTGAAGAGAAAAAAAATCTAGTTTCCTACAAATCATTCTGAGTAAACTTGAGCAGGATCCCATTCTTGAGGGAGAATATACCCCCAAATCAATTAGCATTCATATTATTCTCAATCCTATAGCAGATATCTATGAATAACTGATTGACATTGCTTTGTCTCCTCCATCAAATGAGATTTGTTTAATAAGCATAGTTGTGACAAACTATAAGCACCATAATTAAGGGAATTTAAAACCTTAGTATATGGGGCACTGAAATCAATTAGCAATATTACTGCGGTGAAAACAGATCTAAGTTCTCTAGCTACTTTAATCTACTATTTCAAAATTATATTAAAAGTGAGACTTAAAGCTAAACAAATGAAGCAACTCTACTTTTGCAGCAAAGAACCAAGTTACTACTGACAGAAACAAGATGGCCTAATGCAAAAGCTTAATTTCTCAAGAAAATAAACACATTATAGACAATATATAAGACCTATTCAAGGACTATGTAGCAACTGACAACAATTTATTCATTCAATATTCATGGAGAGTCTACTAGATGATAAGTTAAATACCAGTGAAATAAACAGTAAAATCCACTGCCTAGGCTACATGGCTTTATAGTCTAGTGAGGCAGAAAAACTATAAACAAATAAATAATTAAACCACCCAGAAAGCACTAGAGCAAAATCACACTTGAAATAGGATGATGGAAATCAGGATGATGATGTGCTAGGTTTTAACTGGACTATGAAACTAAACTGCAATCCTATATACACAGAACTTGTTTCATCATTATTTTAAGTATACTTGCCAGATAAATCAAACTTACAGTTCAGTAGTATCATAAAATCTAAATTCTATCACTCAAGCTAGCTAGTTCCAAGGTACCACCATGAAACAAAATGTTATGAAATACAAGGCACTTAACTTCATAGACGCCTATTTAAAGTTTACTGCCCACCTCACCCCATTGTTTTTTGAGCAAACTCTAGGAGATAGTGAAGGTCAAGGAAGCCTGGCATGCTACGGTCCGTGTGTTGCAAAGAGTCAAGATACGACTTTGAGACCGAACACCACCACCACTGTTGTTCAAAGCAGTCAAATGCCTATTTTGCCTTTCCAAACTGCCTTAAAAGTTTCCAAAATTTACTAAAAGACTTTTACATTCTGTCTTTCTCCCATCTATTCAATTCTCTTTTTCTGTTAGGACAATAATTTAATATTATTTCAACTCAAGTTTCCTAAATTTCTCTCATCACACAGAATTCATCCTACTTGAGGCTATTTTTATTTTTATTTTTTTTCATTTATTTTTATTAGTTGGAGGCCAAATACTCCACAATACTGTAGTGGTTCTTGTCATACATTGACATGAATCAGCCATGGATCTACAAGTAGTCCCCATCCCAATCCCCCCTCCCACCTCCCTCTCCACCCAATCCCTCTGGGACTTCCCAGTGCACCAGGCCCGAGCACCTGTCTCATGCATCCAGCCTGGGCTGGTGATCTGTTTCACTATAGATAATATACATGCTGTTCTCTCGAAACATCCCACCCTCGCCTTCTCCCACAGAGTTCAAAAGTCTGTTCTGTACATCTGTGTCTCTTTTTCTGTTTTGCATATAGGGTTATCGTTACCATCTTTCTAAATTCCATATATATGTGTTAGTATGCTGTAATGTTCTTTATCTTTCTGGCTTACTTCACTCTGTATAATGGGCTCCAGTTTCATCCATCTCATTAGAACTGGTTCAAATGAATTCTTTGTAACGGCTGAGTAATATTCCATGGTGTATATGTACCACAGCTTCCTTATCCATTCATCTGCTGATGGGCATCTAGGTTGCTTCCATGTCCTGGCTATTATAAACAGTGCTGCCATGAACATTGGGGTGCACGTGTCTCTTTCAGATCTGGTTTCCTCAGTGTGTATGCCCAGCAGTGGGATTGCTGGGTCATATGGCAGTTCTATTTCCAGTTTTTTAAGAACTCTCCACACTGTTCTCCATAGCGGCTGTACTAGTTTGCATTCCCACCAACAGTGTAAGAGGGTTCCCTTTTCTCCACACCCTCTCCAGTATTTATTGCTTGTAGACTTTTGGATAGCAGCCATCCTGACTGGCGTGTAATGGTACCTCATTGTGGTTTTGATTTGCATTTCTCTGATAATGAGTGATGTTGAGCAACTTTTCATGTGTTTGTTAGCCATCTGTATGTCTTCTTTGGAGAAATGTCTGTTTAGTTCTTTGGCCCATTTTTTGATTGGGTCATTTATTTTTCTGGAATTGAGCTGCAGGAGTTGCTTGTATATTTTTAAAATATGTATTTTGGCAAAGTGCTTTCCTAAAAGTAATTTTCTTTGTATTGATGATATTCTTACTTCCTTATCAAAAAATACCAATTTCAAAAGTTTATGGAATATTTTACACACTTTTAAAAAACCCACCACCATTAAGTCCTAAGATCTTCTATGAGAAACATCAAATCAAGAAATATGCTTAAAATTCAACATGACTATTAAACATACAATATGTCCTTGGTTCTTATACTTTCATTAGTTCTTCAAAGCAAGTCTTACAGAAAAAGCAAATTTTAATTTTATAAAGTTCTATATAACAAGACATTTTGAGATGTATCAATGCTAGAGAGTGAATAAAGAAGGTAATCCAGTTTAATGCTTCAGAATCTCAGGATTCTAACAGAAGAGTCTATGGGTTGTTGTTTTTTTTTTTTCCCCTCCACAAATGTGAGGCAAGTATGACTAAGACACAGATTACAGAAACAAAAACAATTGTCTGGAGCAGCAGTAGAAACAGAATGAAGAAAGCATTAGACCACCAGGTACACCACAAGTGCAAGGTTTTTAGTTTTTAGTTAATATCAATAGACGGGGGAAAAAAATTGCAGGAGATAAATCTATGCTTAGTTTTAAATTCTACTTTCTTTAAATAAAGGCAGATGGAAAGGTCATACCAGCAGATACAATCAAAGTCTAAATCATTAATTTTTGCAGAGAGCAGTCTATTAGGAAACTGACTAGGATATACTCATGCCACAAGAAGTGGGAGAGAAAGCTGAGCCTGGAGAGGCAGGTCAGTCCAGGAAAAACTTCTTATGCCTTTTTAAAGACTATGAATTAATCCCATCAACACCAGGATTTAAGACAGACAGTGACACGGTCAGATCTGCATCTTTAAAAAAAGATCTGAGATCAATAATCTAACTGTCTATCTTAAGAAATTAGAAAAAGAGCAAACAAAATTCAAAGTAAGCAGAAGGGAAAAAAAAAGCAGAAATACAATAAAGAACAGGAAAACTATAAAGGAAATTAATGATACCACAAGTTGGTTTAAAAAAAACAAAACTGCTAAATCTTCAGCTAGACTGACAAAGGAAAAGAAGACTCAAATTACTATAATCAGGAATAAAAGGGGACTTTACTACACATCTTATCAAAAAAATTTTTAAGGATTATAAAGAAAATATTATGAATAACTTATATGCCAAAAAATTTAAAAATCCAGATGAAATGGGCAAATTCTTAGAAACATCCAAAATACAAAAATTGACACAAGATGATATAGATTTTTTGACAAAAAAAAAAACAAAACAAACAAATGCCCAATAAAAACATAAAAAGATGCTAATTCATGAGTCATAAGGGAAATGCAAATCAAAACCAAAATGAGGTACCATTTCACATCCACGTGGATGGCTATGAATAAAAAAAAGGAAGTAGTAGTCTTGGTGAGGATGTGGTAAAACTGGAACCCTCATGTACTGCTAATGGAAATGTAAAATGGTACAGCTGCTGTGGGAAACAGTTTGGCAGTTCCTCAAAAAGTTACCATAATGAACCAGCAATTCTACCCTACGTACACACAGAAGACAAATAAAACCAATATATTCACACAAAAACTTGTGTTAAAGTTGATAGCAGTATCAGTCATACTGTTCAAGAAGTGGAAACGATCAAATGTCCATTAACTGATGACTGGATAAACCAAATATGGTATATATCCATATAATGTGTATCATCCAACCATTAAAAAACAAACAAAAAAGAATGAACTGTTGATATGTGCTATAATGTAGATACACCTTATGTTTAAACATGAAAAACATTAAGTCAAGTAAAAGGAACCAAACATAAATTCCCTCTATGTGTAATGGTAAAAATAAGCAAATCTATAGAGACAGAACCCAAACCGACTGGTGGCTCAGTGGTAAAGAATCTGCCTGCCAAGGAGGCTTGATCCCTGGGTCGGGAAAATCCCCTGGAGAAGGGAATGGCAATTCATGCCAGTATTCTTGCCTGGAGAATCCCATGGACAGAGGAACAACAGCAGGCCAGTCCATGGGGCTGCAAAGAGTCAGAGACACTTACAGAGACGGAAAAGAATTATGGATTGCCAGGATACAAAGGGGGAAGAGAATATACTGGGATTATGAGATTGATTCTGGGACTGATAAAAAGGTTCTAGGATTAGACAACGGTTACAACTGCATCACATTGTGAATATGGTTGACCCTCAAACAATATGAATTTGAACTGCATGGGTCCACTTAAATGTGAATTTTTTTCAGTAGCAAATACTGCAGTACTACACGATCCTTGGCTGAATTCATGGATGTGAAAATAACTACAGGAAAGAAATCTGTATGTGCAGGGCCAACTATAAATTATATGCAAAAACTTTACATGTGAGGAGTGTTAGGGCCCCTAAATTGAGATATTCAAAGGTCAACTGTATACCAAAAACCTTTGAACTATGTACTTTTAAATGGTTAAAATTGTAACTTTCATATTAAATAAATTTTATCTCACTAAAGATGCTGGGGGAAAAAATAAGATACTGAAGAAGTAGATCAAAAGTCATTTACTCTGAAAAAGGATGAAAGAAGTAGAAAAAGGAAATAAGGGAGTATAATTTTACACATACATGCAAAACAACTAAGCAAAGGAATTATAAACAAAATGCAGGGTAGTCATCAACCATGGGGAATGCAATGGTGAAGAGTACTCAACAGTCCTGGTAACATTCTATTTCTTAAATTGGCAGTAAATTCCTGAGTGCTCAAGTTGAAAAAGGATCTAGGAAAATATGGCAAAATGTTAAAAGGTGTTATATCTGTAATAAATTCATGATTGTCTGTACTTTTCTATAAATGTGAAATATTTTATAAATTTATTAAAAAGATAAAGGAGAATGATATAATGGAATACAAAAAGCTTCAAAACAGAGTGACCAACAATATCTCTGCAATGAAATCAGGTAGGATAAAAACCTGACTGTCTCCTGGAATTGGCAATCAGAACTGGTCACCAATAATTTAAGAGAGAAAAGTTAACAAAAAAGGTGCAAAGTCAAAATTATTCAACAAACACATATACTAGCAAAGCCTAACCTCAGAAATGATTTAAGCAACACCTTCTTAAAGTACAGTAGAATAACTGTAAGCGAATATGGTATGCAGAGTATTGCCCGTCCCGCCCCCCCCCCCAAATCTGTCCCAAAAGTGTCCATGCCTTAATGTCCACAACTTATGAATGTGTTACTTTAAATGGCAAGAGACCACACAAATGTATGTAACTTAAGGAACCAGAGAAGCAGAACTGTCTCTGGGTGGACCCCATATAATCAGTCCTCACAAAGTGCATCTGAGAACCAGAGACTGAAACATGAGAGACTCCCCCCAAAATTGATGGCTCTGAAGACAGAGACCACAGGGTAAGGAGAGCAGGCACTCCTCCAAAGCTGGAAAATATAAGGAAACAGATCTTCCTATACAGATTTGATAAAGGAACAAAGCCTGCCCACACCTTAATAGACCCAGTAAGGTTCATGTCAGACTTCTATAGAACTAAAATAAATGTGTATTGTTTTCAGTTTCTAATAATTTTTTAGAACCACCACAGAAAACAAATAGAAGAAGAATAAAATGGAATGTAAATTCTTTTTCTTTCCTTCTCTCGTGACAAGTCTCAAGCTTTTTATTGCTTGATGTTCAATATAATGAAGAAGAAAAAATTTTAAAGCTAACATTTGACACCTCATATCCATTAGGATGGTTACTATCAAAAAAAGCAAGAAAGCAAGTGTTGGCAAGGATATTAAGAAATTGGAACCCTGAACACTGTTGGTGGGAATGTAAAGTGGTGCAGACACTATGGAAAACGGTAATAGTTTCTCAAAAATTAAAAATTAACTACATAAAAAATAACCTACAAAGATCTATCATACAGCACAGAAAATATAGCCAATAATATATTAATAACTTTGATGGGGTATAATCTATAAACATTCTGAATCACTGTTGTACACCTGAAATTAACAAAATGTTGTAAATTTAAACATGTATTGCAAATACTTAAATTTTAAAAAATTAAAAATATATAACTACCATAAGCTCCAGCAAGTGCACCTCTGGGTAAAATGAGATTCAGACGTTTGAGCAGCCACATTCAAAGCAGCTTATTCACAATAGCCAAAAGATGGATGCAACCCAACTATACCTTAACAGATAAATGGATAAGGAGTGATATGTTCATATGATGCAGTATTAATATTATTCAGCCTTAAAAGGGAAGGAAATTCCAACACATGCTGTAACATGGATGAATCTTGAGAACAAGATCCTAAGTGAAATAAGTCAGTCACAAAAAAGACAAATATTATATAATTCTATTCACATGAGCTATCTAGAGTAGTCAAATTCATACAAAGTAAAATGGTGGTTGTCAGGATCTGAGGAGGCAAGGAATGGGGAGCTATGGTTTTAATCACTATAGTTTCAGTTTTTGTAACTAACACTGAAAAATTCTGTAGATTGCTTGTAGAAGACTGTGAATGTATTTAACACCAAGTGCACAATTAAAAAAGGTTAAAATGGAAAATTTTATATTATGTGTATTTTACACTTTTAAAAAAGATAGACTTGAAAAAAAAGAAAACACAAACATATGGATATTTCCAACTAAGTCCAAACAACTCTCCTTCAGTCCTCCATAGACTAAATATCAGTTCACTGGGTGCCAATTCTACATTTATCTTTACAACTGAAAATATAAGTCCAGAGTGATTCCACAAGAAAACAAAAGACATCAATTTGGAAGGGAAAAAAATAAAACCATCACTATTTGCAAATGGTATACTGCTACACACTACTGAAACTCCAATACTTTGGCCACCTCATGTGAAGAGTTAACTCGTTGGAAAAGACCCTGATGCTGGGAGGGATTGGGGGCAGGAGGAGAAGGGGACGACAGAGGATGAGATGGCTGGATGGCATCACCGACTCGATAGGCATGAGTTTGAGTAAACTCCGGGAGTTTGTGACGGACAGGGAGGCCTGGCATGCTGCGATTCATGGGGTCGCAAAGAGTTGGACACGACTGAGCGACTGAACTGAACTGAACACACTACATTAAGTCCCCTACTATCAACTTTCAAGTTGTAAACTTTCAAAAATGCAAATGTGTATTCGCATTTACATGCATGTAAGTTAATTCACATATCTGGCATGAACTACTGTACTTTCCAAGGTAAAGTACTCTAAGATTAAAAATATTTTAGTGTTTTCTTTTTCATTATTTGTGTGAAAAGTACTATAAACCTATTACAGCACAGTACTATGTAGCAGACTTTGGCAGTTGGGTACCTAGGCTCACTTTGGTGGGACTTATAAACGCACTTAATCAAACTTATAGATGTACTCTTAGAATGGAAATCGTTTGGATGTAGCGGACTTACTGTATAGAAAACTCTATAGATACTTCACCACAAAAATGTTAAAATGAATAAACAAATTCAATAATGCTGCAGGATATAAAATTAACATACAAAACCAGTCACATTTGTATACACTGATAACAAACTAAACAATAAAACAACCCCACTAACAACTGCATCATAAAGAATAAAATACCCAGGAACAAATTAAATCAAGGAGGTGAAAGATCTCTACACTGAAAACTAAAAGACATTAATGAAAGATATTGAAGGCACAAATAATGGAAAGATGTTCCATTATTTATGAACTGGAAAAATTAATGTTAAAATGTCCATACTACCCAAAGCAAGCTAGAGACTCCGTGTAATCCACATCAAGATTCCAATAGTATTTTTCACAGAAATAGAAAAATAAAAATTAAATTTGTATGGAACCACAAAAGGTCCCAAATAGCAAAAGCAATAATGAGAAAGAACAAACCTGGAGGCATCATGTACCCTGATTTCAACTATGTTACAAAACTATAGCAATCAAAGCAGTATAGTTTTGGCTTATAACAGATATACAGATCAGTGGAACAGAATAGGGAGCCCAGAAATAAACCCAAGCATATATGGTCAAGTTGTGACAAAAGAACCAAGAACATAAAATGGGGAAAGGATAGTCTCTGCAATGAATGGCACTGGGGAAACTGGACATCCATATGCAAAAAGATGAACCTGGATCACTGACTTATAGTCTACACAAAACCCAACTCAAAATGGATTAAAGACTTGAATGTAAGACTTGAAACCATAAAAGTCCTAGAAGAAAACACAGGTGATAAGCTCTTTGATACTGATCCTAGCAATGATTTTTTTGGATTTGATAACCAATAACAAGGATCAGCATTCCTAACCCCCAGTTGTTTCAGTTGTTCAAGGGTCACCTATATCTGATAAAGGGTTAATACCCAAAATACATAAACAACTTCCACAATTCAAAAGAGAAAAAAATATCTGATTAAAAAATGGGCAGAGGATCTGAAAACATGTTTTTTTCAAGGACAAACAGATGGCCAACAGACACATGAAAAGATGCTCAACACCGCTAATCAACAGGGAAATGCAAATCAAAACCACAAGGAGATATCACCTCACATCTGTTAGAATGGCCATTATCAAAAATATAAGAACTAAGTATTAGTAAAAATGTGGAGAAATGGGAACCTGTGTTATAAAAAATACAAACTGGTGAAGTTACTATAGAAAACTGTTTGGAGGTTCTTTTTAAAAAAACAAAACAAAGGCCTAACATATGGATCCATTTCTGGGCATTTATTCAAAGAAGACAAAAACACTTAATCCAGAAAGATATGTGTACCCCCTATGTTCACTGCAGCATTACTTATAAAACCCAAGACATGCAAACAACCTAAATGTGCATTAGAAGATGGAGTGCAATGGGTAATGGGGGTCAAAAGTTACAAACTTCCAGGTATAAAATATCCCAAGATTTTAAAGAAAATCTGTGTTCACTGTACTAATCCATGACATTAACTTCATTCACCACGCAGAGAAACATGACAATTGCCCCACTAAATTAACATAACCAGTATTTTGTCAGTTACTAATGGCAAAGGATTTCTGTGGTTCCTGACAATATTTACCTTTTTTTTTCTAACCCCTTCTAATCAAAGTTATCGGAGAAAGCAATGGCACCCCACTCCAGTACTCTTGCCTGGAAAATGCCATGGACGGAGGAGCCTAGTAGGCTGCAGTCCAAGGGGTTGCTAAGAATCGGACACGACTGAACAACTTCACTTTCACTTTTCACTTTCATACACTGGAGAAAGAAATGGCAACCCACTCCAATGTTCTTGCCTGGAGAATCCCAGGGACGGGGGAGCCTGGTGGGCTGCCGTCTATGGGGTCACACAGAGTCGGACACGACTGAAGTGACTAGCAGCAGTAGCAGCAGTCAAAGTTATGGTTTGTGCAGTGGTCATGTATGGATGTGAGAGTTGGACTATAAAGAAGGCTGAGCACCAAAGAATTGATGCTTTTGAACTGTGGTGCTGCAGAAGACTCCTGAGAGTCCCTTGGACTGCAAGGAGATCCAACCAGTCCATCCTAAAGGAAACCAGTCCTGAATATTCATTGCAAAGACTGATGCTAAAGCTGAAACTCCAATACTATGGCCATCTGATGCAAAGCACTGACTCGTTAGAAAAGACCCTGATACTGGGAAAGATTGAAGGCAGGAGGAGAAGGGGACGACAGAGGATGAGATGGTTGGATGGCATCACTGGCTCAATGGACATGAGTTTGAGTAAACTCTGGGAGTTGGTTATGGACAGCGAGGTCTGGGGTGCTGTAGTCCATGAAGTCACAAAGAGTCAGACACGACTGAGCGACTGAACTGAACTGATACTCTTCAAATTTTCACAATACTTCCAGAATAAATTAATAACATTATTAATTATAATATTAATTATTAATATTCCAGAATTAAAAGAACAAGTCTAAATTTACCTATGCAAACTGAAAATGATGTTTTTACAACTTTCCTATCAAAGAATGGTAACATGTTCACTTTACTCTAAAGAATGCTACTAATCCCCTTTCCTCTGGATACCAATGTTCAAGAGTTCCTTTTTATCTGGACTATTTATTCTAAGAGCTCACAGTTTCAAGTTATACAGGAAAGCAGGAGTTATCTTTTAAATGTACCCATTAATATAATGCTCATTATGGGTTCCCCATCCCAACCACTTCCACCCTCAAATCAACACAGTGTCTTTCCTTATTCACCATTCAAGTCTCTTGCTGGCTATACATTTGTAAACATCTTACAATTTAATCCAAATACAATGCAAATTGATGGGAAATTAAACTACATTAGCAAAACATTTTCAAGATTTCATGAACTTAATGAAAATGTGCTGGGAAAACTGCCTGGAATCATACAAACAGTACTGAACAAATAAGTTTGTCAGTTAATGACTAAAAATGAAAATCAACAAAGGTGATACTAGATTCAAGAGGTTTATTTTTTTGAACATCAAAAAATTAAGGATCTTGGAACTGAAAAAACTCAAACATTTTTGCAAAATTTTATCTTAAAAGTAAAAAAAAAAACTAATGGTAGCATTTGCCTTAATATTCTGATTTCAGGACCTAATCCTATAAAAGATTCAAGTCTCCTGTAAAAATACTGGTCCCAAATTGGGATAATAAAAGATTTTTTTTTAAGTCGCTTAGTAGTGTCCGACTATTTGCGACCCCATGGACTATACAATCCATGGAATTCTCCAGGCCAGGATACTGGAGTGGGTTGTTCCCTTCTCCAGGGTATCTTCCCAACCCAAGTCTCCAGGGGATCTCCAGGGGATCATTCCCAATCCAGGTCTCCCACATTGCAAGCAGATTCTTTACCAATTGAGCCATGAGGAAGTCCAAGAATACTGGAGAGGGTAGCCTATCCCTTCTCCAGGGATCTTCCCAATCAAGGAATCGAACCGGGGTCTCCTGTACTGCAGGAGGATTCTTTACCAGCTGAGCTATCAGGGAAGCCCACTTATCCTTTGTTTAATCACTCAATGAAACAGAGAGGTAGAATAACGAAAGTATTATGTTTTTAATCTTAAAATAAAATTCACATTCACGGTTGCAAAACAACAGTGAATTCCTGGAGAAGAAACCAATAATCAACTGCACTGGTAAGAGAAGTTCAAAAGAACCAGTAAAAAAAAAAAACCTATTTGCATGGGAGGAGCCAAGATGGCGGAGGAGTAGGACGGGGAGACCACTTTCTCTCCTACAAATTCATCAAAAGAATAACTGAACGCAGAGCAAACTTCACAAAACAACTTCTGATCGCTAGCTAAGGTCATCAGGCGCCCAGAAAAGCAGCCCATTGTCTTCGAAAGGAGGTAGGACAAAATATAAAAGATAAAAAGTGAGACAAAAGAGCTAAGGACGGAGATCCGTCCTGGGAAGGGAGTTTTTAGAGGACGTTTCCAGACACCGGGAAACCCTCACACTGGCAGGCCTGGGGGAAGTGTTTGAATCTAGGAGGGCAAAGTGACTGGGAGGGAAACAATAAATAAAACCCACAGATTACGTGCCTAAAAGCAACTCTCAGCAGAAAAGTACCCCAGACACCCGCATCCGCCACCAGCAAGTGGGGGCCGCACGGAGAGGAGCGGGCGGCATTGCTTGAGGTAGGGTCCGGGCCTGAGTGCCCGGAGGACAGTCGGAGGGAGCTTTTGTGAGTTGCCAACTTGAACTGTGGGAGAGCAAAAGAGAGAGAGAAAATTAACCGGCCCGAACACACTGCCGGCCGTTCGCAGAACAAAGGGACCGAGAAAGTCCAGAGAAGAGCTCGCAGGCTGCGGACTGGCCCAGCCCCGCCGGAGGCGGGAGCAGGTCGCGGCGAGACACAGGGCGCAGGCACCCGACCAGCGCGAGCTGGGACTGGGGCTGGGGACGGAGGGCAGAAGGCGCACGCACCTGACTGGCGCCGGCGGAAACTGAGACTGGGACCGTGGAAGGGAGCAGGCGCGCCACACCCGAGGAGAGTGCGCCTGTCAAGCCCATGGCTGCCCGGACCGCTCTGACGGGGAAGGCACAAGAGCGGACGCAGCCTTTTGTTCCGCGCTTTTGTGGAACACCCAAGGGCTGGAGCTGCGCGCAGCGCGGGGCGCGCTCCATACGGAGCAGCCGGGAGCCTGAGCAGCGTAGACGGAGAAAGCAGCGCCAGCCCCTCCCCGCAGCACGACAGAACTAGCTACCTGAATAAGAGTCCACCTCCTCCCGCCTGTGTCAGGGCGGAAATGAAGCTCTGAAGAGACCGGCAAACAGAAACCAAATAAGCAAAGGGAACCACTTCAGAAGGGACCGGTGCAACAGATTTAAATTCCCTGTAGAAAACACCGACTACACCGGAAGGGGCCTGTAGATATCGAGAAGTGTAAGCTGGAACGAGGAGCTATCTGAAACTGAGCCGAACCCACACTGACTGCAACAGCTCCAGAGAAATTCCTAGATATATTTTTACTTTTTTTTTTTTTTTAAGTAAGAGAAGAAAAAAGAGGGAAAAAAAATTTTTTTTCTTTTTTCTTATTTTTTCTTTTATTTTCCTTTAAAATTCCCTATTACTCCCCAATTACTCCTTAACTTCCATTTTCGTAGATTTTTATGATTTTTTTTAATTAGGGAAAAAAAAAATTTTTTTCCCTTTTTCTCTTCTATTTTCTATTTTTCTTTTTCTCTTATTTCTTTTAAAGTCCTCTAGTACTCCTCTACTACTCCTTCATTTTCATTTTCAATACACTATAACCTTACCAAAAAAAAAAAAAAGAAGCCCTATTTTCAAACTGAACTTCATATATATTTCTAAAATTTTTTTGTGTGTTTTGGTTTTTGTTTTTAATATAGTATTTTTCAGAGTCTAACCTCTACTCTGGATTTTTAATTTTTGTTTTTCAGTATATGATATAAATTGTGAACATTTAAGAATCCAATATTCAGTTCCCATTTTTATTCAGGAGTGTGTTGATTATTCTCTCCCAATCTTGACTCTCTGTTTTCTACCTCAGAACACCTCTATTTCCTCCTTTCCCCTTCTCTTCCGAATCCAATTCTGTGAATCCTGGTAGGTATCTGGGCTACGGAGAACACTCTGGGAACAGACAACTGCGGAGATCTGTCTCTCTCCTCTTGAGTCCCCCTTTTTCTCCTCCTGCTCATCTCTATCTCCCTCCTCCCTCTCCTCTTCTTCATGTAACTCTGTGAACCTCTCTGAGTGTCCCTAACGGGGGAGAATCTTTTCGCCATTAACCTAGAAGTTTTATTATCAGTGCTGTATAGTTGGAGAAGTCCTGAGACTACAGGAAGAATAAAACTGAAATCCAGAGGCAAGAGACTTAAGCCCAAAACCTGAGAACGCCAGAAAACTGACTACATGGAACTTTAAGTAATAAGTGACTGTCCAAAAGCCTCCATACCTACACTGAAACCAACCACCACACAAGAGCCAATAAATTTTAGATCAAGACATACCACGCAAATTCTCCAGCAACGCAGGAACATAGCCCTAAACGTCAACATACAGGCTGCCCAAGGACACACCTAACACATAGACCCATCTCAAAACTCATTACTGGGCACTCCATTGCTCTCCAAAGAGAAGAAATCAAGTTCCACGCACCAGAACACCGACGCAAACTTCCCTAACCAGGAAACCTTGACAAGCCAATCGTCTAACCCCACCCACTGGGTAAAACCTCCACAATAAAAAGGAACGACAGACCTCCAGAATACAGAAAGCCCACTCCAGACACAGCAAGCCAAACAAGATGAAAAGGCACAGAAATACCCAACGGGTAAAGGAACATGAAAAATGCCCACCAAGTCAAACAAAAGAGGAGGAGATAGGGAATCTACCTGAAAAAGAATTTAGAATAATGATAATAAAAATGATCCAAAATCTTGAAAACAAAATGGAGTTACAAATAAATAGCCTGGAGACAAAGATTGAAAAGATGCAAGAAATGTTTAATAAAGACCTAGAAGAAATAAAAAAGAGTCAATTAAAAATGAATAATGCAATAAATGAGATCAAAAACACTCTGGAGGGAACCAAGAGTAGAATAACGGAGACAGACGATAGGATAAGTGAGGTAGAAGATAAAATGGTGGAAATAAATGAAGCAGAGAGGAAAAAAGAAAAAAGAATCAAAAGAAATGAGGACAACCTCTGTGACAATGTGAAACGCCCCAACATTCGAATCTTAGGAGTCCCAGAAGAAGAAGACAAAAAGAAAGGCCATGAGAAACTACTCGAAGAGATAATAGCTGAAAACTTCCCTAAAATGGGGAAGGAAATAGCCACCCAAGTCCAAGAAACCCAGAGAGTCCCAAACAGGATAAACCCAAGGCGAAACACCCCAAGACACATATTAATCAAATTAACAAAGATCAAACACAAAGAACAAATACTAAAAGCAGCAAGGGAGAAACAACAAATAACACACAAAGGGATTCCCATAAGGATAACAGCTGATCTATCAATAGAAACCCTCCAGGCCAGAAGGGAATGGCAGGACATACTGAAAGTAATGAAAGAGAATAACCTACAACCTAGATTACTGTACCCAGCAAGGACCTCATTCAGATATGAAGGAGAATTCAAAAGCTTTACAGACAAGCAAAAGCTGAGAGAATTCAGCACCACCAAACCAGCTCTTCAACAAATGCTAAAGGATCTTCTCTAGACAGGAAACACAGAAAGGTTGTATAAACGTGAACCCAAAACAACAAAGCAAATGGCAACGGGACCACACCTATCAATAATTACCTTAAATGTAAATGGATTGAATGCCCCAACCAAAAGACAAAGATTGGCTGAATGGATACAAAAACAAGACCCCTATATATGCTGTCTACAAGAGACCCACCTCAAAGCAACAGACACATACAGACTAAAAGTGAAGGGCTGGAAAAAAATATTTCATGCAAACGGAGACCAAAAGAAAGCAGGAGTCGCAATACTCATATCAGATAAAATAGACTTTCAAATAAAGGATGTGAAAAGAGACAAAGAAGGACACTACATAATGATCAAAGGATTAATCCAAGAAGAAGATATAACAATTATAAATATATATGCACCCAACATAGGGGCACCGCAATATGTACGGCAAAAGCTAACGAGTATGAAAGAGGAAATTAATAGTAACACAATAATAGTGGGAGACTTTAATACCCCACTCACAACTATGGAAAGATCAACTAAACAGAAAATTAACAAGGAAACACAAACCTTAAATGACACAATGGACCAGCTAGACCTAATTGATATCTATAGGACATTTCACCCCAAAACAATCAACTTCACCTTTTTCTCAAGTGCACACAGAAGCTTCTCCAGAATAGATCACATCCTGGGCCATAAATCTGGTCTTGGAAAATTCAAAAAAATTGAAATCATTCCAGTCATCTTTTCTGACCACAGTGCAGTAAGATTAGATCTCAATTACAGGAAAAAAATTCTTAAAAATTCAAACATAAAAAAAAAAAAAAAATTCAAACATATGGAGGCTAAATAACACGCTTCTGAATAACCAACAAATCAGAGAAGAAATCAAAATATGTATAGAAATGAATGAAAATGAAAACACAACAACCCAAAACCTATGGGACACTGTAAAAGCAGTGCTAAGGGGAAGATTCATGGCATTACAGGCTTACATTAAGAAACAAGAAAAAAGCCAAATAAATAACCTAACTCTACACCTAAAGCAATTAGAGAAGGAAGAAATGAAGAACCCCAGGGTTAGCAGAAGGAAAGAAATCTTAAAAATTAGGGCAGAAATAAATGCAAAAGAAACTAAAGAGACCATAGCAAAAATCAACAAAGCTAAAAGCTGGTTTTTTGAAAAAATAAACAAAATTGACAAACCATTAGCAAGACTCATTAAGAAACAAAGAGAGAAGAACCAAATTAACAAAATTAGAAATGAAAATGGAGAGATCACAACAGACAACACTGAAATACAAAGGATCATAAGAGACTACTACCAGCAGCTCTATGCCAATAAAATGGACAACTTGGATGAAATGGACAAATTCTTACAAAAGTATAACTTTCCAAAACTGAACCAGGAAGAAATAGAAGATCTTAACAGACCCATCACAAGCAAGGAAATCAAAACTGTAATCAAAAATCTTCCAGAAAACGAAAGCCCAGGACCAGATGGCTTCACAGCTGAATTCTACCAAAAATTTAGAGAAGAGCTAACACCTATCTTACTCAAACTCTTCCAGAAAATTGCAGGGGAAGGTAAACTTCCAAACTCATTCTATGAGGCCACCATCACCCTAATTCCAAAACCAGACAAAGATGCCACAAAAAAAGAAAACTACAGGCCAATATCACTGATGAACATAGATGCAAAAATCCTTAACAAAATTCTAGCAAACAGAATCCAACAACATATTAAAAAAATCATACACCATGACCAGGTGGGCTTTATCCCAGGAATGCAAGAATTCTTTAATATCCACAAATCAATGTAATACACCACATTAACAAATTGAAAGATAAAAACCATATGATTATCTCAATAGATGCAGAGAAAGCCTTTGACAAAATTCAACACCCATTTATGATTAAAACTCTCCAGAAAGCAGGAATAGAAGGAACATACCTCAACATAATAAAAGCTATATATGACAAACCCACAGCAAGCATCACCCTCAATGGTGAAAAATTGAAAGCATTTCCCCTGAAATCAGGAACAAGACAAGGGTGCCCACTCTCACCACTACTATTCAACATAGTGTTGGAAGTTTTGGCCACAGCAATCAGAGCAGAAAAAGAAGTAAAAGGAATCCAGAAAGGAAAAGAAGAAGTGAAACTCTCACTGTTTGCAGATGACATGATCCTCTACATAGAAAACCCTAAAGACTCTTCCAGAAAATTACTAGAGCTAATCAATGAATATAGTAAAGTTGCAGGATATAAAATTAACACACAGAAATCCCTTGCATTCCTATATACTAACAATGAAAAAACAGAAAGAGAAATTAAGGAAACAATACCATTCACCATTGCAACAAAAAGAATCAGATACTTAGGAGTGTATCTACCTAAAGAAACAAAAGACCTATGCATAGAAAACTATAAAACACTGATGAAAGAAATCAAAGAGGACACAAACAGATGGAGAAACATACCATGCTCATGGATTGGAAGAATCAATATTGTGAAAATGAGTATACTACCCAAAGCAATCTATAGATTCAATGCAATCCCTATCAAGCTACCAACGGTATTTTTCACAGAACTAGAACAAAGAATTTCACAATTTGTATGGAAATACAAAAAACCTCGAATAGCCAAAGTAATCTTGAGAAAGAAGAATGGAACTGGAGGAATCAACCTGCCTGACTTCAGACTCTACTACAAAGCCACAGTCATCAAGACAGTATGGTACTGGCACAAAGACAGAAATATAGATCAATGGAACAGAATAGAAAGCCCAGAGATAAATCCACGAACCTATGCACACCTTATCTTTGACAAAGGAGGCAAGGATATACAATGGAAAAAAGACAACCTCTTTAACAAGTGGTGCTGGGAAAACTGGTCAACCACTTGTAAAAGAATGAAACTAGAACACTTTCTAACACCATACATAAAAATAAACTCAAAATGGATTAAAGATCTAAATGTAAGACCAGAAACTATAAAACTCCTAGAGGAGAACATAGGCAAAACACTCTCTGACATAAACCACAGCAAGATCCTCTATGACCCACCTCCCAGAATATTGGAAATAAAAGCAAAAATAAACAAATGGGACCTAATGAAACTTAAAAGCTTTTGCACAACAAAGGAAACTATAAGTAAGGTGAAAAGACAGCCCTCAGATTGGGAGAAAATAATAGCAAATGAAGAAACAGACAAAGGATTAATCTCAAAAATATACAAGCAATTCCTGCAGCTCAATTCCAGAAAAATAAATGACCCAATCAAAAAATGGGCCAAAGAACTAAACAGACATTTCTCCAAAGAAGACATACAGATGGCTAACAAACACATGAAAAGTTGCTCAACATCACTCATTATCAGAGAAATGCAAATCAAAACCACAATGAGGTACCATTACACGCCAGTCAGGATGGCTGCTATCCAAAAGTCTACAAGCAATAAATGCTGGAGAGGGTGTGGAGAAAAGGGAACCCTCTTACACTGTTGGTGGGAATGCAAACTAGTACAGCCGCTATGGAAAACAGTGTGGAGATTTCTTAAAAAACTGGAAATAGAACTGCCATATGACCCAGCAATCCCACTTCTGGGCATACACACTGAGGAAACCAGATCTGAAAGAGACACGTGCACCCCAATGTTCATGGCAGCACTGTTTATAATAGCCAGGACATGGAAGCAACCTAGATGCCCATCAGCAGATGAATGGATAAGGAAGCTGTGGTACATATACACCACGGAATATCACTCGGCCGTTACAAAGAATTCATTTGAACCAGTTCTAATGAGATGGATGAAACTGGAGCCCATTATACAGAGTGAAGTAAGCCAGAAAGATAAAGAACATTACAGCATACTAACACATATATATGGAATTTAGAAAGATGGTAATGATAACCCTATATGCAAAACAGAAAAAGAGACATAGAAGTACAGAACAGACTTTTGAACTCTGTGGGAGAAGGTGCGGGTGGGATGTTTCGAGAGAACAGCATGTATATTATCTATGGTGAAACAGATCACCAGCCCAGGCGGGATGCATGAGACAAGTGCTCGGGCCTGGTGCACTGGGAAGACCTAGAAGAATCGGGTGGAGAGGGAGGTGGGAGGGGGGATCGGGATTGGGAATATGTGTAAATCTATGGCTGATTTATATCAATGTATGACAAAACCCACTGAAAAAAAAAATAAAGGGGGAAAAAAAAAAACCCATTTGCAAAACTAGAAAAAAGACTTTTAAAGGAAGAACACCACTATGACCATCATGCCTTACAAAGAGAGTAAAAGTCAAACTGATGAACGAAGTTGCCCTATTATCTTCCTATAGGCAATCTACAAAAAGCTTCACTATGGTGCTGAACAATTGATTGAGAGCTAGGTTTCATTTCATTAATAGAACATGCAAGCTTTCAATTGGGATTCTTGACAAAAGGCAACCTTTGTAATAAATGAACCACCAGATAAGATTCTAATAAAACTTACCATTGTGTATTGCATTCAGCAACTCTGAGAAAGCTTTTAAGTAAGGAAAAAAGGACTTCAGGTTAAGATCATTCTCAAACACACAAAGAAATACATAGGTATAGACTGAATCAGTATAATAAAATCTCAATAAGTCTATCATGTATCATTACTTAAATCATTACAAGCTTGGCTCAGTTTTCACATAGTATGAATTTCTAGATATTGCATTTCATTTGCCAATATATTATCTACTAAATTTGTATGCCAAATATACTGTCATAATGATGATAAATTTCCTTAGTAATAAATGTATGTAAAGCTACTTTAAAAAAGACATTTAGTAGTCTAATGTCTTTCTTGCTGAAAGTCAGTAACAATAAAATACAATTCTATATAGGTAAATCCACCTTTGGTCACACTTAACAATATTTATTATTTTAAAAAAAACAAAACTCATTTTAGCATCTAACCTGATCAAACATTCTCATTTCCTAGACTTTAGAACAACAGTCTCAACATATGAAGTGGTCTAAGCAAAAAACGCTATCTAATGCCAATATACATATATGAACATTAAGACTAGTGAAAACCAAAATATTGAAAATATTACTTCACTGGGGAGCAAAAGTCACAATTTCACAACAGTAGCACCATATTAAAAGGCCAGCAATCAACAAAATTTGTTCATAATTTCACTGTAATATGGATTCTGAACACAGGACCGACAAAACAGCAAGTTAATCTATCATTGTAGGAGAAAACTACATAACTAAGAACCAACTGCATTTTAGAAAATTAAAACTTAAGGGTTCAGAGGTGGTGTAATATACTAGAAAAAGCACTAGAGTAGAATAAAAAAGCCTGGGTTACCAACCCAGTTCGGCAACTTACTAGTTGTTGGACAAGCTCCATCGTGCCGATACTGCATGGAAATTTCTGTTGGAAGGGAGGAGAAAGGAAATCAGCAAAGCAGTTGCCAGTGACTTAAGGGTAGAAAAGAAAAGGGCCAGAAAAACAGGAAAACACCCATCCAAAGTCTAGCTGAGAAGGGCAAGAACTGTGTGGACGGAAATTATAAGCCAGTAATTGGGACATCAGGGACAGGAGAACCAAACAGAATGTAATTCTCATAATCTTAACAGGACAGTGTAGAAATATGTTGCATGCATATGTGGGCAAAGAATGAGGAAAAGACATAAGGGCTTACAAATGAATCTGTATAACAAACGTTTTAAGAATAAATAGATACACTACTATGAGGAAGTATAGTTAGGCAATGTGATAAATTTTATATAATTCATTAGATGAGAACAATGTATCAAAAATATCTGGATGCTATATTCAATTAGTAACTGTAATTTAAGTATGAAAATTTAGTTTATATCTGAGCAGAAATCCATTATGACTTACTGTTATGTAAGTTTTATATAACTTACAGTTACGTAAAACTCATTAAACTACAGTCAGCTTATTCTCTTGTACCTTTCATTTTTGATGATTATAATGAACAAGCAATTACTTTGATTCCTTTACTCCTCCCTTATGAAGAGAACTAGCAGAGGGTGACATGAGGCAATAAAACACTGCTAAAAGGAAAATCTGCTCAGAAATCGGGAGTATATTTCTGTATGATATTCCAAATGAAAAAATAATTGATAAAACCAGGACTAAGGGAAGGCTGTGACTCAAAATACCTGGCCTACTAATCTGGAAACAACTGTTATTCAGGTGTGGCCACCACCACTGGCCAGTTATTTTTAAAGAAGGGATATCTGGGAATTCTCTAGATATTAAGTTAACCAAAAACATGACCTGTAGGAACCATGTGTACCAGAGAGTCTTTCAGGCAACCAAAATTCACGCATCTACCTCAAAAGTCAAGTCTAATCATGAGCCCACTCTGAATAATTTGATATTAAAAAGTAAGACAAAGCAATCCCTGTAATGTTAAAGAAACTGATATGAAATACTGTTTAAAGATCAAACACTTAGGCCAGTTTAGTTTAAGTCCTTTCCCAACAACCCAAGAAGATGAGCCATTGTGGGAGAATTTGCCGCCTTATGCTTCATTAACAAATGCAATACAAGTGAGATTTTAAAAGGCTACTAAAGAGATAGACACATGCTATGTTCTAAAGAAATGGTATTTGCTTGGAATGGTGCTAAAAATAATCAAAGGACCTTGTGCAGAAAGATTTTGTCAATGAGGAATAAACTGGAATATGGCTATTCTGGCTTTTGATCTAATACTTTTACAGAAAGATAGCCGCAACATAGGGCCAGAAATTTTCAGGTCATCAAAGACCAAAAAAAAATCAGGATATTCTAAGAAAACAGATGCCAAGGTATTCGCTGGTCTTAGCCATATCCAATATCTTCTTCATTTATAATCCAATATAATCAATGCATACAAAATCATTAAGCTAACCATTAAGACAGATGTGAAGGATGCTCACTGTCCGCATCTACTCTGGTTTGCAGTACTGCACTACCAACTCTACTCTTATCAGTCTATTATAATAACACTTTATATCTTTATGGTTCCCTTATTTGCTTACAGAATCAGTCTATTTTTAACTAAAATATTTTATCAGAAAAAGACTTCTAAGTTTCACTTTACCAGCATAAGTAGATACGACATAAATAGGATCCTGTTCAAAGTTATATGGGCTCAAGTCAAACTTTCATAAATTTCATATTTCAGTAGAAACCAAACTTCTAGAGGTGATCTACTCATATTAATAACTTATCTTTGTGATATCTTTTAAGAGCTTAAGAATAAGTACATAGTATCACAACAGAATGACTGCCTTTCCAGAATCTCTTTTTACAGCATTTATTACCACTAAAAAATTCCATCACTGAAAAGATTTCGGGCATCTCAACTGAGAAAGGAATGGCAGCACTCTATTAAAGAATGAGTGACTAAGATTGAAAAAATCAAACAAACTGGGAAGAATACACTCTGAAAGGGCAGAGCATGCCCAAAGAAAAGAAATTAATGCTAATAACATGTTGATTTCTGTGGAGAAAAAAATGCTAACTATCATTTTAGTAAATCCTAAATTCTCCTAATGTGATTGAGATAAACAGAAAAACAGTAAAGGACAAATATAGCATGTCAACTCATCCAAAACTTTCAATGTTTTCAACGTCCTAACTTATCAACATTTCAAAAGACCAGGTGCCTGTTAATACCTCAAAAGAATATATGTAGGAAAGAATTCAATCAAAAGTTTAATATAATTTATTAGACAAAACTTACAACCTTGAGTACATTTTGTGCACGTCACTATAAAACAACAGGTCATTTATCAGGATGTACTGTGATTTATTTTAATAAAAATCTTACAAATCCTCGATCACTCCAGTTTAGAGGTGTTTTCTGGGTTTCTATTCTGACTGGATCTAGGCCTCCTAGAATAAGTATCTCGACACATGCTCTGTCATAAGCGTAATTTGAACATGTCATGAGAGAACTTTAACTACTCTTAAAATGCTATTTCTCACTAACAATGTTAAGAGAGTCACAGCATAAGGACTTGATTGTACATCTGCTTTACGTCCTAGTGGTGGTAAAAGAGGAACAACCACCACAACAATAGCAGCTGTCCTGTCTATTTCACGAGGTTGTTCTAAGGATCAAATGAGATGGTCATTAAAGAGTTCTTGAGAAACTCTTAGGTGCTCCAAGATATACAAGATATCATTACTAGAAGTTTGGACTTACTCTCCATAAACCCATCCTGCCCTGTTTAATCAACGTTACTTCTATCCCACAAACACAAGCTTCTTGTTTTTATAAAGTTTACCCTTCAAATATACCTTAACTTTCTTTTCTGATAATAATGCTGGTCTTCTTTATCTGCCTACTCCAAAGTACAATACAAATTTCATCTTGTCCATGGTCTTTTCCAGCTAATTATATATCCTAAAACTAGCCTGTAATACTACATGAAAAGCCTTTAAAAAAATAATTTCACTTGCAACCTGGTAAAAACTCTTGAAAGACAAGTACGAAACTACACAGGATACTACTAAACACATGATACCTTCTCAGTGATCACTAATTACTAACAGTATTCACTCTTTTTTCTTTTTAACATTTAGCACTTAATATGTTCACAGCACTATGCTCACAGTGGAGACAGTAGTGAACACGACAGACACAGGCTCTAACCTGCTGGAGCCAGGGTTACAGTGCATGTTACAGTTCACCTTATAGCTAACAGGTGTTTACAAGGCTGCCTGCATTGTTACTTGCATATGAATCTTTTAAAAAGAGCACCATGAAAAACTCTTGGTAACACAGTACACAGTACACATTCCTCCTATGACTTATTTATACAGGAGAAAGTTTTCTGCCTGTACAATTACTAGGTGACTTCTCAATCTAAAATTAGTGCAAAGGTAAAATTAACATTTTCATTCTATTAGGAGGTAGTACTATTGCAAGTTAAAATTACTGGCTCAAATTTTCTTGTTGATCCCATTGCTTAAAGTATGACCGACAGTGTACTACCATGGTTTTACACCCTCATCAGCAAATACCCCTTAAATTTTATAACTGTTACTGGAGTCAAGGAAAATGCATAGCTCCACCACTGAGAGCTGTGAGAATTCTTTTTATATTTCTTCTTCTATATAATAATACTCTTATGCAAGACAGTGTGCAGCACAAGCTAAGTTTCAACAGCAGTTAGCAATCTTAACTTATGGTAAGACTTAATTTCTAAATATTCATGGCATTCAGCTAGCTTTTCTTAGGTAAGAAGAGACGTTTTTATTTTTTCTTAATTTTAGAATAGACTTTTTAGAACTAAGCTTATCAATGAGAGAGAGCTCTGATCTAATCATAAAACTTTTATTAAAATGTGTAAGATTAAATAATATATTACCTCAAATAGTTTTAAACAATCTTACTCCATAATAATAGCTTTAACAAGATCTATACAATCTCCACAGTGATTTTAAAATACAGACTTAAGGGGGAAAAAAATCCTGACAAGTCTAAACTTCGTGAAATAATATTTATGGGAATTTCTCCCTATATTTGTTTTACCTACTGGTGAGGTAAAAGGGATACAAATTCATATTTCTCTGCCACAAACACTGCTCTCACAATACACTGCTCTCGCAACATAATCATTATGTAAAGAACATGATTTCCACACCTAAAATCTCCCTAAATCAGTAACACGTAGCAAAATCTTTTCAAGAATATAAATTGGGAAAAAAAAAAAAACAGAATGTAAATTGGTATTTTAAGTCCATTCATTTGAGGATGTGTATTTCAACTGTCATCCAAATGCAATTTCTGAAATTCAGTTAACTCTCAGACTGTGCCCCTATGGACAGGACACTGGTGAGGATCTCTTCCTAAGAGCAAATTTACACCTAATTTTCTCAGTATGTTCCTTACCTGATTCCTGTGCCTCTTTGCTAAAGATAAACATGAACTAAAAAATTTTTTTCCAAGGAAATCTGTGTAAATTTATTTTTTGTGACCAGGGGCTATGGTTAACTGCTAAGCTCTTCTGGTCTCAAAGCAAATATACTATATAAATAAAACATATATTCAAGTGTGCGAAATATTAAAATCTTTTCAATGAACTTATTTCTTCATGCAATTTATTATTTTTCCCCTCTAAAACAGTGGTTCTCAACCAAGGGCAATTTTGCCCCTTTCAGAACCCAAATGTTTTTTGATTGTCACTATGGGTAGTGGTAGGGTTTGGGAATCCTGATAAACATCCTACAAGGCACAGGACAGTGAGGCACAGCAGAGAATTAGCCCAACCAGAAGATCAACAGCGCCAAGACTAAAGAATCTTGCTGTAAACCATCTTTAACAGTACTAAATCCTTCCACAGTGTCCACTCATTTCTCCAAAAAACCTGTCTAACAGGTCCACCACAGGCAAAGAAGCTAGCTATCAGAAATAAAAAGAGAAAGAAATCCCTGACTGTGTGATCTTGGACAACTTATTTTACCTAAGTCTCAGTTTTATCAGCTGTAAAATTCATAGTCCCTACATCATAAAACTGTTCTAAAGATTAAACAAGATAAAAAAGAATGTAACAGATGGCAGTTAATAAGTTACTACTTTTCATATCTGACTTTTACACATGCTCTTTTCTCCCTTATAATGGTCTTTCTTACGTTTGCTTACTGAGATGTCTGTAAAACTACAGAAACAATACAAAATTCTACATTTGTAAAATAAACATGAATACTCTTCACTTAAATTCTATTTATTATTTTTCCATACCATTTTCCACCTATCCTCTCCATCTAACAGAACAGGTAAAATCCATAGTTTATTTTAGCCAAAATTTCATCATTTCTACAATCAGAAATCTAAAATTGAAACATGGGTAAAATTTTCAATCAACACATCTAAAGTCATTTATCTCAAATTGAAGATGTAATGTAAAAGATAAATGTTGACATTTAGCTAAGTTTCTGTCTTAAAAACAAGCATCTTGAAATTTCTAAAAATTGAAAATAATATTTACATTACAAAGTATAAGTTAAAGGAGCATACCAACGTGGTAAATAACAGCATTTATAAATTCATTCATACTATAGTAAAAATGATGGTTAAAAAACTGGTAAACACAATTGAAAACAAAAATGATACATAACATTTAAGATATCTCCTGAAATGGGATTTTTAAAGCCACAAATTTAAATCACCTATCACTGATTGAAAAATATTCTAGATGGAATTAACTAGAATTTGTGTCAGGAATTACTGAGAAAATAAAGACTAACTGAGGTTTAGGGAAAGGAAGCTCCAAAACAAATACCAATCCAGAATAGTGCAAACCCTCACACCATAAATGTGAATTCTGAGTTGATTTCTAAAATACTATGCAAGCGAAGCAAAAACAAAAAATGGGAAATCAATTCTAGATGTTTCATAAGAAATGAATGACCAATGAACTGAACTATTTAGTCTACATTTAGTTAAGTAAAATTGAATTAGTACCAAATGTCTTTTCCAAAGACCAAAGACTGAACTGTCCTTCTAAGATAACATTTTTCATTAAGATAATTAAATGTCACTTAGCAACTCACAGCATTTTCATAAGGACAGTTTAAAACGATTTGCTTGTGAAGGTGAAAGGAGGATGGTGGTGGAGGGGGAAACATCCAGAGGCCTACCTGAACCAAGTGGAGAGGAGCCCACACTGAGGCTCTGCACACTCCCATTCCTGAGCGGCGTGGGGGATTTCTGAAGACTAGAGCTGGTGACACTCCCTGCAGCTGATGCTACAGACGACGTTGGAGAGGCGGACGAGACTGAGAGATGAGCAGCACTCTCCTGATTTCTGTTTCCTTTTGGTCTCCCAGGCCCGTGCTTGCTTTGCTTATTGCCTTTTCTTTTCTTTTCCTTTACAGTTTCTTCTTCTATGCCAGAAGTTTGAGCCCGCTTATATCCTGCTGTAGGGAGGCTGGAATTACCCAAATCTCCAGGTGAATTTTCAAAGCTTTTAGGCTGCGAAATAACAGCTGAGGCTGAAGGGAGACCAATTATGGAACTAAAACTATTTACCCCCCCTTCCTGGTTTCCAGACTCTCCTTTATGTACATCTTTGGTTGATGATGACTGCTGGGAGTGAGTATAACTGTCATTACGCAGATCTGGGTCTGTAAAGCTCAAGAAATCCTGGGGAGACTGTACAGAACTTCCCGAAGATGATTTTACACTGCCTGGAGTTCCTGAAAAACTGCCTGTAGTGGGGAGAAAAAAAAAAATGGGGTAGGAAAAGAAAAAATTGGATGCAAAAGTTCCCATGAGCAGTAGAAACGATACAATCAGCAAAAAGAGAGGATGAAAAAAAACTAACTATAAAACCAAGGACATCAGTATATAACTCAGCTAGATTTTTTTTTAAAGATTACTGAAATCAAGTTTATCTATAAAATTATACTTGTCATTTTATAGTTATTAAATTATTAACTCTTGAATTACAAGCTATTACTTGTAAAATTACCGAGATATAAGATGTGGTTTTTTCAACCTACCTTTTACCATGGTAGCATTCCTCAATTCTTCCCCAAATGCCTTATATACGCTGAAGAAGGACTGAAGAACAGCAAAGTCTCAAGAAGACTTTCAAAAGACTATGAACTCTGAATGGCATGGGGAATCGTCTCTTTTTCAATTGTTAAGATAGGATTATAAATGTTCCCAACATATAGTAAGAACCAAACGATGTTGCTTCAGTCATTAAGTTCAGAGTTTTAACTTCAAGATAATGTTGGTGAATATTATCACTCAGTTACATCTACCCCACCAAAACATGAATTCGATAAAATAATAATGATCACATGGAATAATCTATATAACTCACATTTCTCCCAGTCTACTTCTCATGGAGCTGCATAAAGAAAAGAGACCAGCCACTTACATTTTGCTGCTGCTTTTATGAAAGTAGAATCATAGGAGAGGCACCTCTCATAAAACGTCCAAAACTGCTTATTTCCCCCACTTTTTAGTTAAAGAATACTAGTACCCCATCATGTCATTATGAAATATAAGAACCTCAAGGTTCTTATTTACCAGGTGAAAACTAATGGCTGTGATGAAATAAGTTCAGTCCACCATTTCACTTTATCAAACTCTCTCGTCACACTTACCAAATGAAGTAACACACATTTAGACTCAGTTTTGACCACAGAACTATTGTGTTTCATAAAACTAAACTATATCAGGTTTTAACTATTATACTTAGAAACAAAAGCTCAAAATGAAGTGTTCTGTTGGCAGTGGAAATTCCAAGCTAAATACTAAATTTTATTATAGAGCACATTCATAGGTAATCACACATAAATTCACTTAAATATTCAGAAAGGCATTTTTCCTTAACACACAAGAAATAATTTATTTTTAACTAAAGTCTCAAGGTTTTGGTTTTTAAATTTTAAGTTCTTCTGAAATGGCTCATTTAGAAAACAGTAACAGTTCTAAAATTTAACTTTTTCAAGAGAATATCTGCCTTATTCATTTATGAAATTACATGTACTTCTGTGACCATTTTCAGGCCATTTCTGTACAGAAAAATATACATATTAAGAAGCCATTTACATCACATCAATCATTTAAGTATAACTGCAATTTGCCACTTAATTAGCAGCTATAAAGAAGTTCTTTATTATCCATTCTGATCTGTCACCATCTGTCCTTTTCCTGCACATTTTTGTTTTTACAGCTGGTGTCAAAAGCTCACAACAGCAAGGCAAATACTTTAAAACATTTAGTATATGCAATGCTTTAAATGTATATTTTCTAAAATTCACATACAATCCTGAAATTAAAAAAGAAAAAACACAATTACTTTCAATGCTCTACTATCAATTTCAACTTTTAAAACTTTTTAGAATATTACCTCAGATATGCAAACATAACACATCTCTATCATATCTTAACAGAAGCAGGGAAAGACTCCAATGTTGTTAAGTTTAAGAAAATGAGAGATTTCTTTTCTCAATGGATTAGTACTTCAAAGATACGATTAAAAGCTCAAAAATGCAATTAAATTTAGCAGTACAAAGTAAGGTCTTTGTTACAGAGAAGAAATAACTGAATTCTGCCAATCACATTCAAAATGTGATTGAAGTTACATTAAAAATTACAATTTTATGAGAATTCCTTGGCAGTTCAGTGGTTAGGACTCAGCACTTTCACGGCCACGGCTTGGGTACAACCCTTGGTTGGGAAACTAAGATCCTACAATTCGTGTGGCGTGGCCAAAAAAATAATAATAACAATTACAGTTTCAGTATTATCCAAAGTATCATAAAAATAATATACAGTAAATTTATTACACACAAAATAGCAAATTTAGCATTTTCTTTTCTACCTAACTTTTTGTTACATGAGGAAAAAGGAAAAAAGAAATTTAGGACTTGAACATCTTGAAATTCAAAAATAACTTAGTTTAAAATATATGAATATACTTTATAATGAAGAGGTCAGTGACTAAGCAATCTTTCTACATATTCAAATTATTTCCTGGAAGATTTTGGGTATAATTTTTATCATCATCAAAAGTTTGAATAGGGTAAAGGAAAGGACAGCTTGCCCCTCGTTTACTCCTAGGAGTCAAAGGTCAGGATGGGAGGTGGGGGAGAGAAGGAAGCCTTTATTTTATACTTTATTAAATATATTTGTTTGGAACAGTTTTGAACATTTATATTTCTCAAAATATTTATGTCCATGATAAAATTATACAAAGTAAAAACCTAGAATATTTGGCTAACTGATTCTAAAGTTTAGCTGAGTTATTCTGTTCTCCAGAAAAGTGTTGCCATTTATTAAAAAAAAACACAGCATGCCTTGTTAATTCTGAATATCAGTTAAATAGCAAATTATTTTTTCAGTATAAGTATGTCCCCAAAGAATGCATAAAACATATTTACACTGGAAAAAAAAAGTTGTTTAACTAAAACTCAAAATTGGGTATTCATAATTACCAAAAGATATGGGGCTTTCCTTGTAGCTCAGTCGGTAATGCATTAATAATTAGTAACTATTATTTACTGAAAACTATTTAGCTCCCCTAAAAATTACTCAGTACTTGTTCACTTAATAAAAACGTATACTTTAACAGTTCTAGTGTTCAACTGGGAAAGATAAATAAAAGCAATTTATAAAATAGAATGACTTTTCTATTGAGCATAAAGGAAAGGAAAACTCCAGCTTTTATTGTTTTTCTCCCCAAACTTTTAACTTTATTCCACATCTATTTTAACATTTAAAAAAATTACAGTTCAACTTTAGAAGCACAGGTCATAACACAAGAGGAAAGTGAAGGTCCCAGAAACATTTTAAGAAAGAATATTAGTCTTTGAAGTAATCTTACTATAGCAACTAATCAAAAATAACCTCTAATTATCCAACAGTTATAAGCAAAAAGTAAATTATTTTATAAAACTTAACTACTATTGATCATCATAAGAACAAGTATTTCAACTAAAACATCGTAAGTAATACCTTGCTGGAAAGGACTAGCAGCTGACACAGTCGTTCCTGGATTCCTTCCACCAGGCTTTCTTCCCCTTTGACCTGAGCTGTGAGCCGAAGATTTCTTCCCTTTGCACTCTGACCCTCTAGCCTCTGAAACATCTTTTGCACTAGTAGTGTGCGAAGAGACTTCCTGGAAATTCGCATTTGTAAATCGAGCTGCAGTATCTTCCAAGCGCTTCAAGGATCCAGATATAGAATTGCTGCTAGTGCTTGTATAAGTCTAACATTTTGATTGAGAAAGGAAGTAAAAGGAAAAACAATTGATTACAATTTGTCTACAAGAGGAAGAAAGATGGCACATTAATAATAAATAATTATTGGACTTGTAAAATAAAAATATGAAAACTTCAGCTATAAAAATAAGTCAGTCTGCCTAAGAAAAATCAAGCAAAAGTTTATTTTAGAGTCTGGTATAAATTTTTCTTTTAAAAATGTAGATAATTTATAACATGGTTGTTTGAGCATTAAACTGCAGCAATTAATAAAAGTACCTATTAGTTGTTTTATTTAGTGACTCAGAGTTAAGCAACACGGAAGATATTTGTTTCTCAAGAAGCATCATTTTCAACAAAAACATTCCACTTCTATTTAAACCAGTTTTAGTGCCCAGCACAGGAAGGCAACATCTAGAAAGAAGCAAGGTACTACAATTTCATTAGTGGGCCACATCTATGAGATTGTAAGGATCTAGCATAGGTCAGAGCAAGAACTTTTAAAATTGAGGTGAAGGCTGCTTTTCAAAAGGGAAAGCTTAAAACCCCTGAAACAGAAACCATTTTTTCCGAGTATTTAAGTAGAGAAAAACAGTTACATTTCGCAGTTAAGATTTCTAAAAATTAAAAGTACAATTATACCATAAAACTGATTCCCAATCATCCCCTATATTTAGTTTGGGGGGGGGGGGGCGGCCAAGAGAAAGACTGATTAAATGGTTTTCAGTTTTTAATAACCATTTTAATATAAGGTGTGTGCAAATAAAGACCAATTAAATAACTATGAAAGTATGATGCCAGATGCAAATTAATCAACATGCTTTGAAATGAAAGGTTTGTTTGATCCAAACAGTGTTGTCATTGTTAAACTGGTGCCTGGACTTTAACTAGACGTAAATTTTTGTTGAATAAATATAAATACTTCTAATACATCTACCTGAAATCTCTGATGGAACACAAATAAAAAATCTGAAAATATGCAAAACTGAAATTTCCCAAACATAACAACCACTCGATACAAAACATCAGATAAATTCGAAAAACAAGAAAATGACGATGATAAAATCAGGTTTGTTACCAAATCATTTTTAGCAAATCAATGTTCAAAGAAAGTAATAAGAGAATACTTCAAATGTTCTGAAAACCAAATATTCTTTACTATTACTTTTCTGCTACGTGCCTCTCTGGTGCTACACCCATCCCATAACATCACACATCCAAGAACAGATTTTCATCATCAAATACAAAAGACATTATTATCTCATAAAAATTAATCACTGTTGTAATAAACTATAATTCACAAATAAGAACAAAGTTTTCAAAGTATGCTTCAGGAGAAAATAAACTCCCGCTTAACAAACCAATCATATTTAAGTTGATTAAACTTCATGGATGACCTCAGAAATGTGAACCTTTCCCATCCAGATAGTTCACTTTGGAAATCACCTGAAATTTCCTTTACAAATATTTTTTCCTCCAATAATTCGAGTTGATTCTGAGGTTTTCCATACCACTCATCTGACCCTAATGAAGTTTAAAAGTCATCTAAAGAAGGCTTTTGAAGGTGTTCTTCATTCAAATATTCTATGTGTCAAATAAGGAAAAGGAGAGAAAACTGGATAGAATACCAACAACAAAAATAGACTAGCTTTCCTGGTGGCTCAGGGGTAAAGAATCAGCCTGCCAGTGCAGGAGACACAGGTTCAGTCCATGGGTCAGAAGGATTCCACATGCCATGGGAGCAACTACTTATGCACCACATCTACTTCAGCCTCTGCTCCAGAGGCCAGGAGCAGCAACTACTGAGCCTGAGTGTCACACGACTGAAGTGCAAATGCTCCAGAGCCTTTGCTCTGCAAAAAGAGAAGCCTGCGCACCAACACAGCAGAGTAGCCCCCACCTGCCATAACTAGAGAAAACCCATGCAGCAACAAAGACACAACCAAAAACTAGTAATTAAAACTTAAAAAAAAAAAAAAAAAGGCTATCTGTTTCCACATATCCATCTAAATTAAGGCTAGTCAATCACCTTCAAGTTAGGCTTCAGCAGTATGTGAATATGAAGATGTACAAGCTGGATTTAGAAAAGACAGAACCAGAGATCAAATTGCCAACATTCAAAGGATAATGGAGAAAGCATGGGCATTATAGAAAAACACCTACTTCTGTTTCATTGATTACACTAAACCCTCAGACTGTGTGGATCAAAACAAACAGTGGAAAATTCTTAAAAGAGATGGGAGTACCAGACCACCTTAACTGCCTCCTCAGAAACCTGTTTGCAGGTCAAGAAGCAAGTTAGAACCAGACATGGAACAATGGACTGGTTCAAAATTGGCAAAGGAGTATATCAAGGCTGCACATTGTCACCCTGCTTGCTTAACTTATAAGCAGAGTACATCATGTGCAATACTGGGCTGGATGAATCAAACGCTGGAGTCAAGATTGTCAGGAAAAATATCAACAATCACAGATATGCAGATGACATCACCCTAAATGCAGAAAGCAAAAAGAACTAAAGAGACTCTTGATGAAGGTGAAAGAGGAGAGTGAGAAGCTGACTTAAAATTCAACATTCAAAAAACTAAGATCATGGCATCCAGTCCCATCACTTCATGGCAAACAGAAGGGGAAAAAGTGGAAACAGTGACAGATGTTACTTTCCTGGGCTCCAAAATTACTGGAGATGGCTACTGCAGCCAAAAAATTAAAAGATGCTTGCTCACTGGACGAAAAGCTATGACAAACGTAGTCAGTATATCATAAGTGGAGAAATCACCTTGCCAACCAAGATCCTTCTAGTCAAAACTATGGTTTTTTCCAGTAGTCATGTATGGATGTGAGACCTGGACCATAAAGAAGGCTGAGAGCCAAAGAATTGATGCTTTCAAATTGTGATACTGGAGAAGACTCCAGAGTCCTTTGGAAGGAGATCAACCAGTCAATCCTAAAGAAATCAACCCTAAATACTCATTGGAAGGACTGATATTGAAACTTAATCGCCAATACTTTGGCCACTTGATGCTAAAAGTCAATGCACTGGAAAAGACCCTGATGCTGGGAAAGATCAAGGGCAGGAGAAGGGGGGTAAAGGGGATGAAATGGTTGAATGGTATCACCGACTCAATGGCCATGAAAATGCACAAACTCCAGGAGACAGTGAAGGACAGGGAAGCCTGGCATGCTGCAGTCTATGGGGTCACAAAGAGATGGACACAACCTAGCAACTAAACAATGACAAATCTTCCCAAGTCACTTAATAGGATATCCTTGCTTACCCCAGCACAATAAGTATGTCTACAAATCCAACAAAAACATGATATTTGGAAGAAAAGGTATTATAAGGAAAGTAATTAATGAAAATTACACAAATTTTAGTGACCAAAGTAGTAATAAATTAATAATAACATTTTATTTTTTATAAACCTCAACACCTAAGTTTCAAAAGATATCACAGCTTTCTTAATCAGAAAGAAAAACTTTCAGCCAAAGATTCTACCACTTAAAAAAATTATACATAATGAAAAGGGAAAAAAAGGCTCTACAGGTTTTACTCAAACAGTCCTCTACCTTAATGCCAAGTTTGTAACTTAAGAGTATTTGTTTCACAACATGCTGTTTAAATAATATGGCACTGTGGAGTTCCATTACAACATACAATCAATCAAAACCAAGAAGGCGGAGGAAAAAAGTATAGGCAGGAGGACAGCCAAGGGAGACACAATGAGTAGGCTCTCAACATCACAAACCTCTGTTTTCTTAGTCAGCTTCACAACCTACATAACTCTTACATATAAGCATCTCACTGCTCTGAGACCCATGATAGTGCTTAAAAATACAAATTTTTCAAATAATTGGCCATAAAATACAAATTAACAACTTCAAATGGTACACAACTAAGTAAATATAGCCTTGCTTATTTCATTTCTACTAGAGATAAAATTGGGTATCCGGCTATAGTGACAGTCTTTAGAGAACTGTATAAATATTTTGTGATTTATAGGTAACCTAATGAATCTTTTAGGATAGACATTTAAAATATGTTTGATTTTTGTTTCATTGCTAACTATAATTATTAATTCTCAGATTAAACCAACATACCTGCTAAAAAAATAAATAGCATTAATTAGGAACAAAAAATATTTCTAACTTCAAACTAAAATTTTTATATTCATAATTAGTCAAAGACTATCAGAGGTAACCAAAGAAATAGCAGTTACTTTTTTAAAGGTATAGTTGTCTTACATTTTATTCTACAAGGCTCTGTAATCCATGTTTGGGAGAGGAGGCACAGAGGGAATGAAAACAACCACAGCTATGCCTTCCACCAAAATGATGAAATAGAATAATGCTGGTTAAAATTTTTCTTAAATTATGTACTATTCAAGCCTCTCATAAAATTCACAAATTTTTCACTAGCCCAATTCTTAAAATACAGCACAGACACTACCAAACATGAAGCACAGAAACTGTGAACAAAACAAAAAGATCCACAGAATGGGAAAAAATACTTGCAAATGAAGCAACAAAGTATTAATCTCCAAAATATACAAAGAGCTCATGCAGCTCAATATAAACAAACAAACAACCCAATCAAAAAACTGGGCAGAAGATCTAAATAGATATTTTTGTATGTCTTTTAATGAAGACAGATTCCCTGGTAGCTCAGCGGGTAAAGATCACGCCTGCAACACAGGAGACCCCGGTTCTATTCCTGGAGAAGATTCCCTGGGAAAGGGATAGGCTACCCACTCCAGTATTCTTGGGCTTCGTTGGTGGCTCAGTTGGGAAAGAATCTAACTGCAATGTGGGAGACATGGATTCAATCCTTGGATTGGGAAAATCCTCTGTAGAAGGGAACAGCTACCCATTCCAGTAAACTGGCCTGGAGAATTCCATGGACTCTATAGTCCATGGGGTTGCAAAGAGTGACACGACTGAGTGACTTTCACTTTTCAAAGAAGACATACAGATGGCCAAAAGGCACATGAAAAAATGTTCAGTATCATTAATTATTAAGAGAAATGCAAATCACAACTACAATGAAGTATCACTTGACAAACTAGTCAGAATGGCTATCATCAAAAAATCTATAAACAATAAAGGCTAGAAAGGGTCTGGAGAAAAGGGAACCCTCCTACACTGTTGGTGGGAATGTAAACTGATACAGCCATTATGGAGAATGGTTAGGAGGTTCTTTAAAAAACTAAAAACAGAACTACCATATGACCCTACAATTCCACTCCTAGGCAAATACCTGGGGAAACCTGTAATTTGAAAAATTACATGCACCCCAAGGTTCACTGCAACACTATTAACAATAGCCAGGACATAGAAATAATCTAAATGTCCAACAATAGAGGAATGGATAAAGAAGATGTGGTACATAGTGACAATGGTATATTACTCAGCCACAAAAAAGAACAATATAGGGACTTCCCTGGTGATCCAGTGGCTAAGACTCTGCACTCCCAATGCAGGGAGCCTGGGTTCAATCCCTCATTAGGGAACTAGATTCCACATGCTGCAACCAAGATCTGGTGCAGCCAAATAAATAAAATGAATATTTCTTAAAAAAAAAAAAGAAGAAGAAGAAGAAGAAGAGGAACAATATAATGCCATTTGTAGCAACATGGATGTAACTAGAGATTGTCATACTGAGTGAAGTAAGTCAGACACAGAAAGCAAATATCATGTGATATCACTAATCTGTGGAATCTATAAAAAGGGTACAAATGAACTTATTCACAAAACAGATGTAGAGTGGCAGATGTGGGAAACAAACATAACTTACCAGGAGATAGGAGAAGAGGGATAAACTGGGAGACTGGGACTGATACATACGCACTACCATGTATAAAATAGATGCCTGATAAGAATCTACTGCGCAGCACAGGGACCTCTACTCAATACTCTGTAATGGCCTATACGGGAAAAGAATTTTTAAAAAGACTGTATGTATGTATATGTATAGCCGATTAACTTTGCTATACACCTGAAACTAACACAACATTGTTTATCAACTATGTTCCAATAAAAGTTTTTAAATTAAAATAAAAACATGAAACACACAAAGAAGAAAGACTTTTTTAACGTGTCAGTGACCTATGGGACAACATTCAGTTCAGTTCAGTTGCTCAGTCGTGTCCGACTTTTCCGACTCCATGAATTGCAGCATGCCAGGCCTCCCTGTCATCACCAACTCCCGGAGTTTACTCAAACTCATGCCCATCGAGTCGGTGATGCCATCCAGCCATCTCATCCTCTGTCGTTCCCTTCTCCTCCTTCCAATCCCTCCCAGCATCTGATGCTAAAGCTGAAACTCCAATATTTTGGCTACCTCATGCAAAGAGCTGACTCATTGGAAAAGACCCTGATGCTGGGACAACATTAAGAAGCCTAATTTACATGCTACTATAGTACCCCCACCCAAAAATGGGGGAGGGGGGGGTTGTGGGGAAGGAAGGAAGGAGGAAAGGACTTAAAAATAATTATAGCAGAGGGGAAAAAAAAGAAAAAGTACTTTGAATAAATAATAGCAGATAAAACTATAAAACTTAATGAAAACTATAAAACCTACAGATCAACTAACTTCAAGTACAAGAAATATGAAGAAAACTCCATGAATGCACATCATAATTATCTAAGTATCACTAAAAACCAAAAATAAAGAGAAAACTATAAAAGCAGCTGGGGGGGGGGGGGGGCGGCGCCGCTGGTGAGGGAAAATGTCTATGTTCTAAGAAACAAGGGTAAGGATGAAAATAAATTTCTCCTGAAAAAGATGCAAGGTAAAAAAAGAAGTGTAAAATCTCCAATGTACTAAAAGAAACAATCATTAACCTAAAATTCTAAAGTGAGTTAAAATATCTTGCAAAAACACAGGCAAAATAATTGTTTTACAGATTTTTTTTTTTTAAAAAGCTGACAGAACTAATCACCAGCAGTTAACACCATAGTAAACACTGCAGGTGGTCTTTTAGGAAGGAGGACAACAATGCAAATGTGAATGTACACAAATCAAGAGCACTAGAAACAATAATTACATGGATAAATATAGAAGGTTTTTTAATTACTTAAGTCTCTTTTTAAAGTAATCGATGATTTACAGCAATAATAGTAACAATTGTGAGGTTTATAAAATATGCAAAAATTTTAAAACATCAAAGAAACAGGTTCAAAGAAAAAAGGGTAGGAATCGAAGTATATAGTTGCAAGGTTCTTATGTGGTATATGAAATAGTGTAATGTCTCTTGAAGGCAGACTCTGACAAGCTAAAAATGTATAAACCCTAAAGTAACCAATAAAAATAACACAATGAAGAATTATTACTAATCAGCCACAATGGAATCACCAAAAATGGTCAATGAGAAAAAGAAAACGAAAAATGATGGGCAAATTAAAAAGGATTAACAAAGGATAGATTTAAATACAACCATATAAATAATCACATTACATGCAAATTACCTGAACATTCCCATTAAAAGGCAGAGATTATAACAGTGAAAAAAGAAATTCAAGACTTCATGTTGCCTACAAAAAAAACCCATTTAAACAATAAATACAGAAAGATATTAAAAGCATGGGAAAGACATAGCAATCTGACACTAATTCAAAGAAATCTGAATTCATAACATTAATATCAAAGTACATTTCAAACAAGGAATATTACCAGGATGAAGATGTTTATTCAGCAAGGGGATATAAGAATCCTAAATGTTCTGTAACTAATAAGAGACCTGCAAAATAAATGAAGCAAAAACTGAAGAGAAAAAAACAAATAACGAAATGTACAGTTATAGTAAGAGAGGTTCATTTCCTTTTCTCCATAATTGACTGAACAAGTAGAACAAAAATATAAAAATAAATAAGGATATAAAGAACTTAAGCAATGTAAGTCAACTTGACCTAATTCATAATTCACATTTATAGAAAATCTTCATAAAATAAGAGCAGAAC